>NC_135327.1:111237606-111872414 GCF_023851605.1 Tamandua tetradactyla
GAAAGATGTACCTATTCACTGTTAGGGAAACTGAGAGGTGCAATCCCTCTGGAGGGCAGTGTGGTGGCTCCACAGGAGGCTTGGGGTGGGGTTGCCATATGATCCCGAAACCCTGTAGTTAGGTGTGTACTTGAAGGAACTGAGAGTGGGGAGATAAATGGACATTTGTACACTGGTGTTTATGTTGGCAGTGTTCATGATTTGCAATGGATGGAGGTGATCAAAGGGTACATTGACTGAAAAATGGAAGGGGGAACTGTGGCATATGCATACAACAGATTAGTGAGCAGCTGCAAGGAGTGAAGTTGTGAGGCATACAATTAGGTGAATGAAACTTGAGGACAGTATGTTGAATGAAATAAGACAGAAACAGAAAGAAGTATTAATATGCCTCACTAAGATGAACTAACTATAATGTGCAGACTCTGAGAACTGAATTCAAGAGCATGGGTTATCAAATGAAGTCCTACTTTAAACGTTCCTAGATTGTAAGCTCTTAACGGCAGTCATAGCTATTCTGAAGCTGTAACTATTTTTTCTAAATTCTGAGATGCTGCGTATTACATGGTCTTTCCCTGGAAAGTCAGGTATTGTCTGACACCTAAGACTCAGAGCTAGAGTTCTGCAGCTATGAAAGTCATCATTACCCCATAAAGAAATTGTTAAAAACACTGGATAGAATTCTCAGAATTCAAATAGAGATATGAATGAAGCTGATCCAGATAGGACTAAGGTAATTCAGACTAAAGGGTAAAGGATGATATTGACTATATTTTAAAACTTTAACTTCCATGTGAGACAATGGAAGAGATGTTTTATTTTATGCAAAATTTATGTTTTCAGTAGCAAACTACCTAATCTAACGTATATGGTCAGCTTATTTGAACAACATAACTACATGGAATCTTGATATAGGGAGTGAGAGCTTGTTGTTTGCATAAATTGTTGGGATGACCTGAATCATCCCAGAGTAACCTTATGAAACTTATTCCTGAAAAGGTGAAGCTAAGCCTACTTCTAATTATGCCTAAAAGTCACCCCCAGAAAACCTCTTTGTTGCTCAGATGTGGCCTCTCTCTCTAAGCCAACTCAGCAGGTGAGCTCACTGCACCCCCCACTCGAAGGAACATGACTCCCAGGGGTGTAAATCTACTCCCAGGGGTTGAGCCTGGCCCTGGCATACTGGGAATGAGAAAGCCTTCTAGACCAAAAGGGGAAAGAGAAATTTAACAAAATTAAGTTTCATTGGCTGAGAGATTTCAAATAGTGTTGAGCGGTCATTCTAATGGAGTATATAGATACCCCTTACAGTTTTTGGTGTATTGAAGTAGCTAGAGGGAAATACCTGAAATTGTTGAACTGTAATCCAATAGCCCTGATTCTTAAAGATGATTGAATAACTATAGGACATTTAAAGTGTGACTGTGTGATTGTGAAAACCTTGTGACTGACACTCCTTTTATCCAGTGTATGGACAGAGGAGTTAGGGAAAAAAAAGCCAAAAGGTAAATAAATAATAGGGAGTAGAGGGGTATGGGATGTTTTCAGTGTTCTTTTTCACTTTCATTTTTACTTTTATTCTTATTTTAATTTATTTTTTTGAGTAATGAAAATGTTCAATTATCTAATGTTATGTTGAATGCACAGCTATATGATGATACTGTGAATCTTTGATCGTACAATTTGAATGAGTACATGGCATGTGAATATATATCTTAATAAAATTGCATTAAAAAACACACCTGACTTCTACCATCACAGAGCTTGCAAGTTAAGTGGGGTAAACAGACAAACTGCACTTTCAAACTTTCAAAATCGATGTCATGTCTGAGCTGGTGAAGGGTGTAGGGATAAAGATTAAAACAGGAGGCCTAAGAAGAGCAACAGTGCAACAACAACTACTATTGGTGGTGTTATTGTATATTTATATATTACTGTATTTAAGGGGCACATTATTTGGAATTTGGCTGGGAAAAAAAGAGTTTTAAAAATTAAGTTTTTAAATTAGTTACTTAAAGGACATAAAGGCTCACAAGTGGAAAGGAGGTGGATATAAGTGTTTTGGACATATACAAAATCCAAAAATGAAAAAACAGCATATCAAAGACCTGAAATTATTTTAGTGTGCACAGACATCCCTGATGTGAAAGGGAGTGGTTGTGATTGGAAGTCAAGAGGAAATCAGTGCATCTGAAATGGTAAGCCATTTTGCAGAGTTTATTGTTTCTCCAGAGGCTTGAACGAGTAATTTAAGGTGTTCCACACAGTGAATGAGGTACTCATATTTGCATTGGGTATTTGTATAGAGAGTGAATGATAGAAATAGCAACATTGGACTCAAGAAGAATAAGAGGCTGTTACTGTAACTGAGATGGAAAGTCAATTATTTTACATTTGGAGAAGTGGAAATAAAGATGTAGAAGCTGAGAGTTTCAAAAATTACTTATGAGAGAAAACTGGAAGTACTTGGTAATATGTTAGATGTGTGGAAGGTTGAAGAGGGAGAACGACTCCTAACTTTCTGGTTTGCTACTCTGAGCTAGAAAGTGCAGACATTTGTACATATGTGGAGGAAGGGAAATGAGGTATATTTGTTAATATTTAGAGTTATGACAAACTATCAGTTTCCTTTGGAGCATAATAAGTGAAAATGTCCATTTAGCAACTGAACATGTAGATCTGGAGTTAAGGAGAAAAGTCTGTACTGGTGATTAAGTTTTGGGAATCGAGAAGGTATTGGAGTCTTGGACTAGCTGCATCTGCCCAGGTGGAGTGTAATAGTGAGAGTAAGAGAACTTCTGATAAAACTTTAGAAACAAATCACAGAAAGGGACAGGCAGAAGAAGAGGATTCCCGAAAGACTGAGAATTAGTGCTAGAGAAATGGGAGAAGAACATTGTGGTATCAAAGAAATCCAGTAGGCTGAATCTAGAGGGAAGATGAGATTAATATTGTATTAAATATGTCTGTGTAATTAAGAAGACTAACAGATGTAACCTATTTGGCAACAATTACTTCAGGGAATGCAGTTTCTGTCTAGTAGTACAAGAAGAATGAGTGGCAGTAACCAATACAGTGGCAGAAAATTTGGAGAATTTTCAGTAGTTTGGCTTAGAAAAAGCTAGGTTAAGATTCTTATTAACCTATCTGACTGAAAGTATATCTAGACAAATTCCCACCATATAATTTTAGTGTGATTTGTACAATAAGCACAATATATGATACAAATGACAAAGCTTAGAGAAAATTATTTTGCTTGTCTTGAAGGGATTTATGTTTTATTTCACTCATTCAATATTCGTTGATTCATTCATTTTCCTCTGAAATCTCCTAAGATTACAGACTTTCACAATTTTTTACAAGTTTCTAAAGAGATCTTATTACTGTTTGCATAGAAAATGTCACTGAGCAACATCTGTTATTCTTAATAAGGTTAATTTCCCCTAATATTTGACTGACGTGTGCTGCTGTGAAAATACAAATATAAACAGAGCAGATACCAAACAATCTGATAATTAAAGTTTAATGAAGAGTGTTTTAGCTAGTTTAAAACTTTTATTATGAAATAAATTTAGACTTACAGAAAAGCCGCAGAAACAGTACAGAAAATTCACATATATCCTCCATCTAGTGTTAACCTCTTACATAACCATAATATGTTATCAAAATCAGGAAATTAAAATCCATAGAATACTTTTAACTAAACTACAGATCTTATTAGAATTTCATGGGGGTTTTGTTTGTTTGTTTGTTTATTTTTAACCTGTTTTTTTTGTCTCAGGATCCAAAGTATTTGTTGACATGCTTTCTTGATTTGTCCAAATCTGTGATGGTTTCTTGGTCTTTCCTTGACTTTCATGACCTTAACACTTTTTATGAGCATTGGCCATTATTTTGTAGAATGCTTTTCAATTTCCATTTAGCAAAAATAGCAAGAATACCACAGAAGCGATGCATCCTTTTCAGTGCCACCCATCAAAGCATACACGATGCCTGTGATGCCTGCATGGCTTGTTACCGTTGAGGTTCATTTAAGAGCATACCTGCCAGGTTTTTTATTTTTGGGGGAGAGGAGGTAGGCTCTTTGCAATTGATAAAAATACCTTGGGAGTTGTTTAGAAAAGATGCAAATCTCATGTTTTCTCTAGAATGTTAGCCCAGTGATTTTAGACACCACCTTTCCTGAAAGAATTATTGCTGTGGTGTTTGTCTAGTGGTAATTTTATATTTTTTCTCATCCCTATCCTTGTAGATTTCCAAACAGGACTTATTGTCAGAATCAATAATTTGGTCTTTAATTGTGTACCTTCCCCATAATACTTTAGCTTCCATGAGTATCATGACTATTTATTCCTCAGTGTTTAGGAGTTGTCTAACACAGAACCTGACATAGGAAGATTTTAATAAATATTTTTATTTTGGTTAAATATTTCCATTCTACACAATCACTAACCACATTCTCACTCTAGAAAATTCCTATTAGAACTTTAAAACTCAGCTAGCTAATAAATCATTATCAATGTTATCCCAAATTAACCTATAATTCTAATGAAAATAATGGTCCAAGCAGTGAGTTGGGGACAGATTCTAAAAACAAAAATGGAAGAAAAAGGGGCCCAGGTAATTAAAACAATTTTGAAAAAGAACAAAATGTGAAGACACATTTGAAAAGGGATTGCTTATTTACTAAAAGGTTTTGAAAAACTGTTTCTCTTTATGGAGAAAACAATGTTGGACCTCTAGCTCATGCTCTTTACAAATACTCCTCTAAAACATTAAAGGCAGAAATATAAAGCTAATAGAGGAAATTGCAGAATGAATGATGGTTTTATGATTTTAGATTCAGTATGGAGGACCTTCAAATCAAAGCCCTAAAACATAAGGTAACATATATGGAATATATTAAATGTAATTTTATATTCAAGAAAAACATAATAAACAAAGTAAATATACAAGTAACAACTTGATAGAACATATTTGAAATACCTAAAATTTATAAGGGATTAATATCTAGTGTATACAAGAATGCCTACAAATTAACAAGAGAAACTAAGAAAACCCAATATATAAAGAAACAAAGGATAGATGATCAATTCTGCACAAAAGGAGAAATCTAAATCTCTTTTAAGTGACTGAGAATATCCCAATCTCATTTAAATTCAGAAAAAAATGTTAAAACAATAAGATGCCACTTACACCTACTAGATTGACAAAAATAATTTTAAAATAGGATATTTGCAAGTATTTATGAGTATGCAATGAAAAGGAACCTTCTTGCATTATTGGTGGTGGTTTTCCATTTCAACCATTTTAAAGAGATTAAGTGGGCAGTCCCTAGTAAAATTGAGCTATGTATAGTCTACAGAATCTCACATCTGCTTTTATGCCCTAAAGCTGGAATTAGTAAACATTGGGCCGTGGGCTAAATCCAGTCTGATGATATTTTTCTATGTCCCAGACAAGAATGGGATTCATAATTTTACACTTTTGAATGGTTAAACAAAAAAATCAAAAGAAGAATATTTTGTGACATGTGAAAATTAAGTGGAATTGAAATTTCCTTGCCTGTAAAGAAAGTTTTATTGGAATGCAACCATGCTCCTTTTTAGGCCCAAGAAGTCAAATTCCATCCAGCTCTTTACAGAAAATGTTTGCCAACACTTACCCTAAATTAACTCTCCACTTGCCCAAAAAGGAATATATATATTAGGATTGTTATTAGCTTAGAGACGAACACAATCTAGAAGTCTATGTTTCAGGGAATAAAAAAGTAAAATGTAATAAATATCAATGTTTGAAAACCGTATATCAGTTATAAGTCATGAACTCAGAAACATGAATTAGTCTTAAAAACAATCAGGTGGGGCCGTGCAATGGTGGCTCAGTGGCAGAATTCTCACCTGCCATGCCAGAGACCCAGGTTCAACTCCGAGTGCCTACCCAGGCAAAACAAAGAAACAAACAAAATGAACAGTCAAGTGATAAAAAAGAGCTGCATAGGAAACAAATGTTTCGTAAATTAACATTTTTCCAATGTCTAAAACACTATGAATTTTCTCTACCAATTACATTAATATATATTTAAAGAACTCTATTAATTGAATTATGAGTGTTTTCTAGTAGAAGAAGAGAAATAACACGGGCGTTATAAAAAAAGAAAAAATAATAAAAGAATAAATTAGACCAGTGATGAGAGAAGACCATGAATTGAGGCAAAAAACTAATATACATCCTGTACATTAAGTTCCAACAAAAGTAAAAGTGAAAATAATAATAATTGTAAGTGTGCAAGTATCTGTGAAGTAGAGAAGCTGGAGGCCTTTGTGTATCTGAAATAAAGACCCAAGAGTGCTCCAAGCAACGATTCCCTGGGTGTGGGAACCCAAATACACTTGAATATGAGTGTCAATAGTTCCAGTCCTCCCCAGCTGACTTATCCTGCAAAGACACTGCAAAAAATTAGATATTCAAATAATTAAATATCCAGCATCACTCATTCATTTAGTAGGGACCTATTATTTGACAGGCTACTTAGCGTAACTGTAAAGGCATGGATTGTAGAGTGACATTGTCTGGATTCAAATCCTGGTTCACCTAATTACAAGCGCTATTACTTTAGCCAAATTGCTTGACTTTCTTGAGCCTTGGTTTCCTCATGTGTAAAATAGAGATGAAATAACAGCACCTTCCTCAGATAGGTATCTTGAGAGGTAAAGTAGATGATTAACTAAAGTGCATAGAACAGTTCCTGGAATAAGTGTTACTTGTTACTATTACTATTAAGTGTGATTCTATCCCAGGAACTGGAGATATGGGTTGTCCTTATGGAGCTTAGTTTGGGGAGGGAGATATTAAAATGAATTAAGCCAATAATTGCAAACATAATGATCATCACTTTTGTAATATAGCCATTCATAGATTGCCAAATATTTATTGAGTATTTGCACTGTGCTGGGACTACCGTAATAAGTAAAACCAGACTCTTGTGTTTGTGGAAAGCATAGATTGTTGCTCTAGTGTGTGTGACAGGGGATCCTGCCAGGATGGGAGGGTACAGGAGACTTGCTGACAGTGACATTGAAACATGGAAGAGTTGAAGAGTTAGCCAGACTAGGTGTCCAAGGGTTGCACAGGTGAGGTAGAGAGGCTTAATCATTCAAACTGAAGTGCTCATGTCCACTAACAGCTATCATTCCCCACTTCCCCATCACCTACACCTTGCCTTGTTTTTTCTACCAAACTGGGCCAAAGTTGTATATACAGCAGTTTACAACTTGCAACATTGGCTTCAGTGTCTAAGCTTCAGTGCCTTTGTAATGCATGACTAAATAAGATGTTTTGTTCAGACTTTATGGAAATACCATCTATAAAATATGTTCGACTATATAGCAATGCTATTCAATAACAATATGCCAACCACATATGGAATTTTAAATTTTCTAATAACTACATTAAAAGAAGTAAAAACACTAACTTTAATAAATATTATTTAACCCAATATATTGAAATATTATCATTTTGATATGTAATCAATCTGAAAATTATTGAAATGTTTATCATTTCTTTGAATGAAATCTTCAAAATCCACTGTGCATTTTATAATTACAGCACATTTTGATTAGGACTACCCATACTTCAAGTGCTTAATAGTCACATGTGGGTAGTGACTATTTATTGCACAGCACAGCTCTAAAGATTTCAAAAGTTTATTAGAGTTAGTTTGGAATTATATACGGCATTATAGTTTCTCATAGATTTTGCTTGATACTTAGCAAAGTAGACTTATTACTTAAAATACATATTATAAAATTGGAAACATTTAAGAAATTATTTTTTCTGCATTCGTCATAGTATTTAACTGCCCCTTTGTCACTTTAATCTAGGATGGATTCAATCACGTATAATTAGCTATATAGAGAATTTCCACCTAATAATGCTTTCCGCTGTCAGCCTGTATCTTGGTAACCTTGGACTCAGCTCTGTTATTTCACACTAAAGTGCTTTTTAATTAGATCAGTTTGATAGATTAACATTCCATTCCTGATATTTCTCCCTGCAGTTATTCAGCTGACTTATAATAAGGTTCGTTCTCAGCAAGATGAATTTTTCTTTCTTAGCAATCCTTGAGGGTAACTGCCTGACATGTCCTAGAGGACAGTCTTGGTAGAAATGACTATTGGTTAAGTTTCCCTTTCAGAATCCATAGCTCATTAATCCTCATCAAACTGCCTGAGCAAACTCATTTTCTTCAGCTGAAAATTCAGCCGAGTGCAATGCACTGGCTAAGCTGGCAGCTGATCACTGTGTGATTTGAAGGGATTCAAAATTCCCTCCCTGCCTCCTAACTAGTTCTCTCATCTTTCTGAAACAATTCCTACAAATTACCATATTAACATTCTCTTCTAGTTTCAGACATTACTGGAAAGACAAATGTGGTATAAGATATTCATGTTACTAGCATTCAGTCAGTAGAATGGGTGCTGGGACACAGCTAATTTCATATTGAAGGAGGAAATTAAAGAGAAAGCATCTCTCTTGAGATGCTGCAAACAGGGACATGAGACAGAGATGGTGACGATGACATAGCTGAGTACTGGTGACCCAGGACGGGTGCTTGGGCGTGAAAGAGGATGATAAAAAAAGAAGAAAGAAGGAAAGATATGAAGAAAGAGCATGGGATGTTTTTTGTCCCCAGTATATCTGGAGTTGAGATGCTTTGAAAATGTTTAATTTGCTTATTCATTAGGGTAATCTGCTCTACCTTGTTAACTGGTGAACCAGATTCTGATATTCCTAAAATGGAAGTCAGAAAGGAGTTGACTACGTAAGCATTTTGTTTGCTACAGAAGTGAAGTAGCTAAGTCCGCATCAACTTAGTGTTATTTTTCATGATGAAGTAGCCAAAGAATTTGCTACATAGAAAACTGGCATTTCGTTTTTCTTCAACTTGCAGAGGAAAGGCTCTACGTGCTTTTGCATAATTTTTCAATGAGATGTTAAATGTCTACTTTTGGAAAATGTTCAGAGAATCCTCTTCTAAGGTATAATTTTAATGTGTCAGAAACTAAATGGGCTCCAGAGAACTAAGCAGTTGGATCCTTTGTGGGATTTTAAACACATCTTTAATGATTTCTAAATCCTTTCGTGAACTATGTTAGTGTGAAATGCTATTTATTTAATCAAATAGAGCCATTACTCACTAAAGAGAAAGCAACAACCCTATCTCTGCAGAGAACAGAAAAGAGCTTCTAGAGTAATGAACAGAACAGAGCTAGTATTTAGGAGTACAGCTAAAAAAAATAGAAACATTAAACTGAATGCATTTGATTCTCCCTTTCATGCCTAAGCTCACAAAATGGAATCCCTAACAGTTACCCTAATTTCTTTTCATGTCGTGCCTTTCCAGTGAACTCCCCCCTTTATGAAGCTCCACAGCTGCTAAAGCAAATGAATTCTGCAATGAGAGGATTTTGAGGAACATGCACACCTGCAACTCAGGCTGCTGGGATTCCTTTTCCCTAGATGGCTTAGTTTTCTGTGACTGCTGTAACAAAGTACTACAAATGAAGTGGCTTAAAACAACAGAAATTTACTGGCTGACAACTCAGGAGGGTAGAAGTCTGAAATCAAAGTGTTGAGAGGGTCATGTCAGGTTCCTTTCAAATCAGTAGAGGAAAACTCTTCGTAGCTTCTGATGTTTGCCGACCGTTCTTGGTATTCCTTGGCTTGCAGAGGCGTCCTTGTCTTCCCATGGCCTCCTCTCCCCTTCATACTGGACTCCTCTAAACTTGAATAAAACTGCAAAGACCCGATTTCCAAATAAAGTCACATTCCCAGGTACCAGAGGTTTTGGATTTCAAAATATTTTGGGGGTGTCACAGTTCGACTCATAACACTACATCAGAGACGTTAGCCCATGGCAATTATGTGGGTTGTGCAGGTGTGCCCATAGTGCTGAAAATGTTGCTCCAAGCAGAGTATTTTCATGGAAGGGAGGCATGCTGGGAATTATCCTTCTTCCAAGGGAATTATCATATATGTGGGAGTGAGAGAAGGGCCGAAAGTGAAATTGTCACCAGACAAAATAATATAATATTTAATACCCAACCCTGAAACCTGTTAACTTCAAACTCCAACTTGGCCGCTTGCTAGCTGGGTGAGAAGAAACATTCATTGCTCTAAGATCGTTTCATGTACTTATGTATGCGAATCCTCACAACTGCTCTCAAAGCAGTTGTTATTCCCCATTGGATGGTGAGGAAACTGCATCACAGAAAATGTAGTTCTCCAGCAGATAGGAAATGTCGGGGCCTGGTTTGAATGTCACCTCATGTGTACAGAGCCTGGGCTGTTCAACCAGACATGTAGCTTAGGGCTGCCTCTTTTTTTCTAGTTATTTAACTTCTGTTTTCCATTTTCTTATCTAGAAAATAGAGATTGATATAGGATATGCCTCATGGGGTTAAATTAGATCATGAATGTAGAGAATTTAGAATAGTCATGACACCCAACAATATTCACTAAACATTAGCTTTTACCCAATGATTGCTTTTTTTACCAGTCAGTTTATAGAGAACAATCCATCTTGAAATGCTAACTAGTCAAGAGAGCTGAATCTGTTCACAGACCCAGACCTTCATCTCACCTGAACATTATTGATGAGCATTTCAAGAAATTGTCATCTAACATTGCAACTGTCAACTACTGTCATTGCATATGTGATGGTGGAACTGTCAACATGCTACACGCAGTGTTCATTAATGTAAGAAACAGTGAATCACTTAGAAGCATGGACCAAAGCCCATAACAGGTGGAATGGTTTCTCAGACTTAATAGCTACCTTATCTGAGCCTTACTGAAGGGCAGGCTGTCTGAGGCACACCAGATCTTATGCCAGGTGTCATCTTAAAATAAGCTGACCTAACTCAGCATTCTGCTGACATAAATTCTAGCAAAGGTCGGAAGGCAATGTCTTTGGAAGTTCCCTCTCCTCTTCCTGCCATCACTCTGTGGAGAGCTGGACATTCATATTTTAACAAACAAAATTGTATTTAGGCTGATTTTCCATCAAGTTTGTATATACTATTATATTATAATAAAGTATGGTATCCATGGAATCTAAAGTGAATTACAAATTATTTATAGCTCAAAATTACCCACGAAACACTCATTCCACATACTGTGAACAATACATATAAATATATTTGTGGGATTGTCAAGTAAAAAAGAAGAAGAAAAATGTGCATGATGTCATGGAATTCAAAGGATATTATGCCCACTATTCATAAATCATAGCATACAAAGAAAGTTCTCTCAAATGCAATTCAGATTATAATTTTTCCTATGAGGCAGTTGTCAGAACTGTTTAAAGCCAAAAAAAAAAATGTGTTGGCACTGGTTCAAGTTCTCAGTTTTTCAAAGTAATAAAATATGCAGCTACTTTTCCAAGAAAATGTTGTTTATAAAATTGAAATGTATTTAGTTGCTGCAAGGGTCAATGGTATGGGAAAATATTAAATACTTTGAAGGAATTTTTTAGGTAATTGTTTTATCTCAATAATGTCATTTTAACAAACAGAATTTTTTAGGTAACCTTAATCATTTCAAGTTTTAACAACTGACGTTATTGAGATAATTCCCTAAGAGGATAATAATCACCTGGAAATAATGGCTTTGTTCAACTGGCTGATTTAACTTTGTAACTTTCCAGATACTCTCCTTGTCGCATTGCTCATGGCTGAGTTTCTTTACCTGTGCCTTGGTTTGGCCATGGAAACAAGAGGATCTTCCTTTATGTGCATACCTACCTCATTGGGATGTTAGGAGGATTAGATGAATTAAAGTAGCTAAAGCATAGAAAAGAAGTGGGATACAGTAATTCTCAGAATGTGTGTTGCCCACATCACTGCCTCAGTGTCACCATCACCCCTGTCAACCCCGTTTCTGTGCTCTCTGCAAACAGGAGCAGCATATTTATACCCTTTCATTGCCCACAATACTCTAGAGGTGTTTGCAATAACTATGGCTCTTGCTTAGCCAGTGGTGTGTGATAGCCGTCTTACCTGCAGGTGCATGGAAATGGATGGTAGGAGACCCTGACTTGTACCATTTGCTAATGTTTGTGGAGTGGTTTCAATGAAAAATCCTTGGAAGTGAAACTGAGAAGAGAAAAGAACAATCAGTTGTTGCAAGTCATTAGAACAGGTTCCAGCACATCAGTGAATTCAGCTCTCTCTCTTTGTTTCTTTCACACAAAGGTACGTGTTTATCAGTCAGGAGGAACACACTCAACAACTGCAAGATTGTGTGGAAGAGAAATCATGAGAATTTGTGTACGTTGGAGTCTGTAATTGGACCATCTGAGTGGAATTTGGAGACTCCCTCAAGCTCTTCTTACCTCACCTAACCTTATTCACGTTAAGCTCTGACAATGTGGGCTTAAGATTGGAATAGGCAAGCAACTTTCTGTGAATATGAAGAAAAAATTAGATAAATATATGAATTATTAAACAAGTATTCATAGAAATTGATAATTTGCAAAGCACTGTTCTGGTCTTTTTGGGGAGTATATATAATAATAGACTATGGCCTTGCCCTCAATTAGCTTAAATTATGATTTTCAATATAAAATGGGTCATTTAAAATGTTATTTAAGGGCAGGCCATGGTGACTCAGCAGAGTTCTCACTTGCCATGCCGGAGACCCAGGTTCAATTCCCGGTATCCGTCCATGCAGAAAAAAAAAAAAAAATGTTATTCAAGAAACTGTCCAAAAGCAAATTCAAAATTCATGAAAATTCTAGGTTACTCTTGAAAACTTTTAAAATTACTTGAATTTCTATAGGAACTCAGAAATGATTTTTTAATTTTTTTAATTTTTAATTTTATGTTTTTAAATACCAAAAAAAACCCACCAAATAAATGCAAACATTCCTATTTTAATCGTTCCTTTCTACATATCAGTAATTCACAGTATCATCACATAGTTGCATATTCATTGTCATGATCATTTCTTGGAATATTTGCATCTATTCAGAAAAAGAAATAAAATGAAAACAGAAAAAAAAATTATACATACCATACCCATTACCCCTCACTTTCATTGATCACTAGCATTTCAAACTAAACTTATTTTAACATTTGTTCCCCCTATTATTTATTTTTCTTCCATATATTCTACTCGTCTGTTGACAACATAGATAAAAGGAGCATCAACACAAGGTTTTCACAATCACACAGTCACATTGTGAAAGCTATATCATTATACAATCATCTTCAAGAAACATGGCTACTGGAACACAGCTCTGCATTTTCAGGCAGTTCCCTCCAGCCTCTCCATTACATCTTGAATAACAAGGTTATCTACTTAATGCATAAGAATAACCTCCAGGATAACCTCCTGACTCTGTTTGGAGTCTCTCATCCATTGACACTTTGTCTCATCTCACTCTTCCCCCTTTTGGTCAGAAGGTTTTCTTAATCCCTTGATGCTTAGTCTCAGCTCATTCTAGGGTTTCTGTCCCACATTGCCAGGAAGGTCCACACCCCTGGGATTCGTGTCCCATACAGACAGGGGGAGAGTGGTGAGGTTGCTTGTTGTGTTGGGTGGAGAGAGAGGCCACATCTGAGCAACAAAAGAGGTTCTCTTGGCGATGACTCTTAGGCCTAATTTTAAGTAGGCTTGACCTATCCTTTGTGGGGTTAAATTTCTTATGAACAAACTCCAAGACTGGGGGCTCAGCCTATAGCTTTTGTTGTCCACACTGCTTATGAGAATATCAAGAATTCAACTTGGGGAAGTTGAATTTTCCCCCGTTCTCATCCTTCCCCGAAGAAGACTTTACAAATACATTTTATTCACTGATCAAATCACTCTGGGATTTATCAGGGTATCACTCTGGATAAACCAACAAAATCTCATGTCCTACTCAACGTTCCATGTACTTATGGTATTCAATTAAGCTGTCTACATAAATTATATTAGGAAATGGACTAGTCAAAACATAAATTTTGTACCAAGTAAACATTTTTTGGTTTAGTCTCACACATAAGTTGAAATTTTAAAATATTAATTACCATCTATTTTCAGCACCCTAAGTAATGACATTCCTTTGCTCTTCCTCGTACAAAAACATTTTTAAAATTTGTACATTTAGTCACTATCATTATACACTCTAGGCATTCCTAGATTATACCATCTCAGTCTTTATTGTCTATCTTTCTTTCTGATTTCATTTGCGCCCCCAGCCCTCCTCCCTCTATCATTCTTACATTCAGTTTCATTCAGTGTTTTAACATAATTGTATTACAGTTAGGTAGTTTTGTGCTGTCCATTTCTGAGTTTTTACATTCAGTCCTGTTGCACAATCTGTATCCCTTCAGCTCCAATTACCCAATACCTTACCCTATTTCTATCTCCTGATGGTCTCTGTTACCAACGAAATTCTCCAAGTTTATTCACTAATGTCAGTTCATATTAGTGAGATCATACAGTATTTGTCCTTTTGTTTCTGGCTAATCTCACTCAGCATAATGTCCTCAAGGTCCATCCATGTTGTTATATACTTCATAAATTTATTCTGTCTTACAGCTGCATAATATTCCATCGAATGTATATACAACAGTTTGTTTAGCCACTCATCTGCTGATGGACATTTTGGCTGTTTCCATCTCTTCACAATTGTAAATAATGCTGCTATAAACATTGGTGTGCAAATGTCTGTTTGTGTCCTTGCCCTCATGTCCTCTGAGTAGATACCTAGCCATGGTATTGCCAGGTCATATGGCAATTCTATATTTCACTTTTTGAGGAACCACCAAACTGCCTTCCACAGTGGTTGTAAAATTTGACATTCCCACCAACAGTGGATAAGTGTGCCTCTTTCTCCACATCCTCTCTAGCACTTGTCATTTTCTGTTTTATTGATAATGGCCTTTCTGGTGGGTGTGAGATGATAGCTCATTGTGGTTTTGATTTGCATTTCTCTAATATCCAGGGAAGTTGAGCATCTCTTCATGTGCCTTTTGGCCATTTGTATTTCCTCTTCTGAGAAGTGTTTGTTCAAGTCTTTTGCCCATTTTATAATTGGGTTGGCTGTCTTTTTGTTGTTGAGTTGTACAATCTCTTTATAAATTCTGGATACTAGACTGTTGTCTGATATGTCATTTCCAAATATTGTCTCCCCTTGTGTAGACTGTCTTTTTACTTTCTTGATGAAGTTCTTTGATGTGCTGAAGTGTTTAATTTTGAGGAATTCCCATTTATTTATTTATTTCCTCAATGCCTGTGCTTTAGATGTAAGGTCTATAAAACTGCCTCCAAGTATAGGATTTATAAGATATTTCCCCACATTTTCTTCTAACAGTTTTATGGCCTTAGACCTAATGTTTATGCCTTTGATCCATTTTGAGTCAACTTTTGTATAGGGTGTGAGATACGGGTTCTCTTTCATTCTTTTGCATATAGATATCCAGTTCTCTAGGCACCATTTATTGAAGAGACTGTTCCATCCCAGGTGAGTTGGGTTGACTGCCTTATCAAAGATCAATTGTCCATAGATGAGAGGGGTCTATATCTGAACACTCTCTTCAATTCCATTGGCCAATATATCTATCTTTATGCCAGTTCCATGCTGTTTTGATCACAGTAGCTTCATAATACCCCTTAAAGTCAGATAGTGTGAGACCTCTGACTTCATTTTTTTTTCCCTCAGGATACTTTTAGCTATTCGGGGTACCCTGCCCTTCCAGGTAAATTTGGTTATTGTTTTTTCTATTTCTGAAAAGTAAGTTTTTGGGATTTAAATTGGTATTGCATTGAATTTGTAAATCAATTTAGGTATAATTGACATCTTAATTATATTTACTCTTCCAATCCATGAACACGGTATGCCCTTCCATCTATTTAGGTCTTCTGTGATTTCTTTTAACAATTTCTTGTAGTTTTCTTTGTATAGGTCTTTTGTCTCTTTAGTTAAATTTGTTCCTAAATATTTTATTCTTTTGGTTACAATTGTAAATGGAATTCTTTTCTTAATTTCCCCCTCAGACTGTTCATTACTAGTGTATAGAAACACTGCAGATTTTTGAGTGTTGATCTTGTAACCTGCAACTTTGCTGTACCCATTTATTAGCTCTAGTAGTTTTGCTGTGGATTTTTCCAGGTTTCCGACACATAGTATCATCATCTGCAAACAGTGAGAGTTTTACTTCTTTCTTTCCAATTTTGATGCCTTGTATTTCTTTTTCTTGTCTTATTGCTCCGGCTAGAACTTCCAACACAATGTTGAAAACAGTGGTGATAGTGGACATCCTTGTCTTGTTCCTGATCTTAGAGGGAAAGTTTTCAGTTTTTCCCCATTGAGGATGATGTTAGCTGTGGGTTTTTCATATATTCCCTTTATCATTTTGAAGAAATTCCCTTTTAGTCCTATCCATTGAAGTGTTTTCAACAAGAAAGGATATTGAATTTTGTGAAATGTGTCAGAAATGATTTTTTAAAATACCAAAGCAAAAAACATTAGCAAAAATTGCAAGTAGGAAAAACATCACCCTTCTTTCAGAGAACATTAGAAAAAAAAAAAAACTTGCAAGGAAATACATTTTAGTGAAATTAATTCTATACCTGAAATTCAAATACACAAATTGAATTTAAAACTTTGTCCTCTGTGGAATCCTAAGCAGTTAACTCAACAACACTAAAGTGTAACAGTAAAATATACAGGTAGCAAGAAGAAGCATGGGGTCTGCTGTGAGAGCTGTCAGAAAAAGTTACAAATTATTCACCTTCATCGGAGTATTGTTTGTAATAACAAATTGTTCGACAACTTGAACATCCACCGAGAGAGGAGTTGGCAAAAAATAATCATGGCAAATTATGAAATATATTACAGCTATTAATAAAAATAGGAAGCACTTTATGCATTTGTTTACGTAGCAAAAGTTCCAAAATATACTAGTGTATGGGGGAAAAAAGGAAGGTGTAACCTGCTACAGTTTGTTTTCTTAAGGAGAAAATATGCATTGATTTACTTGACTATATATAAGAATCATCTCAGGAAGGATAAGAAGTGACAATAACAGTAGTGAATTGGAGAGGGGGATGGGAAGAATGCCGAAGAAGGTAAAAAGAGAAAGTTCTCACCTTCTAACCTCTTTATTTGTTTAGGCTCACATTTTATGTCCCTCACTCCGCCCACACACATGGGGTGGGAGGTGCTGCTTACCTCTCTCAGTCCCACATAATAATCTAGAACCCTCACCCTTGTCAGGAATGCTTGTCATCAAAGGCATGGGCCATCTCTCTGCAGGGCACTGCTGTGGCCCCTCCAGCTGGACTCACTTGTGAGCTCTGTGACCCATTAAAAACCCACGTGGGCTGGAGCATGGTTAGTTTTCAAGGTTGTATTTCCAATATGTAGTACAATGTTCAATAATTATTGCTGACTGAATGATTTTTTTTCCTGAATCAAGAAGGCAGAAAATTCAAATTTTTTTCAAAAATTTTTTATACATCCCTTATACTGGAGGCCAATAAAAGTCACATAGAAATACAGAAAATCATAACAGAAGAAAAATCAAGAGGTTTAAAAAACACCACGTGACAGAGAGGTATCATGTTACTTTGTCATGTAGAAAATCTGTAGAAGAGAGAGTAAAAATAATCACATAATTGGGTGGTACAGGATTCCCTTGGGTGGGCCAGGGTGGCTCAGCAGGCAGAGTTCTTGCCTACCATGCCAGAGACCTGGGTTTAATTCCCAGTGCCTGCCCATTCCAAAAAAAAAGTAAATAAATAAATAATATTCACATAATTGACACTGTGTGATTTCACAACATCCAAAAATTGTACTAAGTGCTTCACTTGCACTGCCTCACTGGATCCTACAAGTCTCTATGGATGAGTGCAACCATTTAACCTCTTCCTTATATGCTGTCCACAGGAATCTTGCTGACATTAAATAAAGCTAAAAGAAACAAAAACAAAATGGGGTATTACCACTCCATTGCTAGATGGACACATATAACTTTACCCCAGTTCAGGCCTGTGGAAAACCATTTTTGGCTCTGAGGACAAAGCAGGACATCCGTGTCGTATGCGCCTTTTGCTCCCCAGGCACGAGAGTCACAGCATTCCAGCACACCAACCAGCGAGAAAGAGCATTCCTCCTCCTTCAGCCACTGAGCCAGGCCTGGGCCACATGCTGACTAGGCCAAGTCGTGCCCACCAGCGTGTCCAAGGAAATGTGACCACTGACCACGAGGCCTGCATTGTGTCCACATTTATGGACTGTACAAAGTGTCATAGATGCACCCCATTGGCTTTGACCACCTCTAAAACAGCAATCACTGCAGCCCTAACCACATGACCAGGAATTGTAGGAGCTCCCAGGGAGAGTAAATGAAAGCTGGGAAGCAGTTATACAAGTGAACCACTCTGAATTTCACCATAATGCCATATTGAACCAACAGATCTGTAAACAGTCTAAAATCTTGTTTAGGGATTTTACTACTCATAAAATATATCCCTCTTCCATGAGGGAACACAACCTCATTTACTAAGCCTAACTTTACAACAGGCTATATGAGAAACCCTGTAATAAAGTCTATTAAAAATGGGTTAAATATTTTTAAAAGACATGCAACTAAAACATCATTTGTTACTGCAATAAGGGTTCATTCCATGCACAAGTTCCCATTCTTAGAACGAAAATACAATTATAAGTAAGAAAATCCTAGCCTATTTTCACTCAGCTTGTTACAGAAGTGGAAATGTACAATATGCAAGTAGGCAAAGAAAATAAAGCATATTAAGTCGATGAAAAGTGATAGGTGGGGAGTGGGCAGGTAGACTTTAGATGGGGTGCTCAGAAGAGTAGACAATTAAGCAGAAACCAGAATGATGGGAAGAAATCAGTAATGTGAAAATCACCGAAAAGATTGTTCCAGGAAGAGGAAAGATAAGAACAGGGAAAGTGCGAGGGGGGTGGGCAGGGAGAGGACCTAACATAGTCTCAGAAAAACAAAACCCCTTGTGAGTTGAGGTTCATTAAAAAAAATAATAATAAGGGAGAGCAAAACCACAAAATCCTTTTCCCATTTTGCTGTGGCTGATGGTAATTCTTCCCTTGACTTTCTGCAGACGCGACGACTTCCAAACCCACATTGCTTGTTTGATCACTTTCTGGCGAGCTGACTCTTAAGCACAGTTGCCTTTCAGACCTCCGTGCTTACATATGTTAATGATGCTTCAAACTTAACCTTCTCCAAACTGAACTTGCTGTCTTCACAATCACTGTTTCCTACATGGTATAACTGCACCATCATCTGTTAGGTAAATAAATTAATATTATTGAAATACAATTTAGATCATTAATGAAAGCTATTTTGAAACAGTTCACAATCATTAACAATGTGACCTTGACATACCTTTCTTACTGCATCGGACTTGCTAACGCTGTCTCCTGACCACGCCCCTCAGTCGTCATTTTCAATAAAAGGCGCCGTGAACACGCTGACTGCACTTACAGCCTTGTACTTAGGCATGTTTCCTTCTACTTTTTTTCTGAAAACTTAACTCTAGCCTCCTCTTTCTTCCAAACCCCATAACTCTTGAGTGCCTATTTCAGTCCCTCTCTGTTTAGCATCCCTATTACTTATGTTTTTAATCCAAATTAAAAAATAAGTACTTGAGTCCTCCAAATGCACTATTCTCATTTGTTCAGGCTCCCCTTCGCGAGCTTCATTGTTTTTTGCTCTGTTTATGTGGAATGAATTATGAATATAAATTTAATATTGCTTTCTAACTTTAAAATGATTTAAAAAGCTATTCCATAATCTTTGTGACCTAACGTATTACCTGGAGTATTTAATACCAAATAATTATTTGAGGAATAAAGAATAAGCTTTCACATTCTATTTATCCTGCCTTTCAAAAAGATCTTCATTAATGTTACTGGAAAATAGTTTTATACTTGCTGAGATCATGTATATTTAATTAACCATTTAGTATTAGTGCCTGGCATGTTACCTGCAAACAGACAGTACTCAATCATAACAGCTGATTAAATGCTGATTAGAGTCTTTGAAGAATTAAGTGGTAATGCTGCAAATGTGCCTGTGTTTTACTTGCTTAGTGGAATATGAGACAAGAATGTACTGGAATAGGAAAAGATAATATTGAAAAATATTTGCCAAATAGAAATTGTCTATCTGGAGAGTTAAATAATTTTATTTTACAAAACAGATTACTCATATGCAAAATGATGGACTTACAGGGAATGGAACATTTGGAATAAATAACAATTTTCTTTGAGACCATTATCATTTAAAATAACAAAAGAAGTAGTGGAAAAAATATATCATACCAGAGAGAAATCTGTAACTCGACAACGTTAAAAATCACAGAGAGGTTAATGAGAGCCAATACAAGCCAACATAGCCACTGCAAAACCCCGACACTGCATTGGTGAGCTGTCACTTGTGTGTGTATGCGTGTCAGGCCAAATGACAATCCATTAAAGGGCTTTTAAATAGATATGAAGCAATCTCCTTTTTTTCACCTCTTATACCCCCTTTTCACTGTGCAAAATCTTTACGGTGATACTGGGGAAGTAATCACTTAAGCAGCTTTGAGATGTAGAGCAATGGAAAATCTTAGCTCCAGATACAGAAATTCCTTAGCCTCGAAGTCATTAGGGTGTAGAATTGTATTCAGCTGTGCATCCTCATGGTTCTAACTGAAAAGTATTTCTCAACAATTTCCGAGATTCCATTCTGAATATATAAACCACAGAGTTAAACATACCTGAAGCAAATGTGCATCTGGTTTCAGATTTTTTTTAAATAAATGTTTACCTGATTTCAATTATTTTTTAAATGACTTCCAAATGACTGGCAAAAGGGTAATGTTTTAAATCCAAGGATATGATGAGGTAGTTGGCCTTTATCCTTTGGAAATCTGCTCAAGCCAAAGACATCCTGGCAGGTTGCTACAGGAACTTTTTCCTAGAATCTGTAAGCTATCTCAGGTTAGTTTTCAGAGTGACACATTTCACCAAATCACAATGGTGTGTCTGCTCAAATTAAAATAAATATTCATTGGTTGATATCAACAATCTATTTTTTCAAACATTTGGCCCACAAGGCTTACGTTTTAAAAATATATTTTGTGTTTAAATTATTTAACAACAGCTTTTTTAAAGAAAAAAAGAATCAAAACTATAACAATGGCAATGGAAGCATAAATATGATTAAATTCTAATGGAACAATTTACATTTATTAAAATCAGGATTCATGTGCAGAATTTAGGGACTAAAATGAGAATTAAATTGAGCCCCAAATTGTCCAAGATGATCTCTTTCATCCAAAGAAATTGTTGGTAAATACAGTGAGGAGAAAACTTAGAAAGCCATGTTTCTGGCTTTTTTCTGCTCTCCTATCTTGGCATTTCTCTTCTGGTTTGATTTCCCACCTCTTCACCATCTGAGGGCAAGTTTGCCATGAGATGATTATGCAATTCAAAGCAAATTAGGTATGAATGCATGAAGTTGCAACTTTATCTCAAGGGAATGTGGAACGTTTGGACAGATTTCATTACAGAACAAATAGAAGAAAATTTACTGAATCTTCCTCAGTGAAATGAGCAAGCATGTTCATAGTCTTTTATACCATGTTGGTTGCTATCAGGTCAAAACCAATATAATAAAACTGATTTCAACTTTCCTCTGGCTATAATTTAAGCTACTCATTATGCTTAGTTCTCTAACCATAATGTATCTCATATGATATATCTTTAATAATATATTGTGCAATATGTTTTTATTAATGATTACTATTATTTGTTTAAATATTTTGTAGCAGCAAGTCCAAGGAAATGGACTTGCTACTTTTGCTATACTTCCAAAGTCATAGAGGATGGTGCTGACCAAATTCCTCAATCACATGAACTCTTTAATTCTGTTGCATTTTTATGTGCTTATTCTATAAAGAAACATATAGACCACAGAATGAAAATAATGTTTTCACCAATCCTATGTATTTAATATACAAAGTAAAAATAATCTATAAATTTAACTGTCTAAGAATTCCATCCCATATAGAGAGTTTGTTTTCTGATAGCTTATGATCAGTTTGCTTGGTTAGACGTATAAATGGATTTTTTAGCATTTGTATTTTAATGATAGGCTTTGATTATTCTGAAATAATTTAGTGCCTGTCTCCTATTTCGTGGTGGAAACCAAGGAAACTATTAAGTTTGACCAGTTTCAGCCAAAACATGAGAAACATGAAGCTTTTAGTGCAACTATACATTTTACTAAATAGCTTCCCCCCACTTTTTAAATATGATATGACAGTTAAATAGAATATTGAAAGTAAATAATTTAAGGTGTCAATTCATTTTTCTGTTAGAGAATGTAGTATTAGTCAAGAAACTGTGTCTTACAGGGCGGGCCACGGTGGCTCAGCAGGTAGAGTTCTTGCCTGCCATGCCGGAGACCCGGGTTTGATTCCCAGTGCCTGCCCATGCAAAAAAATAAAATAAAAAAGAAACTGTGTCTTAGAACTTTGTTTCTGGGTACTTACAAGCAATGAATCTCAGAATTTGAGACTTATGTTAACTATGCTAATCTGAACTTAAAGTATGATACTTTTCTACATCATGCTCAAATAGCTGTAGGTCATCTGCTTGATTACATAAGTCTCAAAAAAATGTTATACAATTAGGGAGATATTTCCAGAAACATAAAATCTGCTTCCAAAAAATTATGATTAATTACAAATGATATGATTGCCTATCATCAATTGAATGAAAAAAAATGTTAGGAAAAATAAGAGAATCCAAATTGATGGCTGGTTACAGAGCTAACACATTTAAACAAATATAAAGCCTTTCTGCTTAAAACAATGAACTAAAGAATTCTATTTATGATAATAAAAAATATCAAATTCTTAGGAAGAAACTTAAAGAATGAACAGAATATATCAGAAGAAAAGTTTAAAACTTTCCTATACAACATCAAAGGAAACGTGAAAATGTAGAAAGCATGTATAGCTTTTGAAAGCAAGATGTTGATTTTCCAAAGTGTATTAATTCATTGTATTTTAATTTTTAAAATATTTTTATTTAAGAAAATAAATATACTTAGAACCACCAAAATTGGATATCTTAATTAGCATATCCATAGGTATATTTAAATAAAGTATCCAAAAAAATCATTGTAAAACCTGTGTTTGCCCAATAAGTTTCATAAACCAATTTAAAATTAAGGCAACAAGGAAAAATCTACAAATTCAGATATCAGAGTTTCTTAAATTTTAAATATTAAACACTAACTTAACTGCAATTTGATCAGCTGTCAAAACTGTGAATATTCTCAAAATATCAAGTAGAAGGTTATTACAAACATCAACTTTGCTACATAATGTTCTGGGTTTCTGAACATTTTCCTGATTTCAGGAGAATATAAAGATACAAATGTCTTTAAAGTCAATACATGAGAGTCTTAATCGCAAAAACTGGATATCTTAGTTAGCTTATCCATAGGCATATTTAAATAAAATATCTAAATAATCATTGTAAAGCCTATTTGCACAATATGTTTCATAAGCCAATTTAAAATTAAAGCAAGGAAAAAATCTACAGATACCGAAATCAGTTTCTTAAATTCTAAATTTTAAACACTGTCTTAAATATCATTTAACTGACTATCAAAACTGTATATTCTCAAAATATCAGGTAGAAAGTGATTACAGATATCAACTTTGCTATAGTAATTAACTGTGTTACTAAACAGTTTCAAATTTTTGATTTCAAGAATCTATTTTATTGAATATTACTATAGCTGCCTGTAGTTTTTTTAACATTTTTATTGTAAAATTTAACATATATACAAAGCAAAGAAAGAAAAAAGCAATAATTTTCAAAGCACACTTCAACAAGAAGCTGCAGAACAGATTCCAGAGTCTGTCATGAGCTACCATTCCATCATCTCGGATTCTTCCTTCTAGCTGCTCCAGAACACTGGAGGCTAAAAGTAGTATTAATATAGTGACTCAGCTGCCATGCTCATTTGTTAAATTACATTTCCCCTGTTATAGCTCCTCCCTCACCTTTAGTGTGTCACCCACTCTATAGGGATCCTTGGGGAATGCCTGTTCCAATGCTCTCATGCTGAGAAGGGTTGTCCACACTGGAGGACAGGTGGATGCAATCAATTGACAATCCTGGAGAAGCTGGTCCCTCTGGGTGTTGCTTCCTATGAAACAGAGCTCGAAGGATATTAAGGAATGATGAGAAAGAAAGAATGAAAGAAAGAATAAAAGACAAAGATGGGTTCAGGGGGTCTGAAGCTCAGCAATAACAGACCAGAGACATCAGACAACTTTCTTCTTAACTGGTTTCTGCTTATATACTGCAGGGTTCACGTGACAAATAGTATGCATGCACCTAGTGAGAATACAGAATGCTTAATTAAGATGACCACAAAGAACCTGGGGCTAAGACAAAACAAACTTTCTCTCTTTCCCCCAGACTGTTCTCCATTAAGCAAATTACTATCTCCTCAATTTCTTGCGGCTACTTTGATGCCAGCTTCTCCCAACAAATTCTGCAGGTCTTGTTTGAACCCTTGGCTCCTACATCTGGGTTTCAGGACTTATCTGACCTAAGGAACCCTCTGGAAATTATATGGTCTAGGAAGGCAAACCTAGGGCATGAAACCTTTAGAAATTCTGTTAGAGCCCCAGTTGCTCTTAAGAGACAACAGGAGTGATGTTGATTGGGGTTTAGCAAACTATGACATTAGCATTATCTAACTGCCTGTTAACTATTGGCCATAGCATGAATTTTTATTTTTTCCCTTATATCTCTCCATTATCGACACCTTGTTCACTATCGAAACATTGAAATAGTTCATGTTTAGAACTTATTTATAATCATAAATTTAATCATTTGGATACATGGCACTCTTTACCCCTTTTGGTCATATTCACCTTCAATATGGCAATGTACTTTAAATGAAATCCCAGAACGATATTTTTAATTCAACAAAATAAAAATAAAATTTACATGGAAATGAACTTGTGAAAACAGAAAAAAAGAATTCTGAATAATCTTTTATCAGATTTTTCACATTTACTATGAAAGACTATATATATACAAAGTAATATTTATGACATGAAACATGAAGGGTAATGAAAACACTGTCCACTTTAATAAATTAAATATCATCACTACATTTGAAGGTACTTGCATGCTCTTCTCCAATATTATCCTTTGTTCTATATCCAAGAGATTTCAAAAAAGAGTTCGCTATTTGTATTTAGCGTTAATTTCTCTGCAAATTTACCACATGTACATGGGTCCATACATAATATTATTTCCCATAGCTTTGAATTTCATTTACATAGACTCAGTGTACATATTCCTCCAGAACTTGCTTGTTTTTAGAAAAAAATTTGTTGGTGAGATTCATCCTTGTATGTATGGTATTCCATCTAATTCAGTGTGATTAGATTGTTCATTTATTAAACTTTTGTCAATAGAAAGTTTAATTATCTCCAGGTTTTGATTCTTAAAGAACTTCTGCAAGGCATGTTTTAGGGTATATGCTTAGGAGAGGAAATGGGGGATCATAGGTACATGCATTTTCGTATACCTTGACTAGATAACGCCAAATTGTTTTCCCAAGTATTGTATGAATTTACATTCCATCAGCAATATGTAAGCATCTCTAATGCTTTCTTATCTTTACCGGCATCAGGTATTGTAAATCTTTACATTATTTGTCAGTTTAATAGGTGTGATACAGTATCTTCAATATGTTTTTTATTTTTAACTTTTTTATTGTATAATATAACATATATACAAAGCAAAGAAATAAAAAAAGCAATAGTTTTCAAAATGCTGTTCAACAAGTAGTTACAGGACAGATCCCAGAGTTTGTCATGGGCTACTATATAAGCCTTTCATATTTTTCCTTGTAGCTGCTCCAGAATATAGGAGGCTAGAGGGCTTAAATATTTTTTTTATCACCACAATCGACTTTTTTTCCTTCTTTTTATTGTGAAAAATAACACATATACAAAAATGCAATAAATTTCAAAGCACAACACCACAATTAGTTGTAGTTGTATTTCAGAGTTTGGCATGGGTTGCAATTCCACAATTTTAGGTTTTTATTTCTAGCTGCTCTAAAATACTGGAGACTAAAAGAGGTATCAATTTAATGATTCAGCATTAATATTCATTTGTTAAATCCTATCCTCTCTGTATAACTCCACCATCACCTTTGATCTTTCCATCCCTCTCTTTAGGGGTTTTGGACTATGGCAATTCTGAATTTTTCATATTGGAAGGGTCTGAAACTACAATGGGGTAGGGAGATGGAATTTATCTGATGTTCTCAAGAGACTGGGCTAGTTTCTGGACTTATCTGGACCAGGGACCCATCTGGAGGTTGTAGGTTTCTGGAAAGTTGTTCTAGTGTATGGAACTTTTGTGGAATCTTATATATTGCCCTAGGTATTCTTTAGGATTGGCTGGAATAGTCCTGGTTGGGGGTTAGCAGGTTATGATAAGCAGCAAGATCTAACTGAAGCTTGCATAAGAGCAACCTCCAGATTAGCCTCTCGACTTTATTTGAGCTCTCTCTGCCACTGATACGTTATTCATTGTCTTTTAGTCAGGATGGGATTGTTCATCTCACGGTGCCAGTTCTGGATTCATCCCTGGGAGTCCTCTCCCACATCACCAGGGAGACTTTCACCCCTGGATGTCATGTCCCATGTAGGGAGGAGGGCAATGATTTCAGTTGCAGAGTTGGGCTTAGAGAGAGTGAGGCCATGTCTGAGATAACAGAAGAGGTCCTCTAGAAGTTACTCTTAAGCATGCCTATAGGTGGTCTAAGCTTCTTTGCTACCTACATATACATATGTTTTTAATTTACATTTACCTGCTTAAGAATGAGGTTGACAGAAAAGAGCAGGGATAGCTATACTAATATCTGACAAAGTAGACTTCAAATGTAAAATAATTAAAAGAAGCAAAGAAGATCACTATGTATTAATAAAAGAAACAATTCAACAAGATGTAGAAATCATAAATATTTATGTGAGCCAGATTGCCCCAAAATACATAAGGCAAACACTGACAACACTGAAGGGAGAAATAGACATGACACCTTTACCATAATACTTGGTGTTCTAGTTTTCTAGCTGCTGGAATGCAATATACCAGAAACGGAATGGCTTTTAAAGGGGGGAATTTAATGAGTTGCTAGTTTACAGTTCTAAGGCCAAGAAAATGTCCCAATTAAAACAAGTCTATAGAAATGGCCAATCAAAGGCATCCAGGGAAAGATATCTTGGTTCAAGAAGATCGATGAAGTTCAGGGTCTTTCTCTCAAGTGAAGAGGCACATGGTGAACAGTCAGGGCTTCTCTCTCAGCTGGAAGGGCACATGGCGAATATGGTGTCATCTGCTAGCTTTGTCTCCTGGCTTCCAGTTTCATGAAGCATCCCAGGAGACATTTTCCTTCTTCATCTCCAAAGGTCATTGGCTGGTGGACTCTCTGCTTCGTGGTGCTGCAGCATTCTCTGCCCTCTCTGAATCTCTCATTCTCCAAAATATTTCCTCTTTTATAGGACTCCAATAAACCAATCAAGACCCACTCAAATGGGTGGAGACATGTCATCCCCTAATCCAATTTAACAACCACTCTTGACTAAATCACATCATCGGGGAGATGATCTCATTACAGTTCAAATATACAGTATTGAATAGGGATTATTCTACCTTTATGAAATGGGATTTATATTAAAACATGGCTTTTCTTAGGGGGCATACATCCTTTCAAACCAGCACACTTGGAGACTTCAATTTCCACTCTCATCAATGGATAGAATGCCTAAACAGATGATCAACAAAGAAACAGAGATTTGGAATAATATAATAAATGCAGTAGACATTTCATAGACATCCCACAACAGCAAGATACACATTTTTCTGAAGTGCTCATGGATTATACTCAAGGATAGAACACATGCTGGGTCACAAAGCAAGTCTTAACAAACTTAAAAAGATTGAAATTATGCAAAACACTTTCTCAGATCATAATGGAATGAAGTTGGAAACCAATAACAGGCAGACAGCCAGAAAATTTGCATATATATGGAGGCTAAACAAAACACCCTTAAACAACCAGTGGGTCAAGGAAAAATTACAAGAAAAATCAGTAAGTACATCAAGGCAAGTGAAAATGAAAACACAACATATCAAAATTTATGGGATGCAGCAAAGGCAGTGTTGAGAAGTTTATAAAAAGAAAAAACTATATAAAATAAGTTTATTCCCTTAGATGCTTATAATAAAAAAGAAGAAAGATAAAAAATTGAAGAATTAACTGCTTACTTGAAAGAACCAGAGAAAGAACAGCAAACTGACCCTAAAGCAAATAAAAAAGAAAGCAAGAATGAAGATTAGAGCCAAAATAAATGAAATTGAGAACATGAAAACAATCAAGAAAAATCAACAAAACCAGAATTTGGTTCTTTGTGAAAATCAATAAAATCTATGGACCCTTAGCTAGGTTGACAAAAAAAGAGAGAGGATGCAAATAAGTAAAATCAGAAGTGGAAGAGGAGACATAACCACTAACCCTGTAGAAATAAAGGCGGTAATGAGAGGATACTAGGAGCAACCATATGCTAATAACCTTGACAACGTAGATAAAATGGACAACTCCCTATGAAGGCATGAGCAACCAACACTGACTGGAGAAGAAATAGATGACTTCAACAAACCAATCACAAGCAAAGAGATTGAATCAGTTAACAAGAAGCTCCCAAAAAAGAAAACCAGGACCAGATGGCTTCACATGTGAATTCTACCAAGCATTCAAAAAAGAATTAGTACCAATCCTACTCAGATGCTTCAAAAAATTTTTTTGAAGAGGAGGAAAGCTACCTAACTCATTCTATGAAGCCAACAGCACACTAATACCAAAGCCAGATAAAGATACTAGAAGAAAATTAAAGACCAATCTCTCTAATGAACATAGATGCAAAAATCCTGAACAAAATACTTACAAATCAAATCCAGCAGCACATGAAAAGAATTATACACTATGACGAAGTGAGATTTATTTCAGGTATGCAAGGCTGGTTCAGCGCAAGACATCAATTAATATAACATACCATATCAATAAGTCGAAGTGGAAAAAACACATGATCATCTCAATTGACACGGGAAAGGCATTTCACAACATTCAGCATTCTTTCTTGATGAAAACACTTCAAAGGATAGGAATATGTTGAAAATCCTGAAAAATCTATAGCAAAGCTATTAGAGCTAATAATTGAGCACAACAAAGTGGCAGGTACAAGATCAATGCCCTGAAATCAGTTGTGTTTCTATACACTAGTGATGTGCAATCTGAGGAGGAAATCAAGAAAAAAAATTCCATTTGCAATCGCAACAAAATAATCAAATATTTCAGAATAAATTTAATTAGGGATACAAAAGACCTATACATGGAGAACTATAAGAAATTGCTAAAAGAAATTGCAAAAGACATAAATAAATGGAAGGGCATAACATGCTCATGGATTGGAAGACTAAATATAGTTAAGATGCTAGTTCTACGTAAATTAATTTATATATTCAATGCAATACCAATTAAAATCCCAAAAACGTACTTTGCAGAAATAGAAAAACCAATAACCAAATTTATTTGGAAGGGAGGGGTGCTCTGAAAAGCTAAAAATACCTTGAGAAAGAAAAATGAAGAGGGAGGTTCATACTGACTTAAAAGCATATTATGAAGCTATAGTGGTCAAAACAGCATGATGCTGACCAATGGAGTCAAATTGAGTGTTCAGAAATGGACTCTCTCATCTATGGATAATTGATCTTTGTTAAGGCAGTCAAGCCAACCTCTTCAATAAATAGTGTTTGGAGAACTAGATATCCAAATGCAAAGAATGAAAGAGGATCCATGTGATGGTTAGGTTCTGGTGTCAAGTTGGTCAAGTGATTATGCCCAGTTATCTTGTCAGGGAAGCATTGGCCTAACTGTTGTGCAAGGATATTTTGTGGCTGGTTGATAAACCAGAATGCTGGCATATTAAATCATCAGTCAATTGATTGCATCTGTGGCTGATTACATCTGTGATCAACTAAGGTGTACCTCCCACAATAAGATAATCCAATCTGTTGATATTTTTTTACAGAAGAAGAGACACTCTTTCACCGCTTCTTTAGTCAGTGAGCCTCTCCTATGGAGTTCATCCAGACCTTTCATTGGAACTTCAGCTTCACAGCCTTTCCTTCAGACTTTGGTCTCTTCCATTCCCACAGTTGCATGAGACACTGTTATAAATCTCATATTTACGCTTCTCTCCTGTTACTTCTATTTCTCTAGAGAACCATAACACAATTCACATTTCATACTCTGTATAAAAATTAACTCAGAATGGATCAAAGACCTAAACATTAGAGTTACGACCATAAAACTTTTAGAAGAAAATGTAGGGAAATCTCTTATAAATCTTGTAAGGAGGCACTTTCCTAGACATTACACCCAAAGCGCAAGCATTGAAAAAAGAAATAGATAAATGGGGATCTCCTCAAAATTAAACACTTTTTTTTTTCCTCAAAGAATTTTGCCAGGAAAGTAAAAAGGCAGCCTACACAATGGGAAACAATATTTGGAAACCACATATCAGATAAGTGTTTAGTATGCAGAATATATAAAGAGATTCTTCAACTCAACACCCCAATTAAAAAGACAACCCAATTTAAAAATGGGCAAAAGAAATGAATAGACACTTTTCAGATGAGGAAATACAAATAGCTAAAAGGCACATGAAAATATGCTCAATTTCACTGGCTATTAAGGAAATGCAAATGAAAACCACAGTGAGATATCATATCACACCTATTAGAATGGTCATCATCAAAAAAAAAACAGTAAATGATAAGTCCTGGAGAGGAGGTGGAGAATGAGGTACACTTATCCAGTATTGGTGAGAATGTAAAATGGAAAAACAGTATGGTGTTTCCTCAGGGAGCTAAGGATAGAATTGCCATATGATCCAGCAACCCAGCTATTAGGTATATATTCAGAGGAACTGAAGACAATGACACAAATGGACATTGGCACACCGATGTTTATAGCAACATCATTTACTATTAACAAGAGATGGAAACAGACCAATGTTCATCAATGAATGAGTGGCTAAACAATCTCTGGTATATACATATGATGGAATATTATGCAGCTGTAAGACAGAATAAAATCATGAACAATGAACAGCATTGATGGATCTTAAAGACATGCTGAGTGAAATTAACCAGAAGCAAAAGAACAAATATTTTTGTATGGTCTCACTGCTATGGACTAACATTAATGAGTGACCTTGGAGAATTTATTCTAGGATCCTTTACAATAGACCCCAACCTGATAACTCATGTTCTCAACTTAAGTTCACCAAGGTTTTATGTTATGGTTAGCCCATATGACTGAGGCATGATAATATTTGTCTTTTTGTTCCTGGCATTTCATTAAACATACAGTCCTTAAGGTACATTCACGTAGTTGCATGCCTTACAATTTCATTCCTTCTTGTGGTCACTCAATAGTCCATTGTATGCTATACACCACAGTTCCCCCTTCCATTCCTCAATCCTTGTACCCTTAGGCCACCTCCATCCATGGTGAATCATGAACACTGCTGCCACAGACACCAGTGTGCAAATGTCCATTCCTGTCCCCACACTCAGCTCCTCCGGGTGTATACTGAGCAATGGGGTTTCAGGATCCTGTGGCAACCCTACCCCAGTCTCCTGTGGAACCACCTCCCTGCCCTTCAAGGGGCTGCACTTCTCATTTCCCTACTGACAGTGAATAGGTACTCCCCTTTCTCCCTATTTTCTCTAGCACTTTTCGCTCTGTTCATTTTTAAACAGTTTTATTCACACATCATATAATCCAACCTAAGTAAATAGACATGACTTCTCCACCATAATTTATATGAAGACCTTTCCTTTTCTTCTGTGAAGAATCCATACCCCTTCCCCATACTCTTCCTCATTCCCCCCAGCAGTTGGCATTTAGTTTTGGCATAATGCCTTTGCTACATTTAGTAGAAGCATATTACAATGTTACTGTTGACTATAGATCCTAGCTTGCATGGGTTGTATTTTTTCCCATATACCAACTATTTTCAACACCCTGAAATGTTGATATTCATTTGTTTTCTGTCATGCAAAACTTTTTTTTTATTTGTACAGTTAATCACCATCATTGTCTACTCTAGACATTACTAAATTATACTGTCTCAGTCTACAACCTCTATTTTTCCTTCTGGTTTCTTATGTGCCCCAGCCCTTCTCTTTCTGTTGTACTCACATTCAGCTTCATTCAGTGTACTAATATTATTGTGCTACTATCAGGTAGTATTGTGCTATCAATTTCTGATTTTTTATGATCAGTCCTGTTGATCACCTGTATTCCTTCCGCATGAAATGTCCCATCTCTATCCTATTTCTATCTCCTGATAACCTGTATTCTTAACTGCAGTTCTCCAAACTCACTGATTAATGTTAGTTCATATTAATAAGACACAAAAAGACAAATATTCTCATGCTTCACTCATATGGACTAATTATATTGTACAAACTCAGAGAATTGAAATCTAGAGCATGGGTTATCACGTTGGGGTCTATTGTAAAGGTAAAGGGTCTTGTAAGCTCTTACAGCAGTCACATATGTTCAGGAGTTGTAACTGTTAGTACTGAACTATTTGTGTATAACCTGGTCATTCCCTGAAACTTTGGGTATTTATATGAAACCTGAGATTTGGAGCGTTTTGGTTTGCCAGCTGCCGAAATTCGATATACTAGAACTGGAACGAATTTTAAAAAGGGGAATTTAATAAATTACAAGTTTACAATTCTAAAGAAGTTAAAGTGCCCACATTAAGGCACCAAGAGAGGTTCCTTCATTCAATAAAGGCCGATGGGTCAGGAACACTCTCTCAGCTGGGAAGTCATGTGGCTGGCATTTGCTGGTCCCTTGCTCCTGGACTCCGTTGCTTTCAGCCTCTGTGTCTGTGGGGGTTCCTCACTTTTCTTCTCTGGGCTGGCTTTCATCTCTTGGTTTCCTTTGCCTGCCTCCAGGTTCTGGCTTGCTTAACATCTCATGGCAACATCTGCTGGGCTCCAAACATCCATGTCTCCATTTTCCACATGTCAGTTCTGCTGTGCGTTTTGTCAGCTCTGGGGCTTCCATTGTTTTTGTAGGTTCTGTCATTTCTGACTCTCTCTAAAATGCTTCCTCTTTTAAAGGATTCCAGTAAACTAATCAAGACCTACCCAGAACAGGTACAGTTACATCTCCCTCTAGTCAAAAGGTCACACCCAGAATTGCATGTGTCGCACCTCCATGGAGATAATCTACACCAAAAGTTCAAACCTACAGTATTGAATTAGGATTAAAAGAAACAGTTGCCTCCAAGAGTGGATTAATCTTAAAACATGGATTTTCTGGGGTATATAATACTTTCAAACTGGCATCCAGAGTTAGAGTTGTGAAGCTATGAAAGTCAGCATTACCCTATTCAGCAACTATTTGAAAAGGTGAAAAAGTGATCAGACTTTGTCTAGAGATATGAATGAAGCTGATCTGGATAGGACTAAGGTAAATCATAACAGAGGGTAGGATGATATGGTCCATATTTTAAAACTTCAACTTCTGTGTGAGACCAAAGGAAGAAATGTTTATTTGGTACAAAAACTATATTCTGGGTAGCGCACTACCTAATTTAACTTGTATGGTCAGCTTAGCTGAATACCAGAAGTGCATGGAATCTTGAATATGTGTGAGATTTTATTGGTTTTTACAGGTTAGAGTGATGCCCCAATATATCACAGAGTAATTTGGGCACAGAATAAAAAAGTATTTGCAAAGTCCCCTTGGGGAACTGGGGAGAAAGAACAAAATACTAAACAAATTCCTGATATTCTCACAAGCAGTGGGGGAAACCAATTCAATATTCTCACAAGCAGTGGGGGAAACCAATTCAATAGGCTGAATCTTTGATCTTGGGGGTTGCCCCTATGAAACTTACTTCTGCAAAAAAGAAGTTAAGCCTACTTATAATTTTGCCTAAAAATCACTTCCAGAGAACCTCTCTTGTTCCTCAGACGTGTCCTCTCTCTCTAAGCCAGCTTGGCAAGTGAACTCATTGCCATCCCCCTCTACGTGGGACAGGACTTCCAGAGGTGTAAACTTCCCTGGCAATGTGGGACAGAAGTGCTGGGATAAGCTGGGACCCAGCATCATGGGGTTGAGAAAGGCTTCTTGACCAAAGGAGGAAGAGAGAAATGAGACAAAATAAAGTTTCAGTGGCTGAGAGATTTCAGAGTTGAGAGGTGATCCAGGAGGTTATTCGTATGCCTTATATAGATATCCCTTTTCAGTTTATGGCACGTTTGAGTGGCTGGAGGTAAGTACTTGAAAGTGTAGAGCTGTGTTCCAGAAGCCTTGATTCTTGTAGATGACTGTGTAACCATATACCTTTTACAGTGTGACTGTATGATTAAGAAAACCTTGTGTCTGATGCTCCTTTTATCCAGGGTATGGACAGATGAGTAAAAAAACAAGTTTAAAAATAAATAAATAATAGGGGATAAAGAGTAAAAAATTAGATAGATTGAAATACTAGTGGTCAATGAGAGGGAAGTGTAAGGGATATGGGATGTATGAGCTTCTTTTCTTTCTTTTTACTACTTTTTCTGGAGTGATGCAAATATTCTAAAAATTATCGTGGTGATAAATACACAACTATGTGATGATATTGTGAGCCATTGATTATACATCATGTATGGGCTGTATGTGTGTGAAGATTCCACAATAAAAATATTTTTAAAATGAAGTTGAGATATTTCATACATGTATTCATTATTCTTGTTTCTTGCTATGTGAATACCTGTTGATATCTTTGGTCTATTTTTTCTATTATATATTTTTTGCTGATTTATTTATATGTACTCATATTTGGGGGATAGTAATTCTTTGATGATTATATCTCTTAGAAATTATCATTTTTCAATTAGTTTTTTTTTTCCTTTTTATACTTTATATATTGCCTTTTGAGGAAGGGATGATTTTTATTTAATGTGCTAAAATTTATCTATCTTTTACTTTTAGGATTTTTGAGTCTAGTTTAATAATTTTGAACCCAAGGTCATAAAGCTATTCTCAGTTTTCTCCTAGAAGGCTAAATATTTATCTTTAGCATTCAAATCTTAACACACCTATAATTCATGAAGATTTATGGCATGATATGGATATTTATCTTCAGTAACTGGCCAGTTGGGATTTTATATCTCCTTCCTACTCCCTGTGATAATCTGTGGAGCTCCTTACTGCTGCCTTGACAGGGATCTCCTGAAATAGTCAATGCTTTATATGGGTTCCACCAAAAAAATCAAATCGGGTCATTCCACTTTTTCACAAACTATCCTAGAAAATGTTTTAAAATATGTAAAATCTTGACATCAAAATTAGACAATAGCAGCATGAGAAATGAAGGTAAACTATGGACAGAGATGTAAAATTCCTAAGTACCATGTTAGCAAACTAAACCCAGCAATGTATAAATAGTGACATCTCCAATGCCATCCATGGAAGCAAGGACCGTGTAACCATTATCAACCTGCTAACATAAAATGTTACCTTACAGAGCAAAGGACAGAATCCTCACAATCATCTCAGTAATTTCAGAAAGTTTTTTGTTTAGAAAAACTGGTTATATGTGATTTTTTTTGTGGGAAAACTTAAAACTAATTTTAAATGGTGATTGGGCTATTCACATTTAATGTTTCTCCTTAGAGTCAATTTTGAAAGCCATGTTTTAAAGAATTTATTTCATCCAAAGCTTCTATGTTTGTAATAAATTTATCCATGATACATTTTATTACCTTTTATCCTTTGCTTTAGCAGTAAATATGCCCATGTTTCCATTTCTAATATTACTTTTGTGCCTTTCCTCTAGTTCTTTAAATAAAAAGTCAAGTTAATTTTAGAGAAAGAATAAGATGGCATACCTGAGACCAGGAATACTGCTGGATAAAGTGAGTGCCTATCTCATATTTATGACTCCTGAGGAATTAACAGAGTGATCTGTGTTCTCAAAATTAGAATCAGCTCTTGGATTGGGATCTTTCTAAAATGCATAATTGTAAACACTGCCCTTCACCCCATACTTCTGAAATAATGCAATTATCTAATTGATAATAGATAACTTTGTAGGAGTTAGGTCACAGTTGGGTTCTCCAGATTTGTAATTGAAGGGAAAGAGGGTATAACAGGAAATGGAGAACAGTGATTCTCAATCATTAGCCTGCCTGGGAATAACCTGAAGGATTTGTTCAACACAAATATCTAGATGGGAACCAGACTCAGATTCCTGACTCAGTAAGTCTGGGTGGGGCCTGAGAATTGGCATTTCCAACAAATCCCCAGGTGTTGCTGAGGCTGCTGATCTAGAGACCAGATTTTGAGTAATGACAAGAAATCTATTCAGCACACAAAGTGGTACACTGGGCAGAAATGGAAAAGATGTGATCACTGAGTACCTGGATGAGATTTAAATGTCAGAGGATGGCTTCCCAACAGAGAAGTAAAAGAATGAGAATATCATACAGTGTGAGAATTAGAAGGGACTTTGAAGATAATTTAATACATCTTGAGCATTCTAGAGACATATAGTCCATGAGCCAAGTTCAGTTAGATAAGATCAGTGAAATAAGTAATTTAGCGTTGGTAGGCAATGCGTTGTAATCTAACAGACGTATGAGGTAAATATACTTATCCTGAGTTTAAAAATCAGGAAATTGAACTATAGGTCATTTCTGAAACTGAAACAAGACCTCACAGCTAATAAGGGACAGACCAAATTATCACCTTGAAAGGGTTTACTAAGCTTTAGCAATAGAAAGTTAGATCCTATTTAACTGCATCCTTGTCATGTTTGAGATACACACACAAACATAACATTCAAAATAATCCCCGATAGGAGTGACACTGCACCCAACAGAGGAGCTAAACCTCTTTCCACCAAACGCGATAAATTCCAGTTTGTTTGGAATTGAATACTTAACGGTAGGATGCAATTGTGTGCTTCCCCCCAAATTTCCTATGCAATTGTTCTATCTGTTTCATCACTTCACAGTGGTGAAGTGGCCAATATCAGTGTTCATAAACGAGGCTGTGATCTTGTTCAGTATCACCCAGTCCCTATGGCAAATGTGGAAAGAAACAACTGCTGAAGTTGCCCCTAGTGCTTTTCCAGGAGAAATCAGCATATAGAGGTTCGCCATCACTTCCCACTAAATCACAGCATGGTCTTAAATACCTTTGCATGTTTTAACTTGACTATTTGAATTCTCACCATGTCTCTCCTTCACTACATTCTCTTACCTTCCTGAAAGATATTTTACTACTTTTTTAAATTCTCCATGAGCAAGAATAAATGACTTAGAATACATTACTATCTAATGCATGTCATGTATACATATATTTACAATCTTTTTACCAAGAATCATTTAGACAGCAATATTTCATGTAGTAATCCGAGTATATTTTACTTTAATAGAGGCAATAAAAGTAAAATGTATCACAACAATTCTGAAATTGTAAATGTTTTGCACTATGATTTTCTATAGTAGTGGTGGAAATTGAACATAAATAAACATTGTTCATTTAAAAATAAGACTACAACAAACTTTGTCAGAAATGGGATCTTTATTGGCCTTTATTGTGCTTTCTCGTGTGCCTCTCAGCAAAACAGAATCCAGGGCTTCCCACCTTGATTTCCTCCTTCAAAACTCCCCAAGCATCAGCCATACGACGAGGTCATGGTGTCCTTTGGCCTTTTGGGACATTCATAGATAAATTGGTGATAGAGATTTAAAAAAAAGAGAGAAAAGTATAAATCAAATAAGGAAACTGAGATGCTTTGATAATAATTTGGATTTTCAGGTCTCAGCAAATATTTCAAAGGGTCACTTTCTATTTTCTTTATTCCTTAAAATTTTATTATCATGAAACTTATTTATGGGGGGAGAAAACAAGTAACTAATGACCACATCAAGGGGTGTTTTCAGCATAAACAGAAACCAAAAAAGCTAGAAATTAATATATTTTCGTGATGTGCATATGGAAAAGTAGAGGCAGGAAAGAACTTCCACAGGTGTATTTATGAGCCTCTGTGCCCGCAGCTGATGGCCAATGTCAGCGCCATCGTGCGGTGCTGCGCCACTCCTCTCGGGATTATTTTGAATATCACACTGTGTGTGTATCTCAAACATGTCAAGAATACAGTTAAACACGATCTAACTTTCTATTACTAAAGCTTAGTAAACCCTTTCAAGGTGATAATTTGGTAATATTTATCAAGATATTTCAAAATAGTAATATCCTTTGTCCAGATAATTTAGTCAGAATAAGCCATCTTAAGGTAACAGCCAGAAATTCTGATATTTTTCAAGGAACTGTTACTTATATTGAAAAAAGTTATGACTTTAAATATTGAATTAATTTTCGAAATTAAGCAAACTAATTCATCTCTACAATATTCAAGCCCATTAAAATTATTTTAACACCTAATGACAAGAGAAATTTCCCACAAATAAGATTTCAAATAAGTGAGACATAACTATGTACATTTATCACATACTATAAAGGAGATACTGCAAAATTAATAATTGCCCTATTGAAATAGATATTTATTTCCATCTTTGTGTTTTTAATATTATCTAGCATAGCTATTCCAAAAAAAGCATGTATTTGATGACTCAAAACTGATTTAACATATTCTACTTTAAAATCACTGGTTATGTTGAAAAATATTAACTCCTCTATATTCATGAAACAGGATGAAAAATAAATGCTAAAAGTATAAAAGATTGTATACACTAAACTTTGGACATATTGCTGAATTAGAAAGACTCAGAGATCAGTGTCGCTGTCCTGTACTGTCTGCTTCTGAATGAGCCTCCCTCCAAGCAGACCCACAGAAGCCCCACTCAGATCACACACCCACTGGGTGGTCCCCATAGAGCCCCACTCAGATCACACACCCACTGAGTGGTCCCCATAGATCCCCACTCAGACCGCACACCCACTGGGTGGTCCCCATAGAGCCCCACTCAGACCACACCCCCACTGAGTGGTCCTGCACCCCTGGGCAGCCTCAGCCTACCACAGCCTGGTCACCAGGTACATGTGTCTGGTCCACTGCCGTAGTCTATGGAAGAGATGTTGTAATGGGGATGGGGAGCAAAGGGAGATTTCAGTGGAGAAGTTGCTATAGATGCTTATCGAAAAAGTGGTGAGAGGAAGAACTTTTAATTTCTTGAAAATATAAGCTGTAAAAAATTAAAGCAACCCCTAATTGCATCTGCAAAACTCTAAATAAATCATCCCAAAACATTTTCATTAATATTATATATATTAAATATAATATTAATGAAAATGTTTTCATTAAATTAATGAAAATAGTATATAAATATTTTATATATAAATATATAATATATAAATATTTTTATTTATATTTATTTATAAATATATAATATATTTATATTATATATAAATATTTATATAAATAGTATATATAATATAACCTTATAAACTGTAATTTTCAGCTCTTGGGATGTAAAAAGGAAAGAAGGACAACTGTTTAAGGGGAAAATTTAAAACAAAATTAATTTGAATACTCTCAAATATGGATTCGTCTTTTTGTGAGAGCTTATTTCTAAAAATCAGCCACTCACTCTGCATCTCATGACCAAAAGTTTCAAAAGTTATGCCCAGAGAATAAAAGTAAAAGTGTCCAAGTATCCTATTTATTACTGCCTATTTTGTAATTAATAGAAGTCAGAAAGGCCGCCTTTCAAGGTAGTATTTGAGATTCAGTTAAATAAATGTTTGGAAAGATCGAGGAGAATGATCACAGTGATCATTTTTGGACATTAACTTCAGTAGCAATGAAGAGAAATCAGAAATAGTAAGTTCTCAAAGAACAATGAAAGTATATTGACAATATTTATTTTACTTGCCCATCCACTTTTGGGCAGCAGTTAGCTCAGAAATATCTTTTCAAATGTCCTTTTTTATTTCAAAGTAGGGATACAGGAGGGATGAAGACCCTTTTATTTCCAGTTCTGGCTAGAAATAAGGAACAGTTCTCTCTGCTCTAGGAAGGGCTGATAGGAAGGTTGTAGTGAAACAGCTTTGACTGCTGGAGGGAGGGAACCAGCGTAGGTGGGCCAGCAACTGCCTCAGTGGCGGCCCTGAAGCTTCCTGCTCTCTGTAGGGGAAGCGGGGAGTGCAAATGAACATCTGGGAGTAAATACAATGAAGAAGGAAAATGATGCTGCCTGTGAGGCTCCAATGGGAGCTCATTTCACACCAACCCATAAAGGAAAAGTGTAGATTTCAAGGTTTTCAGAATTACAGTGATCCGTAATTTCAATCCAGTAAATCACAGCGTGGTGGTAAGTACTGAAACAGCTTCCGAGAAGTTGACTCACATGAGTAATGGCATTTCAAAAACATTTAATTATTTATCAGGTAAGTACCTTCTTATGAATCCACTTTATCAATTAATACTTAGGCACATGTATACATTTTCAATAACATAAATTAATTTCAAAATCCCTTCCAGTGAATTCATTGTTCAATATACTATCATGCACGCCTCTGCCTGGGACAATGCAGCAATTAGTTCTGTGCTTTGCACACAGATACATTATAGGTGTTGGACTGTATACTAATATCTAATTTCAATGAATTTATCAAAGCATAAATATTCCATTGAAATATTCTTGTGAATATATTATAGTAATACTATAAATTCATCGGCTTCCCCAATTGCCATATCACCTAGATTTTAACATTATATTCATCTTTTTTCTTTTATTATCTCATTTTCTTCTGAAGAGAAAAATAATAGAATTGTATTTTATGCCTGTATGTCTTCTTCACACCTGTATTTTACTGTTGACCTATAAGAAGATAAAGGGTATGCCCTATTCGCAGATGAAAAAAAGGATCACAAAAATTTCTCTCTCCTTCATTTTCTCTTTCCTGCTTATTGCTGATTTTGTGGAAGAAATGGCAAAGTGCTTTTCCTATACTGGGAGAAGAGTCCTTATTAGCATATGGTTAAGCAAGGACACACATTCTTTCAATAAATGCTACTCAAGCACTGATTTCCACAGTCGTTAATTCATTTATTTAGTCAAGCAACAGATGTGAGCGTATTTTGTGGCGTTAAATCATCAGTCAGCTGTATGCATCTTTGGCTGATTACACCTCAGTCAATAAAGGAGATTGCTTTCAGCAAAGAGAGAAGTTTCATACAATTAGTCAAAGGCTTTAAGAGAAGAATTGGTGATTTCAGCAGTGATAAAGAAATTCTGTCCCTACTTCAGCCAGCCAGCTTCTCCTGGGAATTCACTGAAACCATCAGAGCTTCAACTTGCAGCCTGTGCCATGGAATTTAGACTTGTCAATCTCCAGGGTCATGTGAGCTAATTCCTCTGATAAATCTCATAAATGTTATGTTCCAGTATTTGTGTATATCCTGTTAGTTCTGGTTCTCTGGTGAACCCTGATTCATACACACACCAAATATTTAACCTTTCTATTTTTTGAAAACAGAATGTGGCCATAGTTGAACTTCAGGGAATTCTGCTTTTCACATCTGTGACCTACCAAATTCAAATGGGGACCGACAGGGGTACAGAGTTTAATAAAGTCTTACAAGAAGTCGAGGCTTGTGGGTGTTGAAAATTCCGTGAGACTTTGGGTAGGAAAGGGAGGCTGTGTGGCTTTAAATGTAGCAGAATTTGATTTGAAAACCAAGTACATAGAAAGGGAGAGTGGGTTTAGGGGGCAGGAAGTGGAGTGTGGAGGTTCCCTCCTCCTCTCACGTTTTCTTTGCTATCACCAGGCTGGTACCAGCAAACATGTTCTCCAGGGTCACCCAGATTTATTTAGAACCTCAAGGATGTGAGTGATGTGCACTCTTCACTGTCATATTAAAATATAATATTACAGGTAATATTCGAATATTCCAACAAAAGAAAAGTTTACCTGAATAGTGATAAAATCATGGGAGTGAGAAAAAGTTAACTCTGTGTTCAATACTATTGATTTGTTGGTTCAATCTACTTTGAGTGATGCCTTTGAGGTATCTCTCAGGTATAGAGGGAAGAGTGGCAATATCTATCAAATATCAAATGCCCTTTGATATAGAAATCTCATGTCAAGGAATTTATCCCTCTGGTATACCCAAATTCAAGAAATGTGGTTTGTAACTTGGTTTGTAATAACGGAGTGTCCTTGTATGGAATATTCACTCTGAATACCATGCATATTGAAAAGGGAATGAAGGTACTTTCTCTGTAGTGGTATAGAAGAATCTCCAGGATATGTTGCAAAGTGAAAAATGCAATATGCACTATGCAAAGTGGATAAAGTGTGCTAACATTTATGTAAGAAAGAAGATTTTTTTATATCTACAGAAACAGAGTTAGAAGTAGAGGGAAGAGAGAGTAAAAATGCAATTTATCAATGCATGCCTTTTTCATCTCAATTTATATTTGGACCATGTGAATGTATTACCAGCTCAAAAAATAAAATTAAGTTTAATAAATAAATTAGGGCTGGATTTTATCAAGTGAAAATCGACCCTACCTTCACAATCTTGACCCAGATAAGATGGCAACTGATGTTCAGAAGTCCCCATAGCACGATTATCTTAGGCCTATAAAATCTCTTTAGTTTGTGAGAGGAAAAATACTTGTTATCATCTAACATTCTAAAGAGCCGCTTTGATTTTTGGGCTGGTCGTTAGGGACGTTAACAAATATTCTAATTTCCACCCTTCTACATCTTTGTTAGCACCTTTTTTGAAATTATATATTATGTGACTTGATTAACCAATGAATTATACAAAGAAATGGCATATTGTTTCTAGAAAGTCACTTGATTATCAGGATAACAATCCCCCACTCTTGTCAAAGTTATTTTGAAATCCCATACTAAAAATAATCTTCCATCAGCCTGGCCCTTAAGGTTTAGAGCAGAGTTTCCCTAAACTCCTATTGCGCAACATGAGAAAGAAACAGAAAAGATGTAACTCAAAAGCATTTATTTGCAATAGGCTTTCAGCTCTGTTTGAAGAAGAATGTTCTCTGATCTGAAAACCCCAGGACTTATCCTATAGAGAATATACAAACACTGATTACACTAACCATTTGGATTAACTCCAAACAAATAAAAATTTCTCCCTGGGAAGATAAACCAAGAAATAATAGTTTCATGAGTGGACTTGAGAGCCTAATTCCCTCATAGGTACTCTTTCTCACTGTAAATCAATTAAATGCCAATGTCCTACAGCCCCTTCCAACATGAAAATGATAGAATGGGCATAGCCCAAATGCTCCCAAAGAGCAAGAGAGAGAGATCAAAAGTGATGGTGGAGTTATATAGAGAAGGTCAGATTTAACAAATGAGGTTGAGTGCTGAATCATCATGCTGATATCTCTTTTCGTCTCTGGTACCTTAGAGCAGACAGAAATAAAAAGCTAAAATTGTGTAATTGTAAGCTCTACCAAATTCTGAAATCTGTTCTACAACCAATTGTTGCAATGTACTTTGAAATTATTGCTTTTAGGCCTATATGTTATTTAAAGAGAAAGTGGAACATAACAGAGAAGATAGGGTTTAACAAACGAGTATGACTGCTGAATCATTGTATTGATATTTCTGTTGGTCTCCAGTGTCTTGGAGTAGCTAGAAGAAAAAACAAAAGATCATGGAACTGTAACCCACACCAAACTAAAATATTTTCTATAACTACGTGTTAAAATGCACTTGGAAATTCATTGCTTTTTTGCATATATGTTATATTTCATAATTAAAAAAAATTAAAAGTACCCATGTCCTAGGAGTTAGCATTAGGCAATCAGTGCCTGGGAGCCTGAAACCTTTAAGGACTGCCTACAGAGTTTTGGGCAGTGGATCTGAGGGTGAGACTCTGGGTCAGCTGGTTGTGCCTGAGCTGTGTGTTGGCCTCCTGAGACAAGCCTGAACTCCTCACCCCCTAAATGCAGCAGACTAGGCAACACCACAAGTATGTGATGAAATCAGGGACTACGGTCGTGAAATCATTATTGTAATGGAAATAAACATCCAACCTATCAACTTCTATGTACTCATCATATATTACAGAACTATAAATCTAAGTGGTAAATGATAGTGTTTTATAAGAAGAGAGTTAAAATAAGCAATGTAGGGATATGTGACCACTAGGCATATCAGAACAAAGAACTAAAACTTAATTCTACTCAGTCAGGATGTGAAGTTGGATCTTTGTAACAAAACTCGCTGACCTGTTTGGTTTTGGAAGGTTTACAGGTGATAAAAGGTTCAGCTATGAAAAGGTTTACAAAGGAAAATAAGTTCTACAAGAGCTTCAATCTAATAAAAGCATGCAAAAAAATGCAGTACATTTTGTTCTCACTTTCATGTAGTTCAATTAGGTTGTCAAAGTTAAAATGAGGTTTAGCATACGTCAAATTACCTCCTTTCAAGGCAGCACTCAAGATATTTCTTTGAATTTTAAAAGTTGTCACTGAAGAAGATAGTACAGGTGAAGAGCTGAATTGGAACATTCAGTGAAATAAAATGATACCTTCATAAAGTTAAAAAAATATGCTACAACTATTTATATGCACAGATGTTTGAAAATGGGTTACATGTTCTACCTACAATCATAGAAATCAAAATGAAAATAAATAAAAGAGAAGAAAAGTTGTTTCATCTAATTTACAAGAATTATGTTTGCTCCATTCTTTTCCCCCCTGCTAGGCATCAGCACCTTTGCTTGAGGTTTTTTTTAATTGCTTTGGATAAGTGAATTTCACTCAATATGAGAAAAAACAGTTGGAACTACATTAGGCCCAGATGAATTTGTTAAATCACTGTGATCCTAACTGAAAGATGTAACTAACACATTTATTTAGTCTTTATCTAAGCATATACTTTTAACATTTAAAAATGATCCTATCCAAAATTAGAGGTGAGGCTTAAATTAATCCTTTAAATAAAGCCAAGTTTCTAGATGTGAGTCCTTCCTCGCAGCATTTATGGAATGTTCTGTAACAATACTAACAAGGTTAGCATAGTGGCCCGGTCCTCTGACTACAGAAGGGTTCCTTTTTCATCTGCTCTTTTGATGTCACCTGAGGGTGGATTCATACACAATATTTCTGTGTGTTAGAGGTCAGTATCATCTACTTTTCAGTGTGTGTGTGTGTGTGTGTGTGTGTGTGAGTGGCCTTTCGCCTGTCATATTTCATGGGCAGTCATCTTTATGAAGTTCATGAGGAAACCACTTAGAAATTCTTCTTCTCTTCCTCACCTCCCTCCTCCTCCAACTCTGACCCCTCAGAGTCACTTCTTCCTTGCCTTCTACTGCCCTGCCTTTGCTTTCCCCTCACATTTTCTTCCTGCTCCATCTCCCTCCCATCTCCCCCTTCCTCTCTCGCCATTGCCCAAATGTGCAATTCCTGCTTCAGTGACAGTTTCAATAGTTAAGGAAATGAAACAAGAAAGCAGCTGATTTGAACTCTGATGACAGATCTACAGATGAATCAACATGGTTTGTTTACAATATCATTTACAATTTGAAAAAGCCAATATCAAGGAGTAGATAGAACAGAGCTTCTATGTATGTATGTATGTGGGAGTATATTTACATGCACATGCCCGTAGTTAGATAACTTTAAAAGCATACAAGAAAATATTAGCAGTTTTACACTTAATAGCTTCCAGGAAAAAAAAAAGGATGTTTCTCTGCTGACTGAATAGCATAAAATATAATTTTATATAAAATCCAGTATTTGGGAAAGAGAAAAGAATAATATAAATATGATTATCATATATTTGTGCTCAGGGAAGTCTCAGCTGCTTACTTTTCTCTTGAAGTTTTATTCCCAGAGTAGAGATTTGCGAAAGCTGACCTCAACTGCACAAACAATATTCTCATTTCACTTAAGGCCAATTCCATATCAAAAACTGCTTTCCTAAATGCCCTGTGGCCTCATAAGGATGGAAAATACTGGCACCTATTATGTCAGATAATAAATTGAATGATTTAGAATCATTGCTGAGCTTTTTCATACTTTTTAGAGGAAATTTGCTTTGAAAATGTTCCAAAAGTATCTCTTACCAACAAATAAGCAAATAAGAAAAAGAAGCGCATAGCTGCAGTCCTGCATCTAAGTTGTCATTACTATCCAAGATTCGCCTCTGTGATCTGCATAGACCAGGCTTCTTGACTGTAATGTTTTCATGCAAAGGCCCAGAGTAGTAGACACCGATAGTAGCACAGAGCCCATACAGCATGAAAAACATAAAAAGTGTAATGGAGGAACAAATAACCACAATTCCTGTTGCATACAGGTAAAATAAAACTGGATTTTGTCCCCAGCTTTTGAAATTTTGTATAGCGAGACTTCATCTCAGCCTCCTAAATACCAAATCATGCTGATCGCAAAACTAAAGTGATATACTCACACACACAGGTCACCTTGGAAAGCTGCTTCTCTGGGGAATTGCTGAAATCATTCACTCATGCCGTTCATCTTCTATGTGGTAAAGACACTGCGATAAGCGCTAAGGACAGATGAAGACGTATAAGACAACCCGGTGCTCTATTAATTTACAGTATAGGAGAGCTAAGGTGATAAGTTGGCTACAGAAACAACTATTGTTGTTAAGAAACAGTAGCTGACTACTCTTCTAGCATGGCACAGTGGAAAGAAGATGGACATAAATTTAGGCAGATGTGGTTCCGAATATCTGTTCCACTTTCTGTGTGAGCTGAATAAAGTTATTTAAATTCATCTGCAAAACAGGATAACACTCAACTTGAAAAATTTCTATGAGGGTTAAATATCATACTGCACATAAGATGCCTTAATGTACCACGTGTATGTATATATATATATATATATATATATGTCCATGGGCTATAATGGACATGTAGTGTGTGGTAGTTAGCATTTATGATTAAAATGGTGATGAGGTATTAAAAACATTTAATGAAAAAATTAAAATCAACAATAAAAATCAATAAAATTACCATCTACATATGCAAATATCAGTGTAATGTTTTCTTTTAAATTTCATTTTTTATATATTTGAGTTAACTTATAATAAATTGGGTCTTGAGATTTTTGCTATTCAAATTTGAAAATTTTGCACTTTAGGGTACACTTTGCGACAATATCATGCTTTCTGAAATGGCACTACCAAAATGGGAATCGTATATGTTCTCAATTTCATGACACCAGTTGAATCATTTGGTAGGAAGGATAGTCTTCAGTGTGATAACTTCCTTGCCTGTAATATGGTGAACTTGTCCTGAGAAGTTTTTGGAAAAGCAATCAGACTCCCAGGAGAGGGTCAACAAATATTACTGTGACAGCAATAAAAGAAAAGCTATTGTTTTTCTGGAACACATTTCATATTTTTTAGCAGAAGTCTGTGTGAATTAGCCTCTGCATTGGACTTTAAATATGCAATTTACAGTAAACATCAATATTCCCTAATCAGTATTTTATGCATATTGGTAATCAAAATGCACTTATATAATACATAAATGCATTATGTCACCCCCAAAAGGGCACTGCGTATAATGTAAGTAGTAATAAAATATGTTATGAAGAACACAGACAGTAAGTGGCACATATGAGTTGAGATGAAAAAGAGAGTTATCAGAAGGTGGAGAGTGATAATGACTGGAAAGCTACTTTCGGTCTAATTTTAACCAGCAAAGGGGAATTGATTTTGGTGTTTGCCCTTCCATTTTATGCTCTGGAATGCTGGGGCTTTTGATCCCACTTCTCTGCCTCCCTTGCCAGCTTTTCCCTTCCTTTGTCCCATTAGGATGCCCTGGAAGGGACCTCGAAGGTGGCAGGGAAGGAGAAGCGCTGCAGCCTAGCCCCGTCCCCCCCCCCCCCCCCAGCCATCCTTTCCCACGCAGCAGCAGGGTCGCAGACGTCATGATTTTAAGGAACACGTGGTCTTCTTCCAATACTTTTGTAGTAAATCCCTATATTTATCCCCCTGTGTTCGAAATATTAGAATGATTGCTGAATATTCTGTTTTAGAATCCACGAGATTTCAGTTGACGTTCTACCTCTCTGCTATATTGTCTTAGAGAATTTTGAAAACCAGGAAAAGGGAGTCTGGGCAAAGTTGGACCCAAATGTAACATGCAAATTTTAGGTGACAACTTCCAGAGTTCAGAAAAGTGAAAATTAATTTCAGTCTCTTAAAGTGGATATATACCAAAGCATTGGGCTTTCCTTGTGAATTAAATACCCTATTTGTGATGGCCAAGGTGCTGCTTCTGAGAAGGTCAACCCAGAGTGAATACAAATTGTGTAGACCTCGGCTGGCTCCAGCAGCTGAAAAGTGTAAGTGTGTTAATTAAATAAAAATGCTTCTGCTGGTTGGAAAACAAAGGTGGGTTAGAAAGTGGATATTGTTCATAAAGAAAACCAAAACTAACCTTTTAAAAAAAATAAAACTAAAACTATGGAGAGGGCGGGCAACAGTGATTCAATGGCAGAGTTCTTGCCTGCTGTGCCAGAGACCTAGGTTTGATTCCCGGAGGCTGCCCATGCAAAAAAAAAAAAAAAAGACTATGGAGAGAAGAAAACATCTGGATTAGTATTGGGAGATGGCCCTCTGATAACACCAGCCTACCCTCCCTAACAGACAATGCTTTTGTTGTGAGGTCTTTAATCTTTAAACCCTACCACACTCCTTCTTCCACAAAACTTACACATAACAGAGTTTGCCAAGAATTTCTTTTTAATCATACCTGTACATCCATCGAAGTCTAAGTTCCGTGCTCCTAATGCAAAGGCCACGCTTCTGCAACAAAGAAAGCCTCTCCAAGTCTCAATACTGACTCTAAGCAAGTTCATATTGTTCAGTGTCCATTCTGTTCCCCACGCCACAGCAGGATTATAAATCTGATCTATTCTTGGAGTTATCTCAGAGGCTCCTAACTTTGGCATCAGGCCTAGAATATCCTACCTATGTGTCACTTTTTAAGGAAAAGAGCCATGGCAAAAGAAATCTTCCTGCAAGCAAGCCTTGTTCCCGGCACTGCTCCTTCACTAGATGAGAACAAGGGCCATAGACGACAAATTCAAGCGAGATCAATTGTACTGAAAGAATTGTAGGGAAAACAAACCAAACGTGTTTGAGCCAGCAAATGATTTTAAACATCTTAGTTAAAAATGTAGAATTAAAGTTGAATACACAGCATCTGCGAATTTTTAAGATACATGATCACGTTCACTCTATTTTGTTTGTTCATTTGTTAGTTTGTGTTAACTTATTTTATTTAGCAAACCATTTCAGGCTATGTCCCTAGACTGTCAGAAATAATTGTTACACTATCAGACTGTTAGGACACTTCTAAGAAATGTGTGGGGCAGGCCACGGTTGCTCAGCAGGCAGAGTTCTCGCCTGCCATGGCCGGAGACCCACGTTCAATTCCTGGTGCCTGCCCATGCAAAAAAAAAGAAATGTGTGACACGCTTTCGTGCTTTTACCTTTACTGATTGTAAATTATGAAAAACTGTAAATGCTTACGAAATGAGCCCAATGTGTCTAGGGATGAGATAAAAAAAAAAGCAGACCATTTGCTCAGCTATGATTTGGTTCAGTTGAATTCTTGAGAAACAGGAAGAAGCTGTCCTTTATCTCCATAAAGGCAGCTAGAAAGATAGACAGCTACAAGTAGACATTTATACCTTTTGCAAATTGACTGATTGCACTGAATATTGCAATTTGACCTAAGCCATTTTGGTTATGTATGACTCCTAGGTTCTCTCTACTTATAATGAAAGCTGCCAAAGATTTGGTTGTGGGAGATTAAGTTCTCACCTACAATTTTACCACCAAAATTTAATGAAGTAAGTCTCACAGCAGGAAGATGTTTACCACACATTCATTAACAAGCAGGCCCCGAATCGTTTATTCCATCTGTTTTGTAAGCTCCACGCATCCCACTGCCAGGCATAAAATGTTCATTTGAGACAGACATATGAACCTTCCTTCTCAAGCAGGGTTCCATAACCTTTGGAGTCAGTACCAGACAATAAGAAGCCCTCCAGAAGCCAATGTCTTGTTATAAGAACTGTAGAAATTCCCTCCTGAGCAGGCTGTCGCTACCCTTGCTTGAGTTTTATTGGTCAGTCAGTCCACTATCTCAAATGTCTTTATTTTCATCATTGAGAGTCATGATGTTAATAAACAATCCAATATGCATGTGCTAATTCAGTGTGCTCATTGGCAAAAAGTTTAGGAGTTGACCAAGGCAAGGACAATTGAAGGATTTCTACTAAATAGATCCAGAAGGTAGCTATTCTGCAATAATGCTAACCAATCAAAATAGTGGGTGGATTTACTATTTTTTAGAGCAACTGCCTATCCCTAGAAGTGAAGCTGGAAGCAGTGCTTTCATAAATTCATGGAGGTGTTTATGCTCAAATATTTTAAGTAAGTTGTAGTTATTATAATATGTATATTTTTGGCTTCTTTACTTCTTTTGACTTTTAAAAATGATCTTCATCTTATATAGATTTTCAGTGTCTGTCTCCCAAAATATTGACTGTTGTGGAAAAAAGAGAAAAAAATTATGATGGATTAAGCCCAAACAGTATTTTCTATGCAATATTTACCATTATCATTCAAAGGATATTTAGTATTTGAAGAAACTTTTACCATAGAACATACAGGCTGGTTCTGCATCTCAAATAAAAATGGATTTCATCCTCATGTTTTATAAATAGAGCAGAAATATTTCTGGATTTGGCACCACAGCTAATGGAAAGAAAATTTAAAATACGAAAGACAAGCCTTGCTTCAACATGTTAATGCGTTCATCCACTTGTTGAAAATCTTTGACATAGCCGAAGTTGTGTAAGGTGGCTGTGGAGTTGATATGGGTTTAGGATACCTATTAAAATTTGGTGGTCAATATTTATCTTGGACATTTTACTTTCCTTTGCACATATGCTTAAATTTAAACAAAAGAAATGTAAATAAAATATCATTCATAAGATTGGTACACCAAGTGTGCTCTGATAGCCACCCTCTGGGAACTTGTTATTAGGCAAATTCTGGGGCTTTTAGGGAACCAGAACCTCTTGGCAGGCAGCAATCTGTGCTTTAGCCAGCCCCAGGGCTAACTCAGAAGCCATGAGTGTGAGGCGCTGTTCTCTAAGAGTTGATAGGTTTCTTCAGCGTCAATTCTCAGTTTTCACATCAAGTCCCGTAAACTGACAAATAGCTATTTAATATTTTATTTGATAAAACCTCTCATCTTTTTTTGTATGATAAAAAGCATACAATTATCAATGGAGGGATAGTTTGAGGAAGACAGAAGGCACATGCTTGTGTTCTATAAATAGGTGCATAAACCGCTGTGGGGTTGGGCATTTCTGCTGGGTTCAGATGTTAATCCCAGAAGGGCATTTTTTTACTGTTTTTTTTTTAATTCAACATAACAATATACAAACACAAACATTCTTACCATATGATCATTCCATTCTTGATATATAATCAATAACTCACAATATCGTCACACAGTTGTATATTCATCATCATGATCATTTCTTAGAACATTTGCATCAATTCAGAAAAAGAAATAAAAAGAAAACAGAAAAAAATTCATACATACCATACCCCATACCCATCCCTTTTATTGATGACTAGCATTTCAATCTACTAAAAATGTTTTAATATTTGTTCCCTCTATTATTTATTTATTTTTAATCCATATGTTTTGCTCATCTGTCAATAAGGTAGATTAAAGGAGAATCAGACACAAGGTTTTCACAATCACACAGTCACATTGTGAAAGCTATATCATTATACAATCATCTTCAAGAAACATGGCTACTGGAACACAGCTCTACATTTTCAGGCAGTTCCCTCCAGCCTCTCCATTACACCTTATCTAGAAAAAGATGATATCTATATAACGCATAAGAGTAACCTCCAGGATAACCTCTTGACTCTGTTTGGAATCTCTCAGCCTTTGACACTTCATTTTGTCTCATTTCACTCTTCCCCCTTTTGGTGGAGAAGGTTTTCTCAATCCCTTGATGCTGAGTCCCAGCTCATTCTAGGATTTCTGTCCCACATTGCCAGAAAAGCTTTTAGTTAATTTATTTTCACATGCCCGTAGGTGTGCCTGTGTCTTCTCCATTTGTGAACAGCCAGATCTTAAACTTTGTAAAATTTTACCATGAAGACAACTGTTTCACTATTACGTTTAAAAGTAACCCCAGGGTGGTGTGACTGTGGCTCAGCAGGCAGGATTCTCGCCTGCCATGTTGGAGACCTGGGTTCGATTCCTGATACCTGCCAATGCAAAAAAAAAAAAAAGAAAAAAAAAGGTAACCCCAAATGAGTTAAATAATTTTTAAAGCCTGAATCAGATTTATGATTTATCGGTTTCTATAGATATGTGAGACCTTACATTGGTGACAAATATGAACTCATTTATATTTGTTCATGCTTTCTGGCATTTAAGTTGATTCAGAAGATTATATTAGATTGCTTAATGTGCATTCTGGGTCAAGACTAGTCTTCTCAGCAGTTTGAATATTAGTTACCAAGACAGCAGAGGAAATGCAAGATTTCTAGAAAAAAACAAAGTTTTGGAATAAAATCAAGTAAGAAATGTGTTACTTCTATTGATTCCAATGTTATTCTCTTTAAGGATTATTTTTTATAATTAACCAATTAGTTTAATATGAAATACTGATAAAACATATCTACTTTTGAAATTGCCTAATTTAAAGTTATGATTAATTATTCATTAATATATTCATGGTAGAATAACAAAAATAATGAATATATTGTGATGTTGAAATAATTTAAAATCTATCAATAGTGAAACCAACCATGAGTTAAAGAAAAATCATATGATTTTTTCCATAATAAAGAAAATAAATATCATCAGCAGTAACTTAGCTATACTTACTGTATACCTGCATACAGAATCTGTTACAATTATGTTATATGCTTATATACTGGAAGGATATCCTTGAATTTGAATTTCAAAGACAAGAAACACGATTTGTTCAAGGATCAATATTCATCTTGTTTTTTCTTTTCAGAGTAAAGTTGAATGACAAATTTTTATGAAAGCAAATTATGTATTTTTAAATTGGCTATCAATGGATACACATGGTATATATGTGAAATAGACATGATATTTTCTATTTATTTTCAAATAAATTTCTTAAAATAAATTAATCAATGGAAAAATATTTTAAAATTCAAAAATTTTCATGATTCCTTGCGCCAAGAAAGGCTCCCCTGCCATTTTGGTTTGTTTCCATCTAAATTACCCACTAACAAGCTGTGTGGACTTTGAGGAGGATGTGAAAGAGGGCAAACGGCCCCAAAAGCCTGAGATGATGGAGAACCACTTCTGCTAAAACTCTCCTAGTGCCAAGGCAGTTTTCACAGGAAACCACAAAGTCAGAAGAATAGCCAATTCTAAAAATGGCTTTATTTGCTTTGTGTCCTCTGGGGCTTAAAGTCATATTAGTGCCAAAATCTGCTCTTTCCCTTCCCACAAAATAGCTGGCTTTTTGTTGATTATATATTACTCTGATTAGGGGACAATACAGTATTCAACTCTATGAGTCTGACAGTAGCTTCAACTTGATATGAAAATTTAATTTAACTGGTTAACACCATGGAGTGTTTCCTTGTTGACTTGTGTGAGTTTGTCACTCATGTTTTATGTAGCAGCTAATGTGGTAAATAATTTCCTACATGTCTTCCCAGGTGAAGTAAGTGTATCAAATGAAATGCTTGGGGCTATGAAATCAAACAGAACTTGGTTCAGATTCTTGATTCAAATCCTTGTTAGTTGTAACCATTAGACTAGTTATATCTAGGTTCCCTGATATTTTAAATCCATCATATATAGTTTTACAGATTGTTATATACACTTTATGTAAAGCACTCAGTAGAATACCTGACATGTAATAGCTGCTTAGTAAATGATCCTTATCACTATCCTCATTCCTGATTATAAGCACAATGTCACATTTGCTCAACAGAGATCATTGCAGTGTCTTTTAAAACAATTCCTTGGCTACTGAAGTGCCATGAGGACTAGTCATGGTATCCTACCATCTTAAATCTCTTATGTATTTTCAATAAGTCTACCTGAGGCAAGGAATGCAAACCTATGGCTTTATTATGCCCCAAAGATATACCATTCACAAGCCCATCAACCACATCTGTTCATAATTACAAAGCACCCATTGTTGCACCAGGCTCTGAAGACGCAAGGATTGCAAATGCTTAGACAGTCAGAGAGGGCTCCTTATTCCTGTTGGTCCATCCTTCCTCTCTAGCCTCACATGCCTGGACCAGGACAGTAGCAGTAAGGATATGATTCCAGACACAGGGTCATAACCAGAACCACATCTATATCATTTTCTAGTGTGTATTATCCCATTACTAAATCAGGGAAACCAGTATGAAGATCAATTAACAAATGTATATTCTTCACACATATACTTTATTATTTTTACAAGACTTATGGATCACAAAACAAATGTTTTTAAAGCAAACCTATATCAGCTGAAATGAATAAAGAAGAACCTATAAGTCACGGCAATTCAGACTAGAACAATTGGTAATTCCCAAAATATTGTTCATCATAACATTTCAAGAAAATACTTTCTCAGCACAAACAACAGTGCTTCTGTCTAAAAGAAAAATGTAAAAACAAAAGTATTCATTTTCATAGACTCTAATAATGAATTTGAAAACGTATAGTCAAAAATTTGTACAATATTATGTTTCAAAAAAAGGAAAGCTTTATTGAAAACAAGAAAGGTTCTATTTGATCATTTTTCTGTGATTGTACTGTTTGAAAGAACAAAATGTTCTGAAATCATAGATGTTTACAGGGCTAGGCTTTTTGGCACACATTTTGTTGAAACATGCCAACTAGGTGTTTTCAAAATGTATTCCATTCTACATCTAGCCAGAAACCATATTTGGTATCACTTATGCCTGAAAGTAAAAACATTTATACTAAGCTAGAACACTGTTCATATTTTTCCTACTTTGTAACTCTCCAGTTATCAACATTACCAGGAGCTTTCTCTGTCCACACTATCACATTTGGGACTAGTATTTACTGCCCTATTACCTGCATGTTGGGACAATTCTGCATAAGATCTGCCTGATGACACCAGCACCTCTGGCACAGATGGCTTCGAAGCCATTATCAAATGATTTCTAATCACTTTGTGCTGCCAGAAGTGAAGTGGAGGGAGAGAAAGGTGAGCGGCAACATTGACTGGGTTCATAGGAAAAGGCCGGAGAGAAGACCACTGGGTTATTTAACATGGTGTGGCCAGGGCTCTTTTCCTGCAAACTGGCCAACAGAGCACAGCAGCACCATGTTAGTGGAAATGGCTGTTTATATTTCTAAAAGTGGAATTACAGGCCAAGATTTAAAGCAATAAGAAATCAATGGTTACACACACATCTGGCCATAACATATCCCATTAAGAAAGCATCACGTGATCTCTGAGTTAAAGCCTTCCAGTGATGTCCTATAAAGGTCAGGAAAACCATCCCACCTCTTACTAAGGTCTACAGTGCCCTAAATAAACTGGTTTGCCAGTCTGTCCAATCTCAGCTCTTTCATTCAGAGCGTTGCATTTACAATGACCTTGGTTCACTGTGAAAAAAGGGAAACAGAGTCTTTGTTCTAACACTGTTGTCTGCAGAAATTCTGAATCTGTCCTTCTCTGCTATATCTAAGTAGATCAGCAACACGTCATCACTTCTTAAAATATATTACTCTCCTTCCTGTAAAATGTAATGCAATTTGCAATTATCTAAACTTTCTGCTAGAACAATCATTTGAAGTTTACATAACAAAACTCAGAAGCAGAAAGGACCATGCCATGTTGTAGAAAATAACATGCCATGTTGTTAAATATATTAAAACTTCCTAGAAAGATGTTTGGGCATGGTACATGATTTTTACTTACAAAAAAGTGCTAAGAAACTTGATCAAAACCAGACAAACTATATCTTCTGTCACCTCTCCTGACTCTTAAAATTCCTAAGCTAATTTCTTGCAATTAAAGCATTCTTAGTTATGAAGTTCTCAAAAGAAAATAATTTCTTCAAATGAATTATGTTACAATATTTTAAATGTTTTTTTGTATATGTATGAATATGAAAATAGGTGCGTTTTTATTGACAAGGATTTATTTTTAATTATAGGTAGAGACCTTTGTACTAATTCCAGCATGGTAAAAAAAAAAGAGAACTTTTTTCAAGCTCTTTTACATGAAACTACACATTTTTTCAAAAGCAAATATAACTGGAAATGATTCCTTTTTAATTCTAGAAAGTGCACGTGTGCCTATGTGAAGATGCTACTTGGCATTTTCCAGGAAGTTCATCTTCGAATGTTCTGTGACAAAGGATAAGGAATCTTCTAACTCTTTGACCTATTTTGATGACTGGCAAAGTAGGGGGAAATTAGCACATTAGATTGCTAAAAGGGAAATTTTCGTTTAGAAGTGACATATTTTTTTTTTAAATCAAATAATCTCTTACATACGAGAAATGTCAGTGACTTTTATCCTGTTATCCAGAATTCTTACTCCTCCTTGCCTTGCTTCTTCACAGCTCATTGTATAAACACACACTCTGTGTGTATATATATATATATATATACACACACACATACTGAATATGTGCACACATGCTCTCCAATGTCATAGATTTGGGCCACCAACCAACCTTAGTTGAGGACCCTCAAGCTGACACCTGCTGTTCCTGGCTCTCTCCCAAATGTACTGACATGGTGCCTCTGCCATTAGTTCCTACACGAGGCAACCCCAGTGCAATCTTCCAAAAACACAAGTCTGTTCCTCTCACTTCAAATCCTTTAATGACACCCATCATGTTGAGAATAAAATCCGAAATTCTTAATAAGGCACACAAATCCCTTCATGATCTGACTACTAATTATTTTTTCAGCACCATCTCAACCTGTGCTCTATCCATCTACTCTGAGCATCCTGTGGTTTCTTATCCCATAGTATTGTCTTTGCCTAGAATATCGTTTCCTTTCTTCTCCTTCTAATAAATGTCTATGCATTTTTGAAGACCCGTCACCCAAGTCAAAGTCTGTGCTGTCTCTCCTGACGCTGTGAGCTTTCTGCACATCTTGCCCTCGGAGCACTATTTCCCTATTACCACCATCTGTGTTTCCATTTTTCTTGAAAGGGCTGGTTACATGTTTGGCCCCTACTTATGTACCTATTTCACAGTAATATATATCTTTCATTCTTAGTGTCAATGTTCTTTAGATAATAGCAATGACATATTTAAATGATAGTCTCAATCATGTCTTGAAAAATCATGTGAGGCCATCCCACAAGACTTTTGGGGTAAAATATTATCTAATCACAAGTAAGGTTCAATTAACTTTCTCAAAAAGTTAAAGAAAACAACATGATTAGGTATTAACACAACTACAGTGACACAGGTCTTGCTGGCTACCACCATGAATTTTAAATGAGATAGACTTTCTCATGATTTTTAGTTGTAGCCCAGGTGTAACTGGGACTTTGGAAATGAAGACAAAATATGGCTTGATTTCTTTTCCTACTCCAATTCTACAGCCCATGAAAGTCCAAATCATATTCCATGCTCGCCTCTGTCTGAGCCGTAGTACCCATAGATTCTTCCTGTGACTCATCCCTTGTCAATTCCAGCGGAAACTCGGTTCCTTCACTATTGTACACGCCCGCACATGGGCACGCACCCTCGCAATAACTGTTCCATGAGCTTGTCCAACCTTACGAATGTGGCGGGTCAGGCCTCGCACAGGTCTGACTTGCCTCCTCCCTCCAGCCCTGCTCCCTCCCTTTCCTACCTCTCAGGAAAGTTCCCCTCTGCGTCTCTCAGGGAGCATTTACAGTTGTTTTTAATGCTTGGGCATGACTTTGCACTCTGATTCTCCATTTCAAGTTTATTTCAAAATATATTTTCTAAACAAAGAGGCATTCTGGTGAACAAAATACATTTCTTGCTTCATCACATCACTCAGCTTTGGGGAGGGAGGGAAAATCAGAATAATTAGGATCTGAACTCGTATAGTGAAAGAGACAAGAGGCCAGTTGAAATGGAGAGGAAAACCATTGAAAATCCTAAGGGAGTATGAATGATATTTTTCCACAAGGGTTTTCCATAGATGGGTGAATTTGCATTGTAACCTTTGATAGGATCTAAAATTCAAAAATATTCATCCTGATCCTTTCCAAAGTCCTGCCACCATCAAGAATACTGCCTTTGAGCTAAAATAACAGCTGTGATATCTATTGAAATTTATTTAATTAATATTAGCAAGATGACACTTAGAATAGATTCACAGCATTCTAAGGATGCAGATTAAGAGGAAGCACATGTTTGAATTCTATCCACCAGCAGCAGCAAGGGTTTAAGGAAGTTGTCTGGTGGGTTTGAAAGGAGAAACCACTTTGAACTTAAAGTCATTTATAGGAATAGCTGTCCGATAAATGCCAAGGAGAATATGCTCCTGCCTTTGACACGTCCCCATTAAAACACCTGTTGTGATGGCAACAACACAGAATTGAGAGTGTAATAAAACTAAAAAGTGGCTTTCATTTTTCCAGAATTTTTATTTGGATAATTAACAAACAGTGATTCTCCTCTATTTTGCTGTGATGACTTATACCAGAATAACATCATCATGATAAAGGGTACATTTCCTGGAAATAATAACATGTCATTCAGTGAAATTAAATTATTATCATTTATTAGAGTTGTATTATTATAATTACTGGGATTTTCTGATGATGTCACTGACCAACTCAGAAGATAAGCTTCACATTTTCACAATACTATGCAAATTTTTTTTTGAAGGCTTGCTATGTATATGCTTTGAACTAAATGCTTCCCTGTGCTGTGTCACTCAATCATCGTAGCAGCCTGAGGAGAAAGGCACTACCCATGCTCCTGGTTTAGAGTTAAAGGAACCCTAACCCCTAGAGGGAAAGGCACGTGGCCACAGGGCTAGTAAGTGAACGTCCCTGCACATCTCTCACTAGCGCCAAGACAGAGTCACTGTGTTGTTAACTTTCCTCCGAGGACTGTTGTGGTATTTTATATTTTTCAGTGAAGCTTTCCATGCAGTAATTCATGCCCTGCTTGCAAAAGCCCCCTGAGATCCACAGAGGGAATTAAGAAACCGAGTTTCAGAGAGGTTAAGAGTTCATCCAAGATCAGTGATTTTAAAAAGTAGTCACATTCACATTTGCAACCTGATTTTATGATTCTTTGTTCAGCAGATTCTAATCCATGTACTTCCTCCTCAGATGAAAATAATCAAGTGGGTCGATTTTGTTAGTCCACCCTGCCTCTTTGATTCAGCCATGGAAATCTGGCCATGCAAAGTACAGTTACAGCTCCACAGAGACCTCAGTTCTCTTTGGCCTTCGCGATGTAATTCAAGTACAAGGAGAATCAACCTCAAATGTTTATGCATCTGCCCTCCAATACAGAGTCCATGTTCAGAATTTAAAGCAGGGTCTGTTTGGTCCTCTCTGTGTTTTTCACTCTTACATCATGAAAAAGAAACAAGTCCCTGTCTCTAAAGTAAAACATTTTATATTCTCTCCTGTTGTAATTAGAGTTACTATTAATCCTCATCTGTAACCTTTTAACGTTCTGTAGTTTTTTCCATGCTTTTAGCACGTTGAGGTTATTGAACAGATGCTTTTATGACTTTAAAGTCATGCAACAAAATATTTTTCCTAAAAAGACTTCATGGTTTCCATTATTAATTATGATTGTCATGACCCTTCAGTGTTTTAAAATAGCTCCAAATTACCTCAAACTCAGCTTATTCCGAGTTTTATACATTCTATTTTTTTGGTATATTACATCTAAATATTCAGCTTCTTCAATTCTGAGAAGGTAGAAACACTTTCAAGATTAAGCTTATATTCAGCAATTAAGTAATTCATTCAATGGCATTGATAATGTCACAATATCCCAATTGTTCAACACTATGAAATTGTGCAAGTATCTGATATATAGATATTTTGTCTACATATTTATTTATACATTCTCTCTATATTAATAAAGATTCTCTGCGCATATAAGTTCCAGGGCTGCAGGTATTTCCCTTTATATTCTGCAGTTGTTTCTGTTTCGTTTAGCTAACTAGGTGCTTAAGAAACAATGTGATATTTTTACCACATTTTTATAATGAGATCTGAAGCCAACAAAGTACTTCAGTGAAAGTGTCAGACATCACACCTCATTTTAATGATTGGATCACAGTCAATCCTTATTATTTGCATTCTATATTTGTGAATTTATCTACTTGCAAACACTTATTTTCAACCCCAAAATCAATACTTGCCACCCTTTTTCAGTCACGCTTGGGCATATGTAGAGTGGTAGAAACTTGAGTCACCTGAGGCGCAGTTTCCAACTGAGTTGAACAGGTGCTGCCCAGCCCTCTTGTTGCAGATCTCATATTGTAAATAAGTATCCTTTTTGCGCTATATTCAGTGCAAATTTTTATGCTTTTCTTCCTTTCTGTTTTTTTTTTTTTTGGTTTTTGGTTTTTGGTGATTTGGTTGTATAAACCAGCCCTCAGGCACAGTGCTGAAGTGGTAGCTGCGTTCCTAAGTGCAAGGAAGCTGTGATGGACTATTAGTTTACAGGGGCTGCAATTCATTGTATCATGGCAATTAAAAATTTAAATACTCAAGTTCATTAAAAATGCAGATTAAAACCTAAATGAAATAGCTACCAGTATGGCTAGAATAAAAGACTGATAATAGCAAATGTTGATAAGCTGCTGTGCACCCAAGACTTCTGTCCAATTGTGTGACTGTAAAACAATAAAGACACTTTGAAAAATGCTTCGGCAGTTTTATGTAGCCTTGATTTATGCACATTATGGTCAGTGATTCAACTCCTAGGTATACATCCAATTAAAAAATATATGTATCTTCACACTCCAAAAAAAGCTGTTCTAGAAGGTTCATAGAAGCATGATTCACAATTAACAAAACCTAGGAGCTAGCTACATACCCCTCAACAAAACGGATCAATAATTTTCAGCATACTGTAGTAGTCAGGGTTCTTTAGGGAAACAGAGCTGCAGGAGATTTCTGAAAAGATGAGTCTCTGTAAAGTGTCTCACACAACCATGGAGATACAAGACCAAACTCCAAGGGCAGGCCGCAAGTCAGCAACTCGCTGAAGGTCTGTGATGAATTCCCCAGGAGAGGCTGACTGGCTAAAATAGAGAAAGAAATTCTTGCTTCTGACTTCTCCTCTTAAGCCTCCTCTGATTAAATTAAATGCCACTCGTTGCGGAAGGTGCTCCCCTTACCCGACCACAGACGTAATCGGACAAGATGAAATTCACATGCTGATGATTTAAGTCTACAGCAACAGAACCGGGCAACATCACCTGGCCAAGTAGACACCTGAACCTAACTGTCACAAGTGTCCACTCCTTGTCCACTGGGCAGCTATACACATCACCTTAAATCATACTTAATCTCTAATCAGAAAACAATAACAGACATATCTTTCACTAACAATGCTCATCTGTCCTGTGTATAAAGCACTAAATCTCTCCAGAATAGGATGCAAGCCCATGGTAATATTCACTTGTAAACTTGATATCCTATAACTTAAATACTATAACATAGACAATACAACTTATGTCATATGATACAGGGGATAAGATGGAGAGGAAAACAAATATATTTGCTTTATGTACCAATACATACATACTGATAACAAAACAAGGAAGAAATCTGCATACCATTACAGTCCTCATTTATGTAACTGATCATGTTTCGAAGTTCATATTTATCACTACCTTCTTCCACTACCCATTTTATGTTCCCTTTACTCTCAGCAAGCACTTCAATTCCCATGGTTCTTTGCCAGTGGGGTGACCCAAACCTTCATTCCTGAAGTTTCAGAGCCACTGGTAGTCCTGCCTGGATTGGGTAGTTGCAGTTTTCCATTGATTTTAATCACAGGGCATGGTAGTACTAAAAGATGCCCTGGGGGATCGCCTATATTCCAGGAAAATTCTTCTTTACCTTCATTGCGTAGTTGCAGTCCTATTTCCCCCTGATAGGCTCAATCACCCCAGCCAGTACAGCAACCCCCTTCTTGGCTTGTTGATCCAGGGGCATGGGTAGCCCAAAGTGACCAGATGGCAGTCTTAGAGTCCAGTTCAACAGAATCATTGTTTTTCCTCCTGGTAGGAGCATACCTCCTTCTGGAATTAAAATCTGTAGACCAGCAGAGCTCAAGATTGCAGGGACATGAAACAAAATTATTTTCTAGTGGATCACTAGGGGTAATAGTGAGTGGTGCCAGTCCCATTTACACCCCTTGATTCCTGGACCCGTGAATGCTGGCAATTGGAGAAACAGTACCATAGAGTTGATGCTGATTCAGAGCATACACAGCTTCCTGGAGAATATCACCCCAGCCCTGCAAGGAATTGCCACCTAGCTGGTGCCATAAATGAGTATTCAAAAGGCCATTCCATCATTCTATCAATCCAACTGCTTCAGGATGATGGTTAATATGGTAAAACCAGAGAATTCCATGAGCATGTGTCTATTTTCAAGATTCTGTTTCTCAAGAACCACACTTGGCACCAAAGCTAATGCAGTTAGGGTTCTCTCGGGAACAGAACTAACCGGAGATATCTGTAATTATGAGTCTCTATAAAAGTGTCTCGTGCAACCATGGGGATGCCTGAGTCCAAACTCCACAGAGCAGACTGTGAGATGTCAAGTCCTATGAAGCTATTTGATAAACTTCCCAGAGAGGCTGTCTGGTCAAACCAGAGAGAGAGAAGTTCTCTCTTCTGATTTCTCATTTTAAGCCTCCAGCTGATTAAATTAAATTCCTCAATGGAGGAAGACACTTTCCTTAGCCAACTGCAGATGTAATCAGCCATAGATAAATTTCACATGCTGATGCTTTAAGTCCACAGCAAGAGAACCTCTGGGCACCATCACTGGGCCAAGTTGAGACTTGAACCTAACTATCACATATGCAATAGAATACTAGAAAAATGAGAATGGCTTATATACAACCATAGACAATATGGATAAATCTCATAACTATAATGTTGAATGGGGGTTAAAACAGGCACAAAATAGATACTGTATGTGGACAGGAAAGGGTTAACTTAACACACCTAGTTTGTATCAGTCAGGAGGAGAGACCCCTAAAGACAAGTCAACTCATTCTAGAATAGTTGTTAGAGTCACCAGGAAAAGCATGACTCACCCAGACTCTGGTAGAAAGATGTTTTATTTACACAGGGAAGAGAGAGTAAGGCCAACTTCACTAGCAGGCATCAGTTCCCCATTACCAGTAGGTCTCAACCATGGCCAACGCAGGGTGTTCTATATGAAGTCCCCCTCTTGTATTTGTGTGCTGCCATGCTGGAGTAAACCTACTCCCTCCCTGCTAGACTGAGACATGCCAGTGGATATAAGCTAGATATCATAGAACAGACCTATCAGAACCAGACTGTTCTAGTGAGTATCTACATGCTCAGGACAATAGAAGAAGGCATGTGCTGGCATCCACTTAGCAACCAGGGGTTTGCGTACCTGTACCATACCAGCACACCTGTCCTGAGCAAGGGGTCCTATGAAAGAGCAGGAGGACATGCTAAGACTGCCCTCTACCACAGGTCATCAAACCCTGCACCTTCTAGAGGCTTATTCTCAAAACTGGCCCTTGCCAGTTCCTGAGATATAACCTCTGAACCTTCGGAATATTTTGCACGATAAGGGCATTTTTCTAGGCTGAAGTCTTGGGCTGCACGGTACCTTGACAATGGCATTTATGGCAAATGACTGCTTTTGCTCTGGGAAGCTGGATTCGGAGTAGCAGAGGTCAGTTGTGCAACTTTATCTGCCTTTGCAACTAGGCCCAATAACATCTTTACACACCAAGGCTCAGGGGTTTCCCTGGTTGGCAACACTCTAAACATATTATCACACATAGTTTCAGGAGGAATTAGGAGACTCCATTGGGAGTGGACACTCAGAAGCTTATGCCTGGCTTCTCCTGGACTTTACCTCATGTTTCTTTTCCCTGTGCTCATTCTAAAGCCTATACCATTTCCCTGTAATAAACTGTAATTGTAAATACAATAGCTTCTAAGTCCTGAAACTACTTATGGTGAATCATTGAGCCAGAGGATGGTCTTGCCACTTCTGACACATTCTGTTCACATGAAGTACAAAAGTGGACACATTTAACCTCTGTTGGAGGAGTCAGGATGCCAATTGTAGGGGATAATGGGAAAGCAGCACAAGCAGTCTTTTTGGGTGTGGTCCAAATACTGGTTACATGGGTGTGAAGTTCACTGTTATAAAAACTGTATTCCACAAATACAGTTTTTTTGAGTTGCCAGTATTATCAGGGAAGAAAATTCTTCCTCCAAATGATGTCTGTTCTATTGGAAAGTGTCATGAGATTTCCTGGAGAACAGAACTCAAAATTTCAAATAGCTTCTTTGTGCCAATGTCACTGAGTGTATAAAATATGTAAATATGCTCATCAGCGTCGTTTGAAGTACGCATTAGATAAACCCACAATTGACGGTGTTGCATCTTCCTTTTCCTTAGAGTAATTTCACATCTCTAATATTTTTAACATTAATAAGCAATGCGAGGGAAAGCTTCTGCATGAATTAAATGCATCTCAGAGTATTCCATGAAGATATGCAACATTCTAGCCTCCCTTAGAAAGCCCTAAAAACGGGGGTGGGAGAAGAAGCAAAGAAAATAGAAAAAAGATTACTTTATGCTCAGTGTCTGACTTCTACTTCCATTAGCTAACTCTGGTTTATTCTAGGTTACTGGCTCACATTCATAATTTGATTTTCATACAAGCTATATTTTTTATCCTATGTGTGTTTCATGAAAAAACTAAAGGGCTGATTTTGCTGGAGATCTTTTTACTGCTCTTATAATCCAATACAAGAGTAAAGAGCAAAAAAAAAGTTGATTCAAATTTACCAAGATCGTGCAGATGTGCCACTGAGTGTTCACTGCAGTGTGTGTGTGTGTGTGTGTGTGTGTGTGTGTGTGTGTGTGTGTGTGTGGTTGTGTGTTAGAATGGGGGGATGATGGTGAAGTTGGGGAGAGCAAACAGTAAGTACCAAAAGCACCTGATTTAAGAGGCTTGAAAATATGCACATGGTTATCCGAGCACCACTTAAGACATTTTCCATCATATTCCGTTAAAGGAATCCAATGAACATGAAGCACAGTCAGATTAATTTTGAATTTCTAAGATGTTAAAATAATTATATCAACTAAGGTTTGTTTTGGTAAATGGAATTAATTTAGTAATCCCCAAACTGGAAATTTAAGAACATAAGATGGACACAAAGACCATGTACTCCATTGTCATAAGCCCAGGGCCGAAAACTTTTAAACCGTAGCTCCAACAGAAAAAAAAGGCTTCACGACATTTAAAAAATTCTTTTTGTTTGAGAAGTCATTTTGGACAAACTAGAGGGAGCTTTTCAAATGTTATTATTCCTGACCTAGGTAACAGCATGCCGAGGCTGCCCCATGCTGGGTTGAGTGCTTTCTGATGGTTTCAGCGCTTTAAAGATAAAGAACAAACTACAGATTATGTGTCAGCTATTGAAAAGTAGTTTACTTTAAAAAAAATGATTGCATTATCAGAAGGGAAAATATATAGGAAATATTATTTTGAAAATGAGTTTCTATTTTCAATCTCCTTCAGTATTTTTACAGTGTACTAAAGATTATGAACCACTAAATATGCAGTGCTTACTCAGTCCACATGCTTATGGAAAAACTGAAATAAGTATGTGTACACACACATGCACTAACCTCGGCTCACTTGGACCTTGAAGATTTAATAATACAGCAATTTATAATTTGAGCATTGTATTTGAAACTGTGTGGTCTTTCTAGCACTTTTTAAAAATTTTTTATGTTCTGCATGAGCAAGCACCGGGAATGGAACCCAGGTCTGTGGCATGGCAGGCAAGAACTCTGCCACTGAGCCACTGTCGCACTGCATTTTCTAGCACTTTTAAGCCTCTAATTTTATAGACGAAGGAATAAAACTCAGAAACATTAAATGATTTCTGAAATGTTATCTAATTTACATTGAGAGTCCTAGGGTTTTTCATTATACATTTCTCATTATTTTCAAAATGAATGATTTTTAAAAATTATTGAGGAATACAACATGGAAGATAAAGCAGGATATAATAATCTCTAGGAAGTATAGTGGGAATTCTGGTATCTTTTTGTTTTATTTTAATTTGTCCCTTTTATCTAATACTAAATTCAAATGAAAAAATAATGAGTTATTTGGGGATAATTTTGTTTTGATTATGATCAGAGGGTGGCATTACTTCCCCTTCTGGATTTCCAATACTGGCTATTATATTATAGTGCTTTACACTAAATAAGTTAAATAAATAAGCAGAAAGAATATCAAAAATCAGGTAAATACATTGAATACCTTGAAAACTCAAATTAGAAACAAAGACAATCAAAACTACTGTGTCTATTTGTCAACAATTTCTGGAAAATAAGACTTGACTTCTAGTTCCTGTTATACAAAAACACATATAGTTATAAATAACCCCAATTTTTTCTTTACTTCTTCAAAATATTTATCTTACTATCATGAAGACAAAGCATTCAATAAACTTAATACAATCCCTGAAATTGAAGTCCCTAGGAATCAGAAAACAACCTCCATAGGAACATTCAATTATTTTGATCCTTTTTATTATTTATTGAAGGAGTACACAGTATTCTTTGATCGATCCATTCAAAGAGACTCTAAACATTGAAATTGTCCCCAATTGCAATGAAATTGAAATTAGAGGCTTTTATAGTTGATACTCTAATCTTATAACTCCAAAATACATGTTAAGCAAAAGGGGCTCAAATAAATTTTTTAAGTCATGAAAATATTCTTTGTCATTACTGCGGTGGTTACACTGAGCTATAAATTGTCAAAATTTATTGAATAGTGCACTTAAAATGGCTGCACTTTATTGATTATAAAGTGTACCTCAGTAAAGCTGATCTTGAAAAGTACAAAGAAATCAAGTATTTACTGGTCTAAATTTCAGTGGACTAATAGATTTTGCAATATGAAGAAAGCTACCATTGGCACAGTCAACAACATGGATGAAGCTTCACGCAATTATTCTGAATAAAAATAAGCCAATCCCCAAAAGTAATATATATATATATATATATATATATATATATATATATATATATATATATAGCTTTTGATGTGACATTTTTGAAATGACAAAATTTAGAAGCAGGAGACTGGGACAGTGGTTGCTAGGATGAGGGAAGGAGGCTGGAGGGCATACTGAGGTGGAGCAAGTTTGTGTGGCTATGACAGGACAGCATAAGAGATCTTTGTGACAATGCAACTTTTAGTATCTTGACTATGGTAATGTATAAACAAACCTACATACGTGATTTTCTATTAAGTACCTAGAAATAGGGTATTTTCAGGGCCTGAGCTTCTTAATAAAGCTAATAGATCTAAGGGAGGTCACCCTGCTTGTGATATGGGCAAAGCTGGTCTTTCCCAACCCTGACACATTCAGAGATCAGAAAAGTGAAAGAAAAGAAAGAAAATAGGGGGAGAGGAAAAGGAAGGAAGGTGGAAAGCGAGGGAAGGAGAATGGACTGAAATAAGGCAGAGTCAGTAATGGTGAAGATGATAGACAGCAGTTTTAAAAAGAACGTTTATGAAGTAGAATGAATAGAATCTGTAGATTGATTGGTGGGTGACTGTTGGAGACTGAAAAGTCTAGGATAATTTGTGTATGTGCAGGCTTGGTTGACATGTATTTTTATGAGTATCTCAGGGAAAATTAGAAAACAGTTTCACAACAAAATAAAAAGTAAAATAGAGGCTTTAAATTATGACATCCAAGGAAAGTCATTCATGTACTTGGGTATATTGATCTGCCGCTCAGGAAAGAGAACTAAGCTGGAAATATTCTACCCTTATGCCTCAACAAAGCATGGTGAATAACTATGGAATATCGGACTGGGCACAACTCAAATGTAAACATGTTACACATATAAATGTTTGAAAGAAACACCATCTTGTGCCTACCAATAATAATAATAATAACAATGACATTTAATTTGTATTATAGTTCCAACATGTGCTGGATACTTTCCTAAATATGTAATATAATTCATCCCACTTAATCCTCATAAATTCCTGTGGAGGCAGAGACTATTACCCTCAATTATCAGCAGAAAAAAAAACTCGGACCGAGAGAAGTTAGCTGTCTGTTCCTGTTCACAGACTCTGAAGAGGTGGATCAAGGATCCGCACTGTGGACTCTAGCGGTCGGGACCGGTGCCCATCGGCTCCCGTGTTACCCGGCCTCTCCCACTGTAAGGTCCACAAAGCGAGAGGACTTCCGGGAAGATGGTGGAGTAGGGCAGGTGGTCACCCTGCTGTGCAGAGCAAGATCGGGGAGGGGGTAAAACAACTGCAGTCCTGGTGAGTAACTGGGCAGGCTCCTTAATGTTTCACAGGTAGGAGAGGTGGACAGGGCGGGATGGGAGAGCAGGGTGGATCTGATGGGCCATGACCCGATGGGTGGGTGCAGTGACCAACTGCCCACCCGGGCCAGGACAGCCCCTGCTGCTCACAGCAGCTTCCCAGCCAGGAGGGGCCGCCAGGGAGGAGGTGCCTCAGGAGCGCCAGCTGCTGGGAGGAAGCTGTAAAAGCAGTCTGCCAAGCTCCCTGTCCGCTTAGGTTTTTTAAAATAGATGTTTCTGGTATTTTTATTTTATTTTTGTTTCATTTATATATTAAAATATTTATATCTTTACTTTTTAAAATTTTCTCTCTCTTCTGTGGGGACCAGTTTGAGTTTATTCCCAATACATTTTGGAGCGTGTCCTTCTGATATCTGAGCCTACTATTACTGAGGGTTTTTTTTTTTTTTTTTTAAATTTTTTCTTTTATTCTTTTTTTGGGGATTGGGATGGATGAGCCAGGAGTCAAGCTCCGTCTGCAGTGTAACGGGCAGGCATTCTGTCACAGAATTACTTGTGCTCCCCCGCCTAGCTTTTAATAGACCCTGAAAGAGAGCTGTGCCCCCTACATGAGATCTGGTTTGATGGGGAATAACTGAAACCAAGTGCAAAAGGGGACCCTAAACCCAAAACAAAGTAAATTTGAAACTAGATGAGTGAAGGAAACCAACTTGCAAAATAACCTTATTATGAAAATCAAATACCCCAAACACAAAAGAAAATCACAAAGCTCATGAAGATCAAGGCAGAAAGGCTCAGCCAAATGGCCAAATCAAAAAATGCTGCAGGGGACACAGAATATGGAATATGGAACAACTACTCAGATATTTGTGAAAAAATGAAGGATATCAGGAAGACACTAGAAGAGCATAAGGAAGATTTTGAAAGATTAAATAGAAAAACAGCAGATTTCACAGAGATGAAAGATTAGTAGACAAAATTAGAAATATACTACAGACATACAATAGCAGAATTGAAGAAGTAAAAGGAAGAATAAGTGAGCTAGAAGGCAGATCAATTGAACTCAAGCATACAGAAGAACAGATGGCAAGAAAGATAGAAAAAAAATGGAACTGAATCTCAGGAAAATGATGGACAACATGAAGCATGCAAATATAAGAATCATTGGTGTCCCCAAAGGAGAAGAGAAGAGGAAAGGGTTAGGAAGGTTAGTTATAAATGTAACCAGGGAAAATATCCCAACCATTATAATAGACATAAATATGCAAATCAGAAGCCTAAAAAAAAAAAATAGAATAAATCCAAATAGGCCTACTCCGAGACACATACTAATCAGATTGTCAAATGTTGAAGAGAAGCTGAAAGTCCTGAAAGCAGCATGAGAAAAGCAATGTAGTACATGCAAGGGAAAACATGTAACACTGAGTTTGGACTATTCAATAAGCACCATGGAGGCAAGAAAGCAGTGGTATGATATAATTAAGATCCTGAACAATTCCAGCCAAGAATTCTTTATCCAGCCAAGGTGTCCTTCAACATTGAAGGAGAGATTGAAATTTTCAAAGACAAAGACTTAGAGAACTTGTCAATAAGAGACCTGCCCTACAAGAAATACTAAGGGGAATCCTGTCAGCTAAAAAAATAAAAAGACAGAAAAGGGAAATATAGAGGAGGGCACAGAACTGAAAAGTACCGTAAGGGTGATATAAAGGATAAAAGGAGAGAAAGGAAAAAGAATATATAGATCTGACAAATTAAAACTAAAGGATAAGATGGTAGATTCAAGAACTGCTTATACAGTAATTACATGAATGTTAATGGACTAAACTCATAAATTAAAAGACAGATTGAAAGAATGGATTAAAAATATAATCCATTTATATGCTGTTTACAAGAGATACATCTTAGACCCAAGGACACAAATAGATTGAAAGTGAAAGGATGGAAATAGAAGTTCAATGCAAGCTGTAACCAAAAGAAAGCAGCAGTAGCTATACTAATACACATTAAATGCAAAGATGCTATAAAAGACAAAGAAGGACACTATATGTTAATAAAGGGGACAATTCACCACGAGGAAATGACAATCACAAATATTTGCACTCCCTGTTAAGGAGCTCCAAAGTATGGCAAGCATTGGCAAAACTGAAAAGAGTTATAGACATTTCAACAATAATAGTGGGAGACTTCAATATACCACTCTCCAGTATAGATTGCTCAAGCAGACAGAGGATCAACAAGGAAATAGAGAACCTAAACAATGTGATAAATGGATTAGACCTAATAGACACATAAAGATTATTACACTCCTAAAACCAGGATATACGTTCCTCTCTAGTGCACATGGAACATTCTCCAAGATAGATCTTATGCTGGGACACAAAATAAGCCTTCATAACTTTAATAAGATTGAAATTATCCAAAGCACTTACTCTGACAACAATGGAATGTAGCTGAAATTAATAATCACCAAAGGAAACGGAGCTCTCAAAAATGTTTGGAGATTAAACAATACAGTCTTAAATAATCAGTGGATCAGAGAATAAATTGCTAGAGAAGTCAGTAAATATCTAGAAATGAATGAGAATGAGAATACAAAGCATCAGAACTTATGGGAGGTGGCAAACACAGTGCTGAGAGGGAAATGTATTACCCTAAATGCCTATATTAAAAAAAAAAAAACTACAAAGCTCTTACAGCAGTCATATATATTCAAGAGTTGTAAGTTATTTCTAAATTTTGAGATACTGAGCTATTTGTGTATAACCTGATCATTCCTTGAAACTTCAGGTATTTATATGATCACTGAGAATCACAGTTAGAGCACTGAAGCTATGAAAGTCAACATCACCCCGTAGGGCAACTGTTTAAAAAGTTGAAAAAAGTGATCAGACATCAAGTAGAGATATGAATGAAACTGATTTGGATAGGACTAAGGTAAATCAGAATACAGAGTAAAGGATAACATGGTCCATATTTTAAAACTTAAACTTCTGTATGAGAGTAAAGGAAGGAATGTTTATTTGATGCAAAATTTGTATTTTGGGCAGCATATTTCCTAATCTAACTTGTATGGTCAGTTTATTTGAACACCGTAAGTACACAGAATCTTGAGAAGGGCATGAGAATTTGTTGGTTTGTACAGGTTAGTGTGATGCCCCAATATATCCCGCCCCATCTGAGGAATTCCTGATACTCTTACAAGCAGCAGATACAACTAATTCAATAGACTGAGTTCTTAATCTTGGGGTTCAACCCTATGAAGCTTAGTCCTGCAAAGGAGAAGCTAAACCTACTTATAATTATGCCTGAGTCACCCCTAGAGAACCTCTTTTGTTGCTCAGTTGTAGCCTCTCTCTTTAAGGCAATTCTGTAGTTGAATTCATTGCCTTCTCTCCTACATGGGGCATGACTTCCAGGGGTTTAAATCTCCCTGGCAATATGGGATAGAACTACCAGAATGAACTGGGACCCAGCATCGTGGTATCAAGAAAGCCTTTTTGACCAAAAAGGGGAAGAGAGAAATGAGACAAAGTTTCAGTGGCTGAGAGATTTCAAGCAGAGTTGAGAGATTATCCTGGAGGTTATTCTGATGTATTATATAGATATCCCTTTTTAGTTTATGGTGTATTGGAGAGGCTAGATGGAGTTACCTGAAACTGTTGGATTCTTTTCCAGTAATCTTGATTCTTGAAGATGTCTGTATAACTATGTATCTTTTACAATGTGACCATGTGATTTTGAAAACCTTGTGTCTGATGCTCCTTTTATCTAGAGTATAAATATATGAGTAAAAAAAAAATAGGGAAAAATAAATAAATAACAGGGGAGAATAATGAGTAAAAATGAGTAGATTGAAACACTAGTGGCCAATGAGAGGAAGTGGTAAGGGGTTTGGAATGTATGAGTTTTTTTCTTTTATTTAAATTTCTTTTTCTGGAGTGATGCAAATGTTCTAAAAATGATCATGGTGATGAATGCACAACTATTTGATGATATTGTGAGCCATTGATTGTAAATTATGAATGGACTGTATGTGTGTGAAGATTTCTCAATAAAATAGTAAAAAAAAAAAAAACAATTACAAGCAAAAATCACGGACTTAACTGCTCACCTCAAGGAATTAGAGAAAGACTAGCAAACTAACCCCAAAGCAAAAGTAGAAAAATAATAAAGATTAAAGCAGACATAAATGAATCAGAGGACAAAAATATTATAAAAAGAAAGATTAAAGCAGAAATAAACTAATCAGAGGACAAAAATATTATAAAAAGAATCAACAAAACAAAAATTGGTTCTTGGATAAAATCAATAATATTGATGGACCCCTACCTAGACTGACAAAGAAAAAAGAATGAGGATGCAAATAAAACCAGAAATGAAAGGGGAGGGGTCATTACCCTGGATCCTGAAGAAATTTTAAAAATCATGAGAGAATACTATGAACAACTATATGCACAACTTAAATGAAATGGACAAATTCCTGGAGAAATGCAAACTACCTATACTGACTCAAGAAGAAATAGAAGATCTCAACAAACAAGAGATTTAATCATTCATCAAAAATCTTCCTACAAAGATAAAGCCCAGGGCCAGACAGCTTTGCGGGGAATTTTATCAAATATGCCAAAAAATTAAAACCCATCTTGCTCAAACTCTTCCAAACAACTGAGGAAAAAGGAACACTACCTAACTCTTTTTATGATGCTAATATCACTCTAACAAAACCAGGTAAAGATGCAATGAGAAAGGAAAACTATAGACTAATCTCCCTAATGAATATAGATGCAAAAATTCTCAACAAAATATTAGCAAATCCAATGACACATTGAATTAATTATACACCAAGACCAACTGGGGTTCATTACATGAATGCAAGTATGGTTCAACACAAGAAAATCAGTCCACGTAATACAGCACATTAACAAACTGAAAGGGAAAAATCACATGATCTTATTGATTGATGCTGAAAAGGCATTTTACAAAATTTAATATCCTTTCTTGATAAAAACACTTATAAAAGGTAAGAATAGAAAGAAACTTCCTCAAAAACATACACAGCATATATGAAAAACCCATAGCCAGAATCATACTTAATGGTGAGAGATTAAAAACATTCCTCTTGTGATCAGGGATGAGACAAGGATGCCCACTGTCACTACTCTTATTCAACGTTGCAATAGGTGTCCTAGCTGGAGCAATTGCATAGGAGAAGGAAGTGAATGACATCTAAAAAAGAAAGGAAGAAGGAAAACTTTCATTCTTTGCAGATGACATAATCCTATGCTTAGAAAACCCTGAGAAATCTATGAAAAGCTACTTGACCTAATGCACAATTTCAGCAAAGTAGTGGGATACAAGACCAATGTACAAAAATCAGTAATGTTTCTATTCACAAGTATTAACCTAACTGAGGAGACAATTAAGGAAAAAAATTCCATTCAAAACAGCACCAAAAAGAACCATGTATCTAGGAATAAGCTTAACCAGGGATGTAAGAGACACAGAAAACTAAAAAACATTAGTAAAAGAAATCAAAGAACATCTAAGTAGGTGGAAAGACTTTCTGTGTTCATGGATAAGAAAGTTGAATGTCATTAAGATGTCAATTCTACCAAAATTGTTCTACAGATTCAATGCAATACCAATCAAAATCCCAAGAACCTACTTTGGAGACTTGGAAAAGCTAGTTATCAAATTTATTTGGAACAGAAAGAGACCCTGAATAGCTTAAGATAGCCTAAAAAAGAAGAGTGAAGTGGGAGGACTAACACTTCCTAACTTTAAAGCTTATTGTAAAGCCACAGTGGTCAAAACACCATGGTACTGACACAGAGATAGAAATATTGACCAATAGAATTGAACCAAGAATGCCAAGACAAAGCACCAAAGCTTTGGACAACTGATCTTTGACAAGGCCCCCAAATCCACTGAATTGAGACAGAATAGTCTTTTCAACAAATGGGCATGGAAGAACTGCACACCAATAGTCAAAAGAGTGAAAAAAGGACCCCTATTTTACACCTAATATAAAAATGAATTCAAAATGAATTAAAGAGCCAATACCATAAAAATTCTAGATGAAAATACAGGGAAACATTTTCAAGATCTAGTAACAGGAGTTAGTTTCTTAAACCTTACACTTAAAGCACAAACAGCAAAGGAAAAAATAGATAAATGGAAACTCCTTAAGATTAAGAGCTTCTGTGCCTCCAAGGATTTTGTCAAAAAGCAGAAGAGGCAGCAAACTCAATGGAAGAAAATATTTGGAAACCATATATCAGATAAAGGCCTGATAGCCTGTGTGCATAAAGAAATTATACAACTCAACAATAAAAAAACAAGCAACCCAATTATAAAATGGGCAGAGGATATGAATAGAGGCTTTTCTGAAGAACAAATACAGATGGCTAAAAAGCACATCAAGAGATGCGCATTTTCACTGGCTATAAGGGAAATGCAAATCAACATTACAATGAAATTTCACCCCACACCTATAAGAACGGCTGCTCTTAAACAAACAGGAAAACTACAAATGTTGGAAAGGATGTGGAGAAATTGGAACACTTACTCATTGTTGGTGGGAATATATGATGGTGCATCCACTGTGGAAAACAGTTTGACAATTCCACAGAAAACTAAATATCAAGTTGTCCTGTGACCCTGAATACCAATTCTTGGTATATACCCACAAGAGATGAAAGCAGTAACATGAACAGACACTGGCACACCAATGTTAACAATGGCACTATTCACAATTGCTAAAGCATGGAAATAATCCAAGTGCCCATCAACAGATGAATTGGTATACAAAATTTAGCATATACATATGATGGAGTACTATTCAGCAGTAAAACAAAATGAGGTCCTGAAGCATATAACAGCATGGATAAACCTTGAGGACATAATGCTGCAAAAGGAAAGTTACTTTATAATTTCACTTTAGGACTCTGGTAGAGGTAATCTCAGAGGTTACACTGTAGCTGACACACTGAGCTATAAGTGTAGAATATAGCAGACCTAGAAGTGCACAGAAGCTAGAGGTACGGGAAAGGCTACAACAAGGTTGAATCTAAATTCAAGGGAACAGATAGAAGTGATGGCAACTAATTAGTGGGGTTATAAGTAACAGTGCCACATTGAAGGTGAATGTTATTGAAAGGAGTTGTAGTGTGTATGTATCCCACTGATTAAATCTACAGTTATAAGCTCTCACATGAACTATTTCAAAGGTTTGATATTGGACAAAGAGCTAATATTAGAGGGGTTTGGGGGGGGACTAAAATTGCATGCTATGGCCAATAGTCAACAGACAACAACAGTACCACAGCAGTATCAGAGGTAACTAATTGTGGGGAGACACAGGTAATAAGTGGTAGTTTTGATTTGATATTTGGTGAGACTGTATCTATCAGTTCTTTGTCTCTGTATTAGCTAGGGTTCCCTAGAGAAACAGAATCAACTGGGGATATCTGTAGACATAAAATTTATGAAAGTCTGTGGAATGTAGAGTCCAAGGTCTGTAGGGCAGGCCATAAACTGGCAACTCTGATGAAGGTCCTCAACGAACTTTCAGGAGAGGCTGGCTGGACAACCGTGGGGATGGAAGAGCCCAAAATCCAAAGGACAGGCTGTGAAGCTGGCAGTTCTGATGAAGGGTCTGGATGAACTCCACAGGAGAGGCTTGCCAGCTGAAGCAGGAAGAGTGACAGTCTCTTCTGAATCCTACTTCAAAGCCTTCCAGTAATTAGATTAAGTGTCATTCATTGCAGGAGACATTCCCCTTAGCTGATTACAAATGCAATCAGCTGTGGCTGCTGCCAATGTGATCATGATTTAAGTCCATGAAGCATTCTCATAGCAACAGACATGCCAATGCTTGCCTGACCAGATGACCGGGCACCACCTCCTGGCCAAGTTGACACATGAACCTGACCATGACAGTCTCTATGGACCAAAGAAAATTTTCTACCATTAATGCTGATTGTACATACAAGTGAGGATACTGTAAGATCTGATTTATTTATTTTGGACATTATTCATGATGCCCAATAAAAGGAGAGAGATGAAGGATTTTATGACAAGAAGCAGAATGGAGAACTGTGATACATTTATATGATGGAATATGGTGTACCTGAAAAAAGGAAGAACATCAAGAGGCACACAACAAATTGAATAAACCTTGGGGACAATGTGTTGTACAAAATAAGCTAGAAATGAAAGAACAAATTTCTCAAGGTCTCTTTCAGAAAATACTTTTAAGAAAATTGGAGCCTAGATTTTAAGCCCTAATGCAGCCACACTTAGTTTGAAGTTGTTAGTGTATTTCTAGGTTCTGACACACTGAGCTATAAGTGTATCAGGTAGTATTTCCCTGGAAATTTGAGTAACTCTGTGATACCTAAGGCCAAGAAATGGAGTGTTTCAGCCCTGAAAGTTTGCATAGCTACATATAATAACAGTTAAAGTAACAGATGAAGATATGAGGCCTCAATTAAAGATAAGAGCAAAGGCAATCTGGCTGGGACTAAGTTAAATCGGAGTACAGGGTAAAAGATGTGCATTTACTGTATGAGTCCAAAGGTAGAGAGGTTTATTATGTCCGAAACCTAAATTTTCTGTAACACACAATCTAAAGTAATTTGTCTGCATAGCTCATTTAAACAACCCAAACTCTTGGAATCCAGAATGGGAATGAGGTCTTGTGGTTCAGTAGAGCTAAATGTAATACCTGAATACATCACACACTGTGGTGAGCTGATCATTAAAAAGCATTGGAAGAGTCCCTTGAGGGTCTGAATAAAAAAGGAAAATGGAACCATTAAACTCTCCCATCTGGAAGCCCAGGCACACTCTTAACCATTGGGTACTCCCAAGAAAATAGGCCAAACCCTGGATTTTGAGGCTTTCCCTTAGGAAACTTAATTCTGTAATGGAGAATCTATAACGAGGCCAAAGAGTTGCTTCCAGGAAACCTTTTTTGTTGCTCAGATATGGCCTATTTCTCTTTAAACCCAGATCTGCAAGGAAAATCATTACCCTCCCCCTACATGGGACATGACATCCAGCAGGTGAGAGTCTCCCTGGCAACATGGGAAGTTACTTCCAGGGATGAGCGTGACCCAGGAACTGAGGGATTGACAATGCCTTCCTAGCCAAAAGGAGGAAGAGAAATGTAACAAAATAAGGTATCAGTGTATAAGAGAGTTCAAAGAGAATCAAGATGCTATCCTGGAGGCTACTCTTACACAAGCTTCAGTTAGATATTGCTAATTACAGGGTTTGTCAAATCCCAACCAAAACCATTTCTCTTAACCCTAAAGAATATCCAGGGCTCTATCTGAGATTCTACAAAAGTGTCATGCACTAAGATTACTTTCCAGAATCCTGCAACCTCCAGATGTTTCCTAGGCCAGATAAGTCTTGAAATTCAGAGGGCTAGCCTCTCCAAGGACATCAACTAGCTCCATCCCCCTACCCTATATTATTGACACCCCTTTCCAACATGAATATGTTAGAATGGTCACGGCCCAAATACCTTTAAATATTGAGAGAAGAATCAAAGGAGCGGAAGAGGTTATAACACAACCTAAAAATGAGTATGAGTTCTGAATCATTATATTGACATTTCTTTTAGTTTCCAGGTCTTGGGGCAGCTAGAGGGAAAAACCTGAAATTGTGGAATTGTAACTCATACCAGACTCTGAAATTTCTTCTAAAACTACTTGTTAAAATGTACATCAAAATTTATTGCTTTCTTGTGCATATGTTATATTTCACAAAAAAAGTTCTAAAAAATGTTTTTAAAAAGATACAAAATTTAAAAATCCACCAAGCCAAGCCCTTTTGAGTGTCCAAAATTTATTGATTTTCATTTTTTCATGTTCATATTTCCTTCCCTTAGTTAACATTAGGTGTTTAACATCTTTTTGCAGAATACTTACATATTAACCTTGATTTTTCCCATGTCTCATTCTCATGCCCAAGAATGTACAAATAGCTAAAATGAATTAAAAGAGTAAAACATCGTTGTAAATTTCAGAATAAATTTATACCAAAAGTCTGTATTTAATTGAAGAGAGCTTATTTTAGGAAATAACAGTCTGAATAAGAGGACACTTGAGTTTTCTTGCTTGATCTACTAATGCTGATTTCAGTTGAGGACAGAAGAGATGTAGTAATTTCAGTACATGTCCATTAGAAATAAAAATTATTGATGAAATAGGTTTGAAGTGAGTATCTCCATTTGAAATTGTATGAAAGTCACTGTTTGCCTTATGAAAAACATCATCATCTTCATGGATAAGTTTGCTCAGTCTAGGAATAGCAATCTCTCTCTCTCTTACAGTAAAACTGACAATGTATTTCAATTAATAAATGAAGTCAACATTTTTACATATCTATAAAACCTATTTGCTAAATATTAAGCTGCAAAATACTTCCCTTTATTCATTACTCTCCTTCAGGGTGACCCTCAAAAATAAAGTGCATAGCTGGTTTTCTCGCAGCCATTCCACCTGTCCTCACCCTCCTGCACCATTCTTCTCCAAGGCTATAAAACGACTCATAAAGGAACAAAACAAGCTACAAATATAAAGTCCGAAGTATTTGAAATACCTGGAGAACAGATGTGACAAAGTGCCCAGGATAATATAAAACAGCACAACTTTTAACTCCATCATCACACCTGCTCTGCATTGTATAAGGATGCTTTCAGGTAAACTGTGAAGACTGGTTAGAAATGACTACATGTTGAAAATCATAGATAATTGCTGGAAAAAACCCACAATAAATTGAAAGCCCTAATGTTAAAAATGTTCTTTGCACAAAGTGTTGTTGAGGTGACCTAGGGCAGAACAGATTTACACAGCCCAGTTTTTCTCTACTCTAAAAAATGCAGTGTACCCCAAAAATCTACAATTTTGTTTACAGATCAAGAGAAACTTACAGACAGACGTAATGCAGTAGAATGGGAATGGAAGCATCTCAATAAAAGTTTATGCTTCCAGAGACATCAATATTATTCTAAACTGATTTTTGAAATGTTTTTTATTATAAAATATAACATATATGCAGAAAAGTAATAAATTTCAAAGTACAGTTTAACAAGTAGTAATAAGGCAAATTTCAAAGTATAATTTGGGTTACAGCTCCATAATTTCAGGTATTTTCTTTCTGGCTATTATAATGCACTAGAAACTAAAAAGAAAGATCTATGTAATGATTCAGTAGTCATAATCTTTTCTTAAACCCTAACTTCTCTGTTACATGCCCTCCCTCTCATCTGATCATTCTCTCCATCTTCAGGGATATTTGGGCTATGAACATTCCAATTTCATGTTGAAAAGGCGTGTTGACATTATGGGGTAGAGAAATGCAGCTGGTTGATGTTCTGGCAGCGACTGGTGCCTCTAAATTCCATGGCTTATCTGGCACAGGAACAATCTGTAGATTTTAAGTTGCTGAAAAATAAACTTAATAAGTAAAACTTGTATAAAGTCTTAGATAGAGCCCTGGGTTTTCTTTAGCATTTTCAGGAATCCTATTGGTGGGGGGTTGGCATATTGTGGCAATCTGTAATATCTGCCTGAAAGTTGCCTAAGAGTAACCTCTGGAATGATCTCTCACTCCGTTTGAAATCTCTTAGCCACTGAAACCTTGTTTTATTGCACATCATTTCCCCCTTTCGGTCAAGCAGGCATTCTCAGTCCCACAATGCCAGGACTAGGCTGATCCCTGGGAATCATGTCCCACATTTCCAGGGAGATTTATACCCTTGGGAGTCATGTCCCACCTGGGGAATGGGGGTGGATGGGTATATTTGAAGAGTTTGACTTAGAGAGAGCCCACATCTGAGCAAGTTCTCCGGTGGTGATTCTTAGGCATGTTTGTAAGTAGGCTTAGCTTATCCCTGCAGAAAGAAGTTTCTTAAGAGTGAGCCTCAAGATCAAGGACTTGGCTTATTGAATTGGGAGTTCCTAGTGCTTGAGAAAATTTCAGAAATTTCCTAGGTGGGGAATTTTAATAATTCCATATTTTTTCTCCAGTCACTCAAGGAACTTTGCAAATCTTTCTTTTATTATCTGTCCAAAATACTCTGGATTGTAACATAGTATTACTTCAAGCTATACAGAATCATTGGCTCTCATTTCTATTCTAGGGTCCATGTATTTAGATTGTTTAAATAAACTGGCCAGACAGGTTAAGTTAGATAAGGTGCTACAGAAACTTTAAATTTTGGACCAAATAAACATCGCTTCTTTTGATATCACTCAGAAGTTAACATTTAAAATACAGACAAAATCATCCTTTACCCTATATTCTGATTTACCTTAGACCCAACCACATCAGCTTCATTCACATTTCTAATTGAAGTCTGTTCTCTTTTTCAGTTTCTTTAACAATTGCAGGATGGGGTAATGCTGACTTTCAGAACTGCAGAACTCTGAGTCTTAAGTGCCACACAGTTACCTATAGATCAAGGGAACTACCAAGTTATGCACAGAGAATACAGCATCTCAGAATCTAAATGGATTTTTTTACTCAATATTCCTTAGGACAAATTTTAGTATTTTTGTTCTAAAGCAGATGAATGAAAATGGTGTCAACATATCTCTGTCCAACAATTTACAATGACAAATGTAAAAATTCACTGAAGTGTATTTTCTGTATATATATGATTTTATTACAAATAGAGTGTGAATCGAGTCAACTACAATTTGAAAAGACATCTTGAGTGAATTAAAAACTAATGGCTTCTATTCCTGAGGTCATAAACTCCTCAAAATCTGGCCTTTAAATGCAGCTGCTCCCTTTAAAATCACAACTGAATTGACACAAGTGCCAAAGATGCTCATGATTGGTCTAACATATACCCCATATATATTCAAGCTGCAGACCATTTTCTGTTACAGGAATATCCCTAATCTACATCTTTCATTTACTCCTGGTTCTCCCGTAATGACTCCCATACTACTTCTACAAAAAACACTTTCTAAAAGACTGCAGATTTCCATATATAATGGTGATGTAACCATAACCATTTTAACTCCTGTCTCCTCCTATGACCTTGAAATGCCCTCTTTTCTTGACTTCAGGACACTATTCTGCTGTTTGTTTTTTTTTAACTGCCTGTTGACTGCTCCTTCTTAGACTCTTTCATGCAATTCTTCATCCCCACCCACCCACCCATTTACCCTTCATGGGTTAGTATTTCACAAAACTGTTTTGAGTCTCTTTATCTTGTTGATCCATATATTTTCTTTTAGAAAATCTCATTCTCATCCATGGCTTCAGCTAATGTGCGTATGTTATTAATGTCATAGTTTATTTCTTTATTTTGCCTCACATCACATATTCAACTTACCTCCAGACGTTTCCACTTGGGTATCCTCAGCACATCCCTAAACAAAATTTCTGCTTTATTCTCTTTCTTAATTAATCCCCTGTGCATTTATACAGGCAAGAAAACTAAGAATCATTACTACCAATCTTATTTAGAATATTTTTATAAAATCTTGTTAAATCAACCTCCTATACAGCTTTTAAATCTCTTCACAGCTCCACAATTCCAGCAACATTACTAAATTCAGAACTTCACAACATTTAATGGATTATTTCAATGGTCATCTCATTGGTTACCCTACCTCTAATCTTCTTTTAAATCTACTTCCATCTTAAACCAGAGTAATGTAATATGTACATATCACACTGTTATACAGATACTAGTACTAATATATATATATATATGTAGTCATTCTCTGTTTAAATCCCTTCAGTATCTCCTTATCAATATTCCATCTGCAGGAAACAAAGGGAAAGAAGTGTATATGAATCACCTGATGAACTATTTAAAATTGGACATCTCTGTGATTGTCAGGTTCATGTGTCAACTTGGCCAGGCAGTGGTACCCAGATGTCCAGCCAAGAAACCACTGACCTAACCATTACTGTGAGGATGATTCATAGACTTAAATAATCAGTCAGCTGATTGCATCTATGACTGATTTCATCTATAATCAACTAAGGAAAGTGTGTTCTGCAATGACAAACATTTAATGCCATCAGTTCAAGACTTTGAAAGGAGAAGTGATGACTTTAGCAGTCAGAAGAAAGTATTTTCATGTCTACTTTAGCCAGCCAGCCTTTCTTGGAGAGCTCATTGAAAACCTTTATGGGAGTTGCCAACTTGCAGCCTGCCTTATGGAATTTGGACTTGTGCATCCCCACAGTTGTATGAGACACCTTTATAAAATCTCATATTTACAGCTATCTCCTGTTGGTTGCTTCCCTAGAGAACCCTGACTAACACAATCACCTTCTAGGACTCTGATGTGCAACCTCCTCACTTAAGAATCGTTCTTAAAGACAGCCACTGTTTCTAAGGGGAGAGTTTCAAATGTTTAGCTGAGTTGGAGCACACATGCACAAAATAAAATAAAATAATGAAATAAAATAAAATAATAAAATAAAATAAAATAAATATAAAATAAAATAAAATAAAATTTTAAAAAAATGGAGGAGAATCCCTGAGTTAATGGATAGAATATGTACTTTTCATCATGGCATATGAGAGCCTCTGAATTTCTGTTATTCCACATCTTTAAGGATATCTTTCCCTGTTGAATTGAGGCATCTCTAGCTAAAGGAAGTTCTCCTTGGTTTCCTATCCCCACCTAGACCAGGATGAACTAGATAATTCTTTTTTGTTCACACATAGCACCTGTATTAGTTAGGGTTCTCTAGAGAAACAGAATCAACAGGGAACACTTGCAAATATAAAATTTATGAAAGTGTCTCACGTGACCGTAGGAACGCAGAGTCCAAAATCCACAGGGGAGGCTGCGAAGCTGATGACTCCAATGGATGGCCTGGACGAACTCCACAGGAGAGGCTCACCAGTCAAAGCAGGAATGCAACCTGTCTCCTCTGAGTCCTCCTTAAAAGGCTTCCCATGATTGGATTTAGCATCACTAATTGCAGAAGACACTCCCCTTTGGCTGATTACAAATGGAATCAGCTGTGGATGTAGCTGACGTGATCATGACCTAATCCTATGAAATGTCCTCATTGCAACAGACAGGCCAGTGCTTGCCCAATCAGATGAACAGGTACCACAACTTGGCCAAGTTGACACCTGTCCCTAACCATGACAGTCCACCCCTTGTCAACTTGGCACATATATATATATATATCACCTTAGACCATACTTAATTTCCAAATGAAAACAAATAAGCACACATTTTTTCTTTTACCTGACAATACTCAACTGTCCTGCATATAACTGGAAACACATTAAATCTCTCCAGAATAGCGTGCAAATCCTTGGGCAACATTCATTCTTAAACTTGATACCTTACAACTTAAATAGTATAACACAAACAAAACAGCATTACAGTCCTCATTTCTGTAACTGATCATGTGGTCGAAGTTCATATTTATCACTACCTTCTTCCACTACCCATTCCATGTTCCCTTTCCCCTCAGCAAGCACTTCAGCTGGCCGTGGTTCTTTGCCTGGTGGGGTGACCCAAACCTTCATTCCTGAAGTCTCAGAGCCATTAGTGGTCCTGCCTGGATTGTGTTGTTGCAGTTTTCCATTGATTTTAATCACAGGGCATGGTAGTACTAATAGACGCCCCAGGGGATCTCCTATATTCCAAGAAAACTCTTCTTTACCTCCATTATGTAGTTGCAGTCCTACTTCCTTCTGATAGTCAGGGTCAATTACCCCAGACAATAATGTAATCCCCTTCTTGATGTGTTGATCCAGAGGCATAAGTAGCCCAAAGTGGCCAGGTGGTAATCTTAACTTCCAGTTCAGTGGTATCACTGTTGTTTCTCCTGGAAAAAGCACACCCCGTTTTGGAACTAAAACCTGTAGACCAGCAGAACTCAGGGTAGCAGGGACAGGAAGCAAAAATTTTCCTAGTGGATCACTAGGAGTAATAGTAAGTGGCACCACACCCATTTCCACCCCTTGCTTCCTGGACCCATGGATCCTGGCTATGGGAGAAACAGCACCATACAGTGGACGCTGATTCAGAGCATACACAGCTTCCTGGAGAACATTACCCCAGCCTTTCAAGTTTTTGCCACCTAGTTGGCACTGTAATTGAGTTTTCAAAAGGCCATTCCACCGTTCTATCAATCCAGCAGCTTCTGGATGATGGGGAACATGGTAAGACCAGAGAATTCCATGAGCATGTGCCCATTCCCGCACTTCATTTGCTGTGCAGTGTGTTCCTTGATCCGAAGCAATGCTATGTGGAATACCATGACGATGGATAAGGCATTCTGTAAGCCCACGGATAGTAGTTTTTGCAGAAGCATTGCGTGCAGGGAAAGCAAACCCATATCCAGAGTATGTGTCTATTCCAGTTAGAACAAATCGCTGCCCCTTCCATGAAGGGAGTGGTCCAATGTAATCAACCTGCCACCATGTAGCTGGCTGGTCACCTCGGGGAATGGTGCCATATCGGGGGCTGAGTGTGGGTCTCTGCTGCTGGCAGATTGGGCACTCAGCAGTGGCTGTAGCCAGGTCAGCCTTGGTGAGTGGAAGTCCATGTTGCTGAGCCCATGCATAACCTCCATCCCTACCACCATGACCACTTTGTTCATGAGCCCATTGGGCAATGACAGGAGTTGCTGGGGAAGGAGGCTGACTGGTATCCATAGAACGGGTCATCTTATCCACTTGATTATTAAAATCTTCCTCTGCTGAAGTCACCCTCTGGTGTGCATTCACATGGGACACAAATATCTTCATGTTTTTAGCCCACTCAGAAAGGTCTATCCACATACTTCTTCCCCAGACCTCTTTGTCACCAATTTTCCAATTATGGTCTTTCCAAGTCCCTGACCATCCAGCCAAACCATTAGCAACAGCCCATGAGTCAGTATACAAACGCACCTCTGGCCAGTTTTCCTTCCAAGCAAAATGAACAACCAGGTGCACTGCTCGAAGTTCTGCCCACTGGGAGGATTTCCCCTCACCACTGTCCTTCAAGGACACCCCAGAAAGGGGTTGTAATGCTGCAGCTGTCCACTTTCGGGTGGTACCTGCATATCGTGCTGAACCGTCTGTAGACCAGGCCCGAGTTTTCTCTTCCTCAGTCAATTCACTGTAAGGAACTCCCCAAGAGGCCATAGCTCTGGTCTGGGAAAGAGAAGGTAATGTGGCAGCAGGAATGGAAACCATGGGCATTTGTGCCACTTCTTCATGTAACTTACTTGTGCCTTCAGGACCTGCTCTGGCTCTATCTCGTATATACCATTTCCACTTTACAATAGAGTGCTGCTGTGCATGCCCAACTTTATGGCTTGGTGGGTCAGACAACACCCAACTCATGATAGGCAACTCAGGTCTCATGGTAACTTGGTGGCCCATGGTTAAGCGTTCAGTCTCTACTAAGGCCCAGTAGCAGGCCAAAAGCTGTTTCTCAAAAGGATAGTAGTTATCTGCAGCAGATGGTAAGGCTTTGCTCCAAAATCCTAAGGGTCTGCGTTGTGATTCTCCTATAGGGGCCTGCCAAAGGCTCCAGACAGCATCTCTTTTTGCCACTGACACTTCCAGCACCATTGGATCTGCTGGATCATATGGCCCAAGTGGCAGAGTAGCTTGCACAGCAGCCTGGACCTGTCGCAGAGCCTCCTCTTGTTCAGGTCCCCACTCAAAATTAGCAGCTTTCCTGGTCACTCGATAAATGGGCCGGAGTAGCACACCCAAATGAGGAATGTGTTGTCGCCAAAATCCAAAAAGACCAACTAGGCGTTGTGCCTCTTTTTTGGATGTGGGAGGGGCCAGATGCAGCAATTTATCCTTCACCTTAGAAGGGATATCTCGACATGCCCCACACCACTGGACACCTAAAAATTTTACTGAGGTGGAAGGCCCCTGTATTTTTGTTGGATTTATCTCCCATCCTCTGACACACAAATGCCTTACCAGTGAATCTAGAGTAGTTGCTACTTCTTGCTCACTAGGTCCAATCAACATGATATCATCAATATAATGGACCAGTGTGATGTCTTGTGGGAGGGAGAAACGATCAAGTTCTCTGCGAACAAGACTATGACATAGGGCTGGAGAGTTGATATACCCCTGAGGTAGGACAGTGAAAGTATATTGCTGACCTTGCCAGCTGAAAGCAAACTGTTTTTGGTGGTCCTTACTAATAGCTATTGAGAAAAAAGCATTTGCCAGATCAATAGCTGCATACCAGGTACCAGGGGATGTATTGATTTGCTCAAGCAATGATACTACATCTGGAACAGCAGCTGCAATTGGAGTTACCACCTGGTTGAGTTTACGATAATCCACTGTCATTCTCCAAGACCCATCTGTTTTCTGCACAGGCCAAATAGGAGAGTTGAACGGGGATATGGTGGGAATCACCACCCCTGCATCTTTCAAGTCCTTAAGAGTGGCAGTAATCTCTGCAATCCCTCCAGGAATACGGTATTGCTTTTGATTTACTATTTTGCTTGGTAGGGGCAGTTCTAGTGGCTTCCACTTGACCTTTCCCACCATAATAGCTCTCACTGCACAAGTTAGAGAACCAACGTGGGGATTCTGCCAGTTGCTCAGTATGTCTATGCCAATTATACATTCCGGAACTGGGGAAATAACTACAGGATGGGTCCGGGGGCCCACTGGACCCACTGTGAGACGGACCTGAGCTAAAACTCCATTGATCACCTGGCCTCCATAAGCCCCCACTCTGACTGGTGGTCCAGAGTGACGTTTTGGGTCCCCTGGAATTAATGTCACTTCTGAACCAGTATCTAATAATCCCCGAAATATCTGATCATTTCCTTTTCCCCAATGCACAGTTACCCTGGTAAAAGGCCGTCGGTCTCCTTGGGGAAGACTTAGAGGAAGGCTAACAGTATAAATTTGTGGCAGTGTAACAGGTTTCTCCCCCATAGGGACCTGGCCTCCCCTTCATTCAAGGGGCTCAGGGTCTGTAAACTGTTTCAAGTCTGGAAATTGGTTAAGGGGCCGTGACTCTGTGTTTTTGTAATTCAGGTTAGACTTCTGTTCCCTTGACCTAGAACTCTTTTGTTTATACAGCTCCAACAAGAATTTAGTCGACTGCCCTTCTATTGTATTTCTAGGCACCCCATGATTTACTAGCCAATGCCACAAATCTCTGCGTGTCATATAATTTTGATGCCTCCTTTGAGTTTGTTGTCTATTATAATACCCACGTCTACCCTGTCTTTGGTGATTAAGTGCTGCCACCTGGCTTCTGCCAACTCGGGATCCTGTCATCCCCATTGTGTTTAAGGATTCCAGCTCAGTGACAGCAGTTCCTACAGTAATATCTGACCTACAGAGAAGTGCAACCACAGAGCTCTTTAGGGATGATGGTGCTAGTCTCACAAATTTATTTCTCACTGTTCTGGTAAAAGGTGCATCCTCTGGACATTCTTGGGGTGTAAGAGCAGGCTTTGCATGATAAATCCACTCTAACATCCCAATCTCTCTAAGCCTCTGGATCCCCTCATCTACATTATACCAGGGCAGTTCTGGCATTTCAACCTCAGGTAATGTTGGCCACCTTTTGATCCATGTTTCAACCAACCACCCAAACAAGCTGTTAACACCTTTCCTAACTGCTCTAGCTATAACATTGAATGCAGAATCTCTGCTTAGTGGGCCCATATCAATAAATTCAGCCTGATCCAGCCTTATATTCCTCCCACCATTATCCCACACTCTTAAAATCCATTGCCACACATATTCCCCTGATTTCTGTCTATATAAATTGGAAAACTCACACAGTTCTTTTGGAGTATAACGTACCTCCTCATGTGTGATACTTTGTACCTCACCTTTAGGGGCCTGTTGGGACTTTAGTCTAGTTATAGGTCTAGAAGAAATGAGGGGTGGTGGGGGTGGGTCATGAAAAGAATTAGAAATATCTTCCAAGCCATTTGCTTCAGGGATTTCATTTGCAGTTTCATCTGGTGAAACAGGATTAATAACTCTAGGGCTAATCCCTTCAGGAGGAGGTTGGGTGGCCAATTCCTCAAGGCAGGCTGGAGGTGGGGCGGCTATGTCCTCAGGGCAGACTATTACAGGGTTATCTAAAGAAGGCTCAGCATGGTCTAGGGTTTCAACCTCACCCCCAACATCATTATCAATCCATATGTCACCATCCCATTTTTCAGGGTCCCACTCCTTTCCAATCAATGCCCTCACTTTAACAGCAGACACCATGCAAGACTGAGATTTCAGTTTACGTTGTAAAGTTGCTACTCTAACAATAAGATTCTGAGTCTGATTTTCAGAGATCTCAAGTCTACGGCTACAGGAAATAAAATTTTCCTTCAGGATACTCATAGAAACCTCTAAATCTTTCAGACGGCACTTAAGCTTCTTGTTTGAAGCCTTAAGCCCATCCCTTTCATCCTTTAATGTAGACAGTGTATCTAACAACAACCAACCAACATCTCTATAACTCTTATTTCTACAAAACTCTGTAAAGGTGTCAAAAACATTATCCCCCAGAGTCTGGCTTCGTACAAGCGAAGCATTAGGAGAATCGAATGATGATATTTTGACTATCTCCTTTGCCAACTCAGCCCATGGATTGGGAGTGTCATTCTGATTACGGGAATCAGAGTCCTTAGTGTCTCTGAGCCCAGTCAGAGTAGAAAACCATTCATAAAAACCCATTTTTAAGATTCTGTTCCTTAAGAACCACTCCTGGTACCAAGATGTATTAGTTAGGGTTCTCTAGAGAAACAGAATCAACAGGGAACACTTGCAAATATAAAATTTATGAAAGTGTCTCACGTGACCATAGGAACGCAGAGTCCAAAATCCACAGGGGAGGCTGCGAAGCTGATGACTCCAATGGATGGCCTGGACGAACTCCACAGGAGAGGCTCACCAGCCAAAGCAGGAATGCAACCTGTCTCCTCTGAGTCCTCCTTAAAAGGCTTCCCATGATTGGATTTAGCATCACTAATTGCAGAAGACACTCCCCTTTGGCTGATTACAAATGGAATCAGCTGTGGATGTAGCTGACGTGATCATGACCTAATCCTATGAAATGTCCTCATTGCAACAGACAGGCCAGTGCTTGCCCAATCAGATGAACAGGTACCACAACTTGGCCAAGTTGACACCTGTCCCTAACCATGACAGCACCCTATAAGTACCTCTAAGGTAGCACTTATCAGATAGTATCACAGTTATTTCATGTATCTAGCCTGCCCCTAAAATATATTCCAAAATCTTTCAAAGCAAAAATTGTCTATATATCTTTATCATTGGGTCTATAGGTTCTAGATAAATGTCTGTTAATATATTAAAAACCAAAAAATATAATACTAATTTTTTTACATTTTTTACAAAATTGACAGATTTTGCCTATAAAAATAAAGTGTATATTATAGTCTTATATAGCAAGTTCTTTGTGGTTGTAGTTAAGGAACTATAAGGATTTTGAAACTTACAATCTTTTTTTTTCCCCTTTAGTACATTGCATTAGCTTTATCAATTCCTGGTACCCAATATTTTCTTCCCTTAGGAGGAGAATCTGTTTGGCAGCAAATGTCTGGGGAAAAGTAACGGACTTAAAGAGGAAAGTTGAATAGTGGAATATAAGATGCAAGAACAAGAATTTGGGCGAAACATTTGGTGAATCATGCTCCTGTTATAAAGGAAGAGGCCAGATGTGTGAGCCAATAAAACAGCTTCCTATGGACCTTCTTTGAATATCTATAGAAAGGAAAAGATCATTTTCTTTGAGATGTTTCTATGTCAGGCTGTAAAAGATATAAATTACAAAGTACTATGATATTATATTATATGGAGATATGGTCTATATATAAGTGCACAGCATCTCATACCAGAAAAAGCTAATTGAAAACTCCGGAGGCTCTCTATGGCTGGTTTATAAAAACAAATGTAGGCCACACCATTACTAAGAAAGTAGTGTCTTTTATTTTTTTAAAGACTAGCATTAACATTAAATCCACACGTGTTGTAAAAAAAAAAGAAAGAATCTTTATGTTCTCCTGATTTCCCATCAATTGTCTTTCCTGCTTCAGAAAACCACAGCATGCAGCAAAAGATTAAATACCTCCTTCTTTCTTCTCAGCCTTCAAAGGATCAGTTGGTTTCCTCTTCCAGCTCAAGCTTATGCAAAGTATATTTAATTGCCTGTCACTCAGATTGGGAAATGTTTCAAATATGGATTGCTATTTAAAACAGTTTAAAGTTCATATTTGTCACATTTCCATATTCAATTAAATATAAATCCACTGCAGAGAATAAATTCTCAGATTCAGAAAACATGGTGTTTAGCCAAGATTTAGGAAGCTGAAGTTCTAATAAGCCAAGATTTCTTTTTTGTTTTGTTTTGAATAATGATTATTGCCTACACTGGCCAAAAATATCCCAAAGTGACATTTATATAGCAGAATAAGGACAAACTTTTGGGAAATATACAGATTCTTTCTTATGAAACAACTGGGCAGATTTCAAAAGAGTGAAGTTTCTAATTTTATTTTCATACATTTCATCCACAAGATTGCCAAGTTTCTTCTGACACCCATGGGGCATACCTCAGTGCACCATTAGAGGGTAGCATTGTAGCTACAAAACTGTAAACCAGGCTGGACCCAAGAGGCTGCCACACCCCATCTCCTGTAATAAATTCCCCTAGGTACTTTCAGCAGCCGAACGGTCTAAAAGACGTGATAGCTGATTACACTGATATGAAGACAACACTTTTTATCTGTGTCCACTAGTAACTTCTAATTGATTTGGCACCTCATGGGAAATGGATGGTAAGTATAACAAGAAAGGATAAACCAAAAACTGCAGTGTGGGAGGAGAAACACTACACCATTCAACCACTGACATGATGGAAGAGCCTGGAAAAAAAAAAAAAAAGACAAGGAAGAAAAACACAAAAGAATTTAGAGTCTTACAGAGTGGATGAACCTATATCCAAAGAGTCACCATTCTACTGAAATCTTAACCCCAGTTAATATTATTTTTCTTTATTTTCTTTGTACATGTTATATTTAACAATAAAAATATTAAATATCTATTAAATATATATATATATATACACACTAAAGGATGTGGAACATTTCAAGTATGAAAAATGACTTCCAGTTGATTAACAGAACACTTCCTCGCCTCCAGCCCTGTTCCCTGCAGTCCACTCCACCCTGGGCCTGAATTTTTATCATCCTACTCATTTTTTCATCCTACTTTGAGCAGGAAAGCATGGCAGAATTGACAACAGTTTCTCAAACTTTCAAACATAATGATGACTTTGGGATAATGGGAAATAAAAGGTAATGGGGGAATTGTTAAAGGATTTAAACCTCCTTATGGAGAAATATTTGTCAAAGGGATATATTCATAGTCATTTGACAATTTTTTAATTCTCTAAGTATCTTACATCTATAGGGTTTATGGATATAAGAGCATTCAGATGAGATTTCTTTTTAAATTTTCCATAAAAAGCAGTAAATTACTGGGCAACTAGGAAGTAAAACATGCAAAGACTTATTTCTCCACTTTCTCTTGTAAAGGTTTTACATTTCCGCAGTGACTAAAAACACTTTTTAGTGTTAAATTTTGTTTGCTTGGTGGGAGTAGAGGTGTTTGGGGGGAGGGGGCTTCATGCCAAAGCCCCCCAATACTTCAGCTGACAAGTTCTTCTCCTACTTGTAGACACATGGTGAGCTGAGGGTTTCCTCCATTCCTACTTTAGACTTTGGTTTCCTAGATTTTTTTTTTCCTTAACACTCTGCACTCTTATTTCTGCCACCACTTATATACAGGATTTATGAATTAAAGATAATAGATAATAACCTTTTCTCTAGGAAAATAAAAAAAAAATTGTGTGTCATCTTGTTAAATTGCAAGTCCTATGCAATCTCTAAAAGTCTTTGTTTAAAGACAGATGGACGTGTTATGTGGTGCAAGCATGGTTTCTAACTTTCCGTGTACCCTTGCCTTTTCCAGGAGAGTCCAGTGTAGATTCGACTTGTAACATAAATTGGTCTTATCTTTTCTTGTTGCTTGAAAAAAATCCTTGATTAGAAATCAGGAGATCTGGATCAAAGTACAAACTCTGCCTACTGCAGCAGTCCCCTAAGCAAGATGATGACTTTTTGCATGAACAACTGGATGAGCGGAGTTTTGATTTACTGAAATGGTCGTGAAGAAGACTCTGGCAAAATAAATCTTAAGTAAAACAGAAATTTGGTTTTGAAACTGTTGGATTTGAGATGACTATTAGACAGATACATGAAATGTTGAGCTGGATTTGAAAATCTGGAGTTAAAGAGACGGGTGTTGTTAAGGGATAAATGGTATGCAAAGACGCTGGAAATGAGTGGTTACTCAGGGAATTAGTGACAGGAGGAAAGTGAAGAGGTCTGAGGATGTAGGATACTTCAATTTTTAAAGGCTAGGGGGATGAGAAACCAGCAAAGCAGATGGTGAGAGAGTGGATAATAAGATGGGGAGAACTGAGGATAGCAAGTGAAAAGGGGTTTTTAAAAAGGAAGGTGCCATCACTGAGATGAATGCGCTGATAGGTACAATAAGATGTCTGCTTTGTTGACTTCTATTCCATGCTTGGAATAAAATTTATCCCAAATAAATTTACAAAATACAAGCATTGCCTTTAAAGTGTGACCATGAGGAAAATCCCTTAAATCCTATATTAATCATTTTCCCCCTCTTAAATGTAAATATGATAATTTCCCTTTTAGTTCACTTTTTAGTTTCCATTTTAGTTTACTTTTAGTTTGCCATCCATTACGTGTGCAAAACTGGGATTTGCAAAAGATAATATCTGCATTTTGGAAAATTAAGAGAAAAATAATATTTCCTGCAAATTTGTAACACATTAACATTAGGCTCCAGATTTCCTACTTTCACTGAGACGCAGCCTCCAGGTGCTTCCTGCCCAGGCTCATGCCTGCCGAACTCCTCCCCTGTCCCATTGAGCACATACACTGAGATCGGTAACGAGAAAAGTGGGATATTTCCTGAAAAATTTTTTTTTTTAAAATTCAGTTGCCAATGACCTGCAAAGATGCTTTTAAAACAGGAAAAAGTATTGTTGCCATAATAGTTCTAAGTGCTGTGGCATTGCTAGATGCATTATGATTGACTGTGAACTTATATCACAGCACTACCAGACTGTTTTCCTAAGAATGGTGCAGGATTTTTTTAGAAAAAAATGCAAAAAAATTAAAACATGTTCTATTCTATACTATTCACTTTAGAATTACAAACCATTAGATTTATGAAGTTTTTCCTCCACTAAAACATTTTGTCTTTGGCTTTGGAAAACAATCTCTAGTTAAACCAAATTTTTACTCATCAGTTCTAATTTTAGTTTTCTCTTTAATAACACTTTTTGGGCAGTTCTAGAGCTAAGTAGGACTAAGAACTGCAAGTTGTCCAAATTGAACATGGGATATGAGAATGAGAAGCATTTCTAAGGAATTGAAAACCAAATTTCTAGCTTAAGGAGAACAGAATCTAGTCTAGAGTGTTCACCATATTTCCAGCAAGTAGGAAGAATTCAATAAGTATTTGAATGAACTTCTTGGTTCCTTTTCCAACAGTTACCCCATGGCTAATGGCCCTTTGAGTCATGCCTTAAAGTTCACCTCTGCCAAGATCTTCTAGATAAAAGTTTCCCCTCAATTTCCCCTCTCCGGATTTATTTTTCTCCTAAGCACTTACATATTTTCTTATATATTTTACTAAGGGTTCTTGTTTATTGTCTGTCTCCCCCACCAGTATAATAGCTCTGTTGGACAGATATTTGCATCTGTTTTCACAGCTCTTAACCCTCATGGGGAGAATAGTGCCTGCTACATGGTATTTTTTGATGAATATTTGTTAATTTGAATGAATAAGTGAATGAAATAATTAATAATTATTCTTATAAATAATAAATTATAAATAAATAAGTAATTCTTGTAAAAGAAGATGTTTTATATCTCCCTTCTCCTCAGATGATAGGATACATGTGAAGGTGCAAAGAGGTGTTCTAACAGAAAGTCAACAAGAGAAGAGCACAGATGTCACTTGGTGTAAAGACAAACTAGCATGCGTGCCAGCTGCTTTCCTTCTCACAACACCGAAAGCTGTCTATGAGCTGACTCCTTGCAGCTGAGAATAAGGTAAGAACATAAAAGAGAATAAGTGGCTAGGGTTAGATACACTGGGAATGATTCAGGAGATAGAGAAGTGTGAAGAGTTTGCTATTTTAAAACTGTGTGCTTGTTAAAGTTGTCCTGATACATTTTCGAGTCCTCTGCTAGGGAAAAAGAGATGACAAAGAGTTATTAATTAGGATATATATATATATATATATATATATATATATATATGTGTGTGTGTGTGTGTGTGTGTAAATACTAATAATTCTTAGGAACTTGTTTACAGTTTCCTTTTAATACTTTATAAATCCATTGTTTTGTTTAAATCTGTGCAGAAACTGGTGCCTAATAAGAGACTGCTTTCTCTCACTATTACAGTGCTGCACTGCTACAGAAATTAAATCATATCTCCTCATTCGTTCCCGCTCAGGGGAACAGGCCTCCCCCAGCCACAGCTATGGAAAGTTCTCAAAGGCAGGAACCCCAAGCTGGCCTTCTCCGCATTGAGGAAACCACCACTAGCCGGGTCTGACCCTCTAACCCGCTCGCTCTTAAGCCTGATCCAGCCCCCGGCATTCATTCCAGATTGGCATTACCACGACTATTACACTGGTACAAATAATCAGGATAACTATGAATTAATAATTCATAAAAAGAAACAATGGCCATAAGGACTAGAATCCCTGCAGATCTTATGGCCGTGCACTCTCTCGCCAAAGGAAACCATATCGTAAAGTAAATGATGATTAAAAGGTTGCTTAGGAGCCTCACATTAGGAAAAGGGCAATTAGAGGAAATAGATGCTCGGTGGCATGAGTGTGTGATGGGTCATGTGCTACCTCCCCACTGAATGGCGTGGACGTGATGGGGACACTAGACATGGGGCAGCCACAGCTTTCCCTCTGGGCCAGCACTCAGATGGCCACTGCCTCTGTACCTGTACTTTCCGCTGAGAGCACATGATTGGCTGAACGCTAGTTCTTCAGATATGTTAATATGATAAATCATATTTCAGTCAAGGATTACGGACCTGGGATCAACTCCATGCTTTTAATTTTTTGTTTTTCATTTCTGCTCCATTACAGCATGTGTGGATTTCATTCAGGAGGCAAGCATTTGTCCCTCATTTCCATTTTCTGGTGGGGGTGGGTGACTCACCATAGAGCCCTCTATTAATTACTGAAATGCACAGGATTTTAGGTGTTTTAATAAAAGGGACAGTCATTCACACATCTCATTAATGTCATATCAAGATCATTGTTTTGTGGTAAACAAAGTACAAAGAAGCATATTTAGTTCTAAACTTTTCAGCCTCCAGAATCAAAACCAGCTCCCATAATCCTTTTTGAAAGTTGCAAATTTGATAGGGGTAGAAGTAACATCTTTATGTATATTCACATTTATTCAAAAAATACTTGTAACACTATAAAACTACTGCTAGCCATTGTTTTTATCTCCTGAATTATACTAATGTGGTTGTTTTTCATAAGTGGTATTTTTCATTTTATCATTTTTGTTAACATGCTTTGTTGACAAATGATACCTATCTCCTCTATCACATCCATTTCAGTCTCATCTCCATATCAAGTAATATAACATATACTCTATTAATAAGGGCACATATTTTCTGTTTCTTTAAGAGAGAAAAGTTGAAAAGTCAGAAAAATAACTATTTACTTAGGAAGGCTAGAATCCACACACACATATCATACATATATACATACCAGCAAACATTCATACACACATACATGTATGTGTGTGGTATATTCTTCTCTTTACATCCCATGTGAGTCTTGGGAGCTATTATTGTCATTGCTTGCTGCATTTAAGCCAGGTTTTCTTAGTGCCTGCTTTATCCCATGTAGATTATCTTTCCGTTGATGCTACCTCAACTCTTTCATGCCACTGAACTGACTGTTTACTTAATGTCTCTGTGCCCCACAGGCATTGGTGAAATCTGTACTATAATAATGTAATTCCAAGTTCAGACCAATCAATGTGCTAGAATCCAACTGTGAAAGGATCCCAAAGAACTGCCTCATATGCCTAACATGCAAACTTTAACAAAGCTTTAATTTCATTTGGGAAGCCATTGGAATCATAGATCTGAGCATTTTAAGATCATCTGTCCAACCTCCTCCCTGTAAGATAAAAGCACTGAGGTCAAGGAGGCGAAGAGACCAGCTACCAAGCAATTGAGTAACGAACCAAGAATAGCAGAACAACTCCCCAGCTAGTCATCTTTCCAAGAAAGTTCTTCTGATTTTTCTGTTGTCCCTAAGATTGTCTTTTCAACCTTGTTCACTAATAGGGCTGCCTTTGAGCACCTGACTTCATGTCAGGTGGTTTCCTCAGGAAGGAACAACAGCTTTTGCAGTGCTTGGGATGTCTTCTGTGCAAATGTCCTTAAATAGATCTTTTTCTCAAATGCTACTGTTTGTTTTAGTGTTAAATTTGGTAACAGGGAGTTGAATGAAACATTTCCTGTTATCCTGGCATTGTGTCCAAGGCTCAAAGTCTAGAGTAAAGAATCATATATTCTAAAGAGAATACCCTATATCCTAAAGAAAGCAACCAACAATGGGGCCAGACATTTCCCAAGATTTTATTAAGAGGTGGCAGAACTAGTACTACTTCCACAAACCACCCCCTTACTATTATGCATATAGTTAGAGAACAAGGGAGCCCTACGGATTTGGGGGTGAGATAAGTGAACTGAGACCTTAATCAAAGGTCATGTGAAGTGGAATGTTTGTGATGCTGCTTTCCTTTTACAAAGCCAAACTGAGAGTGAGCTCTGAGAGGAGCAGTTGGGTAGATTAGAGAGACCACAGAATGGGGAGACTGCCATTGACCCCCAGCTAGTCACTCCATGAGCTACAAAATGGCTATGCCCACCATGTAGCTGTCATCGGGGCAGTGCAGAGAACAGGGGGAGAGCTGTTGGGAACCCTTGTCATGTGTCCCTGAGGTCTGAGGTGTAGGTGAACATAAGACCAGCATCTGATACATACCTGGAAATTCCTCGAGACAGGAAGCCCATTGAGTAGCCAGTGCCAACTGGAGAAGAAGAAATCATGGTGAAGGAAATCTGGGAAGGTAGAAGCAACTGCACACATCCATTTTAGAGGGCACAGAAGAGGAACTCAGTACTAACATGACTCCATGTGGGTGATCGTAGAGTTAGAGAACAGAGAAGAAGATGCATTCTTCCCAGGAAGCAGCAGGCTGACTAAAATGTTCCCACCCAGATTATCACCCACTTGGAGATTGTGTGGAGGCTGAAGAAAGGCACAGCTGTGCCATGGAGAGGACTAAATAAAGCTGGATACTACTCCACAAGAAACATGCACACCACCTTAGTGCTGCATTAGCAGCATCTACCAAAGCAGATGGAATTAGAGCAAAGCAGCATAAGACCAAAACAGTGAGACCAGGAACAGAAACAGAAAACTAGTTATTTAAAATATCCTCTGCCTCCCCAATCTCTCCTTCATATCCCCAATTCCAGGAAGCCAGGTCCAGAAAGAAGAAAAGGGAGAAGAGAGAAACAGCAGACCCTTTCCTCCTCACTATCCAAGGTCCTTAAAACACATTTTACTGAACATTTTTATATCCATGGTCATATTTGATTCTCAAACACCCTTATGAGATAGGCTTGAGTAATAATATCCATCTAGGGCTAGGAACATTTTCTAGGTCTCATGGCTAAAACTTGTGGAACTGAGACCACAACCCAAGTCTTCTGTCTTAGAATTCACTTCTTTGTAATACACATGACTCAGCTGTGTAGGCCATATCATTGGGTTTGTATTCTCTTCCTCTCTAAAACATGAAACAATAAAAGGTGACCCTGTACTATGCTTACTTCAGAGAAATATGCAGTTGCCTTCTAGAATCATATGTGTCACCAGATGTGGTAAGAACAGACAAAAATGGTATAAAGTAGTAAAGGGAAAAAAAAACAACATGTAATATCTGTATTATATAGTACAGGTGTTTGCTACTGGGCATGCTTGGGGATGAAGACCTGTGGCATTGTCTGAAGACCGTTTTGCTTGTCAGAACTGTGATGGCGGGTGTGCTACTGGCAGGTAGTGGGTGTGGGTCAGGTGGGCCTGCCCTCTTACTTCCTACAATGCACAGGACAGTCTCCCACAACAAAGAATTCTCGGACCCAGATCTCACTGGTGCTGAGGTTGAGAAATGCTGCGGCATGGTTCTGAAACAGTTTAAGTTATGAATCATTTTAATTAGCTGATGAACTCTATGCAGCTTCCCCCGATCCATGCAGATATACACACTCTTTCGAGGTGTTTACTGACTTGCTCAAGTCAGATCTAGAACCCCAGATCAACAGAGTGAAGGAAACAATCCATTGAACTATTTCTTTGACTCCTCAGAGGCATGATCAGTATAAGATATTTTCTGGAACTCTGCTGCGTTATATTCTATTATTGCTATTAAACCAGAAAGTACAAGTTCATACGTGGCTTCTGGCTTGGAATGCATCAGTGCTTTGTTGGATATTAAAGGCATTTGTTACCTAATAATGTAATATTTGTACATTTTAATTAAGATGGAGGCTCATACAATCTCACTCCACAAGACATTTTTAATTAAGGAAAAGGCCACTAATCTCAAAGTGCATTTGGTGGGTTATTTTATTATTCCTAGTTCTTTTGAGAGAGATTAGAGGATTTGCTTCATAAATCATATCAGGCAGTGATTAAGAGGACCTCTGATGCATTATAATGTTTTGTCTCATAAGGATGAGAATGAAAACTCCATTAAAGTCTTACCACCTGACTTTCTCAGGTTAGGAGTCAGAGGGGAAAAGACATAGGCAGTTTGTCTTCAGTAACCTCTATTGCCTCTTTTTCTATCTTTCCTTGCTTTTGTGTCAAAATTATGTCTTCCTGGTTCCCTCAGTCCCCTATCAAAATCCTCAGTCATATGTACAGGAAATGAACGGTTTGAATCAAACTGGAATGCTTAATTCTCCAGCTTAAAAAGTAATATATATAGAATGAAAATTGTTTTTTTTTTAACCTTCTCAATATTAAGTATTTCAAGGCCAAAGAACTGGGTGAAGAAATATTTAGGAATTAAGAGGCACTTTCTTGAACTCCCTAAGCAAACAACATGTAATATAGTCCTGCTGAACATACATTGATTACCAAAAAAAAAAAAAAAATGTTTTAGGTTGCTTTCAATGTAAGCTAAATCTTCCAAAATCATCTATACAGATTTAACACATTTTATCTTAGCTAAAATAAGCCAGTTAGCCAAACCAATTCCTTTTATCTATACTAAATACCCCATATATAAACTTTGCTTTGTTAAAAAAATTATTTTCTTTGCTCAGTAATAGTAACCTAACTTGATATCTCCTATGTTGTTTGGAGTTAACAGCATGACTTTTTTTTGTACATTTATATAAAATCAACAAATATTTATGAAGGTTTAAGTACGTATAGGATCTTAAAATCCCCCTAATTCTAGTCAGGTACTGAAACACCACTCATTCAAAAACGAACATAAAGCATTAAAAGAAAACACAATTTAATTCAAATGTAAACAAAAGTTTTCAAATACTGTTTCATTAAAAATAGGGTTACTATATGTGCCATATATGACAAAGGGATGGGAAGATAAACAATGTGCAAGTAGGTGAGGGGGAGGCCGGGAGGCTGGAGGGCCTCCTAAAACAAACAATAAAACAAGGCTCTCAAATGCCTGTCTCCCTGTGTTTGTGTTAGGCAACGCTGTAACGAATCTAATACAACTCCATCCCTTTTAAGCCACCCACTACAACCACTAATAGAAATAAAAGGGTTAAGGGAAGATATCTTACAGAGTTCCAGTCTGCAAGCCTGATAGACATTGCCCAAACCTCAATTTATTTCTCATTTCTGTAATTCTGTGTCATACCAGATGTGAAGTTTCATAGAGCTAACAACAACCCCTTATAGCTAGCACAATTCAAATATATCACTTGTCAAAATAAATAATTCCTTCCTGCAATTCCAGACTTTTCATTAACATTATTATATACTCTTTCCAAAGTACCCCTTACATGTATGCAAACTACTCTTTTCATATCAGTTACTTCCACTCACACAACCACTACACTCTTCTTCCTGTGGTGAGCAATTCTCCAAGGGCTATCCACGTAGAACACGGCAACTGGCCATAGGATAATCACAGCTCGTCCATTGCATTCCTGTGCCTCTGACTGCAGACTTGGCCATCAGCTTCCCACCTCTTAGCAATGCCAGTCACATAGTACCTGAATAGGTAAACCACAAGATGTGCCCATCAAAGCTACCCCTTCTTTAGTGCTCTTACCATCATTCATTGGTTCCTCATCCAATGGACACATCTCTCTGCTGTATGAAACAATCCTTTTTAATGCCCTGCATTGAGTGAGACAGGGACAGAGTGTTTAAGGTTGGGGAAATCAGGACACTTTCTGTAGTTACTTAATTCACGCAAAAATGGATATTCAATGTAAAAACATGCTTGTAACTTGACAACCACACCCAAGGGGGGTACTTAATTGTTGCATGATGAAAATTCAGAGTTTCCTATTCCAAAAGTAGTAAAACCTTGCCATTAAAGATACTAGAATAGAAAATGTTTTCCTTTCTACTGTGACCTCTCAAACTGCCATCGTGCTGTGTACTTGCTTACTGGGTGAATAGAGAACCTCCAGGCACTGTGGGGTCCTCTTCCTGCAACACCCTGCATGACCCCTTCTCTCCAGGGGTCAGACCTCCATGCTATGTCCTGGCTAGGGGCAGGGAAGTCAATGTCCTTTCCCACAGGCTCACTGCCTCAACCCACAGTGGACAAGTGATCCCCGAGGAATTGCATCTCCAATCCAGATGCACTCAGTTCCTAGGACAGGCAAGAGGCCGGCCTCATGTGTGGTCCTGAGAAGCCCTGGGCACATGCCTCCATATTGATCTCCCCAGGCCTGGGCCCATCGAGGCAAAGGGCAGAAGCAGCTATTGTGTAGCAGTGCAAAGGGGAAGAAGCATCTGAGAAGGGGCTGGGGTGCCGGGAAATGAGGGAGCAGGTGGCTGAGAAGCCATCCCGGAGAGGCAGGAAAACTGAGGAAGACTGAACCACACATGAACCAAGACTCCAGGCTATGAGTACATGCCCCATTGTTCATCAGCTCTCACTTACAAAAATAAAAATGATTAATATACCCAGAACAGCAACCACAGGGTAAGACACCAAGCATGGGGGCCCTTTTGAGCGCAGGGTCCTGTGTAATTATATGGTCACACAACCATTGAGTTGGCCCTGTCCATGCCAAGAGACTTCCTCATAAGTGTCTTGCCAGTTCAACCACTGTGGGCCTAGGGAAGGTGTTGGGACTTAACCACCTGCACAAGGGTACTTGCTCTTGGAGAGAGGTGAAAATGAGTAATGGCCTTCACATTACAAAACTCCCCACTTGAGCTTTAGCTTCACTGTGCTGATTTTTGACAGCTTGCTCAACTTATCTGATCCTTGGACCCACTCAGTCTGGTGTTTGGCATATCCTACAGGAAAGTGGGGAGCAGTGAAAGGGTGAAGGCCAGGGGTCACTGTGAAGGACTACAGAGACCATGGGTGTCGCTGCCATATAATACCCACCAGGAGTGCACCAGTCCTTCATTTAATGCTCTGTTAGCATCAACATACTGGCTAAGAAGTGAAAATGGTTTTCCAGGTTACCTTTTTCACATGGATTTAATTAGAGAAGCTGTAGGTTTATATTAAAATATTGCAGAAAATACAGAGTTCCCATAGACACTCTTCCTTTCATTATCAACTTGCATTACTGTGGTACCTGTGTTACAACTGATGGAAGAATATTATTATAAATGTACCATTAAATATAGTCCACAATTTATATTATAGCTCATTGTTTGTGTTGTACAAGACTGGGGATTTTTAAAAAAAATTTTTAGTCTAGTAATGTATATATAATCTAAAATGTACCCCTTTAATCATATTCAAATATATAAATCAGTGCCATTAATAAAGTTGTGAGCCATCACCTCTGTCCATTACCAAAACATTTCCATCACCCCAAGCAGAAATTTTCTACCAATTAAGCATTAATTAAGCATTAACTCCCCGTCCTATGCTTCTGCATTAGGATCTCTTAAATTTATAAATGTTTCACCATCCAAGTTAAACTATACATCGATTACTTAATTATTTTGAAATGTTAATTCCTGGACAATAGGGGAGAAATAGAAAATGGGAGATGGGTGGGTGAATGGGTGTCTGTGTGTGTGCGTGTGCATGTGAGAGACAGTTCCACTAGGTTTATTTATTATGTAATTCATATAACCTAATGCCCAATTTGTATTTAGGTATTATTAATTTCTGTTTTCAGTCTTTTCCCGGAGGGTGAGAAGTCTAATCTTCCCAACACTCTGTTCCCATGTGTTGGGACGGTGCTTCCCAGGTTGAGGCGGTTAATTTCAGGGTCTTTTCCAGGTTCATCTTGGGGGGCTGGCGGGCTAACCTGGCTGGCCCTTCCCGCACACAGGTGTGCTGGTCCTGCTACAACAAATGCCTCGGACCTTTGCCGTAATTGTGTTAAGTTTATGCAAAAGGCAAAGACTCTAGGGTCCACTCCTATAAAGACTTCTTTTATCTATTTAGGGAAACAAAGAGCCATTTATCTTCAAAATACATCAGGGGGACAGACATATAAAAAGGGCTTCAAGGAGATGATTTTTATATAATCCTAATTCCCCCCAGCATGTACATGTAGCTATTTTACAGAGAATGACCTCCAGAGATGGAGGTTGTTATCATGAAGAATAATAGCCTTAATTTATTATTATCCCCTTATATTCAAAAATATATCTATTACATTATAGATTCCAAGATATTTTGATCCACATGGGAATTTTTTCAAGGATTGTCCAAAATAATCTCTACGGAAAGAAAGTAGGCAAATGACACAATTAAAATATATATATATATATTTTTTATATATATATATATATATAAAATACATGTTGGACTTTTGCTGAGTTTACCAGAATGTTTTACGCTAACAATTATTATTTATGTTTTCTGCATGACACAGTGGTAAACTGATAGTTATATTCTGAGCTACAGAGTTCTAGAGAGATGGCCAATACGTATGAACAACAACCAGAGAAAGAGGTTCATGCACATATTTGATGGGCAATGTCCTCCCCACCCCTGCAACCTCCAGGTTGTCACTTCATATTCCCTTCATCAGTACGTAAATGAGAAAAGAGAGAGAGGAGAGAGGGAAAAAGTACCGCTAAACATTTTCCTAGGTGTTAAGAAAATTGTTTGCCCTGATTTCTATGCTTCAAGGAGATGAAAATTAAACTTTTTCCTCACTATTAAGTTTTCCAAAATAATCAATATTTAATGTAACATATAATTGATTTTGTGGTAATAATGCATATTTTTGGTGGCAGTAATAGACAAATTCAAGTAGTACAGACAAAATCAGACTGTTAATTATTTAAGTTAAATGAATCTTTAAAAATAGAAAATAAATTATTTAAATAAGACTATTTCATAATAATAGTATGCAGGAAACTGCCCTGTTAAAAATCTACTCTGAGGGGGTGTGATGGTGGTTCAGTGGGAGAATTCTTACCTGCCACACAGGAGCCCTGGATTTGATTCCCGGCCTCTGTACCTCCAAAAAGAGAAAATCTCAACAAATGGCACAGCAATAATGGAATACTCACATGGAAAAATAATTAAATGTGACCCCACCATACAGGATACAAAAAAAAAAAATCTGCCCTGAGTTTTTTTCAGATGCCAAGGATAACTTTTGAGAAATGTAATCTATTGACAAAAAGTGAAAGGCTGGGATTGGAGAGACTTAGACATAACCACAATATCACTTTAATGTTTTCATGACCTCCTTTAAAAACGTAAACAAAAGGATCATAATGTCTTTCCATTCTATCCCACAAGGATACAGTGAAAAGGGAATGAGAATATAGCAGGTGTGTGTTTTAAGCCAGCTGCAAACCCTTGAGTGCAGATATAGCACAGGGCAGGCACATTGCGGCCTTGAATGATAAAAGTGCATGCAATAAAAACCAATTATTTTAAAATCTTATTTTAAAATAAGTACCAATCATTGGTATTGGTAGTGTTTCCTAAACAGCTGTCTGTAAACACTCACACTGTATACAAACTCACTTGGGATTCAAAGTTTTATATTATTTTTATAATATTTTTAAAAACAAATTACTCCTTCATTATGTACTATATGGTACTCTTGTGGCCTTAAATAGCTGATATAATTTCTCTAAATATCTCCTTTCTGACCTTATGCATAATATCTTACTAAACAAAATTGATCCTCTGGGATTTAAACTGAATAATTCAAGGAGTGAATAAAATATTATAAAATGAAAATGAACTTTGTAATGCTTAAGAACGAAGTAGTGAGAAGTGTTATCATTCTTCCAAGGTTACTAAAAAGGATGTTTCAATAACATTAAGGGTAGTAACCTACACTGTGTTCTTCAAGTACAAATGTTTGGAAATTTTATAATAAAGCTAAAGAAAATTAAATAAGCCATGGATAAACAGTACAACTCAATATTGGCAATTTGTTATGCAAAGGGAAATTATTTTTATCAGATTAGATTATTAAATAGCCTGTATCCTATGACAAAGAATACCACATTGGTGAATGGTACCTCTTTATAATTTACCTTTCATTATTTAATCTCAAGGAGAATGTTTTAAAAATAGAGACTTGCTTAACATTTCCAAAGCATGTTCTATTTAATGCTTGTGCCCTGAGAAATTACTACATATTACTTAGGGTTCCATAGCCAGAGAAGTTTGGGATATGTTGAGTCTAACAAAATTAACTTGTTGGAAACCTTATCTGATTAATGACCATTATAAATGTCTCAAAGGTTTCACAGAGACTACAGCATGCCCACAACACTTTTTCTTGAGAATATCTCTCAATGAACACACTTCGGCAGACACAACAGTAAGGGCTAAATTTACTTTTGCTTATGTTTCTCTATTTTCAAAATAAAATCAATATTTTATTTTGAAATATTGTATTATTCTTTCTATGGCAATTAACATTCAATATAAGTATACTTCTTTTAAATAAAACAACATATAAGATATAAAAATGTACCCTATTTGTTTACTCACAATAGCTCCTTCTTTCCCAGGACCAATTCTGGCTACCTACTGTTTTGAAATTTTGAACATTTTATTTTATGATATCAAGGAATTATTGCTAATTGTTTGAGGTATAGTAATAGCATTGTGGTTATATATCTTTACAAGTTTTTCTTTATTAAAGAACTTGTGGATTTACAGAATGATCACGCAAAAAATACAGGATTCCCATACACCGCCCTACTATTAACATCTCGCATTGATGTGGAACTTTTGTTACAATTGACGCAGGTACATTTTAATAATTTTATTATTTGTAATTTTTATTATAAATTTTTATAATAAATTATAATGCTTCTATAATAAATTTATAAAAATTAATAATAAAATTTGTTTTTATAATTTATCATTTTTACAATCTATTAGCTATAGTCCATGTTTAACTTAGGGTTCACTGTATGGTGCAGCTCCATGAACTATTTTTTTTATTTTATGCTGTTACCATATACATAATCAGACAGTTCCCCTTTTAGCCACATTTGGATATGTATTTTGGTGCTGGCTGTTACACTCACAGCATTTTGCTACATCACTACATCCACCCAAACCTTTCCGTTATTCCAAAGACCCCTGTATATTTTAAGCCCTGACTACACACTTTTTGCAAGCATCCTGAAGCAAAAATCAACGCTCTGGAAATAAGATATAAGAAGGATGAATGGCACATTTTTCGAGTCCCATAACTTGCAGATCACTATTCAGTAAAAATAGAGGAATGACAAGGAGTGATAAGATACTATTTCTTAAAGGGGCTAAATTTGGATTTGGGGAGATAACAGATAATGAAATGTGTCCGCTAAGTAACAAATACCAAGGGAAAGGATAGAGAAAGAGAGGCAGGAATAAAAGACAAACTTTGGTGTTTTATGATTGGTAGATTATAATACAAAAAAAAAAAGGAAACAATTAAGTGGGAGGGAATGATGACTCAGTATCAATGTATTAACATCAGCAGCAAAGGAAATAACAAATGAGAGTTATGTGAAGGTGACTGAAGAAGGAAACTTGAAAATCAGATATTATAACCAAAGATGTCATTTTAGGCATTTCTGAAACTATGAAATTCAATTCTCCCACAGAAACTCACAGCAGACAGAAACTTCAAGTCTAGTATTTAATGGGGGAGTTACAAGCTCAAAAATAGATAAAAGAGGGAAGTGCACCAGTGGCTTAGAGACAGAATTTTTGCCTGCTGTGCCAGAGACCCAGGTTCGATTCCCAGGGCCTGGCCATGGTAAAAAGAAAAAAACAGACAAAAGAAATGAAGAGCAACCCAGTAATCAAGGAAATAAAAAGTAGTGTAAAAGGTAGACAGCATTGGGGAAGAGCTCGTTAATAAACTGGAAAAATTTAGAACAGAATTAATAGAAACCTGAGGAGAAAAAAGCAACAGGTTTTGAGTTAAGCCTGAGTTTTGCATTAGATCCACCCTCCTATTCTAGGAACTACCATCTAGCAAACAATGGGAAAGAAAATGACAAAGCAGAGAAATCAAATACAGACCCTTAGTATCTGTGAATTTCCTAGTAACGAATTCTTACAAATTACTATTTGTAGCTACATGAAGTGCCTACTAAGAAGGGAATAAAAGAGAAGAAATCACATCTACTACTTAAGTTTATAATATTCAGTGATATTTGCAAACTTGAATTACCAAAAGAAAAAAAAAAAAAGAAAAAGGCCTTTGACCTGATAATGGAAGTGTGTTATATGTCTTATTATGGTCATTCTCAAATTATTTTTTGGCTACTTCTTATCTTTGAACCAGAAAAGACAGAAGTGGGAGACAGATCACTCCAGTCCAAAGAAATAATCTGCTTTTTATCAATATTTTGGATCTTAAGTTTTCAAATATGATTAATAATTCATCAGCTTGCTGCTTTACCATTCTACTACAAATTGCCCCAGAGGAACTTAACCCCTCTTACCTGCTGTTTCAGGTACCTGGATTCCTTTAAACTAATTTGCTTTTTAAAACCCTCCTTTGTTCACGCTTCTCTCAGTTTTTGGCGTTCACACCTACAATTATACTCTGCCTTCTGCTTCTCGTTATTCTGCCCCTATCAGAGTATGCACTGTTTCCCACACTTCAGATCTATAAAGCATATTTGAAATAGTAATTACGGTCTTGTATTTTGTTCAGCAATCTTTAAAATTGCTTAAAGCGATGGACGTTCTGTAAACAGAGATTATAGAGAACAAACCCACCCTGGAGAAGTGGTTATTAATCTTCTGGTGTTCTCGGACCTCTTTGAGCATTAGATGAGAGCCTCTTTCCTCTAGTCACACACACGCACCCATACACGTACACACACTTGCAAAGAATTTAAGGAGCTTCTTTACTCCCTAAAGCATTTTCTTATTTTATCTAGAGACCATAGAGCAGCACAAAAAAAATCCTGCACTGTATGTTTTCCAGGTTGAAAAATAAACTTACCTCTCCATATTTCAAATTAATTGGAACTTTCTTAAATAATTTATAGTGGATACTTAGACAAAACTCCTGCCTATGTTGGCATCCTTCTTGCTATATTTTAATGGCATCAAACTGCAGGGAATTCACAAGACATGCCATGCTTTTTCGTGCCTCTGTGCTATTTCCAGATGCATAATGTCTTCTGTCCCCTTTACCCCGTACTCCACGGAAGTGGCTTTCCTTCCCTCCCTCCCCAGGATCAACAATTACCTTCATGACTTGCCTCCCATGGGGCTTTCTGGTCTTAATTTTACTTGTCTCCACAGTATCATGCAGTGTTGCCACCAGTTGCTTCCTATTCCAACTACATTTGTTTCTTCGCTTCCACAGTTACCTACTTCATTGGGTTTTTGTTCTATCTTATTAGCTGCTGCTTCTCTGCTCCTATACTTCATTTTCTTCATGTCAAGTAATGCATATAATATTTCCAGGGTTGTATACAGATCCTTTTAAAACTCTGCACTATCTCCCTAGAAAATCCATCCTTATCATATCTCCAGGTATAATCTATATACTAATAACTCCCATTTTATTTTATATCCAATCCTAACCTTCCCCTGAGCTGGAAGCACATATATCCAAATTCCTCCATAGCCTTTTCTTTCGTATGTCTCAATTAGCTGTCAAGTCCAATACTGAATTTATAATCATTTTGTCCAAATATAATCTTCGTTCAATTATCCCTTTATCAGTGAGTTGCATTCCATAAAGTAGAACCTAGGAATTATTCTTGGGACCCAACTCTCCTAGTTGGGTTCCCTGGAATTCAGAGCCTAAAGGCAAAGATGTATGTGTTACAGATTTACTAGGGAAGGCAATCACATGGAGCTGCAGTAAAAGACAAGAGAAATGAGGCAGAAAATAGGGAGAACCGATATGAAAATGCAACCCAAGTACCACTGATTGCTCTATTTCCCATAAACTCTCTAGCAGCCATAGAAACTGCATTTGAAATGAGTTCTTCCAGAAGGAGGAAGGGGTAATAATTTATCCACTGAATCCCATTTTTCACAGGTCAGAGAATTGCCTCATGGGGCATAAATACCATCATCCTTCTGTGCTGGGCAGGATTTCTGTCACAACTCTGTCAACAGGAAAGCCACAGACAGGAGGCAAGAGGCACATGGTTCAGGTATGAAGCAAAGTGCTCTGAGGTTGCACCCACATGAGGTTAGTCAGAATCCAGGCTGGAAAAATCCCCAGCTCTGAAGAGCAGGTCTTTAGTTGACTTTCTGCTTTTTTTTTTTTTTTTTTTTCGTTATTAGAGAACTTGTGCATTTACAGAATAATCATTCATAAAATGCAAGATTTCCATATACCACATTATTATCAACAGCTTGCATTGGTATGGAACATTTGTTACCATGGATGGATGATAGCACATTTTTAAAAATTGTACTATTAACTATAGTCCACGTTTAACTTAGGGTTCTCTGTTTTTGTAGTGTAGTTGCATGGCATTTTTTTTTATTTTATTCTGTTACCATATATATACAATCTAATATTTCCTTCTAATCACATTCAGATATATAGTTCAGTGGTGTTAACAGCATTCAAAATGTTGTTGTACCATCACCGGCATGTATTATCAAAACATTTCCATCATTCCAAATAGGAACCCTGAACATTTTAATCCTTAACTTCCCATTCCCTATCTCCACCCTGTTCCCTGGTAACCTATATTCTAAATTCTGACTCTGTGAATATGTTTATGCTATTTCTTTCAAATCAGTGAGATCATGCAATATTTGTCCTTCTGTACCTGGCTTATTTCACTCAAAATGATATCTTAAGAAATTCGTGTTGTGTCATGTATGAGGACTTCATTTATTTTTATGGCTGAATAATATTCCATCGTATGTATATAACACATCTTACTTATCCATTCATTGACTGGTGGACACCAGGTTTGACATTTTCTTTTTGAGCTATGGTTGTTGCAAATGTCCAATTGTCATTATCACTGGATGCATAAGAATAAGAGATGTTCCAGGGAATCCCCTCTGTTCCAGAATAACATAGAGAATTGTGTAACATTTGTTACTCTATTACATAGGCCCACTAGATTTCATAACCAAAGTGGCATCTTAATTAAGCCTCCAAAAGGCTACACCAGTATTCTGATTCGATGATTACCTCTGGATGGTGGGAAACATGGTAAGTCAGTGTGATCCTGTGGACACAACCTCACTGCAAATTTCCATTGTCTCTTGCTCAAACACAGTATTATGTGGGCTAAAATAGCAATAGACTATTCTGTAAATATCTGGATATAACTTATTTGTGCTTTCTTGACCTGCCTAGACTCAATTTCAATATGCAATTTCCATTATACATGTGTGAGCTGATGAGGAGGCCTCACAGTAGGGTAAGGGATTGGGGAATGGGCTACCTATTCTAGTAATTTACGTGTGCCTTCTAGATATGTTCTAGCATGTCTAGATCCCAAATGCACAATGTCCATTAAATTATGGATTCCTGCTGTGCTTACAGAACTAGATGAATCTTGTAATACTCAGTATACCAAATGGAATGCTATAGTTGTACAGCTATTTGCTGCCTCCTTGGTAGACAATCAATCTCAGCCAGGGTCAGTAGCATTTCAGAAGATATGTTTCCTACTCAGATTAGTTGTCTGGTTTAATTCAGATTCCTGGAGATCTGAAATCCTCCTCTTGATTCTTGCCAGGAATGCCACATGACGTCTGCAAACTAGGATCATGGAATCAGTGGGGTTGTACAGTCTGAATGGAAGAGTAGTTCACAACACTCTTCCACTCATAACACAGATTCTTCTCTTTTCCTTTGGCCCTTTTCAATACTGATGCCTTCCCAAATCTCCCAGTGACTACTTAAGAACAGTGCCTTCTCCAAACAGACTTCACTAGCACTATGCCTTTTCCTTAATGGAGAGTGGTGCAAGGTACAAAAACTTGCCCTTTACCTTGGAAGGAATATCTCATCATATCCAGACTGCTGGATTCCTGAAACATCACTAATGTGCCCTGCCCCTGAATCCCAATTGTGCCCACCTTTCATTCTCTGGCACATGTGGAATTCTGAGGCATTGCAGGTACTTGCTGGTTCCTGCGGACATGGTCCCATCAGCACAACACCATCAGTATAGCGATTGTCGAGATCCCTGTAGTCTACACTATAAACTGCAAGAAAATTAACACAGCCCTGGGGCTAAATGGTGAGTTTAGGCTGTTGTCCTGCTTTGTGAAGGTTACCTGTTTTCATCTCTACTCAAAAGGATTGTGCGTAAGGAGTTTGCCAGATCACCAGCCTCAAACCCAGCGCTTCAGTCAGTACCTTCTCCTCTGCCCCTCGTGACATCCTCTCCACTCAGTCTAACACTGTCAAACTCACTCCCACGCATGCTATCCTGGTTACTATCATTGAGTGTTACTCAGGTCGGCAACTCATTCAACATATAAGTTAATTTATCCTGGAAAACCTTTTGAAATTCCCACTTTTAACTCTGCTGGGACTTGACTCTAGAAATTGGCCTGGTACAATGAGGCTTAGGGCCAGAAGAGGTAAAAGCATTTCCTTGCACCTGTTTCATTTTCCCTTAGTGGATGGCCTCCAGGCAAAGGGAAGCTCTTCTTCAGTGGGCAGGTAGCTGATACTGCTTCTGCCTCTCTGTAGGGTCAGATAAATCTGGCAACTCAAGGTTCTCAGGCTGGCCCACATTACTCCATCCCAGGACTCTGGGTCCCACTCTTTTACTCTCAAGTCCATTTGTGCTGCTGAGAACCTCACTATCTAATTTTCATCACATTAAATAGTATAGTCCAAGTGAGCAGGAAGGAAGAACAAGCAAAGCAAAGCTGGGGGGAGGGAGAGCCAATGTGAAGGTAGGAGTCAAGGTGGCAGCCATGCATACACCTGATTGCTAAAGGCTCAGAGGCTAGAAACTTTAAACCTGTATCTCAGGATAGTTGCTTCAGAGGAAGAGAGGGGAAGAACTTAGACACCAAATTCCAGTTTCTTTCAGTCAGAAACCTGTCTCATGTTGCATCAGTGGCCCCCACATCTGAGACGTGCATGTGTGAGTCCTATCACATCTCTGACCTCAGAATCAGTAGGGTGGCCCCAGAGCTGCATGTTTATGGTGTTAAGCAAAGGCATAAAACTTGTTAGATTTTACCTGTGGGGAGTTGTCAGGAGCCCATCAAAAGGTGGTTGGCCCACTGGCATCTGGAAAATAAGCAAATGAAATGGAAAAGTTCAATAGAGATTCACAAGAGATACCAGATATACTAAATCTATACGCAAAATACATTATTAATAAAAATAATAAACGTCATCATTATTATATTAATAAAAACAATTATACGACACTTTTTTTGGCAGGTATTTATTTTTGGCCTTTTATACATATTAACTTGCAAATATATAAATATTTGTAAAAGTGCCAAGATCCTAATCTCAAAAGAGCATGTATTACTGTGTTGTTTGCCACCTGCCACCTTCCCAGGCTTGTCGAACCAAGCATCCCCTCTCACTCTCTGCTCCAGTCACACCGACCTTTGTTCCTCACCTTTGCTATGTTTCTTCCTACCACAAGCCTTTTCCCTCTGGCTAAATCCCTTCAGCCCATCCCTACAACCAGCTAACTGGTATTTGCCATTTTAGTTTTAGCACAAATATCACTTCTTCAGAATTGTCCCTGATATAATCCTAACTTGAGATTGGGATCCCATATGTACCACCACTTTACAATTCTTATCAGAGTTATACTTTCATGTTGTGATCAACCAACTGACATAGCTTTCTTCAGAGAATAAACTCCAGGAGGGAAGGTACTCTGCCTGATTTTGTATTTTAAAATCACCAGAAAATCTACTTCTGGGCAATTATCATATAGATATACTTTCACATGTGCAAATGGCAATTATATAAGGACATTTATTATTATCTGGTGTAAAGCAGAACCTTCCTTTACCCTTTATTTATTTCTAGTTTATTAGTCATCACATAATCTATTAAATACTGTTCTTATGGTATGTTTATTTGTTTTGTCTGTGTCTCCTACTAGAGTGTGCATGGAAGTAAAGGGTGAAGAGCAGGGTGGGCCACAGTGGCTCAGCTGGCAGAGTTCTCCTCTGCCATGCCGGAGACCCACGGGTTCGATTCCTGGTGGCTGCCCATGCAAAAAAAAAAAAGGATGAATAGCAGACCTAATTGGAAAGATGATTCTAGGTTTGCCTTCTTATGTGCCACATCCTTGCATAAATGTGAAATACTGCAACCAGGAATGAACCTTTTTTACTGAGTATGCAGTAACTTGGCATGCAAGCCTTGGGTTTGCCTATGTAACTATGTACATAATAAACTCTCAAAAAACTTCAAATGAGGCTTGGTGACATGCCCCTCTTCTGAGCTATTATACTTCCCAGCACACATCCTCATTACTGCATTTCCTTACAGTTTTATCGACATCTGCTTATGTGTATTTCCTCACTTGAACTCATCAAGTCGTCTCATTCAATTGTATTTGTAATCTTTAGTTCTATGCTTGTTAAAAAGCCACACATACAATAAATGTGCGCCTTTATAAATGAAAGCAGAAAGAAAAGTAATTGTTCCACCTAATAACAAAAACGTGAGTGGGAATAAGCAATAAAGTTGGGGAAGATAGTTGTAAGCTAATGAAAATGTGTGGAATAAAATCAATAAAATTCTCTAAAATAACTTCATTCTTATAAAAGTGAATTTAAATATAACCCAGTGATAGTGAAGTGCAGGATGAAAAGGAATTTTCAGAATATTGAAGCAAAAGAAGCACAGTGCTCATTTATCACTGAGACTTGTAAACTCCTGCGTATCTAATGATTCAGCTCCCCTTAGGTAGAGAGCATGGTTTGGTCAGGAGATAGAATTTGATGTCAGATAGAACTGGCTTGAATCCTGGTTCTGACCCTACCATGTATCAAACTGTTTTCGTCTTGGGTAAGTTAAGGAAATACTTAATGGTTATTAAGCATGACTATATTTAGCTAGCAACATAGATTAGCCACACTCCAGTAACTTGAGAGGGTTTTAAACACATTGCTTACTTAATATCTTCAAAATATACTCACATGACAGGGGCTGCGAGGGTAGTTCAGTGGTAGAATTCTCACCTGCCATGTGGGAGACCTGGGTTCGATTCCTGGTCCGTGAGCTTCCCAAAAAGCAAACAAACAAACAAAACAAACAAAAAGCAAACAAACAAAATTTCAATAAATAGTGCTGCAATAACGGGCTACTCACATAGAAAGATAATGAAATGTGACCCCCACCATACAGCATATACAAAAAAATATATATATACTGATAAGACAAACATGAAAATCCTCAGATCCTCAAAGTTCTCATCTAAAGAGTGGCCATCCACCCCACGGTATTATAAAGATGGTTGTTTATAATGAATGTAAAACACCTACCACGTACCTCACCTGGCCGTCACCTAATAATGTTAGCTTCCACATCCAAGAAGACGTCAAATAGAGAGACAATATGATATACCCATGATTGTCCTTCTGGTAAGCTATATAAACCCCAAGCAGCTCTCAGTTAAGAATGTTTAAATTCTTTATCATCAAAATAAGTTTCCTTTAATAAAATTAATTGGTTCCTCAAATATCTGAGCAAAGGTACAGGTTTGTGGCCTATTTCTTACATATATGAAATAGGAACAATGATCTATAAAATGGACCCTGTTTCATGGCTTTCATTTATGTAACCCGGATCTTCACTTCCCATAGCAAACACTTTTTTTGAAGGCTAGAATCTTCAGCCCAGAGAAACGTTGACAACATGTTCACTCGTGACCTCCAATCTTTGGTAGTATCTTTGTAGTATTTTCATAAATGTTACTGTCAAAGCCTTCTGACATTCTCTCCTGGTGGAGAATGTGTGTTCAGAGCAGACATAACTGGTAATGAGCTCAAATGAAAAGGTAGAGAGAGCACATAGCTTGAGGGCTATGTGAGCCATTCCTGCAGAGGCTAAGGTGCCTGAAACTAAACAGCAATAGGTTTCTTATTTGATAGGCCACAAAAAAAAATCATGCTGGATCACCTATTCTTGGATATGTTCTCACAACTGGAAAGTCTTAGTTTTACCCTTAGTTTATATTCAATCATTCTCTTGTTTATCTATGAATTCACTCATTTATTAATCTTTTTTAGAAACTATGCAGTTACTAAAATGGATAAAATTAGAAAAAAAATCTAATAATTTCCATCAAGGAATTTATAGTGGAGGGGCCAGGGCTGGCAGGGGATGGAGAAAGAAAATGAGACAGACATAGCCACAATTAGCCATAAAACAAAACCTGATTGTATTTGACAAATCCATCAAGCTTTTAGAACAACATAGATGACAGAGTAGTTAATTCCAACTTATAAAATTGGCTGAGGTTTCAAAAAGCATATGAATGGATCTTGAAAAATGAGAGAAGTGTTAAATAAAACTCAGGAAAGAATATGTTGATACAAAAGAAATAGAAATTACTAAGGAGCAAAGACTTGGTCTTTAAAATTTAGTATGGTTCATCTATAGGATTTTTCCATTCTGAAAGCAGGTATGGATGGTTTGGAAGAAAATATTTAATAGGGATCAGATCATGAGGGGAAATGAAGATGTTTGGAGAACTTCTAAAGGAATAGAGAGACTTCAAGCATTTCCCAACAAAACAATATGAGCTTTTATGTGTTTTTAAAAGATAATTCCTGTAGTCCTAAACTCAATAGATTCAAGGGAAGAGAATTTGGAACTTGGCAAGTGCAAGCAGGGTGTGAGGGACTCATAAAGTGTAGTGTGTTGGAAATGGAAAGAAAAAAATTCTATTTTGGAAACATTTTACATTTAAACTTGAAAGGCCTTTTTGACCAAGCAGTTATGATAGGTGAAGAATAAAGAGGACTTAAATCACCTTAAGATACAAGTTTGTTGTAACAGAGAAGCTTAGCCTACATATAGGCATGCCTAACAGTTATTTCCAGAGGACCTCTGTTGTTGCTCAGATGTTGCTCAATCTCTCCAAGCTCAACTCTGCAAATGAAATCATTGCCCTCCCTGCCCCCCATATGGAACATGACATCCAGGGGTGGGAGATGACTCCCAGGGGTGAGTCCAGCCCTAACACTGTGGGATCAACAATGCCATCCTGACCAAAAAAAGGTAAAGAAGTGTAATGAATAAGTTATCAGTAGCTGAGAGTTTAAATAGAGTTGAGAGGCTACTCTGGAGGTCACTCTTAAGCAAGCTTCAGTTAGACATTGCTGCCTATCATAACTTGCCAACCCCCACCCAAAACCATTCCAGCCAATCCTAAAGAACACCTAAGGCAATATATAAGATTCTATGAAGGTTCCACGCACTAGCGTAACTTTCCAGAAAACTACAACCTCCAAATGGGTCCCTAGTCCTAAAACTTTGAGGGCCCAGCATCTCCAGAACATCAGATATTTTCATCTCCATACCCCAAGTTATTGGCAGCCCCTTCCAACATGAAAAAGTTAGAATTACCATAGCCCAAATACCCCTAAAGAGTAGGATAGAAAGATCAAACGTGATGGTAGAGTTATACAGAGAAGGTAGGTTTTAACAAATGAGTATGATTGCTGAATCATTATATTGATCTTTCTTTTAGTCTCCAGTATCTTAGAGCAGCTAGAAGAAAAATCCTAAAATTGTGGAACTGTAACCCATACCAAACTCTAAAACCTGTTCTACAACTAATTTTTGCGCTGTGCTTTGAAATTTACTGCTTTTTTATATATATGTTATTTTTCACAAACAAGAAAAAAAAGGTCAATTGTGATGCTAAAAAAAAAAAAAATATTTATTCCCTCTAGCCTCCAATGTTCTGGAGCAGCTAGAAGGAAAAATCTGAGATGAGCCCATGACAAACTCTGGGATCTGTCTTGTAACTACTTGTTGAAGAGTGCTTTGAAAACTATTGCTTTCTTCTCTCATTGCTTTTTATATATGTTATATTATACAATAAACAAGTTAAAAAATAAATAAATAAAAAGGCAAACTTGAGTAGGTGGTGAAGTAGTGGTATGATTTAGAGCTAGTGCTATCAAATTGAAGAACATATTCCATTAGAGATGCCCTGAACTTATTTGAGGTGGATATTTCCTAACTATTTGCATCTTAAAACTCAGATATATATGATATACCCTTTCCAAGAGTATATGGCTAAAACCCATAAACTCTAAAATTTGAATGTGCTCACCGTCACAAAAATCTCAGCTCTGTGCTTGCCTTTTTCCATCAAACTTCAAATATTTCCCCAAATTATTACTTACTGAAAGAGGAACAATAATTAATGCCTTTCATGTTGAAAACCTGGGAACGACAATCATATGAGGGGTAATCTGATCATGTATTATTTTTATGGAGAAGCTTGCACAATAGTGTGTATCTGAGACTAGGATTAGAGTTTTAATAAAACTGAGACCTTGAGTCTTTCCATATGAAGACTTTCCTGATTTATTGCCTACATATGTAGCATCAATGGTTAGGGCTCACTGAAGCAGCTGGAGCTAACTCTCTGTATCTACCAGGGGCTATTCCAACAAGGCAGAGAGTTGAAAATACAAGTCTAGGATTTATGGGACTATAAATTAGAAAGATAAGTTTAGGAATCATTTTCTGAAAATGATAATAGAAACCATAGGATGGTATTAGATACTCATGGAGAAATTCTAGCAGAGTAGCTTAACTTAAAAACACTAAATAAAACACATGAGCTTTTTTTTATTATTAAATTTAAACATATTAGAAGAAGCATGCATTTTTTGCGATGTCAGCTTAACTTGTTTTTTTGAAAAGCACATAAAGTTCTGCCAACTCTGGATAAGTATTTGAACTTCTTGAAATGCCTCATGGTTTAGAAAGATTAGAAATATTTTCATTCACTTAAAATAAAAAAAAAAAAATTACTCAACTACAGCTAACAGTCACTAGGCTCAGAGAAATAGCCGGCAAGACCCAGATGCCTGCCTATAGAGCATGCTTCCTTGGCAAATGTGTACCACTGAAAATGCTAGAAACATCATAGAAGAAATGGGTTTCAAAGTTTCTTTCAATTCTGGGGTGTTTCCTTGGCCTGAATTTTAATAAATGCAAGAAACCAATTTTGCAATGAAGATAAGAATATTATAGTGCTTACAATTGCAGATAAAGTGTCAAAAATGACGATAAAAATTAACACGTGGGCCCATGCTCCGCAGCAGCCGACCCGCCCGCCCTCCTTCTCCCCTCTCTTTCTCCACCGGCCTGCCGCGCGGCGCCCACGCCCCGCAGCAGCCGACCCGCCCGCCCTCCTTCTCCCCTCTCTTCCCCCTCCTGCTCCGCCGGCTCTCCAACCACCACGGTGCCCTCTTCCCCCGCCTTCACCGGCTCCTCCACCACCAGCCTCGACAGCCTTGCCACCCTCACCTTTCCTCCTCCAGAACAGCTACTGGGGGAGTGGAGACAATACAGAGCAGCTCCTGGAGCCACAACGGAGATCAAAGGGACAGCGTACCCCATCCTGGAACGGCTGACTGTCTGGGAGAACCAGATCCAGTGAGAACACCGAGGGACGCGGGCTTTCCTGGGCAGGACGGCAAGCGGCCGGAATCCCTCCCTTCCTCCTTCCCAGGCCAGCTGGCAGAATTGGGCAGGCGGTCCCCTTGGGCCGCGGCGGCTGGTGTCCCCACCATGTGAGGCTCCCTGGACCAACTGAAAGAGTTGTGTCAGAAACCCCAGACTGCGGAGAACGGTGACCAGGCGGTCCCTTCCAAACACGTGACCCCCCGGTCCACCTGGGAACAGTGCACTCTCCCGGGCTGCGACAGCTGGCGCCCTTCCGCCACGCTTGGCGCCCTGGGCCGACTAGGAAATTTGGTCGGGCGCTCTCCCGTGCTGCGGTGGCAGGCGACCCTCCCCGCATTTGGACCCCCGGGCCGGCTGGCACTCTTCCAAGACGCTTCGGCTGCCAAACCTCCCCTACGGCGAGAGTTTTCCAGAGTTAAAGGACCCACAGCAACTTTTACTGGTGGATCCCGTAGACAAACGTGTGCCACGAGCGCCACCTACTGGGCAGGATAAGAAAAACAGAACCCAGAGATTTCACAGAAAAATCTTACAACCTGTGGGGTCCAACACTCAGGGAAATCTGACTAAATGCCCAGACGCCAGCAGAAGATAATGGATCACATTCAGAAAATTGAAAATATGGCCCAGTCAAAGGAACAAACGAATAGTTCAAATGAGATACAGGAGCTGAAACAACTAATGCTGAATATACGAACAGAAATGGAAAACCTCTTCAAAAACGAAATTGATAAATTGAGGGAGGACATGAAGAAGACATGGGCTGAACATAAAGAAGAAACAGAAAAACTGAAAAAACAAAGCACAGAGCTTATGGAAGTGAAGGATAAAGTAGAAAAGATGGAAAAAACAATGGATACCTACAATGATAGATTTAAAGAGAAAGAAGACAGAATTAGTGATTTGGAGGATACAACATCTGAATTCCAAAAAGAAACAGAAACTATCCGGAGAAGAATGGAAAAATTCAAACAGGGTATCAGGGAACTCAAGGACAATATGAACCGCACAAATATATGTGTTGTGGGTGTCCCAGAAGGAGAAGAGAAGGGAAAAGGAGGAGAAAAACTAATGGAAGAAATCATCACTGAAAATTTCCCAACTCTTATGAAAGACCTAAAATTACAGATCCAAGAAGTGCAGTGCACCCCAAAGAGATTAGACACAAATAGGCATTCCCCAAGACACTTATTAGTTAGAATGTCAGAGGTCAAAGAGAAAGAGAGGATCTTGAAAGCAGCGAGAGAGAAGCAATCCATCACATACAAGGGAAACCCAATAAGACTATGTGTAGATTTCTCAGCAGAAACCATGGAAGCTAGAAGACAGTGGGATGATATATTGAAGTTACTAAAAGAGAAAAACTGCCAACCAAGACTCCTATATCCAGCAAAATTGTCCTTCAAAAATGAAGGAGAAATTAAAACATTCTCAGACAAAAAGTCACTGAGAGAATTTGTGACCAAGAGACCAGCTCTGCAAGAAATACTAAAGGGAGCACTAGAGTCAGATATGAAAAGACAGAAGAGAGAGATATGGAGAAGAGTGTAGAAAGAAGGAAAGTCAGATATGATATATATAATACAAAAGACAAAATGGTAGAGGAAAATATTATCCAAACAGTAATAACTCTAAATGTTAATGGACTGAATTCCCCAATCAAAAGACATAGACTGGCAGAATGGATTAAAAAACAGGATCCTTCTATATGCTGTCTACAGGAAACGCATCTTAGACCCAAAGATAAATATAGGTTGAAAGTGAGAGGTTGGGAAAAGATATTTCATGCAAATAACAACCAGAAAAGAGCAGGAGTGGCTATACTAATATCCAACAAATTAGACTTCAAATGTAAAACAGTTAAAAGAGACAAAGAAGGACACTATATACTAATAAAAGGAACAATTAAACAAGAAGACATAACAATCATAAATATTTATGCACCGAACCAGAATGCCCCAAAATACGTGAGGAATAAACTCCAAACACTGAAAAGGGAAATAGACACATATACCATAATAGTTGGAGACTTCAATTCCCCACTCTCATCAATGGACAGAACATCTAGACAGAGGATCAATAAAGAAATAGAGAATCTGAATATCACTATAAATGAGCTAGACTTAACAGACATCTATAGGACATTACTTCCCACAACAGCAGGATACACCTTTTTTTCAAGTGCTCATGGATCATTCTCAAAGATAGACCATATGCTGGGTCACAAAGCAAGTCTTAACAAATTTAAAAAGATTGAAATCATACACAACACTTTCTCGGATCATAAAGGAATGAAGTTGGAAATCAATAATAGGTGGAGTGCCAGAAAATTCACAAATACATGGAGGCTCAACAACACACTCTTAAACAACAAGTGGGTCAAAGAAGAAATTGCAAGAGAAATTAGTAAATACCTAGAGGTGAATGAAAATGAAAACACAACATATCAAAACTTATGGGATGCAGCAAAGGCAGTGCTAAGAGGGAAATTTATTGCCCTAAATGCCTTTATCAGAAAAGAAGAAAAGGCAAAAATGCAGGAATTAACTGTCCTCTTGGAAGAACTGGAGAAAGAACAGCAAACTAATCCCAAAGCAAGCAAAAGGAAAGAAATAACAAAGATTAGAGCAGAAATAAATGAAATTGAAAACATGAAAACAATAGAGAAAATCAATAAGACCAGAAGTTGGTTCTATGAGAAAATCAATAAGATTGATGGGCCCTTAGCAAGATTGACAAAAAGAAGGAGAGAGAGGATGCAAATAAATAAGATCAGAAATGGAAGAGGAGACATAACTACTGACCTCACAGAAATAAAGGAGGTAATAACAGGATACTATGAACAACTTTACGCTAATAAATACAACAATTTAGATGAAATGGACGGGTTCCTGGAAAGACATGAACAACCAACTTTGACTCAAGAAGAAATAGATGACCTCAACAAACCAATCACAAGTAAAGAGATTGAATTAGTCATTCAAAAGCTCCCTAAAAAGAAAAGTCCAGGACCAGACGGCTTCACATGTGAATTCTATCAAACATTCCAGAAGGAATTAGTACCAACTCTCCTCAAACTCTTCAAAATAATCAAAGTGGAGGGAAAACTACCTAATTCATTCTATGAAGCCAACATCACCCTCATACCAAAACCAGGCAAAGATATTACAAAAAAGAAAACTACAGACCAATCTCTCTAATGAATATAGATGCAAAAATCCTCAATAAAATTCTAGCAAATCGTATCCAACAACACATTAAAAGAATTATACATCATGACCAAGTAGGATTCATCCCAGGTATGCAAGGATGGTTCAACATAAGAAAATCAATTAATGTAATACACCACATCAACAAATCAAAGCAGAAAAATCACATGATCATCTCAATTGATGCAGAGAAGGCATTTGACAAGATTCAACATCCTTTCCTGTTGAAAACACTTGAAAAAATAGGAATACAAGGGAACTTCCTTAAAATGATAGAGGGAATATATGAAAAACCCACAGCTAATATCATCCTCAATGGGGAAAAATTGAAAACTTTCCCCCTAAGATCAGGAACAAGACAAGGATGTCCACTATCACCACTATTATTCAACATTGTGTTAGAAGTTCTAGCCAAAGCAATTAGACAAGAAAAAGAAATACAAGGCATCAAAATTGGAAAGGAAGAAGTAAAACTATCACTGTTTGCAGACGATATGATACTGTATGTCGAAAATCCAGAAAAATCCACAACAAAACTACTAGAGCTAATAAATGAGTACAGCAAAGTAGCAGGCTACAAGATCAACATTCAAAAATCTGTAGCTTTTCTATACACTAGTAATGAACAAGCTGAGGGGGAAATCAAGAAATGAATCCCATTTACAATCGCAACTAAGAGAATAAAATACCTAGGAATAAATTTAACCAAAGAGACAAAAAACCTATATAAAGAAAACTACAAAAAACTGCTAAAAGAAATCACAGAAGACCTAAATAGATGGAAGGGCATACCGTGTTCATGGATTGGAAGACTAAATATAATTAAGATGTCAATCCTACCTAAACTGATCTACAGATTCAATGCAATACCAATCAAAATCCCAACAACTTATTTTTCAGAATTAGAAAAACCAATAAGCAAATTTATCTGGAAGGGCAGGGTGCCCCGAATTGCTAAAAACATCTTGAGGAAAAAAAAACGAAGCTGGAGGTCTCGCGATGCCGGACTTTAAGGCATATTATGAAGCCACAGTGGTCAAAACAGCATGGTATTGGCATAAAGATAGAAATATCGACCAATGGAATCGAATAGAGTGCTCAGATATAGACCCTCTCATCTATGGACATTTGATCTTTGATAAAGCAGTCAAGCCAACTCACCTGGGACAGAACAGTCTCTTCAATAAATGGTGCCTAGAGAACTGGATATCCATATGTAAAAGAATGAAAGAAGACCCGCATCTCACACCTTATACAAAAGTTAACTCAAAATGGATCAAAGATCTAAACATTAGGTCTAAAACCATAAAACAGTTAGAGGAAAATGTAGGGAGATATCTTATGAATCTTACAACTGGAGGTGGTTTTATGAACCTTAAACCTAAAGCAAGAGCACTGAAGAAAGAAATAAATGAATGGGAGCTCCTCAAAATTAAACACTTTTGTGCATCAAAGAACTTCATCAAGAAAGTAGAAAGACAGCCTACACAATGGGAGACAATATTTGGAAATGACATATCAGATAAAGGTCTAGTATCCAGAATATATAAAGAGATTGTTCAACTCAACAACAAAAAGACAGCCAACCCAATTACAAAATGGGAAAAAGACTTGAACAGACACCTACCAGAAGAGGAAATACGGATGGCCAAGAGGCACATGAAGAAATGCTCAATGTCCCTGGCCATTAGAGAAATGCAAATCAAAACCACAATGAGATATCATCTCACACCCACCAGAATGGCCATTATCAACAAAACAGAAAATGACAAGTGCTGGAGAGGATGCAGAGAAAGAGGCACACTTATCCACAGTTGGTGGGAATGTCAAATGGTGCAACCATTGTGGAAGGCAGTTTGGCGTTCCTCAAAAAGCTGAATATAGAATTGCCATATGACCCAGCAATACCATTGCTAAGTATCTACTCAAAGGACTTAAGGGCAAAGATACAAACGGACATTTGCACACCAATGTTTATAGCAGCGTTATTTACAATTGCAAAGAGATGGAAACAGCCAAAATGTCCATCAACAGAAGAATGGCTAAATAAACTGTGGTATATACGTACGATGGAATATTATGCAGCTTTAAGACAAGATAAACTTATGAGGCATGTAATAACATGGATGGACCTAGAGAATATTATGCTGAGTGAATCCAGCCAAAAACTAAAGGACAAATGCTGTATGGTCTCACTGATGTGAACAGACATTCGAGAATAAACTTGAAATATGTCATTGGTAACAGAGTCCAGCAGGAGTTAGAAACAGGGTAAGATAATGGGTAATTGGAGCAGAAGGGATACAGACTGTGCAACAGGACTAGATACAAAAACTCAAAAATGGACAGCACAATAATACCTAATTGTAAAGTAATCATGTTAAAACACTGAATGAAGCTGCATCTGAGCTATAGGGTTTTTTTGTTGTTGTTTTTTACTATCATTACTACTTTTATTTCTTTTCTCTATATTAACATTTTATATCTTTTTCTGTTGTGTTGCTAGTTCCTCTAAACCGATGCAAATGTACTAAGAAACGATGATCATGCATCTATGTGATGATGTTAAGAATTACTGAGTGCATATGTAGAACGGTATGATTTCTAAATGTTGTGTTAATTTCTTTTTTTTATTTTTATTTTTTTTTCTTTTTTTCTTTCTTTCCATTAATAAAAAAATTAAAAAATTAAAAAAAAATTAACACGTGAACTTAACATGTGAAACAAGACAATATTGACTGTCTTACAATGGTAAGTAAATTTGTGACAAATTCAGGCATGAGGTAGTTGCTAGATATTACTTTGTTAAAACCTCTTATTGCAAAATATATATTTGAAAGAACATTTTCCATGAGCAAATGATTATTCATATAGGCTGAGAAATCTGTTAAATACCCTTTTTTTTCTTTATGTGCTGTATGGCGGAGGTCACATTTCATTCTTTTTCCATGTGAGTAGCCCGTTATTGCAGCGCCATTTATTGAATTTTTGTTTATTTGTTTTTTTCTATCTTAGTTTTGCTTGCTTGTTTTTGGGAAGTGCATTGGCCAGGAATCAAACCCAGGTCTCCCTCATGGCAGGTGAGAATTCTACCATTGAATTACCCTTTCAACCCTGTTAACTACCTTTCAATTGAATATTTAACTATATGAGATTAGGTCCATATTTTAGGTATTATTTGCTGCATCACCTCGGTTCAAGAATTTCCAACAATTTTCCTAAGCTTCTGGACTATTTAAAATGAAGAATATTTTGAGAACTCGAGGCAGCTTATTTATTTTTATTTTTATGTTTTTTAGGTGCATGGTCCAGGAATTGAACCTGGGTCTCCTGCATGGAAGGTGAGCATTCCACCACTGAACCACCCGTACACGAGGCAGCTTATTTAAAAAAAAAATGAAAAACAACGACAATAAAAAACCTGATACCATTTTTAACAACTTTAATGTGTATGCCAGAATTTTCTTAATACTATGAAATAAACAAAATATAGCAGTTTGATGTTATGGTTGATAAAAAGGTTACAAACTTTTTCTATAATACCTCTTTCAAAATTTCTATCCATCAGGGCAGGCTGCAGTGACTCAGCAGGCAGAGTTCTCGCCTATGTCAGAGACCTGGGCTCGATTCTGAGTGCCTGCCCATGCAAAAACAAACAAACAAAAAATTTGTATCAATCAAAATAATTTTATGCTCAATAATAGATTTGTAATAGGTACATTATATAAATTTGAACTTAAAGGACATGTTTGTACAAATTATTATTATCTGATTTAAATATTGGAATTTCGCTTAAGAATTGCATCAAAAATTGCTTCCTTGAATGCCATCAGTATAAAAAAAACAACAGATGAAATTCTAAAACAGAAATGTAGGGAGTAAGAGAGACTAAAAATGCCCTGTATTTTAAGGCCAGAGGTAGAGCAGTGGGTTTACTGAAGAACACTAAACACCTCGGAAAAAGAGGCACAAAGCACACTAAATATATTTGAGTACTGAATGGACTTAGCTTCAAAAACTTTCTAACAGGTTGATCTTGGTGTCCCTGTGCAGAAAAAGTAATTGAACCCAAAATATATTAGACCGTATGGATCATTGGATTATTTTTAGGAGCAATTCAATAAAAAATAAATGCCAGAATAACTCTGGGATGCATTGGCTGTAGGTAGGGCTGACAGATTTAAGCAAACCAAAGGAAAAACAGGATGCCTAGGTAAATTTTAATCTCAGATCAACAAAAAATATTTCTATCATAACTATTTCTCAAATATTGCATGGGACATAGTTAATAAAAAAGTTCATTAAATTAAAATTTAACTAAATATCCTGTATTTCATCTTGGAATATTAGTTTGAGGGACAAATGTCCTCATAGGCACTAGAAATAACTTGTTTCTTCAGGTAATGATTTTGAGGACTGCTATGATCCTTTTGATTTCCTTTCTGAATAGCGTATGGTGATCATTATTTCTATTTGCCAAAGAGTTCTAGCTCTCCCCTTTTTCTGGGCTTTTGATAAGATTGTACTTCCTGACCTCTCTGTTAGGAAATATTCTTTATCAAGCTTAAGCCAGAACACTAAATTTCCATATGAGATCCTTTAGATATATTTGACTCTATGACTATGACAGCTTTATCCCTGGCTGCAAGAAGCAGTCTCCCTACCCTGCAATTAACATGTACCATAACTGGTTTAAGCGATGAAATTTTGGGGCTATCTGTTATCACAGCACACCTCATCTTATTCTGGTTAATGCAAAGCACCCAAAGGTAAGTCTCAACAAAGTCATGTGGTTAAGAATATTATACCCATCACAAACCATGTACATCTCAATGATCCATTAGTCTATGAGAATATGCAAACTTGGAACTAAGTGTAGGAAAATAATGAAGTGACAGGCATGTTTTCCATGTTTCCTTTCCTTTCTTTATGCCTTACATCCAATAAATAGGCCAATTTATTTGAAGTGGTCATTTTTCAGTGCTCAGTTTAACTGCCCCAGTTAGGTAGGTGATAAGAAATGAAAAAGGTAGGCTATAATTCTTCTGTATGGCTCTGCTTAAATTTTAATTTAAGAAAGTTGAGAAATAATACCCAAACAAATTGTAGGGTGGCCATGAAAGCAAGAAGAAATGTTGGTGAGTATGTTGCCAAAACTGAGAAACCAAGAGAAGGCAAAACTTCCTGTGTCAGTAGCAAAGATTGGACTAGGGTGAGGTAAAGAGGTAGCTCAGGAAGGCACTTTCAGAGTGCACTCAGGTTCTGGATTACCTCTGAGCACCTTTTTTGTGCCCTAACTGCTTATTTGCCTCGCCTTGTCCCAGCTCTGTTCACAGGAAAAAGGGACATAAAAATGGGTGATACTAAGGAAAGACTAATAGATTTGGTCATTAGCAATTTATTGGTAATACTTGAGACACTATGAGTAGAATTATGGATGCATAAAACAAAATCTAACATTTTGAAGAGTGAATTAGTAGTAAGAAAGGGAAGGCAACAAATACTAACTTCTATTTTGAGACATTTGAGAGTAAAAATAAGGAAAGAAATTGAGCTCAAAGAGAAGGCATATTGAAGGAGATTTTAAATTGTCTTGGCATTGGAGAGAGCATAAAATATTTCTAGGTCCAAAATAAAGAGACCCTGTAGAGACAGCAGTTAAAGATAGCAAAAAGAGAAGCAGTTAAAACATGGCAACATACTTGAGAAAACCAAAGCAGATATGATCAAAACCACCAAAGAGTAAATTTATAAATACTGAGAACCATGCTGAAGTAAGAAGTGGCATTCGTGATTGGTTCCACACTAAAAAGCAATCCATCTTCTTCTCTTCTAGGAATGCCCATAATTGAATCCAGGTATTGGTTAGCCAAGCATTTCAAAAGAGGTTGAGTTTCATCCCAGGTCAAGAGACCAGTGTCAAGCATTCATTGTTTGTCATTGACTAAAACGAAGCTGCAGGTTATGTTAGGAATGTGTCAATAACTGTGAAGCATCTGAGCTTTTACCCTACATCCAGGCTAACAGACTCTGCCTCAATTTCATGAATGCAGAAAGAAGATATGGAAATCTTTGTTCAGAGACATAGGACTTTATTACTCATGGCAGCGTGAATCATAAGCATAAGTACAAGCATATCTGTGCCTTGTTTCTGAGTCCCAATTGATGCAAAGAGAGCCAGGTGTTACATGCAGTGGATTTTATTAAGGGACAAGATACCTGAGTTAAAGAACTCAAATCTTTTATAAGGTGATGTGTGCCTGTCTCTACTCCAGTAAAAGACAGTGTCTTTATTATACCATACATTAAACACACCTGCTCTTTACTCTGGAGGAAACGCTCCATTTGCTGAGGTTGTCTACTTTTTGTATATCCCTGATCAGACAGTGCAGAAGAGAGGCAGCCAGTGCCTCTGCTGGCAGGGCAAACTCAATACACCAGGGGGGAACTGTGTCCCAATAGAAGGGGTCTGTGACCAATTTATGGCCAATTAATGTACTCACTAATTCCACAAATATTTGCTGATAATATATTATATACTACCCACTATTCTAAGCAGTGGGAATATAGCACTAGAAAAAAAATGAATCCCTGTCCTCCTGAGAATTATATTTGAGGATGAAGACATAAATAAAATAAAGAAGTAAAATGCATAGTGTGTCAAAGGTGATGAGTGCTGAGGAGAAAAATATAGGAGAGGAGAAGGACAGGCAGTGGTGAAAGCTGATAGGTGGAAATTGGAACAGTGTGTTGGTGATATTGAGTCACCAAGCATTTTGAAAATGCATAATCTCAAAATGACACATATAAGGAGAAATTGTCTTCATCCTTTGTATCCTTTTCCTTAGTGTGGAATACATACCTTAGACTTGCAGCAGTCACTTTATTATCATGAGGGCCAATCTGAGGACAGGATTCAAAATGTACAGAATTTACGAGCATAAAAATGGAATCAATTTAAACTCTAGTAATATTACTAGCCCCTTTGGTATGTGGAACAATAAATTCTGGATTTCTAAAATTTATTTAGTTAGGATAATCTAAAAGGAGTTTATTGATTAAAAAAAAAAAAGGAACATCATTTTTATAAAGAAAAACTTTGAAATGCAATAGAGGTGCTGGGGATTGGATTATGTTCCCTCAAAAGACACACTTGAGTTCTAATTCACATTCCTGTGTGGAGTCTTATGTAAATAAGGCTTAGGGGATGCTATTGGGTGAGCTGCGGCCAAACTGAACCAGGCCGGCCTGAGTCTGTAGTAAAGGAGCCCTAACAAAGAGGAAATCAAGATATATCAGAAATCGTAGCCTTGTTGATATCTTGATTTGAGGCTTCTAGCCTTCAAAATTGTGAGACAATAAATGCTCGTTGTTAAACCAAAGCGTCATGTGATGTTTGCCAGCACTGCAGCCCTGGCAGACTAAGACAAGGAGAAAACAGTGTTTCAATACTTTTGTCTTCTTACTGAAATAAAAATAATACTAATGTTCTGAAAGTGTATGTTTTTAAAAAGCAATAATAGTTTTGAAGAGCTGCTTTAGGAAAAAAGATAAAGAAAAGAAAAAATGCAAGTAGCAGTAGAGTTCTACTGACTGATAATCTGACAATGTGTCATTAGCAATTTAGGACTCGAGCTTTCTTTTAGCACATTCACATTCCACGATAATCTCTCATCTCAAGGGCACTCAACCCACACACAATACACCATCCATCATACTCTTCAGCTTCCATTTATGCTTCTGCTGCTTTTGTTTAGGGAAAAATGTCATGAGCCCCCTAGCAAAAAGAATAATAATTGAATGGATTTTATTGGAAGGAATGTTTTATTTAATAACTTTTTACTGACAAATCTGCCCATGAGTCACAGTAATTTCATTTTTCCTGGAGAGGTAACTAGGCTTAGAAATTCATGTTGAATTTCAAAGCCATCAACCTATTCCATTTGCTGATTTGATGCTAACATGCTCATTTATTAAAATTGTAAAAGTCTTCAATGGTACAAATGCTCATAACCAGGCATTATTTCACCAGCCATCAATTTACAGGGAGAAAATAACCAATATTACTAATTATCCTACATTGAGAGGTTTGAGACAAGGCAGGGTGCTGTGGACTTACATAAATTCTGCTTTATACAGCTGTTTACTAGCATTGATTTTATTTCCTTCAATAGCTTATTGAAGCTAAGATTAACATTTCCATTTTTTCTTTCAGGATAATATAGGGCATGAAGAATGTTAGCTTATTATATAACTTATCAAAAATGTACATTCCTTTGAATCCTATAACCAACTCTGAACCCGACTAATGTCTCCTTTAGCCAACAAATATTGAGCAAACCTTTGTAGAAGGTTTTGTGTTAGACACTGCATGTGACCACAACTTATATGAAATATATTTCTTAACTTAAAGAGATCACAATCAGGAATTAGTAACATACACATACATAATCAAAATATAACATAACTAATATTATGAGTTGTATAAACTAAGGAATGCAGATGAGTAGGGAAATGATCTAGATGATAACACATGTTGGAATAGAAATAGAAGAGATAGCATGTGAGCTTGAACTTCAAATAAAATAGATAGAATGAAGATAATTACAGATAGGGTAAAATACGTGACTAAGTTATGATAGAGAAATCATAATAAATTAGGCAATGGAGAGCAAACTCTGCTACCTAGAGTGCAAAGGACATGTGCTTCTCACACATTAATGTTAAGATGGAAACTCCAATTCAGCAGGTCTAAGGCGAAGTCTGAGTGTCAACATTTCTAACAAGCTCCCAGGTGATGCCAGTGCTACTGGTAAGGAGGAATATTGAGAAATAAGATAGCAAGAAAGGTCGTAAGCTCATTGTAGACGATACTACAAAGATGCTAAGGAATTTTCCCTTTACCATGGGCACATGCTGATTCCAACATATTCCCTGCTGAAACCTAGTGGAAAAGAAGCACAGGAAGAAACCATATTAAGCCTGAAAGCTCCAAGAAATCAAACAAACTGGATAGAACTGGAAGGTATTTGATTCCTGAAAATATGGAACTCTTCTGGATAATCATGTATATATGCACTTTTCCCCTTAGATCACCTCCAAGTCCATTCAGGATGCGCTATGGAAAATCAAAGCAAAGAGCTTCAATTTTCCTAGTTTGAGATGCAACCATGAAATTTGGGGCTGCTAGAGCAACTGAAAGGGAAGCACAACAGGAAAGGGATCCCCAAAGGAGAGAGCCCCCAAATATGTTTCTAAACATCCCTCTTAACCTTGGCTGACTCGTAAAATGCACTTGTTAATAAGAAGCAACCTAGTTGGAAGCTCAGTAAGCAGCTATCTCAGCTACTGGTCCCTGCAGGGGAGGTAGAGTTTAAATTTTGTGGTGCACAAACTTAAAAGCGCCTGGTAAATGCCTCAGGCATTGCACTGAAATTCCAGAAGAGCCCTACTTTTTAGTAAAGACTACATCCCACTGCTAAACCTGTACCTTGCTCTAAGGACAAAACCAAGACTTACCTGCCTCAACAAGGTATAAAAGTGAAATACCGCAGATTCTCGGTGACTGGCTAGTAACAACATAACTGGGTACTAGAAATAACAACAGCATTTACAACAACAAAACCTCTACAAAAGAAAATAGAATCCAGGAGGTCTATAATATATTATCCACACAATATCAGTAATTCAATCCAAATCATAAGGTATGCAAAGAAACAGGAGAATGTGAAGCATACTCACAATTAAGAGGAGCCAATATTAAGATGTTGAAAGAAGAAAACAAGGACTTTCAAGCCACTTTTTAAAAAAATATTCAAAAACTTAAAAATACTACCATAAAGAATACACAGATGGGCTTTTCCTGTGGGACCTGCCGGGTGGAGAGGAGTGTGACCCTCTCCTCTCCCTGCCATGGCGTGTGCTCACCCATTGATATCGGTGTACTCTGAAAAGTGGGAATCATCCGGCAAAAAGGTTACTTTGCCCACTGTATTCAAGGCTCCCATTAGAGCGGATATTGTGAACTTTGTTCACACCAACTTGCACAAAAACAACAGACAGCCCTATGCTGTCAGTGAGTTAGCAGGTCATCAAACCAGTGCTGAGTCCTGGGGCACTGGCAGAGCTGTGGCTTGAATTCCCAGAGTTCAAGGTGGTGGGACTCACTGATCTGGCCAGGGTGCTTTTGGAAATCTGTGTTGTGGAGCCTGCATGTTTGCACCAACCAAAACATGGAATTGATGGCACCAAAGAGTAAACACAGCCCAGAAGTGATATGCCATCTGTTCTGCCCTGGCAGATTCAGCCTTACCAGTGCTGGTCATGTCTAAATGTCATCATATTGAGGTGGTTCCTGAACTTCCTTTGGTGGTCAAAGAAAAAGTTGAAGGCTACAAGAAGACCAAGGAGGCTGTTTTGCTTCTTAAGAAACTCAAGGCCTGGAATGATATCAAAAAGGTCTATGCTTCTCAGTGGATGAGAGCTGGTAAGGGCAAAATGAGAAACCGTCACCGCAAATAGAGCAGGGGACCATGCATCATCTATAATGAAGACAATGGTATCATCAAAACCTTCAGAAACATCCCTGGAATTACTCTGCTTAAGGTAAGCAAGCTGAACATTTTGAAACTTGCTCCTGGTGGGCATGTGGGACGTGTCTGCATTTGGACTGAAAGTGCTTTCTGCAAGTTGGATGACCTATATGACATTTGGCGTAAAGCTGCCTCTTTAAAGAGTGACTGCATGCTTCCCATGCACAAGATGATGAATACAGACCTTAGCAGGATTTTTAAAAGCCCAGAGATCCAAAGAGTCCTCCAAGCACCACACAAAAAGATTCATCACAGATTCCTAAAGAAGAATCCACTGAAAAACCTGAGAATCATGTTGAAACTAAACCCATATGCAAAGACCATGCGCCAAAACACCATGCTTCACCAGGCCAGAAATCACAAACTCAGGGTGGATAAAGTTGCAGCAGCCCTAGAGGCTAAATCAGATGAGAAAGGGGTTCTAGGCAAGAAACCTGTTGTGGGGAAGAAAGGAAAGAAGGCTGATGATGTTAAGAAGCCTTTGAGAAAGAAGGCTGCATCTGCCAAGAAGCCAGCAGAAAAGAAACCTGCCACAGAAGAAAAGAATCCTGCTGTCTAAATTGCTTACTCCATAAAACTCAAAATTATTTTGGACACATTATTTTGAATAGACACCAGATTCAGATCAAAGAGGCAGTGAGAAAAAAAAAAAGGAATACACAGATGGGCAATCTTCACAGAGAAAAGAAGCCTATAAAAATATCCAAATGGAAATTACAGTACTAAAACACAATATGTTGAAATACAAATTTCACTAGAGCAGATATGAGATCAAAAATTGAAAATCTAAACTCAAGCACAGAGGGAAAATAATAGAAAATAAGTGTGGGATGATAGCACCCTGTCTAGCATACTTATAATGAAATCCAGAAAGGGGGAATAGAAAGGTTGGATCAGCAAAAAATATTTGAAGAAATATTGAACAAAATTTTTCCAAATTTAATTTTAAAAAGAAAGCATTGCAGAGATGCAGAAAAATAAGTGAAATCTAAGCATAATAAATGAAAAACAAAACATCTTGACACATTATACATAGTCATTCTGGTTAAGGTAAGAAATAAAGACAAAATCCTGAAAGCAGTGAGAGACAAGGAGCATAGCCTCTATAGATGAACTGCAATAAGAGTGGCTGGCTGTTGATTTCTCAATAAAAAGAATGGAGGCCAGAAAAATGCAGAATATCTTTAGAGTGCTTAAAGCAGGGGTGCAAACTCAAAACTCAACCCATAATTCTATAGTATATAAAAACATCTTTCAAAAATGAAGGCAAAAATAAATGATAATAACAATAACACGGATGTAAATAGAAAATGCCTACATAGTTAGGAATGAAATAACCATCTTATAAATAAGCTGTGAGTTCAAGAAGAAATCACAATGAAAGTTAGAAAATATTTTAGATTTTCTGATTTAAACCCAACATGTCCTACTTTGCGAGATGAAACCAGAGCAGCGCTTACAGAGGAAATTATAGATTCAAATGATTATTATATTAGATAAAAAAAAAGTTTTAAAACCAATAAAGTAAGCAGAAACCTTAAAAATTTAGAGAAAGAATAAATTAAGCTCAAAGTATGGAGAAGTAAAAAAATGAAAACAGCTAAAATGAATGAAATATAGCAAAGAAAAACAAAAGAGAAAAGCAATGAAGCCATAAATTTGGTATTTTTAAATAAAGATTAATCAAATTATTAAAACCCTAGCAAGATTGATAAAGAAGAAAAAAAAACAATAGCGAGAACGAGGAAGCAGACCTATACTCAATTGTACAATATCACACTTCTTTAGCAACACATATTTAACAAAGCACAGCTACTCTTTCACTCCCTCCCTCTAGAAGCTAAACATAAATAGGTAAATTGTGTGTGTGTGTGTGTTGTTGGTTTAAGCAATATGTTTCCAGTGTCTAAAATAAGACGTATCTAAGGCAAATCATAAATAAAAACAGAAGAATTTTGGTACGCAGCAGAATAGGCAATCTCTGAGTTGAGTATGAAAATGTTAAGATGTCTAAGAAATACTTTCATGTTCTGGGTAAAAAAATATGCTTACTTTCCTGGAGAAGACAGTTCATAGCAAGAGTACAATTACCATTCTAGTTATGAATGGATTTATGCAGGTATTTGAAAACAGCTAGTTTAGCAAATTCATAAATCTATACTTTGTAAGAGAAAATGTCTGATCTTTTTCAAATTCTTCAGGTTCAGTTTTCTTCTATTTTCCTCTGACATGTAATATTTCCTTGGAAGTTGCCACCTTTCTCAGCAATAATAAGGGAAACTAAAAGAAGTTCTAGTCACACCTGGCTCAGAACTTAAGAAGGAGGTTGGTTTACTTCTTGGCTGCAGCCTGGTCTTCTCCATGGTGGAAGAAGAGAAAGTCAAGAAGAAAGCAAAATGGTGAGGACAGTTCCAGTTCATTCATTTCCCTCTTTCCCCATCCATCATCTGGGCCTATTTCTTTCAATAGCCAAAGTTCTGAGGCTCTAGGCTGTGCTCTAAAATGAAAGCAGTTAGAGGAGGTTGAGGTGCTCTGCTCCCAACATACCATCACAGGTTTATCATAGAACATAAGAAGCAAATACAGGAGATAAAACAATACCAGACCTACATAAAGAGGGACTAAGCAAGCAAGAGGATACAGGTGAGTCCTGAGTGTTTAATGCAAATACCTCAAAATTCATCTAAAATAAGGCAATAATGATAGCAAAATATGTCTGCATCAGTATTATATGCAAGATATATATACTTATAGAAATATGTCAAACATATAAGATAAAGCTAATCTGATAAAACCATTTATTGGTTTGGTTCTTTTCCATAAATTCTTCTTCTCTGTTTCATTTATGTCTCTTTCATTTATGTTTCATTTATGTCAAATTTGAAGAATTGCTTCAAATTTTTCAAACCAGAAATATATGAACTAAAGTAACTCTCACCAGTTATTACCTGGTAGCCCAAGGAAGAGTTAGTGTTTGTTATATATTCAGAGTGACAGAGATGTTTTCCAATACGATGTCTATGGGAAATGATTCTGCCTCATTAGTTTTTTTTCATAGAATTAGATTTGATATATTGATATGTAGGTGATGTAAAATAGTCTCAGTTTCTCCACATTTATTGAATGGCTATCAGTCTTTTGAATTTAGGGCATTCGCAGATTGAGGCTCCTAACTGGATGCTTTCCTCTTGCTTCCCTGCTACACTGAAAGAACTGTTTCCGGTGATGGAGGTCAGCTGGTTAACCTGCTAACTGTGCTCTGTTGTTAGGACAGTTGCCACAAGCTGCCCACAGAGCTTCATCTCTACTAAACCCCACAGGCCTGGTGCTTTGCTGAGTTTTGTTTTGATAGTTCATTTCACCAGGTTAAAATCATAAGGAAAATAAACAGTATCTCCTGAGTCATCTCTTTTGCTTTGATTTTGTCCCAATCCCAACATTATGTTTAACATTTTCAAAATAAAGATAATCATAAATTTCCTAAACCTCTTTGAGAAAACATCTTTGCTACCAAGAGAAGAGTATTACTGCTGTGTGATGATTTAAACATCAAAGGGAATCAAATGTGGAAGATTTTTAGAGAGTTGGTTTTGCCTTGGAGGCTATGATGTTAACAAGATTAGGATTTAATGCAGATATGCATACCCTTAACTTTAGCTTTAATGATGCTCTTTTTCTCAGGCTATCATTTCATGTTACTGTAGCAATTTTTGTGAAGAATAACATATCCAATAACCATTGCAATAGAAGGGATTATTATCAAAATAAACTATCAATTCCATGACTGGAAAGGCTATTGAAAGAGACGAGAGACTGTATGGAAGAAGAGACAACTGCCTTGATCTGCATGAGTTCCAAAGCCTCTCACCCCAAGATCATCCAGGCCCCGGGTTTTTACACCTGGAGGCTGTGTTCCTTCGCTGCTTTTCATGACTAAGAGACCACAAAGAACAGGGACAGACCCTGCCAATATGCACAACTGCAATCACTAAAATATATTTGAAGAACCCCTACTAATATTTCTATTGCTCTCTGGAGTCACATATAAGTATCTGTGGACTTATAAAGTGTCAGATGCAATGTGCTGATTTAATGAATATATGTGTGGAGTTATGAATCTAAAATTCTCTTCCTGATTGTCCTAGGAAGACAATGGGTATCTGGAGAGGGATTTTAAAATTACTTTTTAAATTGTATAATGACCCAAGTTTCCCCTTCTCTCCAATAGGAAAGACAGATAATTACATTCACGTCAGCCTGTACACACCAAAATGTTATGCTAAGGCACACTGATGTCGAGGTACATTATTTCAAACTGTACAAACAAAATAATACTCTCTGCAATGCCAATGAGAAGGATGGCCAATGTCGATTTTCTTCATTTAAAACTAGGTTTCATTCATCTTCTCTTTTCCCTGCCTCCTCCCCACCATAACAGCAGGAACAACCCCTGCCTAGGGGCACTGCAATGAAATCTAATGCAATCGGACATGTAAACCTGGAAATAAAGACATTTTTATTCTGCCTTAGTGGTGACTAAGTAATGACTTCCCATGTTCTTCTGAAAACTAATGCAGCAACACCTTTATGTTTGATTTACCCAGTGATCAAATGGACCAAAGTACATTCAGGCAGGAGGAAAGCATGATGGAGATAGACGTCAAAAGAACTATGCATCATAGTTTGTAGACACGATAATTATAAAACACACTTCACTCCAAAATCCCTGCCCTGAAAACTAGTCATGAGATGCCTCATGGAAAAACTGAAGTTTGCTTATTCATAAACGTTTGGGAAATTCTATGTGTACCATATACCCTCCACTAGGAGATTTGGAAACTATGTTGGCATATGAAAATTTCTTTTAAAAAGTCCTAAATTCTATGTTTCCTGGCTTGTCTAGTCACAAAACCTTTTTCTGAGAAACACCCTGTGGTAGTTTGATTCAGTTGTCAACTTGGCCAGGTGAAGGCACCTAGTTCTGTTGCTGTGGACATGAGCCAATGGTACATGAACCTCATCTGTTGCTAATTGCATCTGCAGTCGGCTAGGAGGCGTGCCTGCTGCAGTGAATGATGTTTGATTTCATTGGCTGGTGCTTAAATGAGAGAGCTCAATGTAACACAACCCAACCAGCTCAGCATACCTCATCTCAGCACTCGCAACTCAGCCCAGGCCTTTGGAGATACAGAAAGGAATCACCCCGGGGAAAGTTGTTGGAACCCAGAGGCCTGGAGAGAAGGCCAGCAGAGATTGCTCTGTGCCTTCTCATGTAAAAAAGAACCTCAGATGAAAGTTAGCTGGCTTTCCTCTGAAGAACTAACAAAATAAATCCCCTTTTATTAAAAGCCAATCCATCTCTGGTGTGTTGCATTCTGGCAACTAACAAACTAGAACACACCCATTAATATATTTCACAGCAATTTCATGGACCATTTTGGCACTTGCTGACATGACCCTCTACTGTCTACAAAACACATGTCCATTCAACATGACACCTGAGCTTGGAAAGTTTAACATCTGAGGAGATTTTGTGTTCAGCGCTGAAACAACTTAGGCCTTGAGCTGAGATGCTAAATTTATGTGAAATAAAGACAGATATCACTTACTGAGAACCTGTATATGCCAAGGACTCTCCTACTTTTTTTTTTGCCCCCTTTTTCCCCCTGTTCTAGCTCCTGTCCTAGGCCCCTGTCCTATGACAGCACCGCCAGGAAGTAGGCTCTGTCACTTTGCCCATCAAATGACTTCCCCTTAGTGATGCTGATGGAAGGCTAACAGATAGGATGGCCCTTTTTTAAAAACATAGCTAATATTTACTTGTATTAGTCTGGGGAGATTAATTAAAGGGAGAATATCTCAAAGGAAAGAGGCAAGAACAAGAAGTACTCCTAAGGTAATTTTAAAAATTTGTTTCTGATCTTCTATTTTAATTTCTTTCCTTATCTTCACAATTTCTTTATTTTTACATTTTCATCAGTGGGAAAAATGCTGCCCTGAATTTACCTGCTGAAGCATGAGAACCATCGATTTTACCTGCTGAAGAGGGAGAACCACTAATAGTCATGACGGACGCTGAATGTACGTGTTTCTAACCTTGGACTCTACATTTCACATTTCCCACAGTGCTTTTCAAAATGTTACTACAGTATGGGAAATTTTCCACTTTTTTCTTTTTCTAAATTTTCTAAAAAGTTATCATTTTATAGTTCTGATAAATATTACATTTCATTTTTTCTTCACATTTCTATGGTTTCCTAATTTTAAAGTAATTTGGTATCATATAGTTAAGATATCTTCCAAAGTACTTCATTTATTCTTAAAAATATATATTATCTACTGAAACATCTGCATGAACAAAATAATGACACTTGTTATTAAAGGGAACATAAGTTGACTCTCCCCCATATTAGGTAACTAATCAGAGCCTGTAGTGTCTGTTTAAGGCAGCCCTGTAGTTAGGTCCCAGATGGTCTTAAACCTCACACAGTTGAGTTGACGACACACGTAGAAACTTGCATGGTTTTTTTATCAAGATGTTTTTTTAAAAATTTTAAGAACTAATTTCAGCAACGGCATATAAAAATTTTACAGTCGGCATGGATTCTTCAAAATAAACTAAGCGTAACTCACTTTTTAAAAAATAATAGGTTATACTCCCTAAAAATAGCACCAATAATTTTTCAAAATTGGGAAAGCTATGTTAGGATCGTTATTTAAAAGCCTGGGAAATAACTAAATTAAATAGATCTGTATTTAATGCCATATTAAGTAATATTTTTTTAAAAAATACAAAAATGAACGAATCGATCCTTTAAGATTCAATATTCATTTACATTTTCTAAATTTGGGGTCTATTACTTACTCACATATTCCAATTACAATTACCTAACTAAACTTTAAGTGTTGATTGAAAGCACTTAAAGACGAAATATAATAATGATTATGCTAGCCACACAGTATCTGTATCACTCAGGGTTACTAGGTGTAGAGGGACAATGGGCTATTTTATAACCCTGGGTTATTTCATAAAGGAAATTTAACATGGAAAAACATATTAAAGTTGTTAGAGGACCTGAAAAAGGAAATCCTGTGAAGCTGAAGCAACTCAAAGAACAGGCTCTGCAGAAAGCTGCTGCTACCCCAGGGGACGGGTGTCACTGCTGCTACCCCAAGGCATGGGTCAGTGTCACTGCCACCCATGATGGAGGTAGGGGCGGCAGGAGTCCAGGAGGAGGCTGCCCCCACGGCTGGCACCCTTTCCTCTACCTGCTGACCTGCAATTTCCTCCTAAATTAGCAGGTAATGGTTGATTAGGAAGTTGGAAACCATAACTTTCAGGGCTCTGGCCCTGAGGCAAAGGCAGGAATAGATCTGAGCATAACAGGCTAAATATCGGTCTTAATCAAATATACGGGACATTTCTAACACTATGACATATAGAGAATATTAGAAGGCATATGAGTACAAAGCATATTATATGAGGCTACTTAAGGATTCCCCTCAAATAGAGTATTTTATTAAAACAGTTATCTAATGTTTTAAACATCCCTTCATTCAGAATGGCCTTCTGTTATCCAATCAAGCTTATGTCCATGCACTAAAAATATTAAAGTCCTCTCAGAGCCTATTCCACTATGAAGTAAAAAATAATAAATTTGCCTTTAAAGCTAAAGAACTAAGTCAAATACAACATAAGAAGATAATTTAATTATAAAATATACATTATGATAAGGGGCACAATACTGAAATATGTCTATATCATTTAAATGTCTTTTCTGCTTATTTCAAAATATTTGTATGCAGACTCTGAAATACATACTTTGGTGAGAGAAAATCAACTACATGTTTCTGCAAATAAGCTCTAAGAGAAATGTAAGAACAAATGTAGGAAATGTTCATGGCAAGTAAAACACACCAGGAAACAAAATGATTTATTAATCAAGAAAAAACAAAAGAGGAGGAAAAAAACACACCATAGACTTAAAAATATTTTCATTGCAATAATCCAAGCTTCAATTTCTGAGGATTAAACTTGTAATGGAGAATTTAGGATTTAAGGGATGATAATGGCTGAAGCATTATACAGATGTTCCTTTTTATTTTCTGATACATTAGACAGAGGGAAATACAATGGAATCTCTGAATTAAAATCTAGCTACTTTGATCTCTGACAATGATTGTATAGCTTTCATCTTATGCGCATGTGATTGCGAAAACTCTGTGACTAACCTTCATTTGTGCCCTTTTATCCAGTTTTTCGACTTGAGAGTGTTGTGATCCCTAAACACAGCCCCTAATGTTCATTAAGGAAGGGCCCTGGGTCAGTCTAGAGCTAACACACCCCAAGTCCAAAGTAATCTTGATAACTGCAGCTGGATATAACCAAAAAGGGCCTGCCTGACAGGCACAGTAGCTTAGACTTTAACCTACATGTCACCTACCTCATTATAATACTAAAAATCACACCCATCAGCATATTTTCTTACATACATTCTGTGAGTAAGCATGAAATCAATCTGCACATGCTCAATAATTTAATTATTACATCATCTTGAATTAAATCATCTGGAGCCACTGTGCTCATTATCCTAAACCCTGTCCATCTTTTAATGCTATAAAACAATCAAAATTATTGCAGTTCAGGGAGACAGATTTTGGGGCCAACAGGCCATCTGCTCCCCTGCTCCACATGTATTAATAAACTTTATCCATCCTGAAAACCCCAGCATCTCAGAAGTTGTTCATTTGAGTAACCAGACAAAGGAATCCACTGCCTTTATCAGGTAACAAAATAGCATTAATATCAAAATGAAATAACACCTAGAGGGAGTTCCATGAACATAAAGCAATCTGAAATATATGTTGAGACATTGTTATATTAAAATGCAAAATATACTACATTACAAATAAATCCAGAGTGTAACTAGAATGTCGCCAAGGACTCACCAACCTGAGACTCCAACAAGTCCTATTTGCTAGGCTTCTTTTGATCTCTAAAACACAGTGGCCCTGACGGCCCATCGTGTAAATGCAACAAACACATTCTTCTAATGGACTTCCTCCACAAATAATTTTTCCCAATTCCTGGAAAATTAAATTGTATTAGTCTACCAGAAAGTTGTTTTCCCCTCCACTTATTCAAAATGGTCACTCCTGGAGCTATGGCTTTTCCTCTGTGCTCTGGGAACAGACACTAATGATGACAAAGTAGAATGGCCTTGTCTCCTAACTGGCCTGTCGTTAAACTGTTTGCTGCTGTTTTCACATTGCTTCTCTCACATTAGTTCTCAAAAGAGCAATGCAATCAAGGCAGTGCTTTTGAATGAAGGCTCGGAGATGCAAATGAGAAGAGGAAACATCAAAGGGGGTATTGCGCAGCAGTGCTCCCAGAGTCAGGTGTGCCTGCCGCACCCCATGGCCAGCCCAGGGGCTTCCTTCCCAGGGACTTCCTTCCCCTGAGGCCCACCAGCCAGGGGGTTCAGGGACTGGTAATGTCCACCAATGCCATGTCCACCCACTGGACAAGACCAAGCCTGACACATAATCCAAAGCTACTCCTCAGGTCCACAGTGAAAGACAGCCTGTATTGCTTTGCAAATTAATGTCGTACCTTATTGCCCTAATACATTGGTTTCAGGGTGAGATAGAAGCTTTATCTTTACCTAACCAAAAGTCCATCAAGGCTTTTCCTCCCCCTTAAAAAGACCAGTTTTCATCTTCTATGTAATAATAAAATAGCAACAACAATAATAAATGACAACAACAATAATAATAAACTGCTGATATCTTTAAAATGTTTCCACATTTCTCATCTTAGGATACCAGAATTATCAATGAGTCTCAGATCACCGCTTGACATGCTAAATCAAAGTTTTTGAGTTTTATGCATACACTCTGTTTGGTCCCATCTTATAGCTGACGATAAGAATTTTGTGGATGAATGAAAATTAAAAAGCAGACTTGCTCCTTATTCTAGAGGCATTTCCACATAGCAGTGACTTTCTTAGAACTCATTTTAGTAACATTAGTTGAAAAGCAGTTTATATGATCCTGTTAGAGACATCTACCAAAAAATAAATATTAAGCTCAACTTTTGCATTAAATCACGGAATGGTATTACTTAACACCCTTAGCATCTTCTTTTGTGTTTGTTAGCTTGTTTTATTTATTGGCATGTTTTGAACTTGAGCAACTGGATGGAAGAGAAAATCAGGGATGAACAGGTTTGGGGATAATGCCAAGAATACAGCATTATTGTTTGTATTTACTTAGTGATTGTCTGATGGATTTCAAACAAATTTGTCATGTTGAAGTTTGGTACTAAAGAGATTTAGAGTTAGAAATACACATTTGTTAGTTAATAGAATAAAGATGGTGTTTAAAACCAGAGATTTAGAAGACACTTTTCAGAAAGAAAGTGTAGGTAGGTAAAAATACAGCATTTAGAACTAAGCCTGGGGGTCCTGAGATTAAAGGTTGGATAAAAGAGGAGAAAATAGTAAAGAAGATTGAGTTAATGTACCTGCTGTTTAAGAGGAAAACAAAGAATCTATAGACTTCTGACAAGTAGGAGGAAAACAGTTCAATAGGAAGGAAATGATCAACGAAGCAGACTGTTGCTGAAAGGACAGATAAGCTGAGAAATGACCATGTATTTGGCTAAAGAGATCAGCGATAACCTCGACCATAGCAGTAACAAAGCACACAGGCAGAAAGCCTACACAGATTGGGTGGGGGAGAAGCTGGACTCATGGTTATGATCCTGCAAATCGGGAGCTCTCTTTAAGGGAAAGCGCACTTGCAGAGAGGGAGGCTCCAGGCAGCTTTACTGGGCAGCTCACAGTCCTGCTCCTGTTCCCCAGGCCCTAGCTGATGGGGGCAAAGCTTCTGAAGTGCTGTTGCCCAGTGAGAAGAGACAAGACCAATCAGTTCTCTCTCTGGTCCGACTCTGAACCGAGACGGATGTGAGCAATCTTTGGGGACTGGAGTTGTCAAGATGCACAGAGCAAGGCCTTGAGACAGGAGATCGGAGGGGTTCTGAAGCAACAGAAGTCATGAGTCCACATAAGCTGTGAGTGACAGAACAGCGATTCTGTAGGGTGAATGAGGCTTCCCCATCTTGGGGGAGTAGATCACAGGCCCACAGGGAAGGGACACAACCCAAAAGTAGCCAGATCTCATCAACAACATGATTAGCACAAAGATGTACAACCTCTTCATGAGAACTCACCTGGTCACTGCTCTCTTAGGAAGCCTCACTCCTTGGGTCTCCCAAGGGCTGGCCGGTCTTTCTCTTTACCAGATTGACACTTGCATCCTTAAACTGCTGTTAACCCTGGAGAGCACTGAGCACGCACCCAAGAGCTTATCCCTTGTGCTAGATACAATGTGTACAGAACAGTTATTAGAGGCTTAGAATAAAAAGCCACATGATAACCTACAGAACATCCATAAATCTGTAGATTCAAGAATTGATTTAGAAAATAAAAAGAGAAACTATAGATGTACATTTTAGAGTTGATGAATGTGTGTTGATTAATTGAGTTACTTCCCTCATACTCATTCACTTCTCACCAGAAAATAATGACGTAGAAAATACTGAATCAGAAGGCACGAAGTCTGATTCTTTATAAGCAGGAAGGTATAAGGATATGTTTACGTTTCTCTCTTTCACTTGTTACTGACCCCCAGGAGAAGCTGATACATTTAAGTATCATCTAATTGTGTGTATGTTGAGGTGGGGAGAGGAAATTTTTGTCAGGAAAATCCCAGAATGAAAAAGATTTAAAAATCATCTCCGATCCGCTACCTCACCTTTCCTTGTTTTATTTTTCAAAACATTAGTAGCATTTATGCCAACAGAATTTTTTCTTCATCTAAGTATACTAATACTTAAGAAAGATAAAAACTTTCATTTCCTCTGTTAAATGAAAATCAAAAACTTCTATATGCTGTGATTGAAAAGGAGAAAAAATCTTAAATTTTTCTCTTTTCTTGGCAAAGTTAATGAAACTTTAGGAAGATACATTCTAAACTCTGGTAACATGGGCTGCCAAAAATTAAAAAGATAATAACACTTAAAAATATGATGAAGAGATTTTGTAAGAGGTTTCTATAAAGGATTGAAAAACCTGTCAAAACAAGTCTCCCAACGTTGTATTATGACAAAGTTATTGATTCAGATCATAAAACGAAGTTCCTTTCCCTTATACACCACAAAGTTTCTCTTCAGGATGCTACATCCGCTCTGGCAGGACTGAATGGACTTTTTTGCCCAGATGGCCGGACCAGGGCCCCTTGCACTGAGCTCCTGTTAAAGGGCTCTGATAGCTGCAAGGCAAAATCAGAGCCTCACTGCACTTGTTTTGACTATAATCTCCTTACTGAAGAATGAAAAGATTTCACAAGAAATGTGGGCACTTGTAAGGAAGATATGAAATGCCAATATTTAGAATATTCTTCCTATTTCTGAAAGTAAGCTATAGAGAAATTATTTAATTGCTTTTCATTTCAATTAATAGTATAATCCAGAGTAAATATGACTCTCCAACATTCTGAAAGAGAAGAGGCATAAGTGACTGGCTTCTCCTTATTTACTAAATGTTTCTGACAATTTCCCATGTTTCTTCTTTTACAAACTTCCAAATTTCCGAAAATGGAAATGGCACTTTTTCCTTATCATTATAATGCACAGGAAGAAAACAGGGAATTACAGAACTTCAAAGCTGAAAGTGGCCTTTAATTTAGTTCAAGAACCTTAGGACTTACTGATGTTTAACCGTCCTCAGGTACATCCCTTATGAGGAGCTATTCAAGTCTATATTTGTCTACTTCTTATGAAAAATATACTAATTTATTAATCATTGCTCATAAGATATCTGGATTTTTTTTCCTAACCTTCATTCAAACCAAAGCGCAATGGCTGACACCACCACACTTTTGTAGACATACAGTGCAGGTCTGATAACACAGGCAGCTGCTCGCCTATCGTACCCTTAGTGAAGCCTATAGCATTAGTAGGGGGTTCACACTCCACATATCTGGTTTTACTTTTACTCCCATCTCTTGAAAGTATGTAGTAACCCATACAAAGGATAAACATATATCTTGGTTTTCCCTAAGCAGAAAAAATTTGTCTTTTTTTTTTGGCATCAGAGTAGCATCCCTTCACTCTCAAAATCACCCCATTTAAACCACAAATTATGCACGTGTTCCCTCCTTTTTAGGACTTTCCCTCCTCAACCAGCTTGGTCTGTGAACACCCTGTCTCAGAGTTTCCCCCTTTTCTAGTAACAGCTAAAATGCAGACACAATTAAACGTCAAACCCCTATTGAAATGGGAAAACAGTAATAACTACAAATTGCTGAACAAGAATTTCCAAAGACCAACTCTCCATTTTACACAGCATAGTTCAGGGTATGGGTGAGAAAAGAAACAACCCAGGGCCTGCAAAATGTTGGCGATCAGTGAAGTTAGGCTGTAGGCTTGCAAATTTTAACAAACAAAAAGGCATGGAGAAAAGTCACTATTAACTGTTAGTTTAATGGTTAACTTTGGGAGGGTATGAGGAGAGATCATGTAACGACAACGGCCTCATTTGTTACTGGGTGGTGGGTACACTGGTGTGTTCACCTTTTGATAATTCAGAGTCCACTCTTGACTCGAGCACTTCTCTATAGGCAACTCATATTTACATTTAAAATGTTTAAAAAAAATAATGAATACAAAAATTTGAAATAAAGTGGCTTTAAGTTTATAGCCCTCCACAGTTTCTGAAAGAAACTTATAAAAATTTTCCCTAGAGAAAAAAAAAATCTATAAATCAAAACTCAAAGTACCTTACAGAGAAAATTCCAAGAAAAACCAATAAAAACAAAACTTCGTGGTTTGAAAAACTCCCAGATCTTAGAACAAAACTCGGAATTGTAAACTAAAAACAAACCTGACAAGAACTGAAACAGACAGACAGCAGATATTGAAATCATCAGAGCAGACCATAAAATAAGTATGATTTATATGTGTATAAATAAATAAATGATATGCTTAAAAATAAGATTAGCAAATAAGGAGATTTAAAAAGAGCAATGATTTTTAAATATGAAATGATTTTTTAAATATGAGCATATAATTTATATGTGTTCACATGATAAGTATAATGATGCAAATAAAGATATTAAAAGTTTTAAAAAGTTTTAAAAATGATCACTAGAAAAACTGGAATTACCAGAGTTACTGGAATTAACGTAAAAATGTTAATAGGCAATTATTTCTGCATTGCTGGTTGGAAGATGAGAAGAGGACTTTCATTTCTTTCCATAATACAGACTTAAAAACAGTGGCATGATAGATAATTTTAACATCCATTTTGCGTGTCTTTTTACTTCTCAAATACACATTATATTTTAAGAATTAACAAATTCTATAAAGTCTGGTAGGATATGGCCTTAAAAAAAAAATCTCTGGAATTGATGATTGGGGGGCTGTGAACTCTCAGGACTGAAACGGAAAAAATAAGATTGCAAAAGTGAGAGAGGGAATACCTGTGAGGGGTGGAAGCAGCATGTGTCAGCCACGCAAATATGAGCGGTATCCTGAGCGGACAATGTGGAGGTCGGTGGTGAAGGTAAGGCCAAGGGACCCTTTTACTAAGATGGGTGTACTTCACATATGAGGGAAGGAACCACCAAAGGGAAGGTTTCTGAGAATCATGGACAGAAAATAATAGTTGATGAGGAGAATGTAAATATTTGGCAAGACACATCTTAGAAATGAGGTGGGGGATGGCTTTTCTGAAATAGGAGGAAAGAAAAAAGAGTATGGGTGAAAGAGAACAAGGTAGGAATGAAAAGAATTAAATGAAGAGAACTTTAAGATTTCTAGCCTTGTTTGTGTCAAAAAATAAATAGGAAGGTCGTTCTCTAAAACGGGTGAGATGATGGCTTGCTGGAGGCATTTTTTCTTCTTGAGTATTTGTTGGTGAGCTGGGCACTGATGGACGTGCTCAGTGCTCTGTGACACCTTTAGATGATTACTCTGTGAGATCATTAGACTGCACACATGCAAAACCTGTATTGTCCTTATCACCAGTTAAGAGACACACTCACCTTAATACAAACGCAAGTTGCTATGAAACTGAGCAAGACAAACACATAATATTTTCAATTGCCATCAAAGGGATTAAGCAAGTACATATGCAGACTGCTCTATGTTACTATGCAGAACACAGTACATATGTGACTATGCAGAACAGTCTGTGCAAGTTTGAGTGGAGAAGAGAATGGAATGATGAGAGAGATGGAAAGGAAGAAAGAAGATAAGTGAGGAAAGATTCTAATAAAATTTCAGCGTAGTTGTGACAAATTTTTGTATCGATTATCTTGATTACAGACTGAACATATCAGTTGAGAGTGCTTGTCTTTTCTTTTGTGTTTGCCTTTTATTCTCTCTCACTCTTTCTCTAACTTTATTCCTCACAAACTAGACTAGTCATAACCAAAGGAGATGAATGCTTTCAAAGTCTTTATTTTCAAATGGTTACACTAGATGGTTCTAGTTATCCTTCCTGCATTATGGAAAAATAAATATAAAAAGCACCCTAACAAAAAGATCTAAATATATGTGACAACCAGATGAATACAGTTATGAGCTGTGCTGGTTGATTGCCCTCTGGTTCTTTTCTCCACTTCCATCCTCTGCTGCCTTTGTACCTCAGGAGGCTCCAAGTCTGCCAACAGCATTGCTCAGATCCATTTCCCATTAGCTCTTGGTTGGTTCTACAAGCGGAGACCCTGTCAGGAGGTAAAAGGCAGGAAGAAGGAGGAAGGCACCTGTTTCTGCTTCTGAAGCCTTAACACTTACAGAAGACTGTGGGCTACTACAGGGAAGTGTGGGACCTGCCAATAACTGGAGGGGCCTTTGGAACTGGGGTTGGTCAGGCAGCACCAACAGGGAGCAGCAGCATGCAGGGTTCAGTGGTAGAAGGCTCGCCTTCCAGGTGGGAGACCTGGGTTTCGATTCCCAGGCCACGCACTGCCTGCCCCCTCCCAAAAAAAAGGCAGCGGCAAGATCCCAACAGCTCCAGAAAAGCAATGGCATTCCTTCTAGCATGGAGCAGAGAATACGCTTCGTAAACTCCAGCCTAGAAGCAGTCCTGGCCTCTGGCCTCTGGGTGACACCCTCCTCCCTCATCCCCTCTGGTTGTTCCAGTCCCTACCATACCTACCACTGACTTTCCCAGTGTTTCCAACATTCCATACCTTAAATTTCTGTTTCAAATACCTGAAATAGTTTTTGATTTCCCACGTCAATTATGGAACAAGCTACATTCCAGAGATTGTTGTCAATCATCATCTGAAAATCACTGTAGATATCCCCCTGTGAATAGCGTTATGCACAGTTGTTAATTCCTGGATTAGCCTGAAAAAGATCAATTTAGTCCATAATGTTTCAGAGTATTATACAAACATATGTAAGATACCAGCATAGGCACTACGCACCACAAACTGTTCAGAGAACTTATTTTCCTTTGTTTACTAACTCCCCACTCTTTCCTTTCTCCTTCCTTTCCATTTGTGTTTACTGAGTACCCATATACCAAACAACCATCCAAGATACCATGAGGAACAAAATCACATCCCTGCCTCTTTGTTTTCTTTTTTCTTCTTTTTTTTCTTTAGTAAAAACGATGCATACATACATTCATTATAACAGACAAACAAAACCACCAGCTTGGAATGTTATTACAAACCCTAACGGATCGAGTTGACACCCAGGTATATGAGATCTAGTCATCATTAAGAACAAAATTTAAAGTCCTCCCTAAGAAGGAAAATTTCACATGTTAATTATTTTGCTAAATTCAAATCATTATTTGCTAACCCAGATGTTAGAATTTCAACATGTTGGTTTACCGGCACCTTTACTCCTATTCAAATCGTTTATTTTGAAACTATTCTTGGATTTTGGAACTCTTACCATTGCCTTCCTGATCTCAGTGATAATACTAATTTTTTAAAAAATTAAATGTCAGAGTCATGGAGTGGTGAATTTAAGAATAATGTGACAGCAATTGTCAGGAGTGGACACTAGACTGGACCTACTCTGCACACAGCACTGCCATGGGGTTCCCATGAGAAAGGGAGCAGACATGTGTCTACCTACCAGCAAACGTGAGTAAGGTCCAAGGAGAGGCAAGGGGCAATGCTAAAGGAAATTTCTCCATACAGAGGAAATTTCTCCTTTACAGAAGCTATCATATCTACATCTATTTAAACAAATTAACATTTTTCCATTGTTTACCAATGTCTCACATATACAGTCTCGTTATTATGTAAAGGAAAATCTCAGTGAAAAAAGTCAATCACATAATGTTATTATAAGTAACAAATTTTTTTCATGGTATGAGGGTTTTTTTCGGCAAAGATTCTATATTGTGGTTTAATTTCTTCCTCGTTTATTTAAATAATAAATTAAGATCTGCAGCATTTCAATTCCTAGAGTAAAAACACCCCTTTATAGCATAACTAGTTTAGGAACTGAACTTCATCATATATTTTGTATAGAATATACAGTAGGTGAGTCAACATTTTTACTGCTTGTTTTTGCCCAGAGCCAGAAGTTAGCATGCTGAAAACCCTGGTGGGAGAATATCACAGAGAAGCTGATAATAGTGTTTCTGATTTCACAAAAAGACTGAAACTGTATGAGGGTTGCTTAAAATAGCACGAAACATTGGAACAACCATTGCTTCTCAACAGTCCCATCTCAGGCTATGTTCTATTGACATCTAGTACCTAAAGAACAGTTTATTCATCTATTCACGTGAAGACTTAATAAACTCATATATTATACTTACTTTCAATGTTTATTTTTCTCCAATAGTTTTCAGGAAGCTGGTAAAACACCCATATACTTTATCCTTCAAACCCAGATACTATTGAAGGTAGGAGGAGAGCTATTAATAAATCCCACCAGACTGTAGGCATAAACCTGGACTGTTCCAAGCAAACTATGACACGTGGTCAGCATAACTATGTATATTCAGATAACATTCTTCTTTGTGATTTTTGAGACCTAAATGTCAAACCCAGATTGCATTTCAAACTGTTATTTCAACTTCTGTACAAAAAAATAAATTTTTCCATTCTAAATGATATATTTTTGAAAAATTTCAAGGAGCATATCAACCCATTAAAGTTGAAATAGAAGAGGAAATAAAGAAGAAAATCATATGTGTTTAAATTAAAAATATGTACATATGTGTGTGTACATACATGGTATTTATATAACTATATATGTGTATAAAGAGAAAGAGAGAGAAATAGAAAGAAACTCATGGAGAGACAGATAGAGAGAGTACGAGAATGAGAAATAAATCAGTGTCATATGGAGAAAAACAGCTGAGCATCATAACCCTTGAATGCTAGTTTCATTTATGCCATTATATCACATTTTCACTTTTTCTTTCTCAATATTTTTTCTCTTACAGAGAGCTTTTCTGAAATTGAATTAAAATAGTGAGAAAAGCAGTTTTAAAAGCTTAAGGTATTTTAAATATAGCAAAATGATTTGAGTTCAAAAGATTCTGGAGGACTTCCGGAAAAGATGGCGGCTTAGTAAAACGCGCGGGTCTTAGTTCCTCCTCCAGAAAAGCAACTAAAGAAACAGAAACAACACAAAACAGCTCCCGGAGTCACGACAGAGACCAAAAAGACAGCGTACCCCATTCTGGAACGGCTGAACGGGCAGGGAGAATCTGCTGCGGTGAGATACCCGAGGGGCGCACGTTTTCCTGGCCGGGGCGGCTGGCGACTGGGGTCCCCTCCACGCATGTGGCTCCCCGGTCTGACTGGAAACATTGGATAGCGGGGCCCTCCCGTCACGCTTGGCATCTCGGGCCAGCTGGGCAATTAGGACTGGCACTCTCCCAAGCCACGGCCAGCGACCCCCGCCTCCATGCACGGTTTCCCGGGCCGACTGCCCGGCAGACAAACGACCGCCACGAGCGCCACCTACTGGGCAGGAAAAGAAAAACAGAGCCCAGAGATTCCACAGAAAAACCTTTCAACCAGCTGGGTCCCACACCCAGGGATATCTGATCAAATGCCCAGACACCAGCAGAAAATAATGGATGACGCTCGGAAAATTGAAGATATGGCCCAGTCAAAGGAACAAACCAATAGTTCAAATGAGATACAGGAGCTGAGACAACTAATGCTGAATATACGAACAGAAATGGAAAAACTCTTCAAAAACCAAATCAATAAATTGAGGGAGGACATGAAGAAGACATGGGCTGAACAAAAAGAAGAAATAGAAAATCTGAAAAAACAAATCACAGAACTTGTGGGAGTGAAGGACAAAGAAGAAAAAATGGAAAAAACAATGGATACCTACAATGGTAGATCTAAAGAGACAGAAGCTACAATTAGTGAACTGGAGGATGGAACATCTGAATTCCAAAAAGAAACAGAAACTATAGGGAAAAGAATGGAAAAACTTGAGCAGGGAATCAGGGAACTGAATGACAATATGAAGCGCACAAATATATGTGTTGTGGGTGTCCCAGAAGGAGAAGAGAAGGGAAAAGGAGGAGAAAAACTAATGGAAGAAATTATCACTGAAAATTTCCCAACTCTTATGAAAGACCTAAAATTACAGATCCAAGAAGTGCAGCGCACCCCAAAGAGATTAGACCCAAATAGGCTTTCTCCAAGACACTTACTAGTTAGAATGTCAGAGGTCAAAGAGAAAGAGAGGATCTTGAAAGCAGCAAGAGAAAAACAATCTGTCACATACAAGGGAAACCCAATAAGACTATGTGTAGATTTCTCAGCAGAAACCATGGAAGCTAGAAGACAGTGGGATGATATATTTAAATTACTAAAAGAGAAAAACTGCCAACCAAGACTCCTATATCCAGCAAAATTGTCCTTCAAAAATGAAGGAGAAATTAAAACATTTATAGACAAAAAGTCACTGAGAGAATTTGTGACCAAGAGACCAGCTCTGCAAGAAATACTAAAGGGAGCACTAGAGTCAGATACGAAAAGACAGAAGAGAGAGGTATGGAGTAAAGTGTAGAAAGAAGGAAAATCAGATATGATATATATAATACAAAAGCCAAAATGGTAGAGGAAAATATTATCCAAATAGTAATAACACTAAAAGTTAATGGACTGAATTTCCCAATCAAAAGACATAGAATGGCAGAATGGATTACGACCCAGCAATACCACTGCTAGGTATCTATTCAAAGGACTTAAAGGCAAAGACACAGACGGACATTTGCACACCAGTGTTTATAGCAGCATTATCTACAATTGCAAAGAGATGGAAACAGCCAAAATGTCCATCAACAGACGAGTGGCTAAACAAACTGTGGCATATACCTACAATGGAATATTATGCAGCTTTAAGACAGACTAAACTTATGAAGCATGTAATAACATGGATGGACCTAGAGAACATTATGCTGAGTGAGTCTAGCCCAAAACTAAAGGACAAATACTGTATGGTCCCACTGATGTGAACCGACATTCGAGAATCAGCTTGGAATATATCAATGGTAACAGAGACCAGCAGGAGTTAGAAACAGAGTAAGATAATGGGTAATTGGAGCTGAAGGAATACAGACTGTGCAACAGGACTAGATACAAAAACTCAAAAATGGACAGCACAATAATACCTAAGTGTAATGTAACTAGGTTGGAACACTGAATGAAGCTGCACCTGAAATATGGTTTTTTGTTTGTTTGTTTGTGTATTTGTATCTTTTGTTTTTGTTTTTTTCTTTTTCCTTTTTATATATATATATATATATTTTATTAGTATTATTATTTTAATTCTCTTCTCTATATTAACATTCTATATCTTTTTCTGCTGTTTTGCTAGTTCTTTTCCTAAATCAATGCAAATGTACTAAGAAATGATGATCATACATCTATGTGATGATACTAAGAATTACTGAGTGCATGTGTAGAATGGAATGATTTCTAAATGTTGTGTTAATTTCTTTTCTTTTTTTTGATTAATAAAAAAAATTAAAAAAAAAAAAGATTCTGAAAGCCATATATTGTACAACATGATTATCTGATTCGTAAAGGCCTGAGGTTCAGGCCCAGGTGGATTTTGGGGGGGGCAGCCTTATTTGGAAAATGGAAGTTATTGGGGAAAAATTTCCTTCGTGGGAAACTCTTTGAATTTAGTACCATCACCACATCTGCCAAAATAAAACCACAAGAGTAACTTTCAATTTGATGCTCATTTTCTTTCCAATTATTGTATCTGTTCCCCTGGCACAGAGCTCCCATTGATTGCATAAGAAGCTTTATGTGTGGGAGAACTATGTGGCTATTGAAGAAAGGACACATTTTTATTTAAACCTTCTTCTTAGAGTCTCTTTATTAGACATTAGCTTTCTGAAAGCAACAGATGCTACTAAACAGATTCTCCTGAAAAAACGGCAGAGCAAAACACAATGTTACTTGTAGAGATTTCAGAGTTCCCTTTTTCTTTTAGCCTTCAGAACACTGTAAGATTTTCAAATACTGTTCATCTCCATTGAATATTATTTTACAAAACATCAGGATTGAAAACTGTATTTGATTGTTACATAAAAATCAAGTCAGTCAACAAAAATAATTTACATTTATAGATTCATATAGATAGATTTGTATGTGTCCTCACTCAGTCCAAAAACCAAAACATTCAAATGTAAATAAGTTGCCATCAGCCTGAGACCAATGTTTTGGTGGTAATGATTTAATATTCAAACATCTATTTTTTATGTTTTTATTGTGAAATATAACCTATATATACACATATACACACAGAAAAGCAATAATTTACAAAGTACATTTTAACAAATAGTTGCAGAACAGATTTCAAAGTTTGGTATGGGTTACCGTTCTGCAATTTCAATTTTTTCCTTCTAGCTGCTCCTAAACACTGAAGACTAAAAGAAATATCAATATAGTGATTCAGCAGTCAGACTCATTTCCTAAATCTTTTATCTTCTGTGTTTATAGCTCCTCCTTTTGCTTTGAACTTTTTCCCAATCTATAGGAGTCTTTGAGCTATGCCCACTCCAACTTTTTCATGTTGAAAAGGAATGTCAATAATTTGGGATAAGGGGATGGAATGGTTGATGCTCTTGGAGAGGCTGGGGCCTGTGCATTTCAGAATTTAGCTGGCCTGGAACCCTCTGAATAATAGGTTCTTGGAAGGCAGACCTAGTACATGAAGCACTTGTAGAGTATCTGTTAGAGCTCTAGGTGTTCTTTAGGGTTAATAGGTATGAGGTTGGTTGGGGTTTGGCAAACCATGGCAATTAGCTATATCTAGCTGAAGCTTGCATAAGAGAAGCCTCGAGTAGCCTCTTGACTTTATTTGGTCTCTCTCCACCACTGATGTCTTTATTACATTTGTTTTCTCTCTTAGTCCAGAAGGTGTTATTGATCCCACAGTGCCAGGGCCAGGCTCATCCCCAGGAATCAATCATGTTCCATATTGTCAAGGAGACTTTCACCCACAACTGTCAAGTCCCACACAGAGCGGGAAGGTAATGATTTTCCTTGCAGAGTTGGGCTGAGAGAGAGAGAAAGGCCCCATCTGAGCAACAAAAGACCCTCCCTAGAAACAATGCTTAGGTATAACCATAGGTAGACTTAGCATCTCTGCTACAGAAATATGTTTCATAAGGGAAAAAACCTCAAAATCAAAGGCTTGGCCTATTTACCTGGGAGACCGTAATGCTTGAGAGAGTACCAGGAGTTTCCCAGTTGGAAAAGTTTAATAGTTCCATATTTTTTCTCCAGTCCCTCAAGAGACTTTACCAATACTTTTTAATTATCAGTCCACTGCAGTCTGGAATATATCCAGGCTTTATATTAAGCTGTATAGAATAAAAAGGCCTCATTCCCATTCCAGGCCCATATGTTTGGGTTGTTATATGAGCTATCCACGCAGATTTAGACTGTGTCTTACAGAACATTTAGTTTCTAGACACAATAAACCTCTCTGCCTTTGGTCTTGTATAGTAGGTGAAGCTCTAGAATACGTACATATCATCCTTTGTCCTGTATTCTTATTTACCTTGGTCACAACCAGGTCAGTTTCATTCATATCTCTCACTGAAGCCTGATCTCTCTTTTTCAGTTACTTTAACTGTTGTATGTAGCAATCCTGACTTTGAGAGCTGTAGAACTCCAGCTGTGAGTCTTGGGTAACAGAGATACCCAAAATTCCAGGGAAATACCAGCTTATACACATATAGCACAGCACCTCAGAATCTAGAAATACACTTACAACCCCATACTAAGTATGACTGCTATAAGAGCTTACAATCTAGGCTCCATTTTCCCTATACGTGTTTACTAAGAAAGACCATACCACATTTGTTCTTTTGTTTCTGGCTTATTTTGCACAACATAATGACCCCAAAGTTCATTCACATCATTGCATGTCTCATGACTTCACTCCTTATTGTAGCCAGCCAATCTTCTATCATACGTAGGCATCACGGTTCACCTTTCTGCTACTCAGTCATTGTACCTTTCAGACCCCTCTGTCTATTGGGCAAATGGATAATGCCCAAAATAACCAATCCATGTCTTACAGTGTCCTCACCTCACTGTACAGTCATCAGCACTGTCAATTTTAAACAACAATCATTGGTCCAAAGAGAAAAGAACCAATAAACACAGCCTCACCAATGTCAAACCTCCCCTTATCCTCTTGTTCCTCTCTACCTCCAATTATTTAATCCTGGGAGTGCTCTGGTACAGTTGATGTCTTCTTGTTAACTATAGACACAGCATGTAATATTAGTATCCCTCCTATTTCCCTCTATTATTTACTCTTTGTACAAGATCAGCCCTTTGAAGTATATCGTGCAAGAACTTATTATAATTGTAGAGTTAATTAGTGGGACACATGGCTCTATACAACACCTTTCAATCATACTCACCTTCGATATGAAAATGTTGCTCCTAACTCCACTAATGAACTACCATCACTTCTATCATTCACTGAAATTTAAGTTCAACCTCACTGGGCAACTATTCACCCATCTCTAGCTTCGGTGTATCTCTAGCTACCTTATATTCTACATTATAATGTACAGCTATACCTTTACCAGGGTCATAGTAATGAGAACATACAGTATCTATCCTTTTGAGTCCAGCTTATTTCACTCAGCATTATGTCCCAACATGTTGTCATGTGCTTCGGGACCTCATTTTGTCTTAGTGCTGCATAGTATTCATTCCATCATATGTATATACCACATTTTGTTATCCAGTCATTGATGGATACTTGGCTTGTTTCCATCTTTTAGCAATTGTGAATAATGCTATGAACATCGGTGTGCAAATGTCTGTTCATGTTGCTGCTTTCAGCTCTTCTGGTTATATACTGAGTATTGATATTGCAAGGTCATAACGCAACATGATATTTAGTTTTCTGAGGAACCACCAAACTGTTTTCCATAGTGGCTGTATCATTATTCATTCCCACCAGCAGTGAATAAGTGTTCCAATTTCTCCACATCCTCTCCAACATTTGTAGTTTCTGTTTGTTTAATAGCAGCCATTTTTATAGGTGTGAGATGATATTTGTCATCTTGATTTGCATTTCCTTTACAGCTAATGAAAATGAGCATCTCTTCATGTGCGTTTTAGCCATTCGTTTTTGCTCTTTGGATAAATGTCTATTCATTTTCTTTACCCATTTTAAATTAGGTTGCTTGCTTTTTTTGTTGCTGATTTGTATAATTCTTTTCTGTGCACAGGATATCAATCCTTTATCTGATATATGGTTTCCAAATATTTCCTCCCATTGAGTTGGCAGTTTCTTCATCTTTTTGACAAAGTCCTTTGAGGCACAGAAGCATTTTGTCCATATTTTCTTTCATGGCTTCTGCTTTGGGTGTAAAGTTTTAAAAGCTACCTCCTATTACTAGATCTTGAAGATGTTTCCCTACATTTTCTTCTAGAAGTTTTATGGTACTGGCTATTAAATGTAGGTGTTTAATCCATTTTGAATTATTTTTTATGTAAGGTATAAAGTAGGAGCCCTCTTTCATTCTTTTGGCTATTGATATCCAGTTCTCCCATGTCCATTTATTGAAAAGACTATTTGGTCTTAGTTTAGTGGATTGGGGGGCCTTGTCAAAGATCAATTGACTATAGATTTGGAGGTCTACCTCTGCACTCTGGATACAAGTCCATTGGTCAATACTTCTGTCTTTGTGCCAGTACCATGCTGTTTTGACAACTGTGGCTTTATAATAAGCTTTAAAGTCAGGAAGTGTTAGTCTTCCCACTTCATTCTTCTTTTTCAGTATATTTTTAACTACTCGGGGTCTCTTTCCCCTACAAATAAATTTGATAGCTAGTTTTTCCAAGTCTTCAAAATAAGTTCTTGGGATTTTGATTGGTATTGCATTGAATTTGTAGATCAATTTGGGTAGAATTGACATCTTAATGACATTCAACCTTCTTATCCATGAGAACGGAATGTCTTTTCACCTATTTAGATCTTCTTTGATTTCTTTTACCACTGTTTTCTTAAATAATTTTCTGTGTACAGGTCCTTTACATCCCTGGTTAAAGTTATTCCTAGATGCATAATTCTTTTTGTTGCTGTTTTGAATTGAATTTTTTCCTTAGTTGTCTCACAGTTAGGTCAATACTTGTGTATAGAAAAATTACATAGAAACATTTTTGTACATTGGTCTTGTATCCCACCATTATGTCGAAATTGTGTATTAGCTCAAGTAGCTTTTCATAGATTTCTCAGGATTTTACAAGTATAGGATCATGTCATCTACAAAGAATGACAGTTTTACTTCTTCCTTTCCAATGTAGATGTTTTTTTATTCCTTTCTGCTGCCTGATTGCTCCAGCAAGAACTTCTAGTATGGTGTTGAATGATAGTTATAACAATGGGCATCCTTGTCTCATTCCTGATCTTAGGGGGAAAGCTCTCACTGTTAAGTATGATGCTGACTGACTGAGTCTTTCAAATATGCTCTCTATGATATTGACTAAGTTTCCTTCAATTCCTACCTTTTGAAGAGTTTTTATCAGAAAAGGATGTTGAACTTTGTTGAATGCCTTTTCACATCAATCAATATGATCATGTGATTGCTCCCCTTCAATTTGTTAATATGCATTTTACATTGATTGATTTTCTTGTGTTGAACCACCCTTGAATTCCTTGTATAAACTACTTGGTAATGACATATAATCATTTTAATGTGTCATTGGACACAATATGCTAGTATGTTGTTGAGAATTTTCGCATCTGTGTTCATTAGGAGATTTCTGTGTAGTTTTCCTTTCATATAGCTTCTTTATCCAGTTTTGGTATTAGTGTGGTGTTAGCTTCATAAAATGAATTAGGTAGCTTCCTTTTGCCTCAGTTTTTTGTAAGAATTTGAGCAAGATTGGTATTAGTTCATTTTGTAATGTTTGATAAAATCCCCCTGTGAAGCTGTCTGGAACTGGGCTTTCCTTTGTAGGAAGATTTTTGATCACTAATTGAATCTCTTTAATTGTAATTGGGTTGATGAGATCTATGTTTTCTCCTTGAGTCAGTGTATTCTCCTTGAGTCGGTGTAGGTTGTTCATGTTTTCTAGGAATTTGTCTATTTAATCTAAGTTGTCCAGTGTATTAGTATATAGTTGTTCATAGTATCCTCATGCAAGTTTTTTTAAATCCCTTCAGGAACCCTGGTAATGACCTCTCTCTTGTTTCTGATTTTATTTATTACAAATAAAATTTGTAAATAGAATCTTCTGTTTTTCTTTGCCGGCCTAGCTAGGGGTCCATTGATTTTATTGATTTTCTCAGAAACATTTTTGGTTTGTTGATTCTATTGATTTTTTGTCCTCCAGTTTATTTCCACTTTAACCTTTGTTATTTCTTGTTCTTGTTTGTAAACTGCTGGAATGTGATATACCAGAAATAGAACAGCTTTTAAAAGGGGGAATTTATTAAGTTGCAAGTTTATGGTTCTAAGGCCTTGAAAATGTCCAAATTAAAGCAAGTCTATAAAAATATCCAAATTAAGGCACCATGAAGAGGTTACCTTCATTCAAGAAAAGATGATAAAATTCACGGTTTCTCTCTCAACTGGAAAGACATATGGTGAACATGGTGATGTTTGTTAGCTTTCTCTCCAGACGTCTTGTTTCATGAAGCTCCTCCAGGGGCATTTTCCTTCTTCATCTCCAAAAGTCTTTGGTTGCATGGGCTCTCATGGTTCTTATGACTTAAGCTTTTCCCAAAATGTTTCCTTTTTAAAAGGATTCCAGTAAACTAATCAACACCCACCTGGAACAGGTGAAGTCACATCTCCCTCTAATCAAAGGTTAATGCCCACATCTGGGTGAGTCACATCTCTATGAAGATAATCTAATCAAGTTTCCAAACTACAGTGCTGAATAGGGATTAAAAGAAATGGCTGAGCCCACAAGATGGATCAGGATTAAAACATGCTTTTCTAAAGTATATATCCTTTCAAACAGGCACATTTCTATTCTTTTATTTGCTTTAGGGTTAGTTCACTATTCTTTCTCTAGTTCCTCCAGGTAAGTAAGTTAAGTCCTTAATTTTCCCTATGCTTCTCTTTTGTTATAAGTATTTAGGGCAATAAATTTCCCTCTTAGCACTGCCTTTGCCACATCCCATAAGTTCTAATATGTTGTATTTCCATTTTCATTCATCCCCAGATATTTACTAATTTCTCTAGCAATTTCTTCTTTGACTCACTGATTGTTTGAGTGTGTTGTTTAACCTCCACATATTTGTGATAGTTCTTATTCTTTGGTGGTTATTCATTTCCAGTTCCATTCTGTTTTGGTCAGAATAAGTACTTTAATAATTTTGATCTTATTAAATTTATCAAGATCTGTTTTTGCCCAGCATGATCTATCCTGGAGATTGTTCCATGAGCACCAGAGAAGAATGTATATCCTGGTGTTTAGGAGCAAAACGATCTATATAGGTCTATTAGGTCAAATTCATGTATCACATTGTTTTAAGTTCTCTATTTCCTTATTGATTGTCTGTCATTCTATCTATAGAGGAGAGTGGTATATTCCCACTATTATGGTTGAAACGTTTATTGCTCCCTTCAGTTTTGTCAATGCCTGTCTCATGTACATTGGAGCTCCTTGATTGGGAGCATAAACACTTATGATTGTTATCTCCTCATGGTAAACTGTCCCTTTTTTTTAATAGATAGTGTCCTTTCTTGTCTCTTATAACATCTTTACATTTAACGTTTATCTTGCCTAATATTAGTATAGCTACTCCTGCTTTCTTTTGGTTACAACTTGCATGGAACATCTTTTTCCATCCTTTCACTTTCAATCTGTTTGTGCCCATAGGTCTAAGGTGAGTCTCTTCTAAGCAGCATATATATGGATCATATTTCTTAATCCAGTTTGCCAATCTGTATCTTTTAATTGGTGAGTTTCTGTTGACATTTAAAGTTACTTGTGTAAAGGCATCTGTAATGCTCAGGTTCCCATGTGTCACCTTGGCCAGGTGACGGGGACTAATTGTCTGGTCAAGCAAGCACTGGCCTGTCTGTTGCTGTGAGGACATTTCTTGGACTTAATTCATCATATTTAGTTGCATCAATGCCTGATTACATCTGCAGTCAGCTAAGGGAAGTGTGTTCTGCAATAAGTAACAATCTAATCTTCAAAGTCACCTGATTTGGCTTTTAAGGGAAATCAGAAGAGAGAATCTCTCCTTCTGCTTTAGCCAGCCAGCCTCGCCTGGGGAGTTCATTGAGAACCTTTGGAGCTGCCAGCTTGTGGCTTGCTCTATAGATTTTGGACTCTTACATCCCCACAGTTGCATGAGGTACTTTCATAAATCACATATTTACAGATATCTCCTGTCAGTTTTGTTTCTCTAGAGAACCCTGACTTAAACAGCTCAGTACTGACAATGTGAGATAATGATGGAAGGAATTCAGCTGGACAGGCTGAATTTATTGATATGGGCTGATGAGGCAGAAATTCTTCATTCAGTATTGTAGCTCGAAGGGTTAGAAAGGATATTAACAGTTTGTTTGGGTGGTTGGCTGAAACATAGATTAAAGGTAGCAGACATTACCTGAGGTTGAAAAGTCAGAACTGCCCTCGTGTAACGTAATGGAGAGGATCCAAAGGCTTAGAGAGATTGGAATGTTAGAATGGATTTATCATGGAAGGCCTATGCATATACCCAAGGAATGTTCAGAGGACACAATTTTTACCAGAATTGTGAGAAATAAATTTGTGAGGCTAGCTCCATCATCCCTGAAAAGTACTGAAGTCAGATATTACTGTGGGAACAGATGTCACTGAGCTACAATCCTTAAACACAATGGGGATGATCAGATTCTGAATTGGCAGAAGCCAAGTGGCAGCACTTAATCACCAAAGACAAAGTGGGAGTGGCTATCATAATGGACAGCACACTTAAAGCAGGAGTCAAAATACTCTGGCACACAGAGACTTATGGTGCTGGCTAGTAGATTATGGGGTACCCAGAAATGAAATAGATGAGCAGTCTACTAAATTCTTGTTTGAGCTGCGTAAGCACAAGAGTTCTAGGTCAAGTGAAAAGAACTCTAACTTGAATTACAAAAACAAAGAGTCATGGCTACTTAATTCCCAGATTTGAGACAGTTTACAGACCCACAGTCCCTTGAATTAGGGGAAGGCCAGGTCACTTTGTGGAAGGACCCTGTCATGCTGTCATAAATTTATACTGTTAATCTTCCTCCCAGCCTTCCACAAGGAGATTGATCAGCTTTTACCAGGGGAACTGTATACTGGGGAAAGGAAAGGATCAGATATCTAGACACTGGTTAATTAATTCCAAGGGACACATTAATTCCAAGGGACACAAAACATCACCCCGGTCCACCAAACTGTGGGAGCTTATGGATGTCAGGTGATCGACAGAGTTTTAGCTCAGGTCCATCTCACAGTGTGTCCAGTGGGCCCCTAGACCCATTCTGTAGTTATTTCCCCAATTTCAGAGAGCATAATTGGAATAGACATACTGAGCAACTGGTAGAATCCCCATATTGGCTCTCTAACTTGTGGAGTGAGGGCTATTATGGTAGGAAAGACCAAGTGGAAGCCACTAGAACTGCCTCTACCTAGCAAAATAGTAAATCAGAAGCAATACCAGATTCATGGAGGGATTATAGAGATTACTGCCACTCTTAATGACTTGAAGGACGCAGGGGTGGTGATTCCCACCACATCCCCATTCAACTCTCCTATGTGGCCTGTGCAGGAAACAGATGGGTCTTGGAGGATGACAGCAAATTATCACAAACTTAATCAGGTGATGACTCCAATTGCAGCTGCTCTTCCAGATGTGGTATCATTGCTTGAGCAAATCAGCACATCGCCTGGCACCTGATATGCAGCTATTGATCTGGCAAATGCTTTTTTCTCAATACCTGTTAATAAGAACCAACGGAAGCAGTTTGCTTTTAGCTGGCAAGGTCAGCAGTATACTTTCACTGTCCTACCTCAGGGGTTTATCAACTCTCCAGCCATAATTTTGTTTACAGAGAATTTGATCATCTCTCCCTCCCACATGACATCACACAAGTCCATTATGTTAATGATATCATGTTGATTAGACCTAGTGAGCAAGAAGTAGCAACTACTCTAGACTTATTATTAAGGCATTTGTATGTCAGAGGATGGGAGATAAATCCAACAAAAATACAGGGGCCTTCCATCTCAATAAAATTTCTAGGTGTCCAGTGGTGTAAAGCGTGTTGAGATATCTCTTCTAAGGTGAAGGATAAGTTGCTGCATCTAGTCCCTCCTGTGACCAAAAAAGAGGCACAATGATAGTTCATCTCCTTGGATTTTGGAGATTTTTGGCTACTCTAGCCCATTTACCAAGTGACAGAAAGGTAGCTAGTTTTGAGTGGGGACCTCAATAGGAGAAGGCTCTGTAACAGGTCCAGACTGCTGTATAAGATGCTCTGCCATTTGTTCTATATGATCCAGCAGATCCAATGGTACTGGAAATGTCAGTGATAAATAGAGTTTTTGTCTGAAGCCTTTGGCAGGCCCCTGTAGGAGAACCATAATGCAGGCCCTTAGGATTTTGGAGTAAGACCTTGCCATCCTCTGCAGGTAACAACTCTTCTTTTGAGAAACAGCTTTTGGCCTGTTACTGGATCTCAAATAGAGACTGAATACATAACCATGGGACACCAGGTTACCATGAGACCTGAGTTGCTTATAATAAGATGGGTGCCCACAAAGCCATACAGTTGGGTGTGCACAGCAGCACTCCATCATAAAATGGAAATGTTATATACAAGATAGGGCCCAAGCTAGTCCTGAAGGCATAAGTAAGTTACATAAGGAAGTGGCACAAATGCCCATGGCCCCACTCCTGCCACATTACCTTCTCTTTTTTAGACCGCTCTTATGGAGTTCCTTACAGTGAATTGACTGAGGAAGAGAAAACTCGGGCCTGGCCAATTCCCCTTCCAAGCAAAATGAACAACCAGATGCATGGCTCAAAGCTCTGACCACTGGGAGGATTTCCCCTAACCACTGTCCTTCAAGGACACCCCAGAAAGGGGTTGCAGCTGCTCTTCCAGATGTGGTATCATTGCTTGAGCAAATCAGCATATCACCTGGCACCTGATATGCAGCTATTGATCTGGCAAATGCTTTTTTTCTCAATACCTGTTAATAAGAACCACCAGAAGCAGTTTGCTTTCAGCTGGCAAGGTCAGCAGTATACTTTCACTGAGGGTACTGGAAGTAGGTAATGATAAATATGAACTACAAGCACATGACCAGTTACAGAAATGAGGATTGTAATGGCATGAATATTTCTTCCTTGGTTTTTAATTAATATTTATGTATTTGTACATAAAGCAAATATCTTTGTTTTCCTTTCTATTTATCTCCTTTGTTATATGACATAAGTTGTACTGTCTATGTTATGGTATTTAAGTTGTAGGATATCAAGTTTAAGAGTGAATATTAGCATGGACTTGTCCTCTATTCTACAGAGATTTAGTTTGTTTCCAATTTTATGTAAGACATTTGAGTATTGCCAGGCAAGTAAAAAAAATGTACCTGTTGTTGTTTTCTATTTAGAGATTAAGTATGGTTTAAAGTGATGTGTATAGCTGCCAAGTTGACAAGGGGTGGAATGTGGTGGTCAGATTCATGTGTCAACTTGGCCAGCTGAAGGTGCCCAGTTGTCTAGTCAAGCAAGCATTGGCCTATCTGTTGCTGTGAGGACATTTCATGGACTTAAATCATGAGCGCATTGGCCACATCCATGGCTGATTACATCTGCAGTTGGCCAAGTGGAGGGTCTTGTGCAATGAATAATGCTTAATGTAATCACTTTAATTTAATGAAGGCTTTTAAAGAACATTCAGAAAAGAGAATCTCTCTCTTTCCACTCCAGCCAACCAGACTCTTCTGGGGGGTAAATTAGAGCTGCCAGCTTGTGGCCTGCCCTACAGATTTTGGGTTTTTATGTCCCCATGGTTGCATGAGACACTTTCATAAATCTCATTTTTACAGATATCTCCTGTTGATTCTGTTTCTCCAGAGAATCCTGACTAGTAAAACATTTCTTGAATCTCGCATCTTATCCTTCAGTTTTTATTTGTCAGATCTATATATATATTTTTCCTTCTTTCTCTTTTTATCCTTTAAGTTATCTTTACAGGTACTCTTCTGTTCTGTGCCCTCTTCCTGTCTTTTTTTTTCAGCCAACAGAATTCCCTTTACTATTTCTTGTAGGGTAGGTCTCTTGTTGACAATTTCTCTCAGCCTTTGTTTGATTGTTAAGATTTTAATCTATCCCTCAATTTTGAAGGACAACTAGACTGGATAAGGAATTCTTGGCTGGAAGTCTTTCTCATTAAGGATCTTAAATATATCATACCACTGCCAGCTCCTCTCTATGGTGCCTGTTGAATAGTTCAATTTCAGTCTTATGTGATTTCCCTTGTATGTGGTGGTTCATTTTTCTTGTGCTACTTTCAGTACTTTCTGCTTCTCTTCAACATTTGACAGTCTGATTAGTATGGCTCTTGGAGTAGGCTTATATTTGGATTTATTTTATTTGGGGTTATTGGGCCTCTATGATTTGCATATTTATGTCCTTTATAAGGGTTTGGAATTCCCCCCCCCCATATCTCTTCAGCTTTCTAGCCCTTTACTCCTGTCTTCTTCTTCTTCTGAGACACCAATGATTCTTATATTTGCATGCCTCATGTTATCCATCATTTCCCTGAGATCCAATTCCATTTTCTCCAACTTTCTTGCTATTTGTTCTTTTGTGTGCTGGAGTTCAATTGTCCTATTGTGTTTAGGCATTTGGTTATCTTGATAAACTTATTTTGCAAGTTGATTTCCTTAACTTCTCTATGGTTTTGTATTTGCTTGGGTTTGCAGTGAAGCTTCCCTTTTGCATTTAATTTGTCAGTAATTCCCCACCAAACTAAGGAAAGATATCATGGAGGTGAGACAATACTTCTTGAAGGTCTGATAAAAGCTAGAAAGATAGGAAATTTGTCAGACTACACTTTCTGCTTCTTCCCAGCAGATGGCTCTGTCAGGGTCATATCTTAAGGTTTCGTTGCTCTGGTCTGGTAGTGAGTATAAAGAAAGCACAAGGAGCCTCTGGTAGAGTGGTTATCTTTAATCTTTCCCTCAGCTCTGCTCTGATGCTTACAGAGCAGTAGTCCCTTATATACTAAATTACACAAAAGTGGCACTTTATCAACAAGTGACTTCACTCATGGGATACATAATTAGATACATGCATATCACATCATTGCTTACATAAGCTCTGCTGTATCATACTCCCCAAGAACTTATGAAGGCCATCTTAGCAGGCTGTTTATAATGAGTAATTTTTCATATCCACAGATTCTTATGGGCTGCCTCTTTCCTGACTGTGGCAGCCAGCTGAGCAGGATGGAGACCCAGCACAATTCCAGCCAGGACCACTGGTCTCAGTGTAGAGGATGGGCAGTGCGCATTTCAGCAAAGACTCCACTTGTGTGCCCAGTGTGTTTGGAGAGCTCCAGGCTCCCACTTGGTATAACCTTAGGCTATGGGATTAAATTTTTCTACCAGGAAACCCCTGATACTGTGTCAAATATTAGGTATACCAAATCAGTAGGCCAAGTACTTATCTTGAGCTTGCTCTTGTGAAGTTTATGTACGTAGTGGAGAAGCTTAACCTACATATAGGTATGCCTAAGAATTATTTCTGGAGGACCCTTTAGTTGCTCAAATGTGGCCTCTTTCTCCCTTTGCGCAGCTCTGCAAGTGAAATCATTGCCCTTCCCCTTTCATGGGACATGACATCCAGGGGTGAAAGTCTCCCTGGCAGCATGGGAGATGACTCCCAGGGATAAGTCCAGCCCTGGCACCATGGGATCAACATACATCCTGATCAAAAGGGGGAGAAGAAGTGTAACTAAAAGTATCAGTGGCTGAGAGAGTTCAAAGAGTCGAGATGCTACTCTGGAGGTCACTCTTATGCGAACTTCAGTTAGATATTGCTACCTATCATAACGTGCCAAACCCAACCAGGACCATTCCAGCCATTCCTAAGAACATCTAGGGCAATATATTAGATTCTACAAAGGTTCCATGCACTAGGGTAACTTTCCAGAAACCTACAACCTCTTGATGTGTACTGGACATGATAAGTCCTGAATCCTAGAGGGCCCAGCCTCTCCTGAACATCAGCTAGTTTCACCTCCCTACCCCATATTAGTGACAGCTGCTTCCAACATGAAAAAGTTAGAATGGGTATGCTGGTTTGAAAGGATGTATGTCCCCTAGAAAGTCATGTTTTAATCTAAACCCCATTTCGTAAAGGCAGAATAATCCCTATTCAATATTGTATGTTTGAATCTGTAATTAGATCATCTCCCTGGAGATGTAACCCAATCAAGAGTGGTTGTTAAGCTGGATTGGGAGAAATGTGTCTCCACCCTTTTGGGTGGGTCTTGATTAGTTTCTGAAGCCCTATAAAAGAGGAAACATTTTGGAGAATGAAGGAAATTCAGAGAGAGCAGAGAATGCTGTAGCACCATGAAGCAGAGAGTCCACTAGCCAGGGTTTTGGAGATGAAGAATGAAAATGCCTCCTGGGAAGCTTTATGAAACAGGAAGTCAGGAGAGAAAGGTAGCAGATGATGCCTTGCTCACCATGTGCCCTTGCAACTGAGGGAGAAACCCTGACTGTGTTCACCGTGTGCCTTCTCACTTGAGAGAGAAACCCTGAACTTCATCAGCTTTCTTGAACTAAGGTATCGTTCCCTGGATGCCTTAGATTGGACATTTATATAGACTTGTTTTAATTGGGACATTTTCTCAGCCTTATAACTGTAAACTAGCAACTTTTTAAATTTCTCTTTTAAAAGCCATCTGTTTCTGGTATATTGCATTCTGGCAGCTAGCAAACTAAAACAATGGGCATAGCCCAAATACCCCTAAAGAGAGAGAGAGAAAGATCAAAGGTGATGGTGGAGTTATACAGAGAGGGTAGGTTTTAACAAATGAATATGATTGCTGAATCATTAAATTGATACTTCTTTTAGTCTCCAATATCTTAGAGCAGCTAGAAGCAAAAACCTAAAATTGTGGAATTGTAACCCATACTAAACTCTGAAATCTGTTCTACAACTAATTGTGGTTCTGTACTTGGAAATTTACTGCTTTTATGTACATATGTTATTTTTCTCAAAAAAAGAAAAGAAAAATTGATTATGATGATAAAAAAATATTTATTCCTTCTTGCCTCCTCTATCCTGGAACAACTAGAAGGAAAAGTCTGAGAGGATGGTATGGTAGCCCATGACAAACTCTGGGATCTATCCTGTAACTACTTGTTGAAGAATGCTTTGAAAACTATCATTTTTTTTCTTTCCTTGCTTTGTATATATGTTATATTATACAATAAAAAAAAACTTAAAAAAATCCAGTAGGCTTGGTTTCCTAAAGCAGCAAGTAACAAAAATAATGCTTTGCATAAAATGATACAGCCTATGCCAAGGTGAGGTGGTAATTATCATCAGCTTTTATGTTTAATAATGATAGGATGTTATTAGGGCCATCATACCTAATAGCTGTCTTATATTCAAGTTAAAATATAGTCTTGGGGTAGCAGAGCCCAGCTTTGTGATTTACTCAGAGGGGAAAAAAAATATTTCAAGAAAGCTTTTAAACATATCAAAGGATGAAAACCATCATTTACACAGAAGTAAAATGAAAACTCAGTTTTCCAACTTAGAGCTCCTTCCCTGTGCTTAGAGCCTGGAGAAAATTAATCCTTTTAGAGTATTACAAGGATTATCATTTCTATAATTATCAAATCATTTTTCTCCTCAAACTTTCCAATGGTTTCCTGTCTCAGAATAAAGTAGTTCTTATGATGATTAATAAAGTCCTACATATTCCAGCCATCCACTACTCCCCCAACTTCAATTCCTGTTCCTTTCATTGTTTCTTACCCTGTTAGCTTCACTGGCCTCCTTGCTATTCCTCTAAAATTATAACCATGCTCCTGCCTCAAGGACTTCACTTTACTACTTGCAATGTTTGGAATCCTCTTACCATAGATTTGTCTAATTCTCTCTCTCTTGTTTCTTTATTCTCTGTTTATATGTGACCTTATTTATTGAAAAGTGTGGCTCCTCCACCCCTAGCTTCATGAACCCTGTTCACCCTGTGTCTTAGCATCCCAGTTTCTATGAAAAATACCACACAATGGGATGCTTAAAGGCAGGAATTTATTGGCTCATGGTTTCAGAAGCTAGAAGGCTTGCTTTCTCCCAGGGTCTTTAGGGTTCTAAATATCTTGCAGTTCTTAGGTTCCTTAGTCATCCACTACATGGCAATAATCTGATTTCTCTCCTGGGTTCCTTTGAGTTCTGGCCTCTAACTCCTCCATGTGACCTTTGTCTCTAAGGCTTTCAGTAATAGGACTTAGAGTCACCTTGATTCAATTGGTCACATCTTAGCTTAAAGTAACATCTTCAACATTTCTATTTATAATTGGTTTATAGCCACAGGAATAGATTAAGATTTTAAGATTATCTTTTTACCTAGGGTAGATAACTCAATCTGCCATGCCCTCTATCCTCCTTCCCTGCCTTATTTTCTTGTGAGGGTATATTCTCTTCCTTGGTGTGTTTATTCCTATGTAGTCTTAAATAATTATTCCTTGAAGGGAATTTTTTTTTTTACTTTATGTATTTTCATGTGTTTTAGTTTTATAATGCTGCTGCAATGCAGTATACCAGAAATAGGTTGGCTTTTTTTTTATATGCTGTATGGCAGGGTCACTTTCATTCTTTTTCCATGTGAGCATCCCATTACTGCAGCACCATTTGTCAAATTTTTGTCCATTGTTTGTTTTGTTAGTTTCCTTGTTTGTTTGTTTGTGATGTTCATGAGCCAGGAATCGAACCCAGGTCTCCAGCATGGCAGGAGAGAATTCTATCACTGAATTACCCTTGCACCCACAGGTTGGCTTTCATAAATGGAATTTATTGTCACAAGTTTACAGTTCTAAGGTCATAAAAATGTTCAGACTAAGGCATCCAGATAAAAAATACCTTGACTCAATAAAGATCAATTTGAGAAGGCATGTGGCTGGCATCTGCTGGTCCTTTGGCTCCTGGTTTCAAACAGATTCCCTCCAGGGCATTTTCTTTCTGCATCTCCAAAGGTCTCTGTCTGTGTGGGCTCTGAAGCTTTTTTCCAAAATGGTTCCCTTTTAAAGAACTCCAGTAAGAAACTCACCTTGAATGGGTGGAGGCATATCTCCATGGAAACCACTTAGTCAAAAAGTCCCACTCACAATTTGGTGGGTCACATCTCCATGGAAACAACTTAATAAAAAGGGCTCTACCCAACAATTTTGAATGATTATTAAAGAACATGGCTTTTCTGAGGTACACAACAGTTTCAAACCAGCACATTCCAGCCTCTGGACCCCAAAAAGACATGTTCATTCCATATTCAAAATACATTCATTCTGTTACAATATTACAAATTCTTAAACCACTTCATTAACAATAAAAATGCAATACCCAGTCAAAAATCAGTACAAAATCTCATGAAGGTCAATTACAAGCATGATCTGGCCTAAGGCAAAATTCTCCTCCAACTCTGGGCCTGTAAAACTCAGAACAAGTTATCTGTTGCCAATATATGGAGGAACAGTCATAGAATAGACAATCCCATTGCCATGGGGGAGATTGGAAGAAAAACAGGAGTCACTAGACCAAAGCAGTTCTGAAAACTTGCAAGATAAACTCCATTAGACTTTATAGTCTGAGAGTCATTCATCCTTGGGGTTTCAGAAAGCAGCAGCCCCATGCTTTCTAAGGGTCTACACAGTGGCCTTGTTCTCTCTAAATGCTAGGGTGAGTGCTGCAACCTTGGGAAACTTTGGGGAGACCACGTTTTTCTTGACTACACCCTCTCTGAGCATTGGGGTCGCACCAGGGCTCTCTGCCATCTCCAAGGCACATGCTCAACCCCCTTAGAACAATGAGTCAGCATCCAGGCTCTCCCCAATTCCCAAAGGAACATTGTCTACCCTCTCTAAGGCCTGGGGCACCAGAATTATTCCTGAGCAATGAAGCAATTTTGCTTCTAGTGAAACCCACCCTCTCCACATGCATGGGTGGGTCTGCTCTGCTGGCCCAATATTTCTTGGCTTCAGACTTTAGTTTTCATGGTTCTGCCTTTGAAGTAAGTTTTCCTTCAACTTGTCCCCTTTTCCATCCCTTTTAGTCCAGACTAGCATTGGTCCCATTTATGCAGGTCTTACAAGAAACTTGTCTGTTTCCCATGCAGTATACATGCATCACAGCCATCAGATAATAGCACTGTCCATAAATCCTTTCTGGATAACTCCATTTCAATTCTGTCTTTTTCTGAAATGGCTGACCGGTTCCATGTTTAGTTAAATCCTCATGTAGGCACTATTCTCTGGGGTTTCCCTTCCTGGAAGCTCAAAATTTTCCAGACCATCAATTTCTGGTTTCTTTATACCCAGCATTTCAGTTCCCAGCTTGTCTCTTTCCTGTCACATTTTACTATACACTGCAAGGAGAAGCCAGGCTGCATTTTCCACATTTAGTATGAAAATCTCTTCTGTTAAATGTCCAAGTTCATTACTCTTAAATTCTGCCTTCCACCTAGTATGAGCACTTAATTTTGCCAAATTCTTGCCCCTTTAAAACAAAGATCACCTTCCTTCCAGTTTGCAATAACACATTCATCATTTTTATCTAAGGCCTCATCAGAGTATCTTTAAAGTTCACATTATAGGAACATTCTGTTCAAAGCATCCTCGGCTTTCTCTATTCACCTCTTTACAACTCCTCCAGAATCTTCCCCTTATCCATGTAAAAGGCCATTTCAACATGTTTGGTATTTGCAAACTGCAGCACCCACTCCTCCAGTACTAATACCTGTTTTAATTTGCTAATGTTGCTGGAAGACAGTATATGAGAAAAGGGTTGGCTTTTATAAGGGGAATTTATTAAGTCACAAGTTTACAATTCTAAGGCCATAAAAATGTCCAAACTAAGGCATCCAGAAAAAAATAACTTGACTCAAGAAAGGCAGATCTGGAAAGGCACATGGCTAGCATTTGCCGGTCCTTTGGCTTCTGGTTTCAAACAGCTTCCCTCCAGGGCATTTTCTTTCTGCATCTCCAAAGGTCTCTGGCCATTTAGGCTCTGAAGCTTTTTCCAAAATCGTTCCCTCTTAAAGGGCTCTAGTAAGCAACCCCACCTTGAATGGGTAGAGTCACAGCTCCATGAAAACCACCTAATCAAAAGTTACCACTCACAACCAGGTGGGTCACAGCTCCATGGAAACAATTTAATAAAAATGATCCCAACCAACAATATTGAATGAGGATTAAAGAACATGTGTACTCTTTTGGAGTGCACAGCCGTTTCAAACCATTGCACATTATGTACTTAAATGTCATATTATCAGTGTCTGAACGGTCCATCTTAAATTGGTCTAAGATTGTTATTTAAGTGCAAGTCATTGTGGTTATTTTTTATTTCACTATGCATAAGGTAACTTTGGTGAGTTTCTCTGAGAAGCAGAGATGTTTTTATATTAGCTAGAAATAAATTCAACTATTCACAAAAATTTCAGGTGTCATTCTTAGTTATTTTGGTCCCCCTCCCTTTGAATTGCTTTTCAATTATTAAGTGAAGAATACCAGATCACGTTACTGATCATTATACTTTCAGTTCCTTGCACAGTGCCTGGTAGATACTGGATAATCAATAAATGTCAGTTTCCATTAGTAGATTTAATAACAGAATGATTTCTAAATCCATATTTGGAAAGAAGAACTCTATAGTCTAATTTTTGTCTTTCCCTAGTTTCAAAAATATATGAATACTGAAACAAGCCAATTTCCATGAATGATTTTTCTGTTTTCAAAGACAAGGTGATCAACTTTTTCACATTACAATTAAATTCTTACTCTCCGGTGATGCTTACAGAAAATTAGCTTTCATCTTAACTAAAATTTAAAGACCATATTAGGGAATCTTTCTTTACAGCAAGTCTAAAGTCCATGTATCTTTTAGAATGACATGTTCTCACTGACAGATCACATTGAATATACTACAGATCTTCTGAATTTATAAACTGATCTTTTAAACAAAACTCTACACCAAGAAATGAAAGTCAGCATTTCTCTGAGTTTCTAAAATTAAATAAGGCATTCAATGAATTTTGACTTTGAAATTGCATGTTCTAACTCAGTGACAAATTTAATTTAATATTTCACATTTTGCTCTAGATCGTTTTGTAAGTATTTTCTTAATGGAAAAGAGTACACAGCACTTTTTAACACTCTTGTGTTAGGGGTAAATTAAATAAGGCTGTAACCTGGGAGGTAAAATAAAGTGGTGGGTAAGAGCATGGACCCTAGAGCAATCCCGAAGAGTGGGAGTTTCTCACAAAGAAAGAGAATGTATCCCAGACAGTTTCAAAAACATGCATGAAAGCAGAGAGTTGTAAAATTCATTATGAATCCAGCAAATAGTATTGTGAAGTCAGTGAGACAGAAAAAGTAGTTTCAAAACAAACGGTAAATCATCCTTACAGAACAAATTCAAATAACAAATATAGAAGAAATGGGGAAAATATTTAAAAAATAGCATTTGAACATCGTAGTAAAAATTATACTACAGGAAAGACCCACTAAAAAATGCTAACGTTAGTTAGATTTTAAGGAGAGATAGGATATTTGCACAGCCTCAAAGTATTTCCCCAAATTGTTTATTAATAACTGTGTGGTTTTAACCTAACTCCAAACTTTTATATTATTCCCTCCAGGAGATGTGGCTAAATTCCATTCCTGTTAAATGTGGGCTAGATTTAGACTCATTTCTAATTAACTGAGCATGGAGAAGGAAAAAATATATAAGTTTCTAGTAGAGAAACCTGGCAGATACTGCTGTTTAACCAGTGATTAATCAGTAATGTCATGTTGACATCATACAGCCCAATGTGATGAGATGAGAAGAGCACTTCACAGTTCCAATACCCACCCCCAAATTCTAAAACCCCAGTGTTATCATGAGAAAACATAAGACACTACTAAATTGAGACAGTTTTTACAAAGTACCTGACCAGAACTCTTCAAAAGCGTCAAGGTCTTTCACAAAAAAGGCTGAGATACTGTCATAGCTGGAACCTGACAAGGCAACAGAATGCAACTTGCCATCCTGAGTAGGATTCTGGAACAGGAAAAGGATATCAGTGAAACCCTGTTAAACCCAAATAAAGTTTAATGACTGTACAAACGTTGAGTCCTTAGTTCCATGGTTATGTAAAATGTTACTCTTAGGGGAAGGTGAGTGAAAGGCACATATGAGCTCTCTTTACTATCTTTACAAGTCTTCTGTAAATCTAAAATTGTTTCAGAATAAAAAGTTAATAAATAGCTAAATAAAGGAATAGACTTACACTTCTGACAATAGCTATAAAAATAAGCCAGGGAATCCTCTTTCCAAAAACACATGTGAAACAAAAGAAAAAAAAAAAAGGAAAAAGAATATCAACTGCAAGACTCTAATCTGACCAAAAGCAATGTATAGACAAAGAGGTTTTCTCATGGAAATCTGCTAGAACTCTGAGTGCTAACAATAGGAACCTGTGGTTCCATCCTCCCTTCTCTCACCCTCCACCTACAGCTTGAACAATTTAGTGATTTTACCTTGTTGGTACTGCCAGTGAAAACCAGCAGCTTCACTGGCTAAGGGTAGGAACTGATATTGGACTGTTTCCAGCTGAACTTGCTACTTTCACTGACAATGTTGCAGGCCATTTGATCATAAAAACAGAAAGTAGGCGCGCTCCCGCATTCAGCCGCACAGGCGTGGCCGCGACGTGCCCGGCGCTGCCCGTGAAATCAGAATCATCATACCACGCTTGTCGTTAGGAGATTTTAAAAAAAGAAATCTCAACTTTGGGGACTTCCTGGAAGATGGCGGCTTAGTAAGACGTGCGGATCTTAGTTTCTTCTCCAGGACACCTACTAGGGGAGTAGAAACGATACAGAAAGCGCCCAAAGCCACAACAGAGATAAAAAAGACAGCGTACCCCATCCTGGAACGGCTGGCTGGCTGAGAGAAGCAGCTCGGGTGAGATCGCCGAGGCGCGCGGGCCTTACCGGGCGGGGTGGCAAGCGGCCGGAGTTACTCCCTTCCCCCTTCCCGGGCCGGCTGGGAGAATTGGAGAGGTGGTCCCCTGAAACCAAGGCGACTGGCGCCCACACCACGCGCAGCCCCCGGACCAACTGAGAGAATTGGATCGGAAACCCCCAGGCCGCGGAGAACGGTGACCCCGTGACTCCCGGGGAACGTGCACTCTCTTGGGCGGGCCGCTGCCGCTGGCGCCCTCCCGCCACGCTTGTTGCCCAGGGCTGACTAGGAAATTCGGACGGGCTCTTTCCCTGGCTGCGGCGACCAGCAACCCTCCCTGCGTTCGGACCCCGGGCCGGCTCAAGCCGCTTCGGCTAGCGAACCCCCAGGACTGCGAGAGTTTTCCAAAGTTTAAGGTCCCACAGCACCTTTTACTGGTGGGACCCGCAGACAAACGTGTGCCACGAGCGCCACCTACTGGGCAGGATAAGAAAAACAGAACCCAGAAATTTCACAGAAAAATATTACAACCTTGCTGGGTCCAACACCAAGAGAAATCTGAATAAATGCCCAGACGCCAGCAGCAGAAGATAACTGTCCACGCTCAAAAGACTGAGAATATGGCTCAGTCAAAGGAACAAACCAATAGCTCAAATGAGACACAAGAGCTGAGACAACTAATGCTGAATATATGAACAGAAATGGAAAACCTCTTCAAAAATGAAATCGATAAATTGAGGGAGGACATGAAGAGGACATGGGCTGAACATAAAGAAGAAATAGAAAAACTGAAAAAACAAATCACAGAACTTATGGAAGTGAAGGATAAAGTAGCAAACATAGAAAAAATAATGGATAGCTACAATGATAGATTTAAAGAGACAGAAGATAGAATTAGTGATTTGGAGGATGGAACATCTGAATTCCAAAAAGAAACAGAAACTATAGGGAAAAGAATGGAAAAATTTGAACAGGGTATCAGGGAACTCAAGGACAATATGAACCGCACAAATATACGTGTTGTGGGTGTCCCAGAAGGAGAAGAGAAGGGAAAAGGAGGAGAAAAACTAATGGAAGAAATTATCACTGAAAATTTCCCAACTCTTACGAAAGACCTAAAATTACAGATCCTAGAAGTGCAGCGCACCCCAAAGAGATTAGACCCAAATAGGCGTTCTCCAAGACACTTACTAGTTAGAATGTCAGAGGTCAAAGAGAAAGAGAAGATCTTGAAAGCAGCAAGAGAAAAACAATCCATTACATACAAGGGAAACCCAATAAGACTTTGTGTAGATTTCTCAGCAGAAACCATGGAAGCTAGAAGACAGTGGGATGATATATTTAAAATACTAAAAGAGAAAAACTGCCAACCAAGACTCCTATATCCAGCAAAATTATCCTTCAAAAATGAGGGAGAAATTAAAACATTCTCAGACAAAAAGTCACTGAAAGAATTTGTGACCAAGAGACCAGCTCTGCAAGAAATACTAAAGGGAGCACTAGAGTCAGATACAAAAAGACAGAAGAGAGAGATATGGAAAAGAGTGTAGAAAGAAGGAAAATCAGATATGATATATATAATACAAAAGGCAAAATGTTAGAGGAAAATATTATCCAAACAGTAATAACACTAAATGTCAATGGACTGAATTCCCCAATCAAAAGACATAGATTGGCAGAATGGATTAAAAAGCAGGATCCTTCTATATGCTGTCTACAGGAAACACATCTTAGACCCAAAGATAAACATAGGTTGAAAGTGAAAGGTTGGGAAAAGATATTTCATGCAAATAACAACCAGAAAAGAGCAGGAGTGGCTATACTAATATCCAACAAATTAGACTTCAAATGTAAAACAGTTAAAAGAGACAAAGAAGGACACTATATACTAATAAAAGGAACAATTAAACAAGAAGACATAACAATCATAAATATTTACGCACCGAATCAGAATGCCCCAAAATACGTGAGGAATATACTGCAAACACTGAAAAGGGAAATAGACTCATATACCATAATAGTTGGAGACTTCAACTCACCACTCTCATCAAGGGACAGAACATCTAGACAGAGGATCAACAAAGAAATAGAGAATCTGAATATTACTATAAATGAACTAGACTTAATAGACATTTATAGGACATTACATCCCACAACAGCAGGATACACCTTTTTCTCAAGTGCTCATGGATCATTCTCAAAGATAGACCATATGCTGGGTCACAAAGCAAGTCTTAACAAATTTAAAAAGATTGAAATCTTACACAACACTTTCTCGGACCATAAAGGAATGATGTTGGAAATCAATAATAGGCAGAGTGCCAGAAAATTCACAAATACGTGGAGGCTCAACAACACACTCCTAAACAACGACTGGGTCAAAGAAGAAATTGCAAGAGAAATTAGCAAATACCTCGAGGCGAATGAAAATGAAAACACAACATATCAAAACTTATGGGACGCAGCAAAGGCAGTGCTAAGAGGGAAATTTATTGCTCTAAATGCCTATATCAGAAAAGAAGAAAAGGCAAAAATTCAGGAATTAACTATCCATTTGGAAGAACTGGAGAAAGAACAGCAAGCTAACCCCAAAGCAAGCAAAAGGAAAGAAATAACAAAGATTAGAGCACAAATAAATGAAATTGAAAACATGAAAACAATAGAGAAAATCAATAAGGCCAGAAGTTGGTTCTATGAGAAAATCAACAAGATTGATGGGCCCTTAGCAAGACTGACAAAAAGAAGAAGAGAGAGGATGCAAATAAATAAGATCAGAAATGGAAGAGGAGACATAACTACTGACCTCACAGAAATAAAGGAGGTAATAACAGGATACTATGAACAACTTTACGCTAATAAATACAACAATTTAGAGGAAATGGACGGGTTCCTGGAAAGACATGAACAACCAACTTTGACTCAAGAAGACATAGATGACCTCAACAAACCAATCACAAGTAAAGAAATTGAATTAGTCATTCAAAAGCTTCCTAAAAAGAAAAGTCCAGGACCAGATGGCTTCACATGTGAATTCTACCAAACGTTCCAGAAAGAATTAGTACCAATTCTCTTCAAACTCTTCAAAAAAATCGAAGTGGAGGGAAAACTACCTAATTCATTCTATGAAGCCAACATCACCCTCATACCAAAACCAGGCAAAGATATTACAAAAAAAGAAAACTACAGACCAATCTCTCTAATGAATACAGATGCAAAAATCCTCAATAAAATTCTAGCAAATCGTATCCAAGAACACATTAAAAGAATTATACATCATGACCAAGTAGGATTCATCCCAGGTATGCAAGGATGGTTCAACATAAGAAAATCAATTAATGTAATACACCATATCAACAAATCAAAGCAGAAAAATCACATGATCATCTCAATTGATGCAGAGAAGGCATTCGACAAGATTCAACATCCTTTCCTGTTGAAAACACTTCAAAAGATAGGAATACAAGGGAACTTCCTTAAAATGATAGAGGGAATATATGAAAAACCCACAGCTGGCGGGCCGCGGTGGCTCAGCGGGCAAGAGTGCTTGCCTGCCATGCCGGAGGACCCCGGTTCGATTCCCGGCCCCAGCCCATGTAAAAAACAAACAAACAAACAAAATATAATAAAACAAGAAAATGTTTAAAGATGTTTCCCTTTCTTCCTCCCTTCCTTCCTTCTCTGTCTTTCCTTCCCTTCCTCCCTCTCTCAAAAAGAAAAACCCACAGCTAATATCATCCTCAATGGGGAAAAATTGAAAACTTTCCCCTAAGATCAGGAACAAGACAAGGATGTCCACTATCACCACTGTTATTCAACATTGTGTTGGAGGTTCTAGCCAGAGCAATTAGACAAGAAAAAGAAATACAAGGCATCAAAATTGGAAAGGAAGAACTAAAACTATCACTGTTTGCAGACGATATGATACTATACGTCGAAAACCCGGAAAAATCCACAACAAAACTACTAGAGCTAATAAATGAGTACAGCAAAGTAGCAGGTTACAAGATCAACATTCAAAAATCTGTAGCATTTCTATACACTAGTAATGAACAAGCTGAGGGGGAAATCAAGAAACGAATCCCATTTACAATTGCAACTAAAAGAATAAAATACCTAGGAATAAATTTAACTAAAGAGACAAAAAACCTATATAAAGAAAACTACAAAAAACTGCTAAAAGAAATCACAGAAGACCTAAATAGATGGAAGGGCATACCGTGTTCATGGATTGGAAGACTAAATATAGTTAAGATGTCAATCCTACCTATATTGATTTACAGATTCAATGCAATACCAATCAAAATCCCAACAACTTATTTTTCAGAAATAGAAAAACCAATAAGCAAATTTATCTGGAAGGGCAGGGTGCCCCGAATTGCTAAAAACATCTTGAGGAAAAAAAACGAAGCTGGAGGTCTTGCGCTGCCGGACTTTAAGGCATATTATGAAGCCACAGTGGTCAAAACAGCATGGTATTGGCATAAAGATAGATATATCGACCAATGGAATCGAATAGAGTGCTCAGATATAGACCCTCTCATCTATGGACATTTGATCTTTGATAAGGCAGTCAAGCCAACTCACCTGGGACAGAGCAGTCTCTTCAATAAATGGTGCCTAGAGAACTGGATATCCATATGCAAAAGAATGAAAGAAGACCCATCTCTCACACCCTATACAAAAGTTAACTCAAAATGGATCAAAGATCTAAACATTAGGTCTAAGACCATAAAACAGTTAGAGGAAAATGTTGGGAGATATCTTATGGATCTTACAACTGGAGGCGGTTTTATGGACCTTAAACCTAAAGCAAGAGCACTGAAGAAGGAAATAAATAAATGGGAACTCCTCAAAATTAAACACTTTTGTGCATCAAAGAACTTCATCAAGAAAGTAGAAAGACAGCCTTCACAATGGGAGACAATATTTGGAAATGATATATCAGATAAAGGTCTAGTATCCAGAATTTATAAAGAGATTGTTCATCTCAACAACAAAAAGACAGCCAACCCAATTACAAAATGGGAAAAAGACTTGAACAGACACCTCTCAGAAGAGGAAATACGGATGGCCAAGAGGCACATGAAGATGCTCAATGTCCCTGGCCATTAGAGAAATGCAAATCAAAACCACAATGAGATATCATCTCACACCCACCAGAATGGCCATTATCAACAAAACAGAAAATGACAAGTGCTGGAGAGGATGCGGAGAAAGAGGCACACTTATCCACTGTTGGTGGGAATGTCAAAGGGTGCAACCACTGTGGAAGGCAGTTTGGCGGTTCCTCAAAAAGCTGAATATAGAATTGCCATACGACCCAGCAATACCATTGCTAGGTATCTACTCAAAGGACTTAAGGGCAAAGACACAAACGGACATTTGCACACCAATGTTTATAGCAGCATTATTTACAATTGCAAAGAGATGGAAACAGCCAAAATCTCCATCAACAGAAGAGTGGCTAAACAAACTGTGGTATATACATACGATGGAATATTATGCAGCTTTAAGACAAGATAAACTTATGAACCATGTAATAACATGGATGGACCTAGAGAATATTATGCTGAGTGAATCCAGCCAAAAACTAAAGGACAAATACTGTATGGTCCCACTGATGTGAACGGACATTCGAGAATAAACTTGAAATATGTCATTGGTAACAGAGTTCAGCAGGAGTTAGAAACAGGGTAAGACAATGGGTAATTGAAGCTGAAGGGATACAGACTGTGCAACAGGACTAGATACAAAAACTCAAAAATGGACAGCACAATAATACCTAATTGAAAAGTAATCATGTTAAAACACTGAATGAAGCTGCATCTGAGCTATAGGTTTTTGTTTTGTTTTGTTTTGTTTTGTTTTGATTTTACTATTATTACTTTTATTTTTTTCTCTATATTAACATTCTATATCTTTTTCGGTTATGTTGCTAGTTCTTCTAAACCAATGCAAATGTACTAAGAAATGATGATCATGCATCTATGTGATGATGTTAAGAATTAATGAGTGCATGTGTAGAATGGTATGATCTCTAAATGTTGGGTTAATTTCTTTTTTTCCGTTAATTAAAAAAAAAAAAGAGAAGGGATAATTGGAGATGAAGGGATACAGACTGTACAACAGGACTGGATATAAAAACTCAGAAATGGACAGCACAATACTACCCAATTGTAATGCAATTATGTTAAAACACTGAATGAAGCTGCATGTGAGGTATAGGTTTTTTGTTTTTATTTTTTTTGTTTTTTTTTCTTTCTATTATTGTTTTAATTCTTATTCTGTTGTCTTTTTATTTCTTTTTCTAAATCGATGCAAATGTACTAAGAAATGATGAATATGCAACTATGTGATGTTATTAAGAATTACTGATTGTACATGTAGATTGGAATGATTTCTAATTGTTTTGTTAATTCTTTTTTTAATTAAAAAAAAAAACAGAAAGTAAGTGCCTTCTTCATAAGATTTTCATGAGGATTAAATCACATAAACTTAATTCGTATAAAGAATTATACCAACATCAGGTACATAATAAGGGGTCTATAAATGTTAGCTATAAGCTGAAAGCCACAAAACATGGCAGAGAAGGACCAGTAGATGTCAGCCATGTGCCTTCCCATGTGACAGAGGTGTCCCAGATGCCGGTAGCCTTTCTTCAGAGAAGGTGTCATCCCATTGATGCCTTTACAGGGAATATTTTCATGGACTTAGAACAGTAAATTTGCAAGCTAATAAATCCCCATTGTAAAAGTCAACCTATTTCTGGGTTGTTGCATTTTGATAGCGTTAGCAAACTGAAACAGAAGTCTAAATGGATCCCCCTCATTTTATGACACATAGTTCCCTGCAGCAGGTAAAAAATACTTGGTCCCATATTGAGCTTATTTTTTAGCTCTCCTTCCATTTCAAGGGAAAAGAGAGATTATAACAGCAAAATGAGACAACACACATGCACACAATAACAACAACGACCAACCAATGACAAAAACCCAAAGGAATCCAAAAAGATCAGGAGAGTCATTGATAATGAGAAAGAGTTTAAAGAAAGAAAAGGCAGCGACAGAGATAGACATCGATTCAACAATTAGATTTTTAAATCATATGCCCTAATATATTAAAATACTAAACAAAAAGCTTGTCATGACTTTTTAAAGGAAGATTTTATTAAATTTATCAATAAACTCTTATTTAAGTCTCTTATTAAAGGATAATGGAGATGACCGAGGTGAAGATTTCCGGCCATTTAGGGTAGAAATGCAATATAATAAGAGATTTGCTCCAAGCAAACCCTCCCTTGTATCATTTTGCAATCATTTGGCCCTAATTGTGTCTTTAATGTAATCAAATGAACTAAAATAAGGCGACATATAAATTAGATTTATTTTTATCATTAATGCATGTAGAAACATTTTAATGTGGGACACTAACATTTCAAGAATGTGAAATATGAGTTATGTACTTTATAATGTATTCTTATGGTCTTTTGTTTGCTTTCTAATTCAGCTTTTAAACATTTAAAATAAACTTTTGATGGCACAACTGATTTTTCTATTGTTAATCCTCCTATTTGACTAACTTAACAGTAACACCCCTTGTCAAAAAATGTTTAAATTCATGACAAAATACTAAAGAACTTTTTTGTCTTATTTCCACACTGTTCAGTTTGATAGCTTGTCTTCTAGAAACGATTGATGTATTGCAGTTATTCACCCAATTTTGTGGTTTTACATTCAGTTGCATGCATCTTCTTTTGCATGTCAACATAGTCATAATACAAAAATTCCTTTTGATTTCTCCTCTTGACAGTTTTCAGTAAACGAAAAATATATAAATATGAGTCTGACTTTAACCTAGATAACAAGAAGTGTCAAGTCAAAACACTTGTTCTCATTAATTCTCACAGGTTGAAATTAATGCATTTGACTGAGACAGGTGGACCTTTCCCTTATTTTCCTTCTGAAAATGAAGCTACTTCATCTTGGACAAAGTGCTTAGATAACAGGTAAATGTGATGTGCCATTAAACCCATTTTGCTTTCATTTTGACAGTGTTTCAGATCTTCATGGGAGACCATGTCCACAGATTACGTGAATGAAGGCAAACATTTTAGCAAAAATATATGTGGAATGAAGCCATTTTTGTCTAAAACATGATCATCTGAAAAAAAGAGTATGGCCTCGCAGATTTAATTTCTTCTCCTTTAAAGTGTCAGGGATCATTTTAAAATAGAATATTGGTCAAGGGATAACACAGAGATAGAAGCGATATCCCAGCAAGCATCCTTTCTGCAACCGTAAGCACCTATGCAGTGCACACAGGGCTCGGCCCACTTGATAGGTGAGCTAGGAATAAAACTCAATTGTATAAAATCATCGTAAATTCCTATTTTGAAGCCTTAATCCACGGTTGCAGTAGTAAAGATCTAATCTCAGTCATCTAAGGTTCTCCTTTTTCCCTGGCAGGTCTAAGGTCAGGGGCCTTATCTACTTCCAAAGTATTGGAGAAGGAAGGCCCACGTGGGAATCAATTTGTGTCTATTTCCACATACCTGCTGAGACATTCACTGGCCCATCTGGTCCTCAGACGTCTGTCTTCAGAGACCCCCACGGGTGCTTCCTCTGTTGAAGGCAGCTAGGCCCCTTCAGATCTAAAGACTTCTGCCCACAAGTCTAAGGCCTGGGTCATGGGTGATGCCTCACCTTCCCTGCTGGTCTTGGGCAGTAACTGTCCTCTTAGTGTGTCTGCGGGTCCTTTCTGCCAGGACTTATTTTGTGGCTGGTCTAGGTCTCACTATGCCCTAAAGGGCAGAGAATCCACTTCATTCTCAGATCCCACAACCTAAACTGGATTCTGCTGTCTCCCTTGAATACTTCCTCTCCCTTTTCACTTGCTCAACTCAGGCGTCTTTCTAGACTTCACATTTCCGGCGTGGGATGTGTGGTCCAATGACTGCCACAGTATAATTACTAAGTGAGCAGAACTAGCATCACCTGCACCTTCTTTGAAAAGCCACATTCAGACTCATGAAATTAAATAAAAGTTCTGAAGCTAATGCAGTGTTTAGAGCAATCTGCAATTCAACAAGGTACATGTGTGATTCGATGCCGGTTTGTGAACCACTGATGGGTCTACGCTGAAGGAAGGTAACCTTTATGTCCCTAAGGACTTTAGCTTTTAAACACCAAAAAGAAAAGCCACTGTTTTTCTTTTCTCTCTATTCTATTGCCTCTTTCTCCTGAGCTATGTGCACAGAGCATCCTACCTGAGAAGAGGAAGTAACATATGAAGAAAATGTTTATCAGCTAAAACAGAAACACTAGTAATATTTCAAATAGAGTGTCCCTCTGAAACCTTTATGAAAAGTCAGCACAACCATTTCTAATTAAAGCAGAAGCTTTTGTAGATCCATTTCAAGCTGGTTATAGACTCATAGCTTAACAAGGACATGTGGCTCACCTTCACAGGTCAGCGTGGAGATTTTCAAGTTTAATATGCTGAAAAATATTTTAAGAAGTTAATTAAAAATGAAGTTTCCAAGATCTGTCCCAAAAGTTTCTAATTCTCAAATCTTCATTATTTTCTTTCAAAAACTCTAGATACAATGCAAGGGGTTCATCGATCACGGGCGGAGAATGTTAGGGAGTCCTTGCCCAACTCAGTTTTGTGTGTAGAGTGTGTTTACGTTAAATCCCTCTGTCTCCTCGGAAAGATTTCAGGCTGGCATATTCTATTTAACTACCACAAAACCTCAAATACTCTTGAGGAATTGCACCTGAAAGAACTTTGACTTTCCCTCAGAGTTCAATTAGTATTCTTAAGTTACAAAACTTTTTTAAAAGAGCCATTTTAATTCAACTCCCTTCCTTTCTTTCTAAAGGGACATTCTCAGCATAGCAGTTTCTTCTTAATGGCTTAAAGTCAGGAACTACATCTTTCCACCCTGTATCTAAAAGCACCTGGCACCAGGCCTTGCATATAGTAGGTGCTGATTGCCAGTGCCGGCAGGTGCTCAGGTGAGAGCTGTGCAGCCCTTCCCGGGTTTGGTCAGTCTCCTGGCTCCACTAGGGCGCCAGGATATTTGCAACTGTACTAAATAGGCTCCTACTTCATACAACTTTTTTAAAGTTGCTTTTCAAACCTTTTGAAAGTGTTTTTCTCCTACATCCTCCTGGAACAACAGGCGAAATGCTGTCAGGGTGGCAATTATTTACCATACTTGTAATTTGCTGAGGGTTCAAAAACAAGGTAACCATGCTTGGGAGAAATATCTATAACTTACACATATAAATAGGCTTTGATAAAGAGCTTGAGTGCAAAGGCATTATGTCTATTTGCCTACTGAGAAAATGCTTCCTTCTGGACTTATAGCTATGTTCAAAAGGCCTTTAAATAACAGACTTCTTATTAGAGAAACCATTCTTTTACTATTACCTCACTTGGGAACACATACCAGATGCTTTTGAATAGCCCTAGTCACTGACAGACACTAAACTTCACTATAGAGTCTGAACAGTGTCACCTGGCTGAAGTGTTTTTGTTCACATATGGAAATACCTGCCCAAAGGCAGTTAAGAACACTGCAGTATAATTAAAATCATGAAGCGACCAACTATCTACTTGTTTCTTACTTGGACAAACTGAACTAAACTTTTTCTTTGCTCTGTATTCAAACAATACATGCACTACTTAAAAGGATGAAAATATACATTATTGTTCTCTAACTTTCTCTGGCAGTATCCCTTCGCAATATCATTCAGTCTTTCATGTTTGTTACTGTCGTCACTGCTGTTTGACTAAGAGAACTACATATAAGGACAGGAGAATCAGCCTTGACACAGATTAGTTGACATGGGGCGGGGGGGGGGGACTGGGCAATTCTGCCTCAGGTATGGGAAAAGAGAATATTCATTAAAGTGCCTATTATATCAAGAATCATTATAATAAATGAATGTACAAATCACCTAACTCATGAAAGAAAGAAAAAGCAAGAAAAAAAGAAACAGAAATTTCTTACCTGAAATTTAGAGAAGTAGGACTGGCTTTGGTTAAAACCTACATGATCTGGTAACTCAATCCATAAGGCCAGAGAGAAGATTCCTTTCCATTTCTCTTTTCTGCCTGCATGTGGCATTGCTCCATTCTTGGTAGACTTCTCCTCTAGTCCCAAGATGGTTTCCAGTAGTCCTTGTGGTTCCATGGTGAAGGGAGAAATTGTTTCCCAGCATTTCAGGATTCCTTGAGATTCTGTTTAATTGTACCAGTTGAGAGCACAGGTTCACCCTTAACCCCTAAGCCAGTGGTGGTGGTGGGGGGGCATAACTACAGCTTGAGTTCGGGTCAATTACACACACTCTTAACTCAGAAGCAAGGGAGGGGTTACCACAACAAAAACCAGGCTAATGATACCAAGAAGATGGGTGATTGATGCAGGTCAGCAACAGGTCACTTGCCCACCACTTAGCCTAGTCATTGTAAGAGATTTTTGATTCTTTATATAATTTAATTATTAAAAAAAGAAAACATGGAGAGATTTTCTAATTTTATATTGAAAAGGAAACTGAATTTTAAGGAATTTGTAATATGCTCCAATATGGCAGCAATAGTTTCTAGGACCCAGCTGCTTGGCCTCCTAAGCCCTTGCTTTCTTTAAATCCAAAAGACCTCCTTGTAAGACAATAGCAGGTTAGCAAAAGTTAATGTTTCCTGCCCCCACCCCACCCCACCCCACCCCCCTTTTTCTTTTGCATGGGCAGTCACTGGGAATCTAACCCAGGTCTCTAGCATGGCAGGTGAGAACTCTGCCACTGAGCCACGATGGCTCACTCTTCTTTCCGGCTTTTTAGTCAATCCAAAAGGGAAAAGAAATATTACATAATTTAACAGCTGCTGCTTCCATTATGAATGCCTCTCAAACAAACCCAGCCATCACTACTATTAAAATGATAAACCTCCTTCCAGGTACTGGCAACATTTTATGGGTTTTATTTAAAAACAAAAGCTGTTCAAAGGTCACCACTTCATGTAGGCAGCTTTTTTTCTCTTTACACAATATTCCTGATGCCCCACACATCTTCTCAGGTGGTTTCCATAAACATAAATGAGTACTGTAACTCATAGATGCAGCATATAGAATATATGTTCCTATAAAGCCAACAAATGACAGAGAAAATTCTCCTATAAAGCAAATAATAAAATGCATGGGTTCAGTTTCTTCTTTGGTTTCATTAGGTTTTTCACATGGAGGAAGAAGTGCATATGCAATCAAGCATTATATTAAAGAAACACATTTTAAGCCAAGATCATTTATTCCTTGTCAAGGCAAATTTCCAACTGATAGAGTATATATGTGTATGATTGATAGATTAGATAGAAATCATTTGTAGGGAACAAAGATCATCTTTTTATATGGAAACAAACATCGTAGGGAGGGAAAGCCAGATTGATTCTGGCTGTGGAGACACAAGTTTAGGAGGAGACTTTGATCCTGATGCCAAGTAAAAAAGATTTATGTTGGGTCATATGAAGACTCGTTCAGCTTTAGTTAAAGAAGGCGGTGGCCAGGAGTCTCATTTACAGTCTCTGAGTGGGAGCCTGCAGTCAACAGGGCATTGGGGGTGAAAGAGGAAGCAGCCTCTCCCCTCTACCTCAGCAGGTGGCCAAAGATAGCTCCACAGCCATCTGCAGATTAATAAGGCTGGAGGAGCATTCCACTTGCAGCACAGTGATAGCTTTTAGCCAATTCCCTTGGAAAAGAGGGACTATTATTGGAGCAACAATGAAGAAGGTCAATGGAAGGGTAATTACAAACAGCACAGCAACAAAAATAAGGCAATAAAATAAAATGTTGCTAGGAATTTCCAAGTTTATTCTCTTAAAAGAGTTTTGGCTATTTTTAAACTGTATTTTGTTTTTCAGCTGTAGTTTTGTCTTTTTAGAAATTAAATTAGAGCCACTTATATGGGAAAACTGCATAAAGAAGCATCTCTGCCTTTGTTGTCTAGGGACTGAAAGAGTTGAAGTCAAGCATGAAGGCAACCGGGAGGCATCGTGTCATGTAGCTAAGGGGATGCAAATCTAAAAGCCTCCCCAGAACGTGTGCTGCAGAGATCCTTAACGACTGCTCTCTCCATGAACCACCAACACCAGTTCTCAGCATGCAAAATTCTTCCCAGCTGCTCCAGATGAGGCTTGCTTTTTCCTTTTTTTTTTTTTTTTTGGCCCTCAAATTATCTGTCAGGCAAGGCAACCTCATAAATGAAATGCCTCTGAGCCTCTATGTTTCTAAAGAGAGTGTCACTCAGCCACTGCCACTTTCCAGTATAAGTTTAAAAACTGATGATCAAAGATAGACACTTATCTAGAAGTGCTGCATACTGATTTTCTGTCCATTATTCAAACTTATCAATGCCTAAAAAATGTGGTTTTGATCCTGAAATTACCCCCTAGGAATCTGTGAGAATCAGGACATAAAGTCCCTAGCAGAGTGCTTGGAGCATATGAATGCTGCCAGAACCCCAAATACTGGAATTGTTATCAAAACTATGAGTCACTCACAAAATTCAATCTCATCACCTCAATTAAGCCCAGTCTTGATAAACCACCTTATTCATCAAATTTGGCTCCCAGTGCCTGTTTGATCAAGTTGAATTATTGTACAAAGCATGAAGATCTTCAATTACTGATTCATTGCAAATGTGTTTGTCAATGCCACTGGCAAATTCCAGAAGAAGATCTCAGGAACAACTGACAGCTAAGGCAGCAACTTCTGGCAAATAAATATCTGTCTCTCCAAGAGGGATTCATTGAAAGTTAGCTCATTCTCTTGTGTATATATTTTGCTATATTATTTTGAAGACAGCTTCATGGCTCTTCTGGGCATACCTTCATCTTAGCACTAACTATGCACATACAGATGGTAACCAGCCATGCCCTTGGTAGAATTTTATACAAGGAAAATGCATTAGCATTTTATCAAATCTAATTCTGAATATAGAAAAACACTGATCCCACACATTTTGGAATATGCATTTATAGCTAATAACAATTAGCATCTCTTCAATGTTATGGGCCAGCTGACTTGTGCTGGGTACTGATTCAAAGTGATTAAATGCATTTAACCATGTCATTTGTAAAGCACTGTATTGATTATTTGTAATTTTCATGCCCATGTCACAGAGAAGAAAAATAACAATAAGCTTTTAACTTTGAGAAGAAACAACGACAAACTTCTCAAAGGTTGGTAAACTGTGATTTAAGCACAGGAAGTTTGACTCCAGAGCTCATTTTGCTACACTGCTTTTAACATTTTTAGATAACTCGCTGTAGGATATTAATAGAGAAATAGATTTATTCCTACATTCCTTCTTGCCTCCCTGTAATCTCCTTTCTGACTTTACCCTTAACAAATACATACTTTTGTGTTCTTAAAATTTTTTTGTATAAACTATTATATGAACTATAATTTTTTAAAAGTCTGAGTTATGTTATTCCTTTTGACTTTATGCCATATATTTCATTTAACTGTCTTCTGCCAATTATAGCTTTATCAGCTTTGGAAATTCAAACATCACAATGTTTTCCAAATTTTTACAAGTACTCAAAGCATATAATAAATCTGGATGAGCTCTGATGAGGATTTTATAAAGTAGAGAGAAATAGGTTATAGTTCCAGAATACTTTTTGAGTCTGCTGCCAGAAAAGTTTAGCTAGATTTACTTGCTCTAAATTCTCCTTTTGGGGGCATAGGCTGTCCAGGGAATTTGAGATGTCTGATAACCCCGAGTTCAAGCTTAGATTCTGCCACTTACTAGCTATTGTACTTAGAGAAATTACTTAACTGGCTTCGACTCTCTCATATTTAAGTGAACCTAATATCACTCCCTCATAGTATTATTGTTAGGGAATAAATTACATTTTCCTAGATTTCCAGCCTCATATTTTAAAACTGGAATTAAAATTTCTCTGTACTAGGGTAAAGGAAGAGAGTGTCGGTGTTTTATTTTCCAGTGCAAAACGAGGCTGGGAGTTATAATCCAAGGAAAACACACTTTCCTTCCTGTTATCCTGTCTGGACTGTGTTTTTCATTTGCCTTTGGAACTGACAGTCTCTCCCAGGAGATTAATTTAATGCACTTTTGAACAACTCTTCCACATCAATAACAGAAACATTAACCACCACGAGATGCAATAGTCCCTCCCCAAGAGGCTCCGGCTGCCGCAGTTTAACGGCACCTTGCTCTATGCCGAGTTTTCTAACCTGGGATAACCGGACAAAATCCCACTGGTAGGGATCAAAACTCAGTCATCCCATGGATAGAGATTTTAAAGACCACAGGAACAATTGTTCAGGGAAATCCTAAGACGGGCCTCAAAAGATTCTGATTTACAACACTGATTTAGCATTCAGGTTAACGCATCTAACTGAGCCTTAGGGAAGCTGTGCTTAACAATGAAATATTTGGGGAACACTGATGCACCATAAAATCACAGTCTCTATAACAATAGTGTCAGAGGCTAAGAATTTAAAATTGCTTTATTATTACATGTTACACAGTATATCTCAGGTTCACAATGGATTTCCTCCCAAGACTGAATTCAGATTTTATTTCAAATGCGCCTCTTGAATTTTATTTCATATTTGAGGAGTTTTACTTTCTCCAGACAGATGTTTATTGTTTATTATCCTTACTAAAATTATATATTTGGAAATAAAACAGGATCCTAACTGATAGGTATAAAAGCCTCCATACATTTTAGTAACTGTGGAGTAATAATTAAGTTGCAGGTTGACCACATATCCTGCAGAATTAGATTTCAGGAATACAGCGATTAAGTCCACAGTCATATTTTGGAAAGTAGTAAGTGAATCCAAAATAACTTTCGAATAATATTCCATGGCTTACTACAGGCTCCCCCCAAAAATACTTCCATCTCTCAAATGAAAGTGATTCATCAGTAGAGGATTGAAGCTAGCAGAAGAACTATGTATTTGCTCCCAACAAATTACATTATCAGGGAATAAATAGTCCATATATCTATAGGCACATTCAATGTTTATCCTGTATTCTTATTTTCTTTTATGTCAGTGTTGTATCGAGTTTACATTATATGCTAATTGATAAAGGGAATGTAGCTCACTGCTCTTAAAGTATGCCAGCTCTGAAATAGATGATTTTCTACCATCTTTGGTTCCATTTAAAGACAGAGTCAGCAGAAGTTAATATATGACAATTTTAAACACAGTTCTCACTGAATTTATATTAGATAAATGGGCTACATGTGTCAGTGAGGCAAGATTGTGGGATTGGATAGTCAGGTATGGGAAAATAAGAACCACGTACTTGATGCGCATTCTACTTATTACTTTGGTAAATAGTACATCTAAAATAATTTAGAGGGCAGGCCACGGTGGCTGAGCAGGTAAGAATGCTTGTCTGCCAACCCCGAGGACCCGGGTTCGATTCCCGGTGCCTGCCCATGTAAAAAAATAAATAAATTTTTAAAAAAATAAATAAATAAATAAAATAATTTAGATATACATGCATATCTGAATACATTTGAACAAAACATATATGCACATATTTAATATGCATACACACAATAACTCAAAATTTCTCTGACTCTATCAGATTAGGAAATTTAGGCTCACAGAAGTAATTTAATTTGTTTGAGATCACACTGAAAGTAAGTGACAGGACCAATATTAGAGGCCATCCCCCTGAATCTGTTGCCCAATCACATATGTGGTAAACAAAAGTAGTGTACGAATTTTAATTCCATTCCTATTGAACCACACAAAGATGACTGTGCAGTTGTCAGCTACAACTGATGTCTTCAGGATCTATTACAAAAAAGAGATTTGGCTCTCAATTCCATGGTAACTTCATGTGTTTTTTTCTCACATAGGACCACATCTAAGGGCTATACTAATCATAGGGGTGTGTACTTGTGGTAATAATACTGCATTAAGTGTGCTTAGCTACCCAAGACCTACTACTGCCACCGGTTTCCTTTATGCCATTGACTTTAATAATGTTAAGGCCTCTTACCTAGTTTTGTGGATTTTTCTGCTTAAATGAGAACGGTTTGACCGACAACTCACATTAACACTGGGCCTACAAAAACAAATTTCAGTTGAAGTAGAAGCTAATAGTACCTTAAATATCACCATTAAAATAATATCCATGGAAACTAGAAGAAATGATCTACAAAATAGATAACTTTATATAGAGATATGAATAATTGTTTGAAGATGCAAACTTTTATGCAAATTTTAAGCTACTTTTATGGACTATGACCAAGGACGGTCATTGCCTTTAGCATAAATTTGTTGTGTTGAAGAACCATTTTCAGGTATTAATTTCATATTGTTTATAATCTTGTGACAGCCTGACGCTGGGAATTTCAACCTCCTTCATAAACAAGGATCTGCGCGGAAACCAAATGATTATTTTGGTTCTTTTCCCAAAATCATCTTGGCAAAGAGACTTTCACACCCCAAAGGTCCACATCTGCAATTGCAAAATAATTAATTTATTGCCAAGCCATTGTTCGTATTCTAGGACACCAGCCAAGATCGAATACTGGCATCATTAAGTGAAAAACATTGCAATGTTAAATACTGTATTTCCCTGCTTCATTTTGCCAATCAATGATGTCAGTAGATTCCTGTTCTTGAGGAAACTTAATTAAATTCTTTCATTCAGATAATCAACACTTGTGCTTTCCAACCACTCTTTAAACAGTCATTCTTTGTCTGGCAGCTGTGAGAACTCTTTACCCCATCCCCCTACAGAAACAAATGGAGGAAAAAAGTTCATTTAACAGTTAGATAATGGAATTCTGTTTGGGATCCATTCACTGGCATATTGCAGTTTTAACAGTTAAGCTGAACCCTGGCATTTATTCAAGCCAAGTGAGTATCTGAGTCAATGAAGTTCGATAAAAATGAATTAACTGCCTCTTTTTACCACATCAAAATATTATTCCCTCTTCCAGATACAAAATATAAATATTGTAAACTTTATTGTTATAAAATTTGAAAATAAATAAAACCAAAATCACACATTTTAAATTCTGGTTAATGTAAAAAGAGGAATTTTAACTGAAAATACACACCAGACAAATCAGAACTAAGCGTTCATTAATTTTACAGAATCTTGGTAAAAAGAGATGTGTGAATATGTGTGTGTCTTCAAGACAGAGTCTGTTTTTATTTCTATTTTTTTTGTCATTATTTCCCAATTGTTCAATATAATAGGTGGCACAACTTTATCAATAAATCTCTCTCTCTCCCCTCATATGTGTGCACATGAGTTCATGTGCACGCATGCACACTTTCTCTTTAGGCCATTAAAAAATAGGCTTAGGTTGGTTCACAATGGCTCAGCAGGCAGAGTTCTTGCCTGCCATGCCAGAGACCCAGGTTCTATTCCCAATGTCTGTCCATGCAAATAAATAAATAAATAAATAAAAGACTTAGTTCATTACATGGATGTATTTTACCTGCCCATCCTGAATATCCCTAATATAAACTGTTTATTTGGAGACATCTTGATAACATAATCACTTAGGCTTTTAGAAAACGCATTTGCAAATATTTAAAATGTTTATAAAAATATTGATATTTGATCTTCAAAAATGCTTATGCATTAGGATATGATTTGAAATGACACATTTATTGCTGTATAATGAGTTCACGTTATATAACCTTTTTATTTGTATGCTATGTGGCGGGATCACATTTCATTCTTTTTCCCTGTGAGTATCCCTTTATTATAGTAGCACCATTTGTTGAATTTTTGTTTGGTTGGTTTTTTGTCTGTTTGTTTTTTTAGGAAGTACATGGGCCAGGAATTGAACCTGGGTCTCCCACGTGGCAGGCAAGAATTCTACCACTGAACTACCCTTGCACCCCTTCAATATGTAAGCTTTTTAAACAGGATCTGGGAACTAGAAAAATGTATTTATAAAATTCATTCTCACCATCTAACAGTCTACCACAAAAGTGAACGTAGCTAAAGGAGCAAAGTTGAAGAATATTTACCTTGTACATGTCCCACATTTTCAATAGTACGATTACCTTAGTCTATATAATAAAATGCTGTAGAATTAACACGCATAATTAGGCCACACCTAAACACAGTAATAGAAGATATACATCCTTTTAATAGCTATTATTGGGTCTGAATTATCTCATTTTATATTAACACAGTCAAATCAACTGCAGCTCTAAACTTTGCACTCTATATACACACATAGAGTCTTTTCACTTTGACTGGGTTGGAGGAAATTTTGTCCGAGAGATCTAGTCCTATTTTGAATCCAGCTATATTTGACTTCCCCCTTTTGATCTCCCCAAGCCAAATAATGGCCCTACACCTGCTTAATTATCTTTAAAAACATACAGTTAGTAGTCCATTTGGCATTTACTAGGAAAAAGGGAAGCTATGTCTCTGAATATAAAAAATAATAAAATAATCTTATATAGCACATGTACATAGGTCAAATCTGCTTAATATCAAAGCAGGATATATGAAGCATTGGAATCATAAATCTATTACTTCATAAATGCAAAATTCCAATCGCTGAAGTTTAATTAGAACTCAGCATGCATATTTCATTGAATCAAATTCAAAGTAATGCAAGAAGCCTTGTTCTGTAAGAACAAACCTACTGTGAATGAATAGAGGGATATTTTTCTCAAGCAAGAGAATCAACAGTGCTTTTATTTCTAAATGGATTTTCTATTTTTACATTAGAAGTATGCAGTGCTATGCTCTTCAGCTAGCACATGTAAGAGAAAAACAATTTTACAGTGCAATTTCTGAAAATGAAATACTTCCCTTCTATTTGAAGCTTCACCATAGTTTCCCATCCACATGCTTATTTCTAAATTCACTGCTAAATCCATGTGCAGCTTGCACGTGAACAGTGTCTGTGTGTCTAATATTAGAATTCCTTTTATAACTATCTCAGTCATTAAAAATATGCATTTCTACCCTATCTTAGAAATCTTAAGGATGTTGTCAACTCACTGGATATACATTCAGCCCACACATAAGGCATTTCAAAAGGCCTGGACAGATTGTGTGCATAGTAAATAGGGCATAGTGCCTTTTTTGACAAATGAACAGGCATATGTGGGCCGTTAGCCACAGAGCCACCCAGGTGACTTCCTCACAACAGTGACTTTAAAACGAGACACCCTACCTCTTCCCAGCTGCAGAGAGCATGATAAGCTTGTCGGAGGCAGCTCTACCGTTTTCCATATTGTAAATACTACATGTATGAGCCAAATTTCAATAGGTTTTCGTAGAGCCAATATATATATCATTGTTTCCTTTTGTTCTCATCAAAAAGTGGTCTCCTGATAAATTAATATTGATTAAAGGAAGTTAAATCGTACCTGTCTGTGTTAGAGAAAGGATGATTAAAAATATGAAACAGAACAAAATCGACTGGTAAACTATTTCCTAGTTACCAGACCAAAGCATAACATGTTGTGAAAAAAAAAAATCCCACTGGAAAATCTAAATCACAAATTGACTCCAAGCATTTCTATGTCTTCAGCTTGGTATAGAAACACAATTCCTGTAGTTAAAACAAGAAAGTGTTATTTTTCAGCCCTCACATTGGCAAACAGTTTTAAAACTATAATACAAAACTGATGGGGACAAAAGGAACACAAACTGTTACACATAGCTGGGGGGAGAGCAAATTGGTGCAATCATTTTTTTAGCTCACCCAGGCTTGTGCCTTAAATATTTAAATATATTCATGGTAGATGAATCATTGTCCTCATTTCTTTACTTTCTCTGTATCCACAGCTTCTGGTCTGTAACTTTGTCGTTTCTCACATGAGAAGCAGAAGGAAACTCCAATTTCCTGACTTTGGACCTGGCCCCGACTTGATTTAGCAATGGGGTGTTAGCAGTCGTGAAATGCGCTTGAGCAGCGGGGCTCGCCCCTTTGTGGATCTCCTTTCCCCAGGAGAAGAGGGTCGCTGCCATCACTGAGCCTGAGTTACACAATGAGGACACACAGATGAAACAAAACCCAGCCCACAGTGAGCGGCAAAGAGACCAGCCCCACGCTGTAGCTTAAGCAGAGCTGTCCAGCTAAACACAGCTTAGATCTGTCAGCCGCAAGTCAATCAGCAGGCATGTGAGAAACAACAGCTTGTTACTGTTTTACTCCTCAGGGTCTGTGGTGTTTCTTACACAGCAATAACTGACTGATACAGTGCTGGGACTTCCCAAACTATTCCTTTATGCCTGGCTTTCCTCATAAGTCCACTTCAACTGCCCATTCAATTTCTAACATTTCTAACTTGTGTCCAGCACTGATATTCTGGCCTTCTTCCTTAAACCTTCTCTCATTTTCTTTCTCATCTAGTTAATGGCAACTGTGTATTTCAGATACTCAATACAAATAAATAAATAAATAAATAAATAAAACAACAGAAAAAAACCACGGTTATCTTTGAGTATTATTTTTCTCTTACTCCCTATTTCCAGGCCTTTAGTAAATATTGTTGGCTCTATATTCCGAATTCAATCACATCTCATCCTTTTCAGTTATTACTTGTGTCCAGTTGGCATTCATCCTTTCCACGGCACTGCAATCGTTTCCTAATTAGAGTTCCTGTCATGCCCTTACCTCAAATCATTCCAGTCCTCACCAAGCAGTCGGACCGCTACGTTGGACCATGTCGCTTCTCTCCCCAAATCCCCCTGCTGTTCCAGCTGCACAGTAGAGGCCACACGCTCACAATAACGGGCCCATAGGATTCTTCCCAGTTCCTTGTCTGCTTCTTTCCTCCCCATCCTATTACGTGTCCCTCGTTCCCTTGGCTCTGATCACTCACAGCGTCTTCCCAGTTCCTTCCACAAACTGGACACAGCCTCTACTTAGGGGGTTTGAACTCACTGCCCAGGGGCTGAAAGGCTCTTCTCAGCAGGAATTTGTACTTTTTTAGGTTTTTACACAAATCCATGGAAATCTGCAGCACTTACCCTCCCCCAGATCCCACCCACACACATCCTATATCCACTTTTTCCTTTAATTTTCTCCTTAGTTCATGCTTATTTTATGGGTCTTTTATATGGTGAGAAAAGGGTGTTTCACTTTGCTGTATGTGTCATCTGTGTCCTAGACAGGAGTGACAGCACAGAACAGCTTAGACTTCTGTCTGCTCTGCTGATACTTCTATCACCAGGGCTCAGAATTTACCCAGCATCATAGAGGGTACTCAAAAAAAAATTTTTTTGGGGTGCGCATTCCGGGAACCAAGCCCAGGTCTCCTGCATGGAAGGTGAGGATTCTACCACTGAACCACCCGTTGTACCCAAAAAATATTTTTAATGAAGGAATAAATGGCAATATTTATGAAAATCTTTAAAATGTGACTCTTTTTTGATAAAATAACTCCATTTTCAAGAATTTACCCCAACAGATGATGAGAGGAATATTCAGATATTTATCCATAAGCTTACTTATCGCAATTTATAAAAGCAAAACAAAGTGAATGTAACCTAAACATCCAGCATTAAGGGCTAATAAAATATCATGAAATATCCATATAATGAAATAGTATACATGAAATTTTTTTTAAAAAGTCCATCATGTAGACTAGTAATCACATGTGGAAATGTACACGTGGAAATAAATCAGGTTACCAAACCATGTTTATATTAAGACCCCAATTTTTAGTATATTTGATAATAGATATGAGTTGATGGCTAAATAAATATGAAAATTAAAACAGTGATTAGTGCTGGGTAGTGCGATTAGGAAAAATCGTGATGTTGTTGTTGTTACTCTATGTGATTTTCAGTACTTTCTGAATTTTCCATAATTAAAGAGGTTATTTTATATAATCAGAGGAACAAATGTCTGTAGCAGCTATTTCTAGGAAAGAAGAAATTGTGCTCTATGTCCCAGAACTTTAAGAGCAAGACTGTAACATAGAAATTACAACTGTTGCAAGTTGTGGTTTTTTTTTTAAGCAGACAAAATTATTCAATTTTGTCCCTGCTTTTAAATAACCTGGGTTAAGCATCTCGAAGCAGCTCTGGAATGAATCTAAGAGGTCAGAAGCATTTGCTCCTGACTTGGGCACCCAGCCCCGAAGCTGAAATGCACTGGCTGACTAATGATTCTGAACAATACAGTTCTAAAATGTTTTTAATCAAAGTCAAAAGAGAAAATTCCTTAAAAATTATTTGAGATATTTAGCGTTTATTTCACCTGTGGCAGGAAAAACATAAAGACGCTTATTTCGGTAAATTAATTATTTTCCCAGAAGTGGGAATTGGAGACATAAAGGGGACCCCAGTTTTATTGTGGATAATAAAGATTATCTTGTGCAATTGCACATACAAGGTGTGTTTCTTTGCCTGCCAACTAATTTAAGGCATGTGGGTGTCTGAGCATTTGGCTTTGAGCTAAAAATGCCCTGCCAAGATTTAGCTTTGCTGTAAAGGGCTCTCAAATTGGCAGAAGAAAATAAACATGGTATCAAACTTGGTGTCCCTGATCCTCCAATAAAATTTAAAACAAACAGGCTGTAACTCTACAGCTGCAGATGACTCAGACCAATAAAAGAGAAAACTTCAAAAGCTGCCTTTCTAGTCTTTTCTCACTCTATCAGTAGCAAACTGATGGGGCTGCTCTCCCATTAACCCAACATTCCACATTCGACAGGCCTGACAGAGAAGACTAAGTTCCCACAGACAGAGGAAGAGAAAGTCACTCTGGCCTGGCTGTCCTGGATCTCATTGAAAACAAGCACAAAAATCACAGGAGAAAAAAAATCATATAAAATAAGCTAGCAAATCTATACAACTATTAGAAATTGATTCATTTCTAGAGTGGTTCCAGGTCTCTAGACTTGCCCTTTAAAGTCTGTGTTGACTCCTTATATAGTTTTTTGCTACCTATTAATACAAAATGTGCCCTCAACGTATTTGCACATATCTACACATACAAATATCCAATCCACATTGGTAAAGGAGCTAAAAAGATAAAATTTTAAATGTAAAGGAACAAATGGACAAAAACAGAACTGGCGAGGAAATCAATTACCAAAGCAGATTCTAAGATAATTGACTCATGTAAAGTTTACAAAATTCAGTGAAAAACAGTTTGAGATGTAAATATAGTTCAAGACAAGTGATTCAACTTGGTAATGTTTTGTTAACCACTGCTTTCAAACCACACCATTCTAGCAGAATGCAGATGTATACATTTTAGCTGAATTTCATCTTTTTCAAATAATATAGGTGGATGTTAGCATGGTGATCACTATCAAAATTTTTTTTAAAAAAAGCATTAGGTAAGACTTACTGTAGCAAAAGATTTTATTGTGTCTTAGATGAATTGCGCAACATTTAGCTTACTTCTTTCAGGGTGCAAAAACTTCCATCAGCATAATAAGCGACGGGGAACACTGTTCTGAGACTGAGAGGTTGACTTGGCATCTACATTCTGGAGAATGAATGACGTCAGGTTTCTCAGAGCTGGGCTCCAACCTCAACAAACACCATCATTCTCAGCAATACCTGCTCCTGACTCCATGGTGAGCTGCACAATCACTGGGTTTCTCAGGTGTTCCACAATCGCACTTTAAAGAAAAGGAAGGAAGGACACATCTTTCTAGACAGCTTAATACCAATCATTTTTTCACGTAGCTTTTTTTCTTTTGTATACAATAGCTTTTTGTTGTTGTTGTTGTTGTTTTTAACAGAAAACTTTTCAAACAGGATAGACTAGGAAGTCCCTCCCCAAGTACTGATGAAGCTGCAGATGCACCATAAGCTGTAACTTTGGGGTCTAAACTCTACAGCTGAACAGGGCTGCCTTTGTACTTGTCATGAAACGCAGATTGTCTTCCTGCTCTACTATGATTTTCTTTCCTTCTGATCATAAGTTTTCTGTTACCTGAACTATTGTGTCACTACTAGTAACACAATTTTTTGGATAAGCCAGACTCCTTGGTAAACATTTAGTCACCAATTCTTACAGCACTATAAGCCCTTGTGTCTGCCAGGTCCATTCTCCTTCAAAGCGATGTTCAACTCTAAAATGGAAGTGGTTCTGGCAGTTAGTGTCATCTAAGTGAAAGATAGCCAAATTCAAAAGCAGATAGTGTGCAATAAATGGAGTCATAAATGAGCTGTAGATTGATGATGGCTACACTCTTCACCAGTGTGGCTACTTCCTAAAGTTGAAACAATATTGGACAAAAAAATAAAGTTAGAATGGAAATAAGTGCATTTTGCTGATACAATCTGAAAATTTAACTAAGTCGACAAGAAAAGTATATGGACCTTCTTCTAAATAGCAGAATAAGGTTTACTTAAATCAAAATAATCCCTTAATTGTATTGATTTTGTTATACTGTATGAATACTTTAGTACAGACTTTTAAAGAGCAGATTTCAATTTAAGAGAAATAGAGTTTAGCATAAATGCAATCTTATCCAAAGTCATGCATTTAAAAATTGGATAATATTGAGCTTCCGTTTCCAGTTATTATATTATCTTAGAGGAGTTTTCAAAATTTATTTCAGAGGGTCTATGAGATCAGAATTATCTCATAATAATACTAAGGTATTATTTTGGTTTTTACACTCATTTTGCTCATGAGTGTACAGTGAAATATTCCAGAGGCTACATGATGTGTAATATTGCGAGAGTAGCAGATATAAGAATCCAGCCATCTTTTAGTAAGCCGTCAGGCTGACTGATGAGATTTGCAAAAGTGAAGGCTACTCTCTTCATTAATTATGGTTTGTTTGTTTGTTTTAGAAAACATAGTTATTTTTCATAAAAATATAAGTTTAAATTTCTAATATGGTAAATGTTGATAGGTATAAAATATATTTTTAGAAAATAAGCTCTTTAGGGTCTTAAAGAACTTTTAAGTACTTGAGACATCTTGCCTTAGACCTACTCTCATTCCTTGGTAAATCTCACAAGCTGAAAGGGGTTCTGAATGTAGGTCCCAGTCCTGCTGTTTCCTTTATATCTGTCTTTTCTACCTGGAGCCATGTGGGCCATAAAGGGGCTCAGTAAGTGCCTCTTAATTGATTGATGAGCAGTGTTTCTAGGAGCTTGGCAGCTACAAATACCCACCTTGCTGCCAATTTTATTAAATTAGATAAGGTTTCCTCCAATCAGATTTTTTTTTCTGATTGTATGGCAAGCTATTTAAGAAAATACTACTATAAGCACTGCTGAAGCTAATCTAAAAGTAGTGATAATGTCTGGGTGTGAACTTGCATCTTTATTTATTTAATGAGTTCTCTGTTTTCTTTCCAGTGATGTCACGGTGTAGGTAATATAAAGTTACCTGGGTAATTTTTAATATCATCCCACCCAGTATGTGAAGATCAGGGCTGTGATACATTCCCAAAATAAGCAGCAGAAATCAAAAGCCACTGTACAACTCTCCGACATAATTATGAGTCAATCTTGCTTCTGTACTGGATCTGATATATTCTCTTTTGAATTGAAACTTAAGACATTTGAACTGAAACTTAAGAACAATTGAGATTGTTCAATAGATTTAACTTTTCTCCAGCCAAATTCTCTCAGGCCCAGAAACACTAAACTGAATTTGTTCTCCCAGGCTTGGATGTAGGTTTTTTTTGTTACTAATAGATGTGTGTTAGCATTTTGTCCACCAGGTTAGACTCAAATGTCATCTTGATCTCATAAAAGGAGGTTTGAAGAGGAATCCTTTACTTACATGTGAAGAGTAACTAAAAGCTAAACAGGATTTCCCACTTTTGGACTAATCAATAATTGTGCCAGTCAGCCTGTTATTACTCTAAAAGGAAATAACCTTCTAATGAGCTGGAAACCACCAAGAATAACAACACAGAGTATATCCCATTAGATCAGTTCAGTCATTAAGTGATCCAAGTATGGGGTAGCACTGATCCATCCTTCACCTCTTCTCAAGTTTAACAGCATCAAAATCCATTTCTGCATGTGTTTCTCCAGTCCCTATAGGAGTATGTTAAATGGGTACAACAGTTTCTTTGGAATGTAAGCAATTTCTAGTGGCAAAGGTCTTGCACTTTCCCTCTCAGGCTATAACAGACTTGATTCTGTTTCTAGGCCTGGTAGGAAACGTGGTGGTAGGTGCGGGTCTTGTGGAAAACAGATATCTTTGAAGATATCATGCTTCAAGAGAAGTCATTACATAGTTCTCCACCATCAATGAGGAGAAGGCCTCTTCTGCTAGGCAGGACACTCAGGGGGATTTGGGGAGGGCTCACAGTTTTCAAGTTCATCTACTTAAATGTCACTATCCAGGTCTCAGAATTCCCTTCACCATTAGGACCCTGACTCTGACAGAAGATCTTTTGAAGCTGTAAATTTAGTCTTTCTTTAGGTATATAATCACACCCTAGACTTGATTTTCATCAAATCTGCCCTGTAGCTGCAGGAAATAAGAATGTCCTTTAGAGCTGCCATACACACCCTCTAGTTTTAAACATGCCTTTTAAGTTTACAATGAACTGGCCTAAACCTATCATTTTCCTTTAAAGTCTTCTGTACCACTGAAAGCTGCTACCCTATTTTATCTTTAAAATTATCACTGCCCCCTTACTGTTCAAGTGTCACAGGTACTTGATGTCTAAATGACTTTTCCTCTACTCTTCCCAATTCACCACAGGTGAAGTTTAAGATAATTACGATGCTACTGCATGCCAGAAGAAATATCACACCAATATCAACAGAAAAGGGGTCCTTAGATCTTTTACCTTTTACATGGGTTGACAATATGCTACCAAATCTCATAACAAACCACTCTGGTTTCCTGCAAGAAAAAAAAAATTAGGCAAGAATGAACTATTAGTGATTTTTTTGTTTTTTTTTTTTTTGAAGATGAAAAAAAGCAGAGAAACATGGAAAGAAAATCAGAGTTGCTTTGATTTTATGAGAAGCTCATCAAATGCATATGTTTAGCCATGTGAGAAGTCTGCAGAAAGGATGAACAGTGAAATAATGTATGGGAAAATTCCATCAAAGGGGAAAAGTTTTGAGAAATGATTTAATTATCCATTTTCCCCTTATCGCCTGTCTTCCACTGGTCAAAGTTTTTCCCCTTAGGATTTAACTCTTTCTCTCTTTTAGGATGCATAATTCAGCCCTTCTGGCAGCCATTTGGAAGACATTTCACATTCTCTGTAATGTGATTTTTATCAAAGTTCAGAAGTGATAAGAGATTCCACAAACTCAAGATGCTATTGGTCTCAGATGGCAAAAGCACTTTGGCCACTGAGTAGTAGATCAACTATGGTAACTGCCAAGATGGAATATTTCAGCTAAAGGCTCCAGGAGATTGTTGAGCCCAAGAAAATCTGAAAGCATACCTAACATAGACACATCTACCAAATGCTGCGAGAATGATGAATTTTAGAAGTAGAAAAACAGAGATATTGGGAGAACGTTTTTAATGCCCAATATTTGACACCATTTATATTCTCAAGGTAAATAACATTTGATGAGCATCATCAAATGCGCCAGTAAGCATTCGAGAAAGTTAAGAAAAAGTGGGCAGTTTAGGTAACTTCCTGACCAGACCAGCTGGTTGGAAAACAGGGGTTTGCTTATAGGTCAAGGCTAAATACCCTATTTGTTATGGGTTGATTTGCTTTCCCCAAAAAGGATATGTTGCAGTGCTGATAATCTATACCTCAGAATGTGACCTTATTTGGAAGAGAGTAATTATAGATGGAATTAGGCAACTTAAAAGAGTTCCACACTGGAATACACTGGAACTTAAAAGAGTTCCAGTGTATTCTAGTTTGCCCTTAATCCAAATGGTTTATGTCTTCTAAGAAGCAGAAGAGATGCAGAGAGTAGATGGTCATTCGAGGGCAAAGGCAGAGACTGGGACACCATGATTGCCAGCTACCACCAGAAACCAGTGAGAGGCATGGAGCATGTTCTTCCCCGTAGACTCACGGGTAACACGACCCTCCCTACACCTTGATATAGGGCTTCTCCCTCCAGAGCTGTGAGACAATATCTGTTTTAAACCACCAGTTTGTGATCCTTGTGACATCAGCCATAGGAAACTAAGAAACTAGTAGAGAACAATGAAGAAGAAAGCAAAATGCTTGGAAATACAAATCACACCTTCTGGTGTAAGTGAAACCATCCTGGAGCTGACTGATTGATCAGAGACCTTTAACATTTTCCAGTTGCTAAAAGGTGGGTGAGAGAAGAAAGAACTTGCTCAGATTAATTACAGAGAAAAAAACTGAGAAGAAACGGTGATAAAACCAATTGCAAAAACTGTGTTGGTGCGTACTGCAGCAGTATTTCTCAAATCTCAATGTGTATTCAGAAAACCTAAGAAACTAATTGATATGGATTCTGACCCAGTGGGCCTGGATGTTTTTTTTTAATGTATTTCTAACGTGCTCCCAGGCAATGTCAACGCTGCTGGCCGCAGGTCACATTTTGTCCCACTGCAAAATACTGTGCCATCTTAAAGGCTAGTGCAGATAATGCACTATCAATGCAGCGGAAATCCTGAGAAAACATTAATCATTTCCAGAAAGCAGAAGTAAGTGCTGTTTTATAGTCTGATAAAGGGCAGGTGACTGAGATGGCATCAAAAATGGACACACCTAATCTGTTACCAGAAGGGTAAGTGGCATAGGCACGTGGATTGTAAGCAAAAGCAAAACCTGTCTGTGGTATTTCAAAGACAAGAGGTAAAGGGAATCTAGGTACATTCTGTACATAGTGAAGGGGCCTGAGGAATGAGCTGTTCTTTGCGCGAGCAATAGTGGGTTTATGTCAAATGAGAGTTCAGCTGCTATTTCAAAGGGTCTGATAGAGTTGAGGCAAGAGTGTCCATGTGGATAGGAGTTTGGGACCCAGTATTTCTTGATAATTGGACACACCTTTGGTTTTAAAATCATATAAGAGAGAGGGCAGGCCATGGTGGCTCAGTGACAGAGTTCTCGCCTGCCATGTCGGAGACTCGGGTTCGAGTCCCAGTGCCTGCCCATGCGGGGGGGAAAAAAAGTCATGTAAGAGGAACCTAATGCACACCTGTCCTGGCAGTTACAGAGAATAGGGGCATGTGGTTTGAGTACAATAATCAGAAGTCTTTTCGTCACTTGTTTTGTTACGATTCCCTAAGAGCCTGGAGACCTTCAGAGAAAGGAAGAGCACTGCTGAGGATGTAAGCCCAGCTGCAGGAATTGCAGGAATGGGGGAGGACACTCACACTGACCGCCACCAACTTTGGTTCGCTTGAAACACCAACTGGTGGTTCAGCGGCGGCATGAGCAGAAGTCTATCCAGATTTGGAAGCAGAAAAGATACAGATCGTTCTAATCTCCATTTCCTCTTTAGAAACAATCTCAACTGGGTCTTCTCAACTGAATTTAGAAAACGGTGTTCCCGAGATTTTTTCAATACTTGAAGAGTAAAAGAAAAAAGAAAAAAAATGAAGGGAAGCTATAAACTGGGGTGAAGGGGTTCCCCACCCACACATGGGGTGTGTGGTCTTCAAGTGCTTCTTCTAGGCCCGCAACAGCTCTGGCACCTGGGACAGGTCTGCAAAGACTCCAAACGCGAAGTCTGTGATTTGTAAGGTTACATTAATAACCTCCTGATAAAAGCCATCATTGCTGACTGTCTTACTTCATCTGCTTCCCCCATTGTGCACAGACAGGATGAGAGTTCCTGGGGATTTCTAGAAAGACTATGAGTAGATTTGATTAAAAATGTCTTAAGTAACAACTACTGTGGATTTAACAATTTACAATATAAAAACACCACAATTTTTATCTCTCAATCAGACACGTCTCCTGAGCAGCAAACTATGTTTAATAAAATATCTTCATGATGTCCTCTGGTCCCTCCACTTCAACCCCTGGAATATTACCCTCGTTGTCTTCTACCCTACCACCAAAACCTGTTCCTCCTCCTTCCTTCCTTATTGTAGTTTGGTTTGTGACAATATCCTATCCCTAAGACTCCAAATTCAGAAATAAAGGACTCACTTTAGGTTCTTCCTTTTCATCCACGAAGTACAAATCTCGAGTGTTTCTTTTTAAAGTTTTGAAAGACCTATGCAATTCTGAGCTTTGGGTGAGATTTGTGAGACTGCACACCTCTTGGGGGCGCTTTTCAGACATGGCCATTTCTTTATTTTCTCAGGGTACATTTTAGAAAGTCATGTCTCTTTTAAGAGGGAATAAGGAGAAAAAAATGTTAGTTTAAAGAATGTAACTTCAATCTTTTCTTCCAACCATCTTAAAAATAAAGCTGGGAGAAAAATATCTTCACTGCTCACCAAATTCCATAGTTACCCTCCTCCTCAGTCTCTAAAGAAATGAATACTACCAGTTGAAACAGCCATGATTTACAGAAGTGAGAAATACCCTAACCATAGCTGTTTCAGAATGGGTTTATCATTAAATTACTTTGTAAAATCAGGTTGCACAGTAAAACATAAGCTTTGATATTTAATAGCAATAAAAAAAACAACAACAGAATATTTGCTTGCTTTATTCAAGTTACAAGTGACAGAGCCCACCACAGAGCAAAGAAACGAAAAAGGGGAGTATTAGTAAAACAGCACGGAAGAAGATGAATAAATGCCAAAGGGAACTTGCACTCCAGATAACAAAATAGTTAAAAATGTAAGGCCAAGGGACAGCATGACTTTGCCAATATAACTATGCCTGTCGGAACTTGCTAGAACATGCATATCTCAACGAACATTATTGCCACATGAGATATGCTGCAATGCTTTCCAGTAATAACTTTCTGTAGGGGAAGAGAGTTGGGTGAGTGGGCTGCAGAGCTGAAATTGTGAGTGCTGATCCCCTGACCATCACAAAATCGTGTTGTGGCCTTGGGTATGCTAAGCAAACAGCTGTAAAGGTTCATGGTCTCTCTCTTTAGACTCAACCCTTGACCTCTTACGCAAGGGAAAAGCTGGTCGGCATTTCATTAAACCTTGGTCCTATTAATGGTATTTGAGGAAGATCACTAGTGATTAACAGGAAGGCAATTTAAATGCAAAGTGATATGCAAATGTTGAACACTGTGGTCCAATTTTCTTCAGAAAAGGGACTAAACCTCATACAGCATGGGGTATAGACTAGGGGATACTGTTAACACATCTGATATAAAGACAGCTAAAGAAGGGAGAAAGACTGGAATTTTTAGCACCAATTTCTTAACCAATTTTTGAAAGCACATAGGTAACCAAGTGCACTCTATAAAAATAACACTGAAATTTACCTGTTGTTACTATTAAATTTGGTAGTAGGTGTAATCATTACTTTTATCTATTGAATAACTCAGGAGTGGGGAACAAAAAGGACAAGGTAGATAAAATTAAGAAAACAGGAATGAGCAGTGAATTTTAAACAGATATATACCAGTGCCCTTCTAAGCCACAGCTTTCTTTTTTAAAACACTTTTATTGAGATGTAATTCACATATCATACAATTTAAAGTATAAAATTCAATGACTTTTAGTATTCTTAGGGTTATTCAACCATCATCATCTAATTTGGGAATATTTTTTCCTCCTAAAAAACAAAACCCCACTCCACTTAGCAGCACTCCACATTCACCCACCCCCATGCCCAGCCGAAGGCAGACAACAGTCTACTTTCTGTGTCTATAAATTTGCATTTTCTGGACATTTTTATAAATGAAGTCACACAATAAGTGGGGTTTTTTGTGAGTAGCTTCTTTCATGCAACATAATGTTTCAAAGTTCATCCATGTTGTTGCATGTATCAGTACTTCGTTCTTTTTTATGCTGAATAATAGTGCATTATACGGATAGAAAACCCTTTATCCATCCCTCAGTTGATGGACTTATGAGTTATTTCCACTATTTGCCTGTTACGAATCTGCTACTTGAACATTCATGCACAAGTTTTGGTGTAGATGTAAGTGCTTGTTCTCTTGGATGAATGCCTAGGAGTAGAATTGCCAGGCCGTATCATTCAACACTTTGAAGAAAGCCAAACTGTTCGCCAAAACAGCTGCACCCTTTTACCATTTCACCAGCAAAACGTGAGGGTTCCATGTCCCCAAATCCTTTCCTTTTGTTTTTAGTTACTCAAGTGGGAATGAAATATGCCCATTGTGATTGTGATTTGCATTTCCCTGTTCAGTCATGGCGCTGAACGTCTTTACGTGTGTTTATTGGTTATTTGTGTATCTTCTTTGCAGAAGTGTCTATTCAAACCCTTTGCCCATTTTTTTTCATTGGATAATCTTTTTATTATTGAATTGTAAGAATTATTTCTATTTTCTGGATACAAGTCCCCAGTCAGATATGATTTGCGATTTGTGGGTTATCCATTCACTTTCTTCATGGTACTTTTTGCCACAACAATAATAAAAAGTTTTACATTTTGATGTACTCAAATATATGTAATTTTTTAAATCACTTGTGCATTTGGTGTTGCATCTAAGAAACTATTGCCTAATCCAAGGTTACAGAGTTTTGCTTCTTTGTTTCTTTTTAAGAGTTTTATAATTTACCCTCTTATAAAGTCTCCATACAGTTTGAATTAAATCTTGTTTATGATGTGAAATAGGGATTCAACATCATTCTTTAGCATGTAAATATTAGGTTGTCCCAGCACAAACTGTTGAAAACATTTATTCTTTCCTCCATGGAAATATCTTGGCACCCTTGTCAAAAATCAATTGACCATAAAAGTGAGGATTTACTTCTAAACTATTGATTTTATTCCATTGATCTATATGTCTCTCCTTACATCAGTAATTGCACTGTCCTGATAACCATACTTTGTGGTTAGTTTTAAAAGTCGGGAAGTCTGAGTCCTATGAATTCTATTTTTTTTTTTCAAAATTGTTTTGTCTCTTCTGGGTCTCTTGCATTTCTCTGTGAAATTTAGGAAAAGCTTGCAGTTTCTACAAAGCTGCTAACTTGGATTTTGATAATAATTGTGTTTAACCTACAGATCAGTTGGGGAGTATTGTCATCTAAACAATATTAAATTTTCAATCTAAGAACTTGGTATGTCTTTCCATTTATCTTTAATTTTTTCAATATGTTTTGTAATTTTCAGTGTACTGTCTTATACTTCTTTTGTTAAATCTATACCTAATATTTCATTCTTTTAGTTGCTATTTTAAACGTAGTTTCCTTAATTTTGCTTTGGGATTGTTTATTGACTGTACATGGAAATACAATTAACTTTTGAATGTTGATCTTATATCCTGCAACTTTGATGAGCTAATTTATTACTTCTCATAGTTTGTGTGTGTGTAGTTTGCAGGCGTGTGCATGTGTAGATTCCTTATGATTTATATATCCATCAAAAAACAGAGAATTTTAAGTTACCTTTCCCAATCTGGATTCCCTTTATTTCTTTTTCTTGTTTAGTTGCCCTGGCTGAATAGCAGTGGTGAAAGTGGACATCAATTTCCTGTTCCTGACCTTAGGAGAAAGGCATTAGGTCTTTAATCACTAAACATGTTGTTATATGTGACTTCATAGATCCCCTTTATCAGGTTGGGGAAATCATCTTCTATTCCTAGTTTTTGAGGGTTTTATCATAAAAAGGTGCTGGATTTTCTCAAATGCTTTTTCTGCATCTATTGAGGTAGTCAGATGGTCTGTTTGCTTGTTTTTATCTATTGATATTGCATTTAATTTAATTTAAATTTGCATTCTTAGGATGAATTCCAGTTTGACATGCTTTTAATCTTTTTTTTATGTTTTTGGATTTGATTTGTTACTATGTGGTTGATGATTTTTGTGTCTATATTCCTAAGAGATACTGACCCTTAGTTTTATTTCTTGTGATATTTTTGTCTCGCTTGGGGATCAGGAGAACCCTGGCCTCAGCGAATGCATTGGCGAGTGTTGTCTCTTCTTCTATTTTTTGGAAGCATTTATTGCAAAAGACCGGTATTGCTTTTTATTTGAATATTTGGTAGAATTCAGCAGCAAAGTCATCTAGGCCTGGGCTTTGCTTTGTGAGAAATTTTCAAATTATTGATTTGATTTCATGAATTGCTATACGTCTTTTCAAATTTTCTATAACTGCTTGCTGCTTCCCAGATTTTCTCTTTGTCCTTCATTATTTTGTCTGGTAAGTGTCTGTTTGTGGATGTCTTTTTTTCATTCTCATTAGAGATTGCAGAGATTCCTGGATGTGTGTTCTTCTTCATATTTGGGAGGTTTCTAGTTATTTCTGTGATATATTTTTATGTCCCATTCTTCTCTCCTCTGGTTCTCCCCTTATACATAGATTTGTGTACTTATTTCTCACATTTCTTAATTGCGCCCCAGAATTTTTCCTCATTTTTACTTTGTGTTTTTTAGATTGTTTAATTGCTATTGATCTATTTTCAAGTTTGCTTTTTCTTTCCTCTGTCAGCTCCAATCAATTACTGAGCCTTTCTACTGAAGTTTTTCACCATGGTTACTTTATTTTTCAACTCCAGAATTTCCTTTAAGTTCCTTTCAATTTTTCTGTGAATACTGATATCTATTTGATTAGTCATTATCATCATACTTTCCTTTAATTCTTTAATCATCTTAGTTCTTGAACACATTATTAATGGTTGCTCTGATGTGTTTGCTAATTCCACCATCTGGGTCCCTTCGAAGGTAGTTTTTTGTGCACTCTCATTTTTCCTGTGTATGGATCATACAACCCTGTTTCTTTTCATGTCTCATATATATTTTTTTTAATTGGACATTTTAGATAATACGACATAGCAACTTTGGATACTTCCCCCACCCCACCCCTACTCCCAGGGGATGAGGTTGTCGCTTGCTTGGTCACTTCTTTACTTATTAGTGACTTGGCTGTACTAACTCTGCAAGTTCTAATTCCCTCATATTGCAGGGAAATAGATAGCTTTTGGTGTTCCGGCCCAGATTTTCCCCTTGTTTATATATTTTGACCTGATCCCTGACAGCTCCTAAATTCACACAGCTTAATGCATGTGCATTGAGTTAACTGTGTTAACTGTGGCCCTGGAAGTGCTTTCTTGACCTTTTCTTTTCCTTGTTCTAGTAAACATCTGGGTGCTCTGATGTGTGTTTCTATCATGGAGCAACTTGCCCTTTCTTCATTGCTCTCCACCAAAATCTTCCCTGCTTTTAACAACATCATTAGGCAGGAATTTCTCCATATTCTGTTAAAAAATAAAGCCAGTCTCATAAGGCAGAGCTTCATAGCTCTTCATCTTTATGGCTTACTCTTCCTCCTGGGCAGAACCTGTGCATTACTTCGCCAGAGCTGGGGTTGGGGACTCAGTTTTTAATGAGTGACACCTCCACTCTGCAAGAGGCTGCTTGGGGGAGGGAGGGGTAACAACCTCTTATTTTCTTGACTTGTCCCTTCTGAGAGGCAGCCTCTACCCTATAAGCAAGCTGGGACAAGAACAATTGGGGCCCCAGTATTCCCTGCCTACCACCTCTGAAATATAACATTCACTCTACTAAATGGGGGCTGAAGAGAAGGGGACAACCAGATTGGCCTGGAATAAAGGTCTGCAACAAGGAGTGGGGAGGTGGTTAGAAACACTTGTGGTCTGCCCCTCCCAGGGTATGACCACAGCCCTAGACTGGGGATTGGGGAGAAGGAGTCCCTCCCTACTTGGCAGCAGCTGCCTGGAATAGAGCAACCAGGGTGGAGCTCCTGTAACATTGAGCTGGGGGTAGAGTTAAGGGAGGAGGTCTTCTTTCAAATGCCATAGACTCTTGCTGTTGTCTCTCAAGATTTAATAGATATTTTTGAATAAATGTTTCTACACATACCATATGCCCTTAGGGCAATTTCCGGAGGCTATAAGTGATTTTCTTTTTTGATTTTTTTTCACCAGTTGAATTGTCGTTTTGCTGAGAAGATAGTTTGTCAATCTTCCTTACTCTGTCATTTGGAAGTCCCATCTCCTTACATTCCACAACTCGATTTTTAGCCAAGTAGCATAAACATGTATCATGAATGACATCCCCTCCATGTTTTCTCTCCTACCTGCCAACGTCAAGAGTATGAAATAAGAAGAATGGCAGAAAAACTGTCCCTATGGAATACATTGCAACAAGCTAATCACTCCCATGACCAACTGCAGTGCTCCCCCACAAACCCTGCAAGTATTACAGATACATTCTGAATCACACCAAAAGTCAGGACTTATTCAGAATTGGGCTTTTCAGTGGTGGCACATTCTACCTTGGGCTCCCAAAACCTATTGAGGCAGCAATGATATTTATGCTTTTACCCCAAGTTTTTTTATTTGCATGTTTATTTTAAACTTAAAGTTCTTTCAAGCTGATACATATTTTCAAGAATGATAGACAGAGCAAGTTTGGTTTTCTTCCCCGCCCACACCCCTTCCGTTTATTCTACTCTTCAGGAGAAGCCCTTCAAAGGGTATTAAATGCCACCCTAGGTGACAGGCATCTCCAGCCAGAATCAATATCCACCCATTATGGCCATTTGCTGACTATTCATTAAAACAGCAGGTCATATATCCAGCAGGATTAAAGTGCTTAAAATCGCCTGAAGAAGCCGAGCAGGTCTAACTCTCTGAAAAGTATTTGTTTAGACGTTAAATTATGTTGGCTACCAAGCTGGGTAAGGGAACATTTAGACTGGCAGAGCCTATGTGCTATTTGTGGGAAAAAAATCATTCTAGAAATGATACAGTGTGGTTAGATATGACACAAATGAAGTTCCACAGCAAAAGAAAATACCAAAATTAGTTCTTAAATGGGAAAACTGATAATTAAACTCTAAATTGGCAGATCAATTGGAACTGTGTTAGCAAAGTTATACTAAATGTTATCATGAGTATTCAAAAATGATTAAATATATAGACAATGGGGTTATCAAAACCACCTCCAAACAATGAAGGCACTCTGATATCGCCCATCACTTATCCCGCCACATATTTGCATCTAAATGCCTGTTGTTGTTTGCTAAAGTTGCCAAAATGCAGTATATCAGAAATGGACTCGCTTTTAACAATGGAGATTCATTAACCTACAAGTTTACAGTTCTGAGGCCATAAAAACGTCCAAATCAAGGCTTCAATAGGACAGTCCCTTCTTCCTGAAAACAGGCTGCTGCCACCCTGCTCACCTCTGTCCCGGGGCCAGCACGTGGCCTTGTCTGCTGGTCCTTCTCTCCTGGACTGTGCTGATCTCAGCTTCTGGCTGGCCTGTCTGTGGCTTTCTTTCTGAGCTTCCATGTGTTTCTCTCTTTTAGCTTCTGGGTTTTTCCTTGAATTTCACCTCTTAAAAAGGTCTCAAGTAAGAGGATTAAGTCTCACCTGGGACATAATAATCTAATCAAAAGGTCCCACCGATAATACATCTACACCCAAAGGAACGGATTAGCATTAAGAAGATGATCTTTCTGGGGTACAAACAGCTTCGAACCAGCTTAACACCTGTGAAATTGGCACTCACTGGAAGCAGTTTAGGTTACTCAATTTTTTTTAAATTACATGATGCCCTGTTAACTATGGTTAATCAGTCTGTATTTCTAACAGTGTATTATTCATCTATTCACTGAAGTTTTTACTTATTTCAAAAGAAATTGTTGTGCTAGAATTGCCAAAAGCATTATAGAAAATAAAGAAACAAGGATAGATTTTAATCACATTTTTTGAAAGTTTACACAGGAAATATACAAGAAAAAAGTGTTGAATACTTCTTGCAATCATATAAAGCAAATAAAATGCAAACTCATATTTACCTTTATTCTCATTATGTGAAGATATGATGCTTTGCCACATAAAATGTGATCTGGAAAGTTACTCAACTTATCTTGAACTTCAGTTCCCTCATCAACAAAGCATGGATAATAATAGTACTTATTTAATATTAAATGTGGCCTTGCATATAACATTGATAGTGCACCAGTTGCTAGACACATAAAATAGGGGTGCAGGCACACAGTAGTATCATTTAAACTTGGCGCTAAAGACTGGGAAAAAATAAGGTATTAAAGTACACCATTGTATTTATTAATATGAAAATAGAGAATTTATATGTTTAACATGCATTTACAGATAACATAATAAAAGCCAGCAATATGCTAAAATGATTGTATTAAGACAGTAAAATTTGGTTGCTTCCCCTCACTTCATTTTCTAAGGATTTGAAGACATATTCTTTAATATATCAATATTTACTAATGCATATAGGCATAAGTGACCTGTAATCTTAACAGTAAAATATCAAATATTTATAAACTAAGAGTAAAAACTAAAATATATATTTAAAGATTGCCTAGAAAGGGAAAAATGTAGAATGCTGAAATGAAAGCTTTTCTGGCCTTTCAAATTTGTTTAAAGGAGACTTGAACTCAAGCCGCCCTATATTCTCTAGATCAGTGCTGTCCAGTAGAAATATAATGCAAGCCACATATGTAATTTTTAATTGTCTGGTAACCACATTAACAGAAAGTAAAAAGAAAGAGGTGAAATTAATAATTATTTCTTGCCATCTCTCCATCTAAAAATGATTTTCCTTTTCTGTGCAAGAATCCGAATCATTTACAAGTTTATATCCTGTTAATAATCATTTAAAATTTTTGTTAGACATGTAATTCTGATTTCAGTCAATTCATTTTATCTGTTTTTTTTTAAGTCTGATTTCAGGTGCCTAATGTCATTGATTCTTTCTGGTTGAAAGGAAACTTATCAAATCTACTATGGATTTGTTAAAATGTCTTGTAGTATTGCCCATAATATCGTCAAAGTTTTTATATAACAATCATGCAGCTTTTTTGTTCTGCTGTGACCTGGTGAATTGCAATTGCCATTCCTTATGAAATTTGCAACATAACTTCTACTGATCTCTTTTTCCTTTACTGGTTGGTAGAAGCATCTCCACCCAATTTCTCATCAGTGGTAAGTCCTCATTTCAAAATTTAAAAGGTGCCCTTACTTATTGTACTAACTAGAATAGTAATTTATAATTGAAATAATTAGTATTTCACTTTAATTACCAGTAAGATTTATAAAGGTATTATTCTGTAAAATGTCAAATAGACATGCTAAAATTTCACAAAGGTGCATAGAAAAAGCATTCACCTGAAGCAGTCCATCAGATATGACCAGAGGCATGCACTTAGCTCAGGTACTACAGTAAAGCAACAGCATCTAATGCAATTTGATGTTAAAGTGAGATGCAGTTCATTAAAACAAGCAAATTGTGATGAATAGGAACCTATTTTCACTACTTCAGTTTTAAAATTTAAACTTAACTAAATTGCAATGATATAAAATTAAAAATGTAGTTGTTCAATCACCCTGGTTAGTGGTTGCTATGGTTCTAGATAAATGTTCACCAGCTCCTTCTAATTGAAAACTGTTAAATGCTGCACTGAAATATTCTTTATTTTCCTAAGCAATCCCTCTATGCTAGTTCTCAAGGAATTTAAATTTTTTCCAGATACTAGGATACATCAGAGATCAAACTGGACAGATCTCTATCCTTGTGATCCACAGGGGAAGTATACGCAAGTCATAAATATAACCAATAACTCTATGACCTTTGAGAAGATGGTAAGTGCTTCGAAAAAGGGAAACAAAGAACAGGGTAGGAAGAATCTGGATGATGGATGGTATGTGAAGTATACTTTTAAAATAGCATGGTCCAGCTATTTTCAAAAATGAGGATACTTGAGAGAGAGATTGCAGCCATCTGAAGGAAGCCCAATTAATTAGATGCACCAACACTCTCGACCAGAAGCCTGAGCTTGATTCTATAACGGGTTGAAAGTTTCAGAGGTCTAGGGAGAGTGTAATTTAAAGTTGGGAAGAATGTGAATTATTATGAATGAATGCTATACCAAGAAGAGAGGGCAATTAGGGGATACTTGCAATAGACTAATTGTGTGTGTATATATATATATATACACACACACACACACACATACATACATCTTGTATCCATCTACTTTTTATGTCAACTGATTTTTTTTTTCTGTGTGTATGTGTATATATATACATATATATATATATTTCCCTGTTTGGAAAATAAAGAAATAGATGAACCCAAAAGATATTTAGGAGGTAAAATTAGCAAGTTCTGAAGACTTGACTGATGTAAGGGTTGAGAAGAAGGCAACATTTTAGGATGACTCTATTTTAAAGTTCATGCTTTCCAAATCTGCCAGCTGCTAAAACAAGTACCTATCTGTTAAAACGAATTCCCTAGAATGGGTTGGCATAAACAGTGGGAATTTACTGGCTCAAGGTGTTGAGGCTGGGAGAAGCCCAAACTAGAGGCATCAGCAAAGTGATATTTTGTTCCAGAAAACTGTGGTATTCCGAATCCGACAGCCAGCAATCCCTGCGTTCCTTGGATTTTCCATCACAAAGTGATGTTTTCTCCTTTCTCTTCCAGCTTCTACCGTGGCTTCTCTGCCTATGTCCAGTTTCTCTTGCTGACAAGGCCTCCAGCTATATTGGGTAAGGCCCACCTTAGTAATACCTTGAAAGGTCCTACTTACAAATGAATTCACAGCCAGAGGATCAGGGGTTGGGGCCTGAACATGCCTTTTGTGGGAGGCAAGATTGAACTTCCCCAAACCACTGAGTGCATAGGGATCCCATCCACTGACATAAAACATGGGAGGAAATGGAGGATCGCAGGGGAAATGAGTGTTCACTATCAAACATTGAGCTTTATGTGCGTGTGGAATATTGACACAGAGACACCGCTACATGGACTAATTTAATGCTGAGGAAAGAGATCTGGGATACAGAAGCAAATTTTTAATCAAAGGCTTATGCACAATAACTCAAGCCATGGAAACTGATGTCAGCATCTAGAGGTAGTGTGCACTAAGAGAATAAAGCCTGGAACTAGACTCTGCTAAGCCAACTCTAGGACAGTGATGCTTTGGAGCTGTATGCACCCCAGAAAAACATGTTCTTAAATCTAATCCATTCCTATGGGGGTGCACCCATTGTAAGTAAGATCTTTTGATGAGGTTACTTCAATTAAGGTGTGACCCACCTTAAGGATGGGACTTAGTCCTATTACTGAAGTCCTTTATAAATGGAATGAATACAGAGAGATGGAGAAAAAGGCATGGAAGCAGGATGCTGACAAGGGAGAGACCAGCAGACGCTGTCATGCACCTGCCATGTGGCAGAGAAGCCAGGGATCACTGACAGCCGGAAGAAAGCACTGTCTTAATGATGCAATGATTTGGACATTTTTCTGAGCTCTAATTATAAGCTAATAAATTCCCATTGTTCCAGCTGTACCATTTCATGGTGTTTTGGTTTGCTAATGCTGCCGGAATGCAATATACCAGGAATGAAATGGCTTTTTAAAGGGAAATTTATTAAGTAGCAAGTCCATAGTTCTAAGGACATGAGAGTGTCCAAATTAAGGCACCAACAAGAGGTTACTTTCACTCAGAAGGTTGATGCCATCCGGAACACCTCTGTCAGCTGGAATAGCATGTGGCTGGCATCTGCTGGTCCTTATTCCTGGTTCTGTTGCTTCCAGTTTCTGATGCCAGTGATTTCCTCTCTAAGTATCTGTGGGAACTTCACTTAGCTCCTTCAGAACAGAACTCTGGGTTCTGGCTTGCTTAGCATCTCATGGGAAGGCACATGGGGATATATGCTGGGCTCTGCCTGTGTATAGGCATCTGTTCTCTCTGTTGGCACTCCAAGCATCTCCAAACATCAGTGTCTCTGTCAGCTCTGAAGCAACTGTTCTCCAAGCATCTGCATCTGAGGTTTTTCCAATGTTAGTAAACTAATCAAGACCCACCCTGGTGGGCAGAGTCATATCTCCATCTAATCAAAAGGCCACACCACAACTGGGCATGCCACATCTCCATGGAGATAATCAAATCAAAAAGTGTCCACTCTACAATATTGAATCAGGATTAAAGAAATAGCTACACCCACAAGATTTGATCAAGATTAAAACATGACTTTTCTGAGGTACATAATAGTTTCAAGCCAGCACACATGATATTTGCTTTAAGTAGCCTGGACAACTTAAATGATGACTTAAGGGAAGGGCAAAAGAGAAGGCAACAACAGAGGAAAGAAACAAGCATCAGAGAAGTAATTAGAAAGTCAATAAGATGATGACAACAGGAAGTCAAAAGTGATTAATGAAAATGAAAAGGGCAAGGTGTTTTTGCTCTTGGATCTCTTGAAAAATTCAAGATGATAGTGAATGGCATTTATTTTAGATTCCAGGAAAACCTAATTTACTGCTTCAAAAGTGAGGGTGATTCTGGATCTTGGTTTGAAATAATCTATTGCTATTTAAATGTCTTATTTTTAAAAATGAGAAATGAATATAAATTTTATAGACTGTCTTTTCAGCAGCTCTGTAGATGAACATAGCTTTCCCCTACTGACTTATTAAATGGTAAATTATAGATTTATTAGCTTTGAGCCACCATCACTTCCTGATATAAACTGTACTTGGACATATTATTCTATTTCTTTAATGTGTTTTTGTTTTATGTTCTTGATATTTTATTTGAGATTCTGCAATGATATTTGGCTTTGTCAATAAAAGTCTACAAAGATATTTGTGAGTCTCGTCTCTACTTTTCTTTTACTGTACTATGTTTGTCAAATTTTTATACCCATGTTATACTGCCTTATAAAAAAGGAAGCATTTTTTTCTTTAATCTCTATGCTCTGAAATATGTTTAAAACATTAGAGACATCTGTTGCAAATGTTTGTCTAAGAAGTCGTCTGGGTCTGGAGACTTTTTTTTTCCTATATGGGCAGGCAACAGGAATCGAACCCGGATCCTTTAGCATCGCAGGAAAGCATTCCTGCCTGCTGAGCCACTGTGGCCTGCCCTAGGTCTGGGGACTTTTAACAAAAGTATGGACAATTTTATCTTTTTGCTACCTATGTTAATTTATTTGTTTAAATTTTGTATCTCTTCTCTGGTAAATTTCAGTAATTTATAACATTCTATGAATTTATTTCTTTCCAGTAATTTTAAAAGTCAGTTTGCCCAGAGTTGAGCCAATTTGCCTTATTAACTTGTTAAATATGGGCAGACTTCACTCTGTATATAGTACCATATTAATAGAAATGCATATGTATAGAAACCATACACAGCAAGAACATGGTTCCAAAATGCACATTTAATGCATTTAACACAGTGTTGTTCAAAGTGAAGGCCTAGTTGTATAGAAATATTTCCTCCATTATTGTTTTTACTTTGTACACTTGTGCTTTTTCCTTTTCTTGATTAGGTTGCCTCCTCTTCAAAGAACACGCTCTTTATTTATTAACACAATCATTTTCATATTTTTTTACTAATATATTTCTATTTTTGTCTTTTACATTTCTTCCTTCTGTTTAGCTTCTTTTAGCTATTTTCTTAATTTTAATTAATTAATTTTTGCTTCATCATTTCTTTAATAATGAAAGTGCTTAGGGCCAGAAAATTTCCCCATGTAAAACAATATCACATTGACTTTAAAAAGCAGGGTTTTACCATTATTACTCAATTAGATATACTCAGATATGATCTGTATTCCTCTTTGATCCAAGAGCTGTTTATTCTTCTATATCTGTTCATTCTACCTTCTTCAATTTTCAAACTCACACACACACTAGAAGTCCTCCACAACCACATATACAAAATCCTGTTTTTAAAATTTCAGTCTAACCCAGAGCTCAGGAACATGGAATGTTATTACCCTGAAAATCCCAGTTCAACATAAGGCACTGCTGGTTGGTTCTACCAGGATGTACCAATTGTTTTCAGAGAACTAGCATTACTTTGTGACCTCTGGAAGCTTATGTTTCTTGATTGGGTTCAAACTAAGAGAAGTGATAGATTAAAGGCTGTAGATGTCTCCTACATTCATGGAAGATGTTGTTTTCTTCTCTCAATATCATGTTTTGCAGTTTTCCATTGTCATTATGGAGAAGAATGAGGTATAAATGTCATTCTTCTACCATCTTCAAAAAACATCAATTTTGATATTTCATATTATTAGGTAGGATTAAAATTAAAGGGAACACCTTCTCAATTTACAGACAAAATAATCTTAAGCAAAAGAACAATCCTTAAAGAAGAAAATGTGTTGTCATATCCTTTCAAAAGCACAAACCTATTTTTTAAAACACTACATTTTGGGTGGAAATAGTAAAAATGGCAGCAGCATAAACAGACAGAACAAAGAGCAAATCAAAAATTCCCTAGACAAGCTATTCCCATGACTAACAGAATTTAGTCAATGGTGAAAATTCCACTTCTAGCCAGGATATGTGGCACCAGACTATCCTTCTCACTACAAACAACCAAGCACTGGCCAAAATTTAAACAAAAGCCATTTTAAAAAATTGGGCTACAGTCAGAACAGGGCTTTGAATCCTGAGATAAGGGAAATGCAGAAGGTGAGTTTTAGGATTATCCTAGGAATCTATAGATGCAGGCACAGGATGCATCTAGGAAGAACCTAAGCAGCACAATTGTATTGCTGAGTTAAGAAGACAGAAATTGGAATTCAGGCAGGTAGAATTCCTGAGACAAGAAACTAGAACTACAAAGAAAGAGCTCTAGAAACATGCACAGCAGCTCCCTGAGAATCTTGTTATAGAATGTTTCCATGTTATAGAATGTAGGGTAAAACCTCACAAGGCAGGACAAAGAAGTACTGTAAATTAAATAATCCCCAGAGATCACATAGACGTGTGAGATATTTGATTACTGGGAAGGACAATTTCAATGATTCCCAGGGTATTCTGTAGAGATCCTAGAAACTTCATGCTTTAACAGTAGAGCAAACAAGCCTTCAAGAAAATGCACTCTAGATACACCTTAAAAAGGTAAAACTCAAGCCAAAAAAGAATAAACGTATCAGCAAGTAACTTAAATTTATAATCAAAATAAACTCCAATGTGATTTATAGGAAGAAAACAAAATCCAGACATTTAACAATGTAAACATTTAACAATCCACAATGTCTGCATATACTCAAAAATTGGCAGACACAAAAATGCCAGAAGAATATAGTATACAGTAAGAGGAATGATTAGTCAAATGAAACAGAAATAGAAATAACAGAGGTGATAGAATTTGTAGACAAAGACTTTAAAAACATACTCAAGAATTTAAAGGGAAATATGTACAAAATGGGAAGAAAAATAAAATATAAAAAATAAACAGATGAATAAATAGGAGTGAAGGTAGTTCTTTAGTGGGTCCATAACTAATAAAAGGTGTCCATGCACTAGAGTAACTTTCCAGAAACCTACAACCTCCAGATGGGTCCCTGGTCCAGATAAGTCCTGAAACCTATCCCAGCTTCTCTAGAACATCAGATAGTTCCAGCTCCCTACCACATATCAGTGACAGACACTTCCAATATGAAAACCTTAGACTGCTCATAGCCCAAACACCCCTAAAGAGAGGGATGGAAAGATCAAAGGTGATGGTGGAGTTATACAAAGATAGGATTTAACAAATGAATATGAATGCTGTCACTAAATTGATATTGCTTTTAGTCTCTAGCATTTGAAAGCAGCTAGAAGTAAAAACCTAAAATTGTGGAATTGTAACCCATGTCAAACTCTGAAATCTGTTCTACAACTAACTGTGGTGCTGTGCTTTGAAATCTATAGCTTTTTTGTATTTATGTTATTGTTCACAAAAAAAGAAGGAAAAAAGTCAATTGTGATGATAAAAGAAATATTTAAGCCTTCTAGTCTCCTGTATTCTGGAGCAGCTAGAAGGAAAAATCTGAGAAGATCATGTGGTAGCTCATGACAAACTCTGGGATCTGTCCTGTAACTACTTGTTGAAGAGTGTTTTGAAAACTATCACTTTTTTATTTCTTTTATTTGAATATATGTTATACTATACAATAAAAAAGTTAAAAAAAATAAACAAATGGAAAGTTTAGAAATGAAAAAGAAATCAGAAACAAGAATTGCATTGGCTTATAGTAGATTAGACACTGAAGAAGAAAAGTTCAGTGAATCTGAAGCCAGCCCAATAGAAGTCATGCAAATTAAATCCCAGAAATAAAAGGAAGATTGCCAAAAAATAATTAGGGCCTCAATGACCTGTGGAACAATATCAAGCAATCTAACACATTTATAATTTGGAGTCCCAGAAATGAAGCAATGAAGAACCAAAGGCTCAATTTTCTCCAACGCTGATGACAATTATAGACTCATAAAGCAAAGAAGATCGATGAACACCAAACAGGATAAACACCAATAAGACCACATCAAGGCATATCACAATCAAATTGCTGAAACCCAGTGATAAGGAAAACAGGAGAAATACACTTTATACAGGAGAACAAAGAGTGAGAACAGTCTCTACATGGGAATCAATGTAACCCAAAATGGACAGCATTCAAATGTTAAAAAATAAGTTTATAGATAAATTGTGGTACAGATATACAATGGAAAATTACTCCATAATAAAAGGGTATAAATTCTGATAAACATGCAACAATTATGATAAACCTCAAAAATTTCTTTCTTTGTACAAAAAAAAAAGAAACTAGGTATAGAACACAACATTTGGTATGATGTCAAGTATATGAAATGCTAGAAGAGAAAAAGTAATTATAATAATATCAGACCAGTAGTTGTCTAAGGCCAAATGTATATGGCATGAAAAAGTGTGAGGGAAGTTTTGAGATGGATGGAAATTTTCTCTATTTTGACTTATAAGTCTGTAGTCTTAAAATGGGTATATTTTATTGACTGTAAAATATCTTTCAATACACTTGATTTTTTAAATATAGCAAATAGATACCAACCATTAGCAGCAAGTTATCAGCATCTGTGCAGGAGAAATAAGTGGGAAGCAACAGAGAATCCGACAGGCCTGAGAAACATCTAACTCCAATTAGCTAGCAAGTATGCACTGGAAAGAACAGCAGCCCAACTGGAAAACAAATGCTGAACACAGACGGGGATTTGTCCACTCTTAATAGGGGTAAGCACAAGAGACACATGGTAAATGTTGTGACGGAGGGAGAGTAATCTAAGCTCTACGAATCTCAAAACTGAACTGCTAGAGCTCCATTGAAAGGGAGATCACAAAGAAGAGTAAGCAAAAATAAAATGGTAGTATTAGTATTGTTATGTGTGAATTTAAAAAAAGAGCATTATTCCATTTCTGTCTTCCCTGTGCTCTTAAGAACCAGGATTCTTAGTGTGGAGAAATGAAGATACAGATGTGATACAGAAGAGTTTAAGTAGTGATCTAATAGTTTGAATTTGAATTGAAAATGTCAGACTGATGCATAAATGATTTTATCTTTAAATATATAATAAAATAAATAAATAAATAATAGCCTAGCTCTCTCTAAGACATTTTTGAAACTATGAAGAAAGCAGGAACCAACTTGAAGAGATTCCCACTGGTTAAAGACAGGACAATTTGAGTTTTAATAAAAATAAGAGTTGCAAGGGATTTAATATAAAACATGTTTAAAACCATGGATTCATATGATACGTAATTTTTTAAAAAACTAATTGGTTGCCTTCTGAGGATGATAGCAAAAAAAAACAATTTACTATCTTGAAATTGAGGTGTAGTGGGTTAAGTAATTGTTTCCCCCAAAATTCATGCTCACCTGAAACCTCAGATTGTGACATTATTAGGATACTTTTTATTTGCAGATTTAATTAGTTAAGAGTAGGTCAGACTGCCCCTACTCACATCACATACAAAAGTTAACTCTCAGTGGACCAAGGGCCTAAACATAAAAGTTAGAACCATAAACCTGGTAGAAGAAAATATAAAGGACTCATTCATAACCTCAGATTTTACAGCTATTTCTTAGATATAACACCAAAAGCATGGACAACAAAAGAAAAAATACAGAAAATGGATTTCATAAAAATTTTAAACTTTTGTATACTAAAGGACATTATCAAGAAAGTAAAAAAGGCAACCTACAAAACAAGAAAAATAACTGAAAACCATATATCCAATAACGTTTCAATGTCCAGAATATTTAGAGACCTGCTACAACTCAACAACAAAAAGACAAATAAACCTATTTTAAAATAGGCAAAGGAATGGAATAGATATTTCTCTAAAGAAGATACATAATTGGCCAATAAACATATGAAAAGATGCTTAACCATTAGAGAAATGCAAATCAAAACCGCAATTAGATACCATGTCCCACTTACTAAGATAGCTATTATTAAAAAAAAAAAAAAAGCACCAGAAAATAACAAGTGCTGATGAGGATGAGGATGCAGAAAAATTGGAACCCTTGTACATTGCTGGTGGAATTGTAAAATGGTGCAACCATTGAGGAAATCAGTTTGTGGTTCCTAGGAAAATTGAACATAGAATTACCATATGACCCAGCCACCCCACATGTAGGAATATGCCCCAAAAGTTGAAAGTAGGGACCAGATATGTGCACACCAACGCTCATAGTAGTATATACACTACAGCTGAAATATAGAAGCATCCAACAGATAAATGAATGGATAAGCAAAATGTGATATACACGTACAATGGAATATTATTCTACTATAAAAAGGAATGAAATTTTGATACATGTACAACATGAAAATATCATATGAAGTGATATGAAAATATCATATTGAGTGATAAAAGCCAGATATAAAAAGACAAATATTGTTATATGAAATAACTAGAAAACACAAATTCATAGAAACAGAAAATAGACTACAGGTTATCAGGGGAGAGGAAATGGAGAGTTATTGCTTAATGGATGCAGAGTTTCCGTTTGGGATTATGAAAAAGTTTGTGTAATGGACTTTGATGATGAAAGCATAATATTGTGAATGTAAGTAATACTACTGAACTGTACGCTTGAAAGTAAAGTGGGAAATTTTGAATTGTATATTTGTTACAACAATAAAAAGTTTAAAAACAAAAATACAAAGGATAAGATCAGGCTGTATTATGGTGGGCCTAAGTCCACTTAATGGTATACTTACAAGAAGAGAAAAGGACTCAGACCAAGGGCAGGAGTCCATGTGAAGATTCAGGCAGAGAATGGAGTGATACCACAATTCAGGGAAAGCCAGAGATTGTCAGAGGCCCCAGAAACTGAGGCAGAAGCCAGGAGGATGCTAGTCTTGGAGCCCTCAGCAGGGATCATGGCCCTGCTGACACCTTAATTCAGACTTCTCACCTCCAGAACTGTGAGAGAACAAATTTCTGTTGTCTTGAACCACCCAAATTGTGGTAATTTGGTACAGCAGTCCTAGGAAACTAATGCTTGAAGCAAATAAAAAAAAAAAGATCTAACATTTATTCTGCCTTTCCCATGTAAATTGGTACCACTGGGTAACCAAATAATAGGTGAGAAGAAGCATCTCCTTACATCATTATCTCAGCTGAAAAGTGTAAGTAAAATGATAAAATGAGATGATCACCATTTTTCCGTTCACAATTGATTAATGGATCCAGGTTGAGAAATGATTAACTCAAAAAAAGAGTGGACATCAGACTTCATGTGCCTTCTGAAGAAAGAACACAGCACCACATATAGTCTTTGCAAAGGAAAGAAAGCTATGCCTCAAATGTGCAGGGAAAACGGAGGACAGATGAAGTTTCAATTGCACATGAATATGCTAACCACAAAATTGGGACTGCAGGAAACTACAAGCAAAATGACCCAGGTGCATCAAAGGAAAAGGATGGAAGAAGAATCTGCAAATTTAAAACAAAGATCTATCAAGTTAAAAATTGTCCAAGAATAAAATAGAGATTCTAAGAATGCATATTTGGATGCTAAAACCATGAAGAAATGCAGGGAAGCACTTACCATAAAATGCAGCATGGTGGTTACTCTTCACGGAGGTTGGACACTACGAGTGGAATGAGATACATGGAGAAGCTACTGGAGGGCTGGCCACATTCTATTTGTGAGCTGTGCTGTAATTGTGATGGTAGTTTTCTGTATCTGTGCTTCATTTTACAATGAAGAGATAAAAACCTAGGCATATATATATATAATTTCATAAACATTGAAATGTTTCATAAACATTTAATAATCATTGAATAATTAAAAGAACATTCATGGTCACCTAGTCCCCATCTGTCCCCTAAAGTTGGAATATCTTCTGTAGTTGCTATTCCATATGTGGTCTAAGGAACACCAGCCTTGATGTCCTCTGGAAGCTTGTTAGAAATGTAACATCTCAGACCACCCCTCAGACCTACCGAATCAGAATCTGTTTTAACAAAATCCTCAAGTGAGCCATCTTCATGTAAAATTTGAGAAGCAATGTTCTATAGCATTCTCAACAGATTATTGGAATACTCCTAGCTATATTAAATTTAGTATCCCCTAATTATTTTTTTAAGTCTTCTAGTTTATAAGTCTCCCTTTCTTTAAATGAGCCATACCCTTTCTTCTTGCCACTCCTTTGGTTCTCTAGAAAATATAGCATTAATCTAGACTTCCACACATGGTAAGCTCTATATTTGAAATTAGTCTTTTATTCTGAAAAGTAGGAATCCCAAGCTTACTATTTCTTATATGGTCTGATATCCAGACTTTTTCCACAACTTCATTACATATCTGTGTATGTACTCTCTTTCCTAAATTATGGCTTTCAGAATTGAGTATCATGTTTTGGAATTTATCTGGCCAGTGTGCAATGATATGCAAGAAGAAGTCAAATATTAGTGAAATAATATTACATACTAAGAACTAATATTTATCATCATCATTTTAAAAACAATAAGGAGTCTAAGATGATGAAAGTGTAAATGACAAAGCCAGATTTCCTTGTTGATCTTGATTTGTACACTCTATACCTCTTATTCAATGGCTAGGCTTTGGGTCAGGACAAACTTTCAGATAATTAAAATTCCAGGAAATTTTCCATGTGAACTTTTGCCAAGATTGCTTTATCCCCTTCTTGACATTTATGATTGATTCTCATTGTCAAAATGTAAAATTCTACAATCATTGATGCTAAATCTCATCTGGTGTATCCAAGTTGTCCTCCTAATCAAGATAGAGTTAAACTCCCGTTATGATGTTGTCAGTGGGAATCCAGCCTCTGTCTTTCTTGAAATTTTATGCTGGGAGTTCTGAATGTAAACAGGACAGCATGTAGAACCCAAGTTTTATCAAAGATGAATGCAATAGCATACAAAATATGTTACCTTTTTGTTTTGATTGTTGCATTACAGTAAACATACTCTGGCCTTTTACTGAATAGCTATATTTTTAGTTTATATATGTCTCTAAGGAAGAAATTATTGCTGCTTTTATCTAAAATTCAACAGAGAAGGATAAGAAGTTGATGGCAGGAATAGCAAGTAAATTAACAGGTGGAAGGACCAATTGTGTCCAATACTGCAAATACAAAGATTAGTTAAATGTAGTCCTTGTGTTCAGGAGCCAACTGCCTAGCTAGTGAGAGTAATACATGAATAAGTACACAGTAATTTGTGGGTAAAAGCCTATTATTCAGTGTCCAAAATGCAATTGGAGTACAAAGTGGGTAGCTCACTTAGCCTGAGGGCGCAAAGTCATAACCAGTATTAATCAGCAAGGCGTGCATTTTCCCTTGAGACTATAAATTATTTTGGAATGGAAATGGAATTTGGCTATCAACACATAAGAGAGTAGAAGAATACAGGGAGAATCGAATTAGAATCCAGAGACTATCATTTATTGGCTTTGGGACTTGAGGCATGAATTTCATTCTCCTCACCAGAAAAACAGGGATAATAATTCCCAATGTGTTGGGGTGTGAGAAATTAAACCTAATTTAACCATTATAGTACTTGACATATGGTAGATGCTTAAGACAATGGTATGTGGTGCTACTAATGAAGATGTAAACAAATGAATAGGTAAAAACAGGGAAGAAATGAAGGAACTGTCCAGGGTCAGGTAATGATTTTGAAATTGACTCTGTAGAAGTCTTAGAAACCAGCTTCTCTTTCAAGAGTGAACTATGTTAAGGGTTATAATTTAAATGTGACATTTTGTAATGATGAAGACACAGCACTTATTCTTAACCACCAATTCCAACTTGTTACAGACCTTTCAGAAAGTGGGAAGAGGTCAGGAAAAGACCAGGTTGAGCTGCAATTGGGATCTCTCAGGTGGACAGCAGAGCCTTACGGAGGTCACAGGAAACATTGGTTCTTTCTGTTCATGCCTATCTGTGACCAGTAATTTCTCCCCTTCAGGTAAGCACTTTGCACTAGGCCATCACACAATGGAAATTAGATTATTAAAAATGTAGACTACTCAAATAATAAAAATAAGCAGTTCTCTAAATCAACTTTATATTCAGCTCAATTAAATAAAACACAAGCATTTGTGTCACCCAATGCTTTGGTCTAGAAATATTGCTGCAATTTTCTGTGCTGCTGGTCCAATGTTGGCATTCCAATGTGTTAATAAACTTACAGCTTGACATGCTGATAGTATCTCCTATAATGTGATTTAAAATGTTTATTGAAAAGGATTGTAAAGAAGAGATCTTACACTGCTTTTGCTTAGCTCAAACGTTAATGAAAACAATTTCAATTCAAGCTAAAGAGATGAAAAACTAAATGCCCAGATGTTGTCCGCTTTCAGGAAGATGCTGAAATGACTGCAAAGTTTAAGAATTTGCTTAAAACAGAAGCACTTGTTTCCTGGTGCCTGCCCATACAAAAAAAAAACAACAACAAAAAAACAAAACAGAAGCAGTCATTAAAGTTGACTTTAAATTATGTTAATGAGCCAAATAAAAGAAAAATCATCTACTACCCTCATTAATTCCTATAGTCATTAATTTACATCTTCATACCCCTTAGTTATTGCTTAAATTTTTTACATCATTTCTCTTTGCAAATAGATCAGAACAGCTCCACTAAAATGTGAAAGAGGAGCAGAATTCAAAGTTCACATGAGAAAAGAAAAGCTACATAAATAACTCAGTTTTCAGGAATGGCATAAATATCAAGAGATCAATTTAAAGGCAGATTAAAGATTCACCTGAAAGAAGAGGCGACAACATAAAATTTCCTTTATTGTCAGAGGCCAAAGTATATGTCACTCTGTGTAGGTTTTCTCATAGTACTGCTTTCAGAACTAAAAACAGTAGTAAACTTTTCACTATTTCCCAACAAATAATTTTTATCGTAAAAATATTTTCTACCTTTATGTCATCATTTTTCATCATTAATTAGGAAATTCAGAAAGTAAACAGTTATGCAAAAACTGTTAAGTTAAACACACAAACCAAATACTTGATCTTACAACCTAGAGCAATTAACCACAGTTGACAATTTGGTGTTCATACTCCTGAACGTAACATATTAATTTGTCACTGTCAACACAATTGCACATGCATTTTATTTTCAAAAATGAATCATGCAACATAGGACATGTTAAACAACAACATCGAAATACAATCCTCAATATCCAGACTCTAGGAAAGTCTAAAGAAAAAGCACTTTGTTTTTTTAGTTTATTAGGCTACTATGACAAATACCACACAGTGGGTTGGCTTAAATAACAAACTTTTTTTTTTAGGTGGTGGAGATCCAAGACGGCAGTTTAGCGATTTGTGGGATTTAGTTTGTCCTCCACAGCAGCTAGTAAATAGCCAGGAACAGTACAGAACAACTGCTGGGGCCACGACAGTGACCAGACACACAGTGTACCCCAGTCTGGACAAGCTGAACCAGCTGTGAGCCCACCCAGAACTGGGAGTCTCCCAAACTACAGCGGCCGGCACCCCTCTCCCACCAGCTGCTTCCCAGAGGGGAAAGGAAAGAGACTTTACTAACAGCAAGAGGGCTGAATTCAACCAAGTTCCAATTGTGGAATTAATTAACAAATTCTGACTATTAAAAATAGGCCCCCAGCTCAGCTGGGGTTGCTAGGTTTTGCCTCAGTACAGAGGGGGCAGGGCTGACAGAAAGAGAAAAACAAAAACAAAGACAAAAACAGAGGGGCTTTTTTTGCAGACAACACAAAATACTTGAAAGGGTCTGGACCCTGAAGTAAAGGAGGGGACACATAGGACCTGGAGATACACAGAGCAACGTACAAACTTCAGCTCTTAATTAGCAAACCTGAGGAATGGGGTCCTGCTCTGAAAAGGTTTTTTTTCCTTTTCCATTTTATTTTTTTGTGACTGTTTCTACAGCTTGACTGCTCTTCGGATACAACTTGCAAGGCTTCTCAAGCTCCAACTGCCCCAGGCAAGGGTGGAATTAAGCTTGTCTGAGAGCTTGTCTGGAGGCTGTTGCTTCCCTAGGAGAGGGGTAGAGTCCAGCTCAAGTGGTATTCCTCTCTTAAGGAATTCAGACCCCAAGGTCTGGAAAACTAAAATGATTAAAGCCAGCATAAAACCTCTCCACTGTCTCAACTATGCCCCAGCAGGGACAGTCAGCTGAAGTTAAAGGTACAACATCACCTTATGCTGGTGGGACCCACAGGCAGACAAGTGCCATGTACTAGGTAGGATAGGAAAAACAGGTGACTCTTTTCTCCTGAGAGAAGGCCAATTTGGTCTGGGAAAATCTGACTGGGGTCTAGAATACCTAAACAGACTCTCCTAAGGGTGGTGGTGGGGGGAAGGTACCAAAAAGGCAGGGCAAGAAACAAGAAAACAAAAACTGAAAAATTCTGATCTGTAAAACAAAACCTACACTAGAGGTCTAGAATAAGCTGAACTGAATGTCAAAGAACAGATAGACAACAAAGTCATCCAGCAAGAAAATCCTAGGTAAAAAAAAGTGAAAACAGTCTCCACAATAAATTAATTAAGGAAATTAAATGTCTAGACAGCAGTAAATATAATGAATCATACTAGGAAAACTGAAGATATGGCCCAGTCAAAGGAACAAACCAACAATTCAAATGAGATACAGGAGTTAAAACAATTAATTCAGGATGTTCAAACAGATGTGGAAAGCCTCATCAAAAATCAAATCAATGAATTGAGGAAGGATATAAAGAGGGCAAGGGATAAACAAAAAGAAGAAATCAAAAGTCTGAAAAAGAAATCACAGAACTTATGGGAATGAAAGTCACAGTAGAAGAGATGAAAAAAACCAATGGAAACCTATAATGTTAGATTTCAAGAGGCAGAAGATAAGATTAGTGAACTGGAGGATGGGACATCAGAAATTCAACAAGCAAAAGAAAATACAGGGGAAATATGAGCAGAGACTCAGGGAATTGGATGATAACATGAAGCATATGAATATACATACTGTGGGTGTCCTAGAAGGAGAAATGAAGGAAAAAGGAGGAGAAAAACTAATGGATGAAATCATCACTGAAAATTTCCCAACTCTTATTAAAGACTTAAAATTACAGATCCAAGAAGTACAGCATACCCCAAACAGAATACATACAAATAGACGTACTTCAAGACACTTGCTAATCAGAATGTCAGGTATCAAAGAGAAAGAGAGAATTTTGAAATCAGCAAGAAACAAGCAATCCATCATGTACAAAGGAAGCCCAATAAGACTATGTGTAGATTTCTCAGCAGAAACCATGGAGGTGAGAAGGCAGTGGTATGATATATTTAAGATAATAAAAGAGAAAAAATACCAACCAAGAATTCCATATCCAGCAAAATTGCCCTTCAAAAATGAGGGGGAAATTAAATTAATACATTTTCAGACAAAAAAGTCACTGAGAGAATTTGTGACCAAGAGACTGGCTCTTTTGAAATACTAAAGGGAGCACTAGAGACAGATAGGAAAAGATGGGAGAGAGAGGTGTAGAGAAGACTGTAGAAATGAAGACTACCAATGAAGGTAAAAAGAAGAAAAATTAGATGTTACATATAAAATTAAAAAGGCAAAACGATAGAAGAAAGTTTTGCCCTTACAGTAATAACACTAAATGCTAATGGATTAAACTTCCCAATCAAAAGACATAGACTGGCAGAATGGATTAATAGGCAGGATCTATCTATATGCTATCAACAGGAGACACATTTTAGACCCAAGATAAATACAGGTTGAAAGTGAAAGTTTGGGAAAAGATATTTCATGCAAACAACAATCAGAAAAGACCAGGAGTAGCTATACTAATATCCAACAAATTAGACTTCAAATGTAAAACAATTAAAAGAGATAAAGAAGGACACTATGTATTAATAAAAGGAACAATTCAACAAGAAGACATAACAATCATAAATATTTATGCACCGAGCCAGAGTGCTCCAAAATACATGAGGCAAACACTGAAAACACCAACAAGAGAAATAGACACATCTACCATAATAGTTGGAGACTTTAATTCCCCACTGTCATCAATGGACAGAACATCAAGACAGAAGATCAATAAAGAAACAGAGAATTTGAATAATACAATAAGCAAAATAGACAAGATCAATAAAGAAACAGAGAATTTGAATAATACAATAAGCAAAATAGACTTAACAGATACTTATAGAACATTACACCCCAAGCAGCAGGATACACCTTTTTCTCAAGTGCTCATGGATCATTCTCAAGGATAGACCCTATGCTGGGTCACAAAGCAAGTCTCAATAAATTTGAAAAGATTGAAATCATATAAAACACTTTCTCAGATCATAAATGAATGAAGTTGGAAATCAATAATAAGCAGAAGACCAGAAAATTCACAAATACATGGAGGTTCAACAACATACTCTTAAACAATCAGTGGGTCAAGGAACAAATTACAAGAGAAATCAGTAAATATCTTGAGGCAAATGAAAATGAAAGGAAAACATATCAAAATGTATGGGATGCAGCAAAGGCAGTGCTAAGAAGGAAATTTATTGCCCTAAATGCTATATCAAAAAAGTAGAAAGAGCCAAATTCAAGGAATTAACTGTTCACTTGGAAGAACTAGAGAAAGAAGAGCAAACTAACCCCAAAGCAAGCAAAAGGAATGAAATAATGAAGATTGGAGCAGAAATAAATGAAATTGAGAACATGAAAACAATCAAGAAGGTCAACAAAACCCAAAGTTGGTTCTATGAGAAAATCAATAAAATTGTTGGACCCTTAGCAAGGCTGACAAAAAAAAAGAAGAGGGAGGATGCAAATAAATAAAATCAGAAACAGAAGAGGAGACATAACCACTGACCCTGCAGAAATAAAGGAAGTAATGAGGGGATACTATGAACAACTTTATGCTAATAAACAAGACAATGTAGATGAAATGAACAACTTCCTAGAAAGGCATGAACAACCAACATTGTCTCGAGAAGAAATAGATAACCTCAACAAAAAAAACACAAGTAAAGAAATTGAATTAGTCATCAAGAAGCTCCCAAAAAGAAAAGTCCAGGACCAGCTGGCTTCAAATGTGAATTCTACCAAACATTCAAGAAAGAATTAGCACCAATCCTGCTCAAACTCTTCAAAAAAATTGAAGAGGAGGGAAGGCTACCGAGGTCATTCTATGAAGCCAACATCACCCTCATACCAAAGTTAGACAGAGATACTGCAAGAAAAGAACATTATAGACCAATCTTTCTAATGAACATAGAGGCAAAAATCCTCAACAAAATTCTTGCAAATCGAATTCAGCAGCACATTAAAAAAATTATACACCATGGCCAAGTAGGATTCATCTCAGGTATGTAAGGATGGTTCAACATAAGAAAATCAATTAATGTAATACACTATATCAACAAATCAAAGCAGAAACAAGACATGATCATCTCCATTGATGCAGAAAAGGCATTTGACAAAATTCAACATCCTTTCTTGTTGAAAACATTTCAAAAGATAGGAATAGAAGGGAACTTCCTCAACATGCTAAAGGGAATATATGAAAAACCCACAGCTGATATCATCCTCAATAGGAAAAAACTTTCCCCCTAAGATCAGAAACAAGACAAGGATGTCCTCTATCACCATTGTTATTCAACATTGTGTTGGAAGTTCTAGCCAAAGCAATTAGACAAGAAAAAGAAATAGAAGGCATCAAAATTGGAAGGGAAGAAGTAAAACTCTCACTGTTTGCAGATGATATGATACTATATGTTGAAACCCCCTAATAATGCACAGCAAAACTACTAGAGCTAATAAATGAGTACAGCAAAGTTGCAAGTTACAAGATCGACACTCACTAGTAATGAGCAATCTGAGGGGGAAATCAAGAAAAAAATTCCATCTACAATTGCAACCAAAAGAATAAAATATTTAGGAATAAATTTAACTAAGGATACAAAAGATGTATACAAAGAAAACTATAAGAAATCGCTAAAGGAAATCACCATATTTAGAAGACCTAAATAAATGGAAGGGCATACTGTGTTCATGGACTGTAAGACTAACTGGAAGTTATGATGTTGATTTTACCTAAATTGATTTATAGATTCAATGCAACACCAATTAAAATCCCAAAAACTTACTTTTCAGAAATAGAAAAACAAATAACCAAATTTATCTGGAAGGGCAGGGTGCCCCAAATAGCTAAAAATTTCCTGACAAAGAAAAAAGAAGTTAGAGGTCTCACACTACCTGACTCTTCATTAAATGGTGCTTCAAGAACTGGATATCCACATGCAAAAGAATGAAAGAGGATCCATATCTCATAGCCTATACAAAAATTAACTCAAAATGGATCAAAGACCTAGACATTAAATCTAAGACCATAAAACTTTTAGAAGAAAATATAGGGAAATATCTTATGAATCTTATAATAGGAGGTGGGTTCCTAGCTCTTATAACCAAAGCATGAGCGTTGAAGAAAGAAATAGATAAATGGGAACTCCTCAAAATTAAACACTTTGTGCATCAAAGAACTTTGTCAAAAAAATAAAAAGACAACCTACAAATGGGAGACAATATTGTAAATTATATATCAGATAAAAGTCTAGTATCCAGAATATGTAAAGAGATTATTCAACTCAACAACAAAAAGACAAACAGCCCAATTACAAAATGCGTAAAAGACATGAACAGATACTTCTCATAAGAGGAAATGCAAATGGCTAAAAGGCACATGAAAAGATGCTCAACTTCCCTAGCTATCAGGGAAATGCAAATCAAAACCACAATGAGATAACATTTCACACTCACCAGAATGGCCATTATCAATAAAACAGGAAACAAAAAGTGCTGGAGAGGATGTGGAGAAAGAAGCACACTTATCCACTGTTGATGGGAATATTGAGTGGTACCACCCCTGTGGGAGGCAGTTTGGCAGTTCCTCAGGAGCTAAGTATAGAACTGCCATATGATCCAGCAATACCATTGCTAGGTGTTCTAGTTTGCTAGCTGCTGGAATGCAATATACCATAAATGGAATGGCTTTTAAAAGGAGGAATTTAATGAGTTGCTAGTTTACAGTTTTAAGGTCGAGAAAATGTCCCATTTAAAACAAGTCTATGGAAATGTCTAATCAAAGGCATCCAAGGAAAGATACCTTGGTTCAAGAAGGCCAGTGAAGTTCAGAGTTTCTCTCTCAAGTGAGAAGGCACGTGGGTGAACACAGTCAGGACTTCTCTCTCAGCTGGAAGGGCACATGGCAAACACGGTGTCATGTGGTAGCTTTCTCTCCTGGCTTCTGGTTTCATGAAGCTCCCTGGGAGGCGTTTTTCTTCTTCATCTCCAAAGGTTGCTGGCTCATGGACTCTGCATCTCATGGCTACATCATTCCGCTCTCTCTGAATCTCTCATTCTCCAAAATGTTTCCTCTTTTATAGGACTCCAATAAACAAATCCAGACCCACCCAAATGGGTGGAGACATGTCGTCACCTAATCCAGTTTAACAGCCACTCTTGACTAAATCACATCATCCAGGGAGATGATCTGATTACAGTTTCAAACATACAGTATTGAATAGGGACTACTACACCTTTATGAAATGGGATTTTGATTAAAACATGGATTTTCTAGGGGGCATGCTTCCTTTCAAACCAGCACACTAGGTATCTACTCAGAGGACATGAGGGCAAGGACACGAACAGACATTTGCACACCAATGTTTATAGAAGCATTATTTACAGTTGCCAAGAAATGGAAACAGCCCAAATGTCCATCAACATACGAGTGACTAAACAAGCTGTGGTATATACATACGATGGAATATTATGCAGCTGTAAGATAGAATAAAGTTATGAAGTATGCAACAACATGGATGGACGTTGAGGACATCATGCTGAGTGAGATTAGTTATCCCTAAAGAACCTCTTTTGTTGCTCAAATGTGGCCTATCTCTCAGCCAACACAGCAAGAAGTTCACTGCCCTCCCCCTCTTTACATGGGACATGACTCCCAGTGGTGTAAACCTCTCTGGCAACATGGAACAAAAATCCTAGAATGACCTGGGACTCAGCATCAGTGGATTGAGAAAACCTTCTCAACTGAAAGGGGGAAGAGAGAAATGACACAAAATAAAATGTCAGTGGCTGAGAGATTTCAAATACAGTCCAGAGGTTATCCTGGAGGTTATTCTTAAGCATTATATAGATATCTTCTTTTCAGTTTAAGGTGTATTAGAAAGGCTAGAGGGAAGTACCTGAAACTGTAGCGCTGTGTTCCAATAGCCATGTTTCTTTAAGATGGTTGTATAATGATATAGCTTTCACAGTGTGACTGCTTGATTGTGAAAACCTTCTTCTGATGCTCCTTTTATCTATGGTATGGACAGATGAGTAAAAAATATGGATTAAAAATAAATAAATAATAGGGGGAATAAATGTTAAAGAAATTGGGTAAAGGGAAATACTAGTGGTCTATGAGAGGGAGGGTTAAGGAGTATGGTATGTGTGAGTTTTTTCTTTTTCTGGATGATGTAAATGTTCTGAGAAATGATCATGGTGATGAATATACAACCAGGTGATGATATTGTGAGCTATTGATTGCACATCAAGTATTGAATTTCATACTTTAAGAATGTGTTTGTAAGTTGAAAAAAAGAAAAAAAACAACATTTATTGGCTCACAGTTTTGAGGCTAGAAGTCCAAAATCAAGATATTGGCAAGGCGTCCTTCCTCCCTGAGTCTGTAGGGTTCTGGGCTGGCTGCCAGCACTTCTTGGGGTTCCTTGGCTGTTATCTCTGCCTCTTGCCCCATGGCCATCTCTCTCCTTGTCAGCTCTTCAGATTCCACTGACTTCCTACTTCTCGCTGAGGCCTTCTCGCTGACCCTGGTTTCTGGTTTCTTCTCTTCATAAGGCCTTCAGTAATATGGATTAAGACCCACCCTGACTCAGTTGGCCTTACTTTAACTAAAAACAACATCTTCAAAAAGGTCCTATTTACAGTGGGTTCACATCCACAGGGACATGGATTAAAAGTAAGGGCGTATGTTTGTTGGGTTACATGATCCAGTCTGTCACGATTTCCTTCTACAATAACAACATAAAAATTCTACAAAGAGCGAGGGAGAATGACTTTTCTTTTGTTGAATAACAAGTCATCCAAAGTTGTGCAAAAAAAAAAAGTTATTATTATTTCTGGTGTACCTTATGGGTTTCAACATAGGTGGTCCTTGCTTGGCGTGTCGTATGCTGTTGCGATCAAACTTGGCTGTGGCTTAAGTCATCTCAAAGGCTTCCTCACATCCATGGCTGGTGGCCAATACTGGCTGTTCCTCAGCTGGGTCGTCTGCTAGAAAACCCACCCACAGCCTCTCCACATGGCCTGGGCCTCTCACTGCATAGGGGCTTGGCTTCAATGGTGCATACCCCGAAAGGCAGGTGAGAGCCCCATCACCCTGGATGTCACGCAGTGCTGCCAAGGTCACACCCCATTGTTAAAGGCAAGCCATTAAGAACATTAATGGGGAAATACACAAAAATTCTTGATGTGATGAGAACAGTGTCAAAGAATATTTCTGATCATGATTTAAACAGAGAGAAAGGGAGCGATATTGAGAGGGAGCCTACATACTTGAGAAACCTAGAAGACCTGCTGACCAGGTTTAATTTATGGACCTTATTTGTGTTGATGTTTATAAAATATGTTTACAAGACAACCAGAAAAAGTGACACTGACCTGGTACTTCAGATTAATCAACATTTTATGTGTAATAATAGTATTCATGTGATACAGTTAAAAACGAGTCCTACGTTTTGAAAATACATTCTGAAATATAAATACATTAAGTCAGATGAGGTCTGAGATTTGCTTCAAAATAGCCTGACTAGGGAATAGTAGTTGGGGATATGGATGAAATAAGAATTGGTTATGAGTTGATAATTTTTAATCTCCCTGGTGGTAAAATGGAGATTTTCTTTGTTATTCTCTCCACTTTTGTTTATGTTTAACTTTTCCAAAACTAAAAACAAGAAAAACTTTGTCATAAATTCTATTATTTAATTCACTTTTAATGTTTTAATCCCATATAATCACTTATAAAAATAACTACATAGAATTTTATTATATGGATGTTCTCAAATTCACTTAAAATCCCTATTGAGCATTAAGAATGTTTGCAAGTTAAATTTGCATGAGTTTTTATAGACATCCTTGCATATTGAAAGTGTTTAATGAATATTCATGAAATAATTCTTACATTTAAAGTCCACTTCTCATATTACTCTCATGTTTCTTTAATCAATTCCTTAAAATAGATACTCAGGTAAAAATGTTAGTACTTTTCAGAATTTTGATACATATATTCAATTGATAAGCCTGATTTTTACATCATAATTGATAAAAGTCAATTTACTTTTGACACGGTGACAAAACAATTCAGTGGGGAAAGGATGGACTTGTCAATATATCATATGGGGGATGATGTATGAGCCGGACAGCCATATGCAAAAAAATTAATCTCAATCTTTACTTATCATGACATACAAATATAACTCAAAATGCCTCATAGACTAAATGTAAAGGCTCAAATATAAAAGTTCTAGAGGAAAATATAGGATACCATGGATGGGGCAAAGTTTTCTTACATAGGACACAGATGGCCTGTATCATATAAGAAAAAAAATGATACATTTTTACATAGGTAAATTAAAATTTTTTGCTTTTCAAAATACACAGTTAAGAAAGATTAAAAGGCAAGCTGCCAACTGGGAAAAAATATTTGCAAAGCATATATATCTCACAGAACTTTCACCCAGAAAATCATTTTAAAAGTTTACAGCTTGATAATAAGGAAACATAATTACAAAAAAGTGGGAAAAGATGAGTGGACAATTTGACAACGTATACAAATGACAATTAAGCACATGAAAGTTTCTCAATATCATGGTTATGAAAATACAAAATAAGACATGAATGTGATACTGCTATACTCCCACTAGAATGACTAAAATTAAAGAGTGAAAATACCAAATGTTGGTAAGAATGCAGAGCAACTGGAACCCTTACAGATTTGCTGGTGGGAAAGCAAAATTTTACAGCTACTTTTGAAAAAAATATTGTCATTTTTTTATAAAGTTAAATATAACGTAGTACATAGCAATCCCACTCTTAGGTATTACCCAAGGGAGAAGAATATGTATAAGCACGTGCACTCAAAGTCCATAGCAGCAGAGGGGCCTTCACAGTAACTGCGAACTGGAAAACAATCCAAATGCCATCTCCTAGTGAATGGGTAAGGAAAGTGCGGTATTTCCATAAAATGGAATACATAACATCAATAAAAATGAACAAACTAACTGCTACATGCAACCACCTAGATGAATCTAAATGTCATCATGCTAAATGAAAGCAGCCAAGCACCAAAGAGTGCATACTATATGATTTCACTTATATGAAATGTGAGAAAAGACCAAGCTGCAGTGGCAGAGAGCAGATCAGTATTTGCCAGGAGTCAAGGAGTGGGGGAGGGAGGGACTTCAAAGGGGCATAAGGCACATTTTTCGGGATGAAAATGTCCTGTATCTCGATTGGTGGTAGTTACACAACTGTGTCCATTTGTGAACATTCACAGAACTGTATACATAAATATTTGACTTTTATTATATGGAAACTATGCCTCAGGAAAGCTGACAAAAATATGTAGGGACAAAAATATATACGTTTAACTAATAATTATAAGAAAGAAGTGAGAAGAAATCAATATTTAATAGATCGACATAGTAAATTAATAGACTATAATTTTGTTTGTAACTGTTAAAATTATTTACTTGCTTATTTGAGTTAAATTTAACTCCCATTTTCAGTGCTTTTTGCAGTTCTATAAAACCAATGATAACAGCTATTTCTTGAATTTATTATCCTAAAAAAATAAAACCTCAGTCAATATTTCCATATTCACAACATCAAGAAATAAGACATGGGATTTACTTAAGCTAATAAATAATCATCCTTAATTAAAGAAATGTAAAGAGAAACTCTAATTCTCTCCTCTCCCTCCTGAAAACAAACTAACAGTGTGGTTCTCTCTTGATATAGGAAGTTGCTTATTGTGTCTCACCTCTTAAACAAGGAGAATGTATCAAAGTCAGAATCCCTCTGTTCAGGAGAATTTGTCTGAACAAACTCCCAGCTTCAATCTCAGTCTTTATTTCTCTGCTTTGAGTCCTCCAAGCAACATGTACTCTCTGCAGCTCTGAGATAGAAGACTATTTCCAACTGCAGAATAGAGAGGAGGCTGCAGCACTTGCTCATCCCAACAGAAAAGCAGCTTGACTCAGCATCCTTTACCCATCCCCTTCCTCCAGATCTACAGGCACGCCAACCTGCTGCTAGGTAGCACAGCTTATAGTTCCCCCAAGGCCATGAGTTCTAATTAACTAGTTCCTAAATAACAGGGCAGATATTTGTCAGAATCCGAGCAAGTTATTTCCAGCCCTGCCATTTTTGGCTCAGCTGGTTAACGGAGGTAAGTAATGCAGTTTTCTAAAGTGGACAGACACACAGATGATAAGTGAGGAAAGGTCACAGAAATGGTCTCTTGAGAGTTAATTACCAAGGGACATAAGCAATTACAAAATTAAACCACCAAAACAAAGAGTTGTTTGGAACTTGGAGTAAATGACCTTGTGCCTAAAATTCCTTCTGTATGGATTATCAAAAATTGGATGTTTAAAGTTATGTACATGAATAAGTACATTGTTACATGGGTGAAGATTAAGCTATGAGAACAAAAATGAGCAGAGGAGGCAACATTCTTTTAATTAAAGTGACAGTAATTGGAGCCAGTGAAATAAACCCTCCCAGTTTCCATGTGGAAAGTAGTTTTGACCAGAGGAAAGAGTGATAAGAAAGGAAATGGGAAGGGGTTCACTGTCCAGACATGATCAGATAATGGTCCGCAATAACCAAAGGCTCAATGAAGCCAAACCAAGGAGAGAGATTATAATATAGGGTCTAATAAGGTAGGCCAATGCTGAGGCCATTTCTATTGATTACCCCCTTTATAAAATGATCTGACACCATAAGACAGGTCAGTTGATATGTATTCTTTAGTTGGTATGAATATAAACCTCTGCCTTGTACTAATAACAATTTCAGATCTCTACCCCTGAATAATGGTTCCTACATGTTTACTTAGCTTCATCAGACAGAACTGCAGTGTTTCTTAAAAATGCAGATTTCTAGACCCCAACTGTCCATCAGAGATTCTGATTTAGTGAGTCGGTTTTAGGAGCTGGAAATTTACCAGTTCCTCAGACAATACCAATGCATAACTGAACTCCATAAGGCTGCTGAGACCATATGCTCAGCAAGGCACTAATCAACGGGAAAGCATCTACTCCACACTAATTTAGTCATGGGAGCCAGTTTAAAGAAGCTTTAGAATACACACCTGCCACCTACACATTTCATCCTGAGACAAGACTCAATGGACAGTAAGCAACACAAGAAGAGGGACTATGTCCATCTGATTCACTGCTTTTCCCCCAGGACCAGACATTGGTATATTACAGGTAACAGTTATTTGATGGATGAATGAACAAGTCACTGAATGGCGAATAAAATAGTAGTAAATTTCTAAGTAATCTGCTTGTGCAGGTTACAAAAAAGCAAACAAATCAAAAAGTGGTATTCTTATATTCATTCTTTCACTAACCTACAAAGCAACAAATAATTATTTAGAGTCTAATGTATGGCAGGCTTTAGATGATATACTAAAAATGCGGCAGTAAATGAAATTAAGTCTCCATATAACCTACAGTTATACTCCTAAAGAGTGCTTATTTCTAATTAAAAAAAAAAAAAAAAAAAGCTTTTTGTATCTCCAGAATAGGAGGCATGCTTTGAGTTCCTGAGTGCCTCTGTTTTCTGCAAAGGTGATTGTTCTGCAGCTGTGAGTCACTACAGTAAAACCCCCCAGACAACACCTTATATTTTCTGTGACTTTCACAGCTGAGAATTGGAGTGTGGTTCGTTTTCCCTCTAATCTGCATGGGACTGAAGGCTTATTTGCTCAAAACACTCAGAAAATTTCAGCAAATTCTTTAAGAACTCAAGCTTTCAAATCCATGACGTTTTAACCAAAAACACTCTCTACCAGAATTGTGATTTATTAAACAAAGGATTTTAAAAACAATATTTAACACACACACACAATTTCCTAGCCATGCATACGGAAGGCATTACATCAAGACTGAAAAGGATACACAGAGAAAGTTGGCCTACATAAGTAGAGTTGCTATGGAATTATAAATGACAGGAACAGTCAAATCAGTTCAAAAAATGTGAACCTGTTTCCTATCTCTATAGTATTATTATGGGAAATTGTAAGAAACGGACCAGGATCTTGTTTCTTTAGCAGACAGATGAACCGTTTCCCCACTGCTATCTTAGAAGAGCCTATCTGAAAACTATCTGTCCCTAAAATTGAGTATTTTCTCCAAATCACAAAGCAATTTTCACACTAAGCCATATTGTTTGAAACAGTTCTCTTTATTATTTAGAAATTGCCTGATTCCCATCACTGCCCAGAGCAGCAGGGTCTTAAAACTTGATCTGAATTTCCCAAATATCCAAGAGAGTCCTAAACAATGGGCATGAAAGGATGGTGTGCTGAGAATTAAACAAAAGCAAATCTATAAGGGCATTTTTGTGAGAATATTTGTACATTTTTGTGAGAATCTGAACATTTTCACTTCCCTCTAATTATGGAAATAGTAAAGAGAATACATTATATTCAATCCACAGCCTTAGTTGTCAAGTCTGTTTCAGCTTATTTTTCTTTTTGGGTATTAGAGAAGTGCTTGACACAAACTGAGATTTATTATGATTGCTTTAGAAAAAGAAATTTTCATATAAAGAGATCTCAGTGCACTAAGCTGAATGCCCAAGGGATCTTAGAGTTTGTTTATAGTGGGAGAGAACAGTGAAAGTTATCCATGAATTATGCAAATTAACCCTTAATTTCCTTTAGGGCTATCTCAGCCCTTAATTAGAAAACTCTACTAATATTTCAAGGATTCACAGAGTGCTTGCCTCACTTCAATAGGGCTAATTATATTAAACAATCACACACTATTTGATAATTAATTGGCATAACCTGAGCCCAAGGAGCTGGCATATCATTGCATATTTTATTTTATTAATTTAGTATATTATTAAGTTATTGAATTAGAATGAAAAAAAATCTTTCAGAATCCTAAAACAAGGGTTTATCAGAGATCAAAGAAAACTGTGACTCACTCCCAGGGGTGTTGGATTCATTTTGTCTTCAATGGAACATCATGAATTTCTTTTTTTTTTTTCCACAGAGCTCTGTGGACAGTGAAGCAGCATGTGGCCTCTCTTAAGTGGCACAACCACATGCTCTGAAAAGCACCTATTAAAAAGGGATGAACAGACATGTCCATTTATAAATGTCATATCCATTTCATTTCCCTTAGGTGGTAAGCAGGGAAACCCAAAACATGAATTCTAAGGTGGCTATTGCTCCACAATTACTTGCATTATTAGAATTAAATTTACATCAGAACTCTATAAGACTAAGGTGAGGGTGGGCCACGGTGGTTCAGCAGGCAAGAATGCTTGCCTGTCATGCCAGAGGACCTGGTTCAATTCCCAGTACCTGCCCATGTTAAAAAAAAAAAAAAAAAAAAAAACTAAGGTGAATATGAAAGGAAGAATGTCCCCCAAATTTTAGGCCTACCAGGATAGATTAAAATTCTGCTAGGAATTCTGCAGTTTGTTGTGGTTTTAATTACCTTAATACAGACAAATGTGATTTTGAATATTTAGCATACGTATTCATAATATAATGGCCGTTAGCCCTCAATAGCTACATAATTCAAACTACAATTTGATCCAAATCTATAATAAATGTCTCCCTGAAATATCTATATGTTCTTAGCCATTATTAGAAAAACATATAAAGACACAGAAAAATGAGTTATCATCCAGTAAGATCAATGCTCTCTGCACTTGAGAACAGAGTCAATGGACCAGGTGCTTAATGAGACGACTTATCTTCCAGCAAACCCAGGCAGCAGTCAAGATCAGAGAAATGCTTAAGATGCACTGGAGGTAGAGTTCTCGCCTGCCATACCAGGGACCCAGGTTCAATTCCCGGTGTCTGCCCATGAAAAATAAAAATGCACTGGAGGGTGAGTTTGAGTGAAAGTGAGAGAAATTTAATTGAAACATGAAAAGAAACTTTTTGGGGATCAGAGAATATTTTAATAAGTAAAATGGTGAATTATTCTGTCTAAACAAAAATGTCTTTGATTAGAAGTAGCAGACCCATCTCTGCTCCAGGTGATTTGCTGCTCCGTAATCCACAAGCAACCAGAAAGACCCATGTCAAATTCAAGTCAGGTCAAGTGCTTGCTCTGCTCCAAACACCTCCCTGGTTTTCCTTCTCATTCAGAGTAAAGTCCAGAATCTTTTGGATGGTCCAGAGGGCCCTGCAAGATGTCCCCTCACCCTTTACAAATGGTCAGTGGTAAAGAGCTTCCTCTCAGCTGCTTCCCCAGATTTTGCAGTGGCACAGCTGCACACCTCCTGCAGGTTTCCCTCTCCTTCTCAGTGAGACCTTCCATGACCAGAGACAAACAAACAAACCACATGCTAGTGGGTGAGGAGTGCCACAGGGAAATACAGCAGGGGAGGGAACATCTACAACCCTAACTTCCCTCTTTATTTTCTCCCCTAGCACTCTCCTCCAGAGACTGATATGCCTTTTACTTGGCTTCCCCTACCTTGTAAGCTAAACAAGGGCAGAGGTTTATTCTGTCTGCTCTTAGCTATATTCTCAGCACCTCAAGGACTTGTCTGTGAACAGTAAGTGCCCAATAAATATGTGTTGTATAAATGAAATAATTAGCATCCCCCAACCCAAATGCTCTGACAATATTAACCCAAGTATCATATATGCTTCACTAATTCCCAAATGTCTATTTCCAGCCTCATTGTTTTCTTCTAATCTCTTGGCTATATTTTTACCTGCGTGTTGCCATTTAGATTTAGATTTCCCCATAAAACTATTTCTCATCCAGCTTTTACAAGTTCATTCCATATTCCTCTTCCAAACTCCTTGATGTGAAAATCATTTTCATTATCTCTTCATATTACTTCTCAAAGTCATTTAGTCTTTTCTAGTCCAATCACTCTGGCTCATGGTATCATCTATTGCTATAGATTTATAGCCCATCATGCTAATCTCTCCCTGCACCACTCTAGTACATGACATATCTGTTTTGATCTTGATACATACTGAACAGAAATTGTGCATGTGAATATGAGAGTAAGATGCATCTTCCAAATGTACTTCTGATTTGTCACATGTTTAGAAGTACGTGGCTCATTTAATTGAAAAAAAAGTTGACATCCTGTACCCATTTGAACATAAGCCTTCCACGGTTTATCCCCAACCACATCACTCTTTAACTTTATTTTTATCTTAAGCCTCCATTCTTGCCAGGAAATACTGACACCATATCAAAGTAAATCACATGTATACCTCCTGCTGGATCTTATTCAGAAGGTTGATGCCATCTCTTCTACTGCCCAGTCATCTCAACACTTTCTCAACTTCAAAGCCCTGTCAAAGTATGTCTCCTCTTGAAAATCTAACATTTCCACAAATATGTATCAAATACATGCCATATAGTAGATACTCTGCCAGGCTCCGCATTGGATACATAAATTCAAGAGACAGAACATCTCTCATTGAGCAGATTTCTCACTGTAAAATTCAGGAAAATGTACATACTCAAGCATTTCATTTTCCTATAAATTTCTCTAGTAAATATTATCTGTATAATCAATTTTGTCCTTGTGCAGTTTCACATATTTTCATTAATCAATTCAAATTCTCATTCATTTAAAAATATTTATGAAGTCCCTATCACATGCCCGGCACTTTACTAGGTGCTGGGGAAACAACCACAAACAAAATTGGCCAAGTTCCTTCTCTCAGAAAGCCACAGCCTAGGGTAAAGACAGCTGTGAACAATAACAACTCATTAAATGCTATAAGGTAAAATAAAGTAAGGTAAAAAGATAAAGTATTAGAGGGTATTTCATATACAAGAATTAAGGAAACCCCAACTAATTGTGTAATATTTGCAAAGAAACATAAAGGAAGTGAGTGAGTTGTGACAACCTCTGAAGAGTGGTAATCTACAGAGAGAGGGCAAATACAAAAAGAAAAGAGAAGAAGGAAACAAACCCCAAGGCAACGATGCTCAGTGTTTGTGAGGGAAGGGGCTGGTGACCAATTGAGATAGTGGAACGTAAGATCTGGGGTTGCGGGAGGATTCGTGTTTGCATTCTGCCTTTCCACCTACCCAGTGGAGTTGTTGGAGCACAGAACTGTCTTGTGTACTCGCGCACTTCAAATCTTCCATGGAATGCGCTAGGGGACTTGCACAGAGTAGAATTCAATAACATTGACTATCATTAAAAATTGACAGACACAAAGAAATTTGTTGCAATAACTTGATGTTCCTTGAATTAGAAGGGTTTGCACAGTAACATGAAATAAATCATAGAACACCTGAATCACCCTGTTACAAATTCAGAAGCAAAAACACCCCTAAAACAAACTCTCTTTCACTTGCTCTCAGTTTCTCTCCTTCCCTCCATCTCCTTCTCCGGCTCATCCCTATTTTTTTGCCATATTTCTCCAGAAATTACTGTCTTTCTAAATTTTTTTTTTTATCATGCTTTTTATTTTTCTGCATGGGCAGGCCTGGGAATTGAACCCGGGTCTCTGACATGGCAGACGAGAACTCTGCCACTAAGCCACCATCACACCACCCTGTACTTATTTTTTTTAAGCTTTTTAATTTTTCAATAATGAAAGCCCACACCCTTTGGCTCCCTATCTTTCTTTCTTCAGAAGCACGATTTGCAATTCCATGTGTCCTGCACTACACATATTAATAAGCAGCATTCATCGATGATCAGCCATGGACTGAGAGCCCAGCATACGCAGACAGTGACCTAGACATGTGGGATGCAAAGCCAGAGTGCCATATACACCTGAAATTCAAGCAAGACCTGAAAATCAGAGGTGCCGCTGGGTTTGGAGTCCCCTTACTTGCTAGGAGAAAGATAAGAACAGTAGGTACCTCCTAAAGGTACTGCAAGGATAAAGTGAAAGAATTCACGTAAAGTGCTTTTCATAGGTCTGTTACCTATTAGAGCTCAATAAATACTAATTATGTATTTACTATGTATATTTTTACCCAAATATGTGGAGGACATATAAGAAGGCCAACAAGCTTGACTCTCTCCAGCCCTGTACTCTCTTCTCTCAAATGTTGTCCCATTGCCTAAAATTCAGTGACTACAGAGTGAACAATCACCTTCACTCTTACACAATTCCTGCCTTATGATGTAGTTTCATTACTGCCTCCTAAAGCCTGGCACAGAAATCACCTTCTGAATGATCGTTCTGCTTCCAGCCTTTCCTTCTCTCCAATGTATAAAATACATCATCTAGCATTAGTGGTCATTATTATTCTTTGTTTTATGGAAAAGTTAATGAATAGAGAGATCAAGGCAAAGTGCATGTTAGAAGTGTTAGGCTGGCATGCTCATTGGTATCTCAATTATTAAATAACGTGCTTTTCTTTAATGTGATGTGTCTTTGAATGGAAACTTCCAGAACAAGTTCTTCCTTTGCCAGTCTGCGCCCGATCTACCTGGAGTCACAGTGACAAGCTCCGCCAGGGTCAGTGGCTACAGCCACGCTAGTGGGAGACCATAAGCAGGTCTTCTTCCCCATGACTGTGACAGGAAGATTGTACTTTAGGTTTTCCCGATTCTCTCCTTTCTTGTTACTTTCTTCTATTACCTGCAAAATAATGATGGAAAATTTTGCTCTGCATTTTGCTCCATTTCTTTTGGAGTTTCACCACCGGTACACTGGCAAACCTGTGATGGAAAAATCTCAGATGCTCTTGCTCAGTATTCAGAAAATTGTTTCAAAAATCTCAAGTAAGGAGGAAAACATGATATACTTTCAAAATGTTTTGAAATCAGAAGCTCCCAAAATGCCCATCCATAACTATACAGTTAAAATAATACCGTCATTAGCTTAAATGTTCTAGTCAGTTCTTACCTACTTGTGAATAAATATAAAACTAATTGGAACATATGTTTCAGTGTGACAATGATGCGTATTCATTTTCCACTAGTTATTTTAACTGGCTTTGTCTTTCAGTTTGACTGCCCAAAGACTAAGCTCAAAATAAATTATTCGAAGAACTATGCTCTTAGGGTTTTTAATCATTCAAATAGAGTTTACAGTCATTTAATGAAATAATTAATTATCCTTTTGTGGCTCTGTTGGTTTGAATATAATAAGCAATATGGAAATGGTTTTATCTTAATAATTTCTTCATTACCTTTTATGTGATGAAAACAGGTTTTCTCCTTGAAATGAATCAATAAAGATATAAAACATTTATTTTTGCTGGTAACTAATGAACATTATCAGCATGGAAAAATTACATTAAAAGGCTCTCTTGCCCTTTTTCCTGCAGTAAAAATTTATAAAATGCTTACTTCAGGAATTGCTCCTGATTTACTGTCACTTAACTGTGATTCTTTTGTTTTTTTCTGTTTCCAGGGTCTTCTATTCCGTTATCCTCTAAGGTTCACTGATTGGCTCTTGTAATCCAGAAATGCTTTTTTTAATTGAAAAGCTACGCCTCTTATTAAGTAGCTTGAAAAGATGTTTGTTCTAAGTAAGTGCCCTAAAATGAGAAATGGAAATCACTTTTGCGATTTTTCTCACATACAAAATAGCTCCTAACAATTCTATGAAAATGGAAGATATTTTTATTTGAAAGAGCTCTTGATTTCTTTCCAGTGGTAAAATAGCAGGGAATTTTGCAGTTGAATATTTGTTGTTTTTTTTGTTTTGTTTTCTGTTTATGCCCTGGTGTTTCAGCTGTTTGAAAGATTCTCAAAATATAAGACAGGACTCAAACACAAGAGACCTCAGTCTGCTCTCAACCCATTTATCTCCCCATCCACCTCACTTTTTAATCACAAAAAATGTTAGAAAAGTTAGAGAAAATGTAAACTCTCCCTAAGGTGGCAGCAAAAAAGCAATAGGCTGTATTAGTTTTTCTCAAACTTTTCTACCAAAGCAGAGAATCCCTAAGAGCCTCTGTAGGAAAATTAGATGCACCGTAAGAGTTGGAGGATCCTTCTGAAGCAGGTTGTTATAAAGCTTGAAATCTATCATTTTAAAGCTTTCAAGTGAAAGTGAATGTAGCATTCTACATTCTGAGCCATAGCTTATATAAATATATATAAACACATAGATATGTAAATAGATTTACCTTACACAATGAGGCTCCATTTTCAACTTTTCACTGTAATAACCATTGAAAAGTTGTACCATGTTTTAGATGACCTCTTTGACTCTTTTTCCTCTATAATGACCTCCTACCCCAAAACATATTAAATAAATAAATATAAGATAACTACATAAACAAATACATATAGTAATGTCTTCATATAGCTTCCAATCAGAAAATCACATGAAATAAATATGAATTATACCCCATAATTGAATGAACCCAAAATGCTTTGTTTTGGCACATGTACCAAATGAAAGAAAAGCTAGTAGTGAACTCTTTTGCACAAGTGTGATTTCCATATGTCTTGGGGCACTCACTTTTTATACTTTATTTTTTACCCTAAAGATATTTTTCTGTTCAATATTTATATTTTCAAGTACGGTTTGTGTGGGAGATAAGCATAAGCCCCATAAAAGTTTAAAAATCATTGACAAACACAGAATTGAAAGAATGCACCTTCCAAGGAGATTCCCTCACACACCCTTCCAAAATTACCACTGAAATTTTGGGACAAAATCTATTTATTTATTTTCAAAGTATTGTTTATAACTAATCTAAGTGATTTCCCATTGTTTGATTTTTTATCTATGAAAATTGTTTGGGTGTCTTGGGTTAGAACAGAAGGCATAATTTTTTCTATGAAAAGTTATGAATATTTTGTCACTTAATGACATGGCAATTGGTGGCATGGTTTTCAAGAGCAAATTTGCAAAGCAATGGATAAGTAGTTATAATCTTTAATATTCTAAATTTCTTACACTCAAACAAAATTGACCTTCCAAGAAGACATGTTATTTTCTTCTGCTCCTTCAATTATTTCTAACAAATGGCAAGTCCATGATTTAGACAAAAATAGGGTTAGGTCAACTGAAAGTTTCAGTAGCCCTTACCAACTGTGCACTCCTTTTATACCTCCTTTTTTCCTGTAACAAGATCATTTGGATGTAACATAATCTCATGAAGGAGATGAACTCTGATTCTGCTTTCTTTAGGGGAAGCAGTAGGAAGACTCTGATTGAAAATGTTTAGGAACTTCTGCACCACCCGGTGAGTGTGCATATGAGTGTGCAGTGAGTGTGGAGGCCTTAATTGGTATCAGAGCATGAATTCGAATGGAAGTACCCTCAGAGATGAGTGGCTGAAGACAGATTTGTTTCGCCTTAAACTGATCATCTTTACAAGTGTTTCTTAATGGTGGAAAATGGGGCAGGCTACAAATAGGAAGAGTGGCAGGAACTTCTACATGAAGAATAAATGTCCTTAAAATTAGTGCCTCTATTTTAGTAAAGAGGAAATTCATTCTAAATCAGAGCAAAACTCTCAGACCAAATTGCATGAAGTTCTGTTTTAGGACAAAAATGAGTTTGGGTATACTTTCACAAGAAGCCTCTGATGAAAGCCCAGTAGGAAGGCAGAAATTCCCTCGTCCTTCTCTGTTTTGTTTGTTTTTATTACTCCAGCTGCGTAAGTGCTTATCACACTCTGCCTAGCCATGGAGCCAGTTGTCCACACCCCTAGTCCTCCCACTAGACTCCTGGCCTCCTTGAGATTAGGCAGACTGTGTCAATTTTCCATTTTACTTCTTATCAATCAAACTGTGACTATCTTGAACAGTGTTTAGTACATAATGGGTAGAAAAAAACATTTATTGAATTGAAACGTGCAACTACAAATAAACTGCTGCCATTAGAGATGTGCTCCCTTGCTTACACTGTGTGAAAACAACCAGTGTCCATGCCTATAGAAGGGGACACACATTTAGGAACCCATCTACTGCAAAGGTCTTTTGAGCTCTGAGAAACCAGTGGATTGTTTATAGGGAGATTTGGATCAGCCACCTCTTCATGCATTTGGTAGAGCAAACAAATAGCCTCTCTTTTACCCTCCAAATCTCTACCTTAAATTTATGGAATTTCTTGTTACTCAACGCTTCAAGAGACTTTTGTTCCATCTTCCTCTCCCCCCTCCTTTATTTTCTTTTTATTTTTCTCCTGATTCTTCCCATTTTTCGTATTATTACCTAAGGACAGCAGCTTTGTCTTTTAAGCCATTTGCTATCCTTCTTCATTCTCATTTCCATCTCAATCTCCTTGCATAATTTTAGCATATGGTGGATGATCAAGGTTACTTGAAAGATCATACATCTTCTCTAAAACAATAAAATGTCAGAGGAAGTATTTTCTAAGAATTCTGTTCGCTCCTCCTTTTTGCTTACTCTCTCATTTTTCAATATTATTTTACCATTTCAGACAACTCCCTACTTCTCATTTAAATGACAATACCTAATAATTTTTCTTTTGTAGATATTATTCAATGTCTTTGTATGAAAGAAAAAATACATTCATAAAAATGCAATCATTGCCTCTTGTTCCCATATTACCTAATGGCTCTAATAATATTAAATACTTGAAATTTTTTGAAATCCTCCCTCCTTGGTTTCATCCTTCACACTGTCCCTGGTGTTCTTACTCCATGGACATTTCTATTCAGTGTTTCTCAAGAGATTTTTCGTTGATGGGGTGGGGGTAGTGAATCTGAAAAGAAGAATAACAGTGACGCCAAAGATTTTTACATCATTTTTTTAATTTTAAAAGTGTTTGCAGATACATCACCTTATGTTTTAAAAATACTGATTTATCCATCTGTAATCACAAATCTCATATGGATGTGTATATATGAGTTGGCTTCACATTTTCTTTGTCCCTACATTTTTTTAAACAAAAGTGTCTCTTGTTCATGTCATCATGTTTTATCTTCCCTGCAATTCGCTGACATTTGAACACTTACACTGATGAGTGTTATGAGGTTGGAAGATTTTTCGCCATCAGTGGTCACATGGTTAGTGTTATTCGTAACAGCAAGCATTGTGCCCGGGACGGCAGGGCATGTTGTGTTAAACCTCATAACCACCCTCTGAAGAAGACACCGTTACTGTCGTCATTTCACAGGACAGGAGGGAAGTCAGAGGCGTTAGGCACATGCTCATGGGCACACAATCTGTGACAAAAGGACTCAAATTCTGTCAAATAACATTAATAAATCAACATTCTTAACAATTACACTATCACATTCTTCTAGATCTGCCAATACACAGCCTACTCTGAACTCGGCACATGAAGTGGGTCAGAAAACAGATTATCCTCTGATTTCTCACCAGGTTCATTCTATTGCACCATATTGTCTTTAATTAATAAAATGTATAGGCTATCTGGTATATAAAGTGTATTTGGCCAACATTTTAAAGAGACATATAAAGTGAATCTATTGTGCAAAAACAGAATAACAAATCCACTTAGAAAGCCTCGGCCTCTGTATGTCTGAGTAAACTTCCCTTGCATAGTTCTCACTGCTAATTGGGAAAACCTTCCTACAGGAAGAGATTCCCAAACCATCTGAAGAGTGGAGGAAAGGATAATGCATTTGGGACCTGAGAGGGGCTGGGTGTGTCTTACACAGGGTATAGAGTGGGAAAAATGGTCTGAGGCATTAAGTGACTAAGTGAAGAGTCTGCCTTCCTTCTAGGAAACCGATCATAAATCATTGTAGGAAAGCACATGTAACCGTCACATAAGCCCGGAGCATGTTTTGCCTGCAAACTTTGTGGCAGCTAGCATAATCAGTGGGTGTTAACCACCCAGCTATGCTTAAAACAGTCTTGCTACTGGGTGACACCTTAGGTACTAAGGGTCAGCAGAATACTCAGCCTGATTTAGTCATTCCAAATAAGCTGCTGACATCTGAAATTAGAAATAAAAGGGGTGAAGCACTTCAAGGAAAACAGAGCCCACTGATATTCTTATTTCCTCGTGAAAAAAGAAAACAGTATTTCAGCATGTCAGCTGCTCCAGATTCCAAAGCAGGCCACATGTTTTGTGACAGCTGCTGACATGTGCAATTTCCTCCAATTAAATCTTTCAGCATATTTCAGTTAGAAGTGGCCAAGTCTTTGCCTACTAGGAGAACTTTAACTTAAAAGATGGTTCCATTATGCTCTGTTCTGTGTATGTATAAAATAACAATAGCAGCAAACACAATTAATTTTGATAAACTATTAACAGGATGTGAACAAATAAAATAAAAAGAAAGTCTTGAGAAATTATCTAAAATGATTTTGGGTTATCATAACAGCAGAATACTTTGTATTCATAAGAACTATGTGAAACCCTATTTCTGAGGACACAGGCCTGGGTCTATGGCACTACAAAGCTTTTTAATTCATCCTTCCATTTCTCTTCCCCACTGCACAGAACTCAAACTGATCAAACAAGAAAACCTAAATGTAAAATGTTCAATTGGATTCCATTTTTAAAGATTTCAAAAATCTATTACAAAGCATCGGATATCTTTTTGCATACATGTAGTTAAACCCTGAATAAGCTTTTAGGAGACTTCCTCCACTTGGGAAGACTTAAAACAAGTTTAAACAATTAATGGAATTGTTTATAAAATTCTCCTCTTCCCAGAACAAAAGCACAGATGCCCTAAGGGAATGGAGACATGTTTGCTAAGAATTTGAAGCTCTAAAACACTTCTTCCAGGAAGAAGACAACAGAAGTTTTTTGTGAGATAGACATCCTTCTCTGGAAATGGTTTGAACAAGCTCAGGTGGTGACCTCCTCCTGGAATCAGTCTTTCCCTTTTCTATGCCAGGGATGACCCAAGCTCCTGTTGGATAAAAATAGCCTAGAAAGTCACCATGGTCCTCCATTCCCCAGTTGTGTCTTCATGCTCTCAATGAATCAATCGTTTAGGAAGAAGGTAGTAAATCTTAGTGATACTAAACTTGTGGAGAAGGTTCTGAATATACTGCTTTATTCTGTGGGATTCCAAGATGCATCCAAACTATTTATATTTTGTATCAATTTTAATGTAGACATTATCCCAAGATGTTTTTATTACAATAATCTTAAATTTCAAATTTTATTCCAGACCAACATGTGCATCTATTCAGGAGAGATATTTAAAACAAAAGGAAATCTAAAGATGATACGTCCAGTTTTCTTTTCAGACAGAAAAGAAGGAAAAACATATTCAAGGCAGAAATTTGACTAGAACCCATGTTTCCTAAATCTTATCTTAGTCTTTTTCACACCTTGCTCTTTTATTCTGTATACTGAGCCCCCCAAAAGAAATAACACCCCAAAATAAGTATTCCAATTAGTTATATCCATGGAATAAATCAAGACCCATTTTGGGTGAAGGCTTACGATAAGAGGCAATCATTTGGTAATAAACTGAGATGAGAACTTTATAAAGTTTATTATTTTTTGTTTTGTTATATTTTTTATAAAGTTTATTTTGAATATAAATTACATTGTTGATGGCTTATAAATAGCTGGAGGGGAGTCTTGTTAACCTTTCTAGACTCATATGAGGAAGAAGCGGAGTGCAGAGAACTAGGTTAATCTCTGATATTGCAAATCCAGGGTTGAAGGCATTCTCAGAGATCAAGTTCAACTACAACTCTATGATTTGAATCCCAGCAGCTCTTCCAAAGAGTTATCCAACTATATTGTAATGTATCTGTTAGAAAGCTTTTTGATTTGCAAGTAACAGAAACCCAATTCCAGCGAGTTTAAATGGTCAAGATAATTTATTGGTTTACATAAGTAAACCTCAGAAGTAAGTGGGAAGTCCTGATTCAGTGGCAAAATAAGTTCCTGGTTCCTTCTTTTCTCCATGTCTCCGTTTGGTCTCCCGTGGTGTCAAATCCTCCTAAAGGCAACTCCTCATGGTGACAAACTAGCCAGCAGTCCCCAAGGCACTTCTAGTAGGAAAGACCACCAGAAGCATCTTTGTTGCAGCAGCCTCAGCGCAGTCCTGAAGCTTGCTCTCATAGGCTGGCTTAAGTGACGTGTTCATCCAAGAAGCATTTAATGTGTCCAAGGTATCAGAATCAGCAGCTTGGCTTAGCCTGGACCATGTGTGCCACCCTCAAGCCAGCACTGAAGTAAACTTTTCCAGAACTGCCTGAACCCTTAATGCCAAATCAGGAGATGCAAGGGGAAGCTGGGGAGAAAGAATGGATTCTAGATAGGCAACAATATTGAACATGTCCAATGATAGGGATCCTACTAATTTTCAAAATCATTTGGGTACATCTGATGGTTGCAAAGTATAACCAAATATGCACCACCAAAAGTTTTAACTGTTAATATTTTACCCACTTCATTCACATGGGCAAACCATTAAAATAATCACACCTAGGTTAAATTTTCATCATCTGAGAATAGAAATGTTAAATGAGAATTTTGGTATATTACCTGTAATTATTGCTCTGCTTTTATCAAAGCAACAGCATGAAAAAAATGAAGAGGCTAATGGGTAAATTGTGGCTGAGGAAGTAGCATATTTTGGGCAGCTCCCCTCTATTTGAACTATTGGTGAAGCTGCAGCTGACAGTTGCAATTTGCAGGCTAACAGCCAAATTTCCACAGTAGGGATAACAGATATGCTTTTAAAAATCAATATGCCTTCATACCATTCAGAGAATGCCACATTTGTGCATATCACTGGTTATTCCCACATACCAATTGGGTAATTGAGACCATCAAAGTTGTTATTTACAAATTCTTATTTTAGTGTTGGCTGCTATGCTATGAGAAAAAAAAAAAGTGCTTTTGTTTGTACCTTGTCAGCTACAGGTTTATTTTCATGACCTGTCAAGCTAGGCCATATTTCAAATAATCTCAATACCAGTAAGACTCTGAATCCTCCTGCCATCCACCTCTCCTTTACCTCCTCTGAGCCTAAAGGGTACAGACCATCCTGTGATTTGTACCCAGGGCTCATTGTGCTGCACCTTGCTTGGAGAAAACTGCATGCTCGATGTGTGCACTTGAGGTTTTATAATGTTTGTATGCTTGGAGAAAACTGCATGCTCGATGTGTACACTTGAGGTTTTATAATGTTTGTACACACACTCACTTTTTCATGCAAGCCATTTTCCTCAGATATACTGATGAATATGTGTCATAAGAAATACCATTATTTGGAAACAGAAAAATATTAAAAACTATTCTTTAAAAATACTTGCTAAACTCTTTAGGACAGAAATTATTTAAAGTAGAACAATATGTGGTAAAGTCATAGTCACCTGTGAGTTTCTGAGGACAGAGAGCATTCTCCCAGCCTTATCGTACCCCTGGGCTGAACCATGTGCCAAGTACCGAACAGAATTCAATGTACACTGGATGAATATATGCATTTTAACAGTCTTTTCATCTAGAAAGAAACAATGATTTGATCATTTAACATTATTTTTATTTTATAGTACAAAAGTCAAGGAAACAAAATGGAAATAAATTTGATCAATTATTTCCTGTCACTGCAAATCTCCCAGAAAAAAGCACCAGGCAGTGGAACTGGAGGGTATGCCAATTCTTCTGCTATTTTGGAGACTCAATGTTGCAGGATCAGGGGCCTCTTTAAATAGTTTCTTTAGGAATGTAATCTAAGGCTCAAAGTGGCATAATCCTTGTGCATTTGTGGCAAGGTTTTTGCATTGCAGCATCTGGCTCTTTTTATCATATATTTCAGGTTCCTCCATTTTCTACATCACTTGAAACAAATGTGCCTGTGTTGGGTATGGGGTATGGATATCATATCAATAAAGAACAAGGTATAGAATTTTTTTTTATTTTAATAAGTTTATAGATGATCATAACTAGTCAAGGGCTTATTTGTTGAGTCTCAGCTAATAAATTGAAATTAAATGATTTCAAGATGCCTTCCAGTTATAAAGCTAAACAATTTAAAGACCGATATTAAAAGAAGAACTGGCTTAGTGTCACATATAAAACAATTTTAAACAATCTTGGGTAAATCCATTAATTCGCCATACAACTTGAAACTTAGCCAAGAATAAATGAAGTGCAAAACTGTCTTTCTTTGATATCTTATACCATTCAATGGACCATTTTATATATTATAGTAACTATCTAAAACAAATAGCAAATGTGACTATAATAAGAAGTTGGTTTTGTTTTTCAAGTGAAATAAAAATTGACTTTTGTTCTCAATCACATCTTTCCATTTAATAAATGTAAGTCAACATCCTCACTTGATAGAACATAGAATTCTGCATTACATTAAAAGCTATTGCCTGTATACCATCCCATCTTCCATCCCTCTTTGGACATGGTGAAATCACAGAATCTATCATTATTAAATCTCAAGCCTTTAATGTATGATTGAGTAATACCTTTAGACAATGCCAAATGGAAAGTCATCTAATGCATACAATTCAAAATAGTAACATTAAACACATGCACACATCTTCTTTCAGTGTGGAAGTTAGGGGAGTCCATTTACATTCTCACAGATGATATTCCTTATATAACTTCATCTTGTAGGGAGAGTAAAGAAGTTTTGGATTTGGGGGATTGGGGTCTCAAACAACCCCAAATTAATACCTCAACCTCAATCAATACCATGCTCAATTAGCTGTTGGATCTGAGTATACCAGCAAGCTTATTCTCAGGGCCTCGCACTTTTGCAAACTCATAACTTGTCTGGGCCAACAAACCGGGCTTGTACTTGTAGTTCTGCTTTAATCCTGTTATATAAAAACAAGTGTGTCTGGCAGCTGAATTATTTACAGACAAGAGTTAGAATCTCTTTGTAGTCAGTGCACAATTTCTGAAGCACTGCTGCCCAGAAAAGGCCCTGGAACACCAACATCTCTTGCTTAATTGTTTTTTTTCTTTCTTTTTCAGAGTGTTTTACATTAGGTCAAGTTGTTACTGTCACATTCTAGATGACACATGTAGAAGAATCCACAGAGTATGGGAAGTGACTGAGACAGCTTTAGGAAGAGATAGAATTGAGTTAATGGGAACTAAATCGGGTCCTTGGAAACTTTCTACATGTTCCTCCTAAAGGCAGTAAGAAATCCACCAAAGGTGTTTTTAAGATGTCACATTTTTTTCTTGTTGCAAAGAATGCTTTGGGTTGTTAGTAGGCTGGCCCCCATAAATCCCTATCAATGCTTGTTCAGTCATTAACTGTCAACATTGCTCCCTTCTAGTCTATGTGCATTTTTACGTAGTTTGCTTCATAATATATATATATATCTGATTCTTGTCAAATTTTTCCCATTTCTGCTGTGAGCATTTCCATGTCTTCTCACCATCCTTCACAGCTGCAGTATTGATGATTGTATTACATTCCATCCAGTTAAAGAGTTTCGTTGGTTCTTTTGGGTATTTCTGGCATTCTTGTATAGATAGCATCATCTTGAATAAACATTTTTCCAATAATAAGTTTCTCTCCTTAAATTAAATGTCTACTCATATTATTAGGTCAAAGATTATATGACAATTTTATGGCTCCTGAAAGTTATTGCCATGATTTCTTCAAAAGAATTGGGCTAATTTTCATTGATATGTATAGTATAAGAGTGCTCCATTTTCTCCACACATCACCAGAGGATGAACTTTTCCTAAGAATTACTCTTAATAAGAACTAACATGTATTTATCACTTATAGATGCAGATACTGTGATGAGCATTCACTAATCTAAAAGAAGCTACACAAAGGAAAGTTCTATTTTTATTGCCATTTCATAGGTAAAGCAGCTCAGACTAAAGAGGTTTTCTAATTCACCCAGATTTAGAAAACACAGGCATTAGGTAGAGAGTCAGGGCTTATCCCAGGCACGACTAGGTCTAACCTATATGTTGCACTGCCTTTATTCCTTGTGTAGAAATTGTCCATCCCATCACTTATCTACTTGTTTACTAGTCATGTTTTATTATTAATCTAGACTCTATATACACTGGGAAATATTATCCAACAAAATATGTCAACCTGGTTTTTCCTTCATATTCCAATATCACCAGTCTTCTATTTAACATCTACACTTAAAATTCTGGATCTTATTCCCAACTATAACACAGTTTTACTATCCACCCATGAAAATCACTCCATCTCTGTCTTACCAGTCAATATGGAGTGAGCTATTAGATTTTACTAGCAGAAGTTACCATAAAAGTGCAATGACTTTACAAAGAGGAAAATGTTTTAAAGGAGTTACAATTTATTATAAGACTTATTTGGGGGAAGATAGATAACCAAAGTTATTTATAAACTCCAGAGAAAAAGAAAGGACTAAGAAACCAGTAACCAAACCTTTCTTTTAATCAGAGATTGGCACTCTAAGTTTATTATTAGCTCTCAGCAATAAGTTCAGGAAAGAGAAATCATTTGTTTTAATATTTACATAAAATTGTTATGAATTTTCCATTAGCTATTTTATAGATTTTCTAATTCTATTACACATTTTATTTACTATTAGTAAAGACCGTCATTCATATTTCTGAGTCAAATACAATGCTTCCTATGCTAGCATTTTCAAAAGAATTAAATATAATGAAGATATAGTTTGGAATAACTTATCAAATTCTTCTAATTGCTTTCAGTTTGCCTATTGTCTTTCAGTATAAGTACAATAGCAATATAGATATTTGAAGAAGGAAAGCCAAGAAAGAGCTCCATATATATCTAAAATCTTTACTATAGACACATGTTCATAACATCATTATATTAATGCAAAATCCTGAAAAAAAAAAAAACACCATATATCCATAGGCACAGGAACAGATAAGTACATTTTGGTTATGTTCACAAAATAGAATTTTACAGTGAAAATGAATTAAATATAGCTTTTCATGCCACCTGTATGAATTTTATAAAAATAATTTTTAAAAAAGAAAGTGGTAAAATAATACATGTAACTACTCCATCTACGTAAATCTCAGAAGTGGGCATAAGGACATGGAAGATGACTCCCGGGGTGAACCTGGCCTTGGCACCATGGGATCAACAATGCCATCCTGACCACAAGGGGGGTGAAAGTGTAACAAATAAGGTATCCATGGCTGATAGAGTGCAAAGACCTGAGAGGCTACACTGCAGGTCACTCTTATGCAAGCTTCAGCCGATTATTTCTGGTTACTATGGCTTGCCAAACCCCAACCAAAATCATGCCTATCAACCCTAAAGAACACCTAGGGTTTTATCTGAGATTCTACAAAAGATCCATGCACTAGAGTAACTTTCCAGAAACCTACAACCTCCAGCTGGGTCCTGAAATGCAAAGGGGCCAGCCTTTTCAGAACATCAACTCATTCCATCCCCCATCCCATATTATCGACAGCCCCCTTCCAACATGAAAATGTTAGAATGGCCATAGCCTAAATACCCCTAAAGAGTGAAGAAAAATGCCAAAGTTGATGGTTGAGTTATACAGAGAAGATAGTATTTAGCAAATGAGTACGATCGCTGAATCATTATTTTGATATTAATTTTAGTCTCCAGTGTCTTGGAGCAGCTAGAATTAAAAAACTAAAATTGTGTAACTGTAATTCATGCCAAATTGTATCTGTTCTACAATTAATTGTTGCAGAATGCTTTGAACTTTATTGCTTTTTGTATGCGTTATTTTTTACACACACAAAAGTCAGTTGTAATGGATGCACAGCTATATGATGATACTGCTAACCACTGACTGTACACTTTGGATGATTACATGTATGTGAACATATAATACGTATCAATAAAATTGCATTACAATAAAAATGTGCATAACTGAAAAACATTGACATAAAATTATAAAGAAAATAAAAGGATAAAAACCTTTTATACGATGGTGGTAGGGTGGAGATATAAAAGAGTCACACTGGGAACTTCCAAGTTTTCCTAAACAAGCTGTTGGGTTAGTATCATTCTATGTGACTTACATGTACATCATATATTATTTTATATGTATGTCTTTAATTTTTAAAAATGTAAAGTCCAATAAGATCCCTTATGTTCACAAAAAAGATGGTTATGGTAGAAAAGATTATTTTTAAAAATAATAATTAATAGAAATTTAAAGTAACCTAAATGGGAATTTGAAAAACATTAAAAATATCTTAAACAAGTTAAAAATCCAGATAGAGTCTAAAGTTTTAAAACATAATTCATAAATTATGTGAATTATGAAGCAAATAAGTAGACTAAGAAAACTATTCAACACATAAGATAAAGTTTGAATGCATGTTAAGAGTCCTTAAATTTAAAATAATTCTTAAATACTCTGATAAATGCATGGATAATAACTAACACAAATTTCATACAGAAACAGATAAAATTACTGAAGGAGACCTACATGATTGCTTCTTTTTAGAATTCATGACTTCTTAGTCTTAGCTTTCCCAAGGCTACTTGTCTTCCAATAGAATTTAAAACCTAAACTAAAGAAGCACATTGGAGTAAAGAGACTTACAATTTCTGCATTATTTTACTGACACAGCTTCAGATTTCATCCACCCATTCAGGAGAGAAGTCACTAATCCAGAGGGAAAACAGACCCCCCGTTTTGTGCCATATTATGTTTACTTCTATTTCATTTCTTTTGGCATGGGAAAATATTCTTGCAAGGGGGAAATAGCCACAAAGACCACTTGAAGTACATGAAAACTCTTTTCACGATTATGTCATTAAATTGGATAACCCCCAAAGATCACAGTGGTGTTTTTCTTCCTAATCTCACATATTATCCCGGGGAAAACATTCCTCTGCCTTTGGGAGGGAAAATTTAATTATGGCAATTGTGCAGAATCAACCTCCAATTTATGTGTCAGAATTCTGAACTTCCAGTAAACATTTTAGCCTTAAGTAAAAAGAAGAAAATTATGACATGCTTATTGAACTAAACAACATCTTAAGATAGAAATATAAATTAAAGTTAACCACAAATAAATTTTATTTTTCTAAGTTTACTAAATGAGCATTTGCATTTACAAAGCATATCTTCATAATTGATAGAATTACAAGTTAACTCATTTGTTTCACTGATGTACATAAATACACTTAAATACTCAATAATATCTTGCAGGTTAATTTTATTTTAATGCCATGTTAATAGTATTTCATAAATTCAGTAAACCACACTATGAAATTGTTCTTTGATAATACCCTCAGACTATATTTATCCCATTTGAGTGGTTGGAAGAGATAAATTTACATGCAATTGACCTAAACCATCCAACTAGATATTATTTTCAATTTTTATGACTGGGGAATCTAATAGGTTGACCTCGTATTTCCCTGTGAATGAAGGAGACTCTATGGGAGAAAGCATCCCTACATTTCTATATTGTTTCCTCCCTCACTGTCATAGTAAAGTTGTTGTTTCTGCTTGCTCTCCAAGTGTAGGTCCTGCTGTACCCTCCTGTGTCCGGGGGAGGGAGAGGGGTCCTAGAGGAAGCAGCAGGCTGAACTTGCAGGTTCCAGAGACCAGGGTTTGGGGCGGGGGTGGGGGGGTGGGGGGTGGAGCTTGGGGTGGGGGTTGGGGTGGGAGGTGGTGGTGGTGAATGATAAAGTTGATGAGAACAAAGGATATAGTTAAGATTGAGTGGGAACGGGCACGGTGGTTCAACAGGCAGAGTTCTCACTTGCCATACCGGAGACCGGGTTCATTTCCTGGTGCCTGCACATGCAAAAAAAAAAAAGAGTGAGTGGATGATGATGTGACATTCCTGAGAATATGAGGATGGAGTTGTACCTTTAAAGGTCAATGTATTTACTTTTACTCCCTCATCATAAATTGTACAGCTAAGAAGTTGGCATGTGAGATGGAATTGGGGAGATGCAATAAGTTCAATATAAGTTAACAAGCATATCTGAACAGGCAAACAAAAGTTTGTGACAGAGAATTGACGTCTAGACTAGACTTTACAACACCTACAGAAGGCAAGAAATCAGCCTCCAGAAACACTTTCCTCATGAGGCAAGATCCATCGTCACCCTGTGTGGTTGTGAGAGCCTTGTGTCTGATGCTCCTTTTGTCTACCTTACTGACAGACAAATAAAACACATGGATTAAAAATAAATAAATAATAGGGGGTACAAATGTTAAAATAAACTTAGTAGATTGAAAGCTGGTGATCAGTGAAGGGGAGGGGTAAGGGTATGTATGAATTTTTTCTGTTGTCTTTTTATTTCTTTTTCTGAATTGATGCAAATGTTCTAAGAAAATGGTTATGATGATGAATATGCAACTATGTAATGATATAGTGAATTACTGATTATATATGTAGAACAAAATGATTGTGTGTTAAGAATGTTTGTGTTTCTTTGTCATATTTTTTTAATTTAAAAGTTAATTTAAAAAATTAAAAAAATAAAAAGATCCATCATCACCAGCCTGACGGATAAGGAAAAGATTCTTGTGCAAAAAGACCAAGTAAAATACTGAAGGATTTTAGAATACTGGGAAAAAATCAGAATATTGAAAAAAGAGTCTATTGGAGAGGGTGCAGTGGGAGGAGACAGGCATACAAAGACCAGAATTCTGGCACAGGGATAAGAAGTGAGAATTTGAGTAAAAAGATTCAAGTTGAAGAATTATGCCTTACATAAAAATCAACCAACCAAGCACCGCCCCCCCCCCCAAAAAAAACTCCCTACTGAGCTATCAGCTGTGAGCCAATCTAAATAAAGGTAAAGATAAAAGGCAAGGGGAGGGGTGCACGGGTAGTTCAGTGGTTAGAACGCCCACCTTTCGTGTGGGAGACCCGGGTTCGATTCCCAAACCATGCACCACCACCACCCCACACACACACACAAAGGGAAAGGGAAAGGTAAAAGATATAATAGTCAGGCTAAAATCACCTTAAAAATCCCTCCTCCATGACAGGACTATACCCAAAGAGAGTGACTCTGTCTGAATTTAGGAATATGTGTGCTCACAGCTGCCCGCATCTGGAGAAAAGGTTGTGGAATCTGGGCTTCTTGAAGAGCCAATTCAATAGAAAACTGCAGAGGGCCCTTGAGAATCAACAAGGTCAACATGGAAAGTGGATTCAACACCACTGGATCATATACTCACAAGTGTTTAAAAGGAAAATTTCAGGTCGTATGTATGTTACCAGAATAAAAAATAGAAAACTATAAAACTGTACAATGCAAAGAATGAACCTGAAGTAAACAATAGACTGCAGTTAATAATATAATTATAATAATATTGTTTCATCGATTTTAACAGAGGCCCCACAGTTGTATAAAATGTTTATAGGAGTAACTGAGGGTGGGGTGGCCATAGGAACTCTGTACTTTTTGCATGATTTTTCTATATGCCTACAACTGCTCTAAATATATAATTTCACCTACAGAGGTAATTAGAATATGCAAATTCATGAAGTCAGAAACTAGAACACAGGTTACGAGAGACCAGGGGGGCTGCAGAATGGGGCATGAATGCTTAACTGGTGTGGAGTCTCTGTCTGGGCTAATGGGAGAATTCTCAAAACTGAATGGTGGGGATGGTGGCATGGTATTGTGAATGAAATTAACACCACAGAACTGTATAATCGAAAGTGGGTAAAATGGGAAATTTTACATTGTACGTCTGCTACAAGAATAAATATTAAAATATCCCCTCCCCCAAAGAACAAAAATAAACAAATAAATAAAATGAACACACACACAAAATTTCATTAATTCTTTCAACAAATATCCACCATGGACTTTGTTCTTTGAATAAGCAAAACTTCCACAGAATAGTAGGTGAGAAAGAAGAAAAACAACAAAAAATGGGACATGATCAGCGCTTTGTGGGAGGAAGATGTGTGCACCCCAGGGCCACCGTGCCCAGGAGGGAATGTTTCCCGGAGGGGCTTGTGCCTGCACCGCTGATACTACAGGACTAGGGGGCACCAGATAAGAAAGGCAGCAGGAAAGACGGGTAGAGGGCACAGCTGCAGTAAAAATATACGAACTATAGCAAAGTTATGGAGCTGCAACTATTGTGGGATAAGAAATGTTATTGTAATTTAGACATTTAAATTCTGACCTTGACTCCACCTTACCCAGTACCACACAAACAACAACAACAGCAATTGATTTGTCATCATAGAGAAATTATTTGTAATCTGTGCCTGGTTTTCTTCATTTGTAAAAGGGGCATAACATCTGCCATATGCATGTAGAAGGATTTTTTTTAAAGCTAAAGAGAAATAATACAAAAAGAGCCTTAATAAAATAAGGTGTAGGGTGTACAAGCGTAGTTCAGGGGTCGAATTCTATCCTGCCATGCGGGAGACCTGGGTTCAATTCCCGGTCCATGAACTTCCCAAAAAAGCAAGCAAACAAGCAAAACACACAAACAAAAAATTTAACAAATCGTACTACAATAATGGGATACTCACATGGAAAAATAATGAAATGTGACCCTGCCATGCAGCATACAAAAAAAAAGGTGTGAACGGTTTCTTGCTTGATGTCTAGATATAGATACACATACAATTCCAATCTAAAATAGTTAAATAGTGCCTTTCTTTTGACCCACCGCAACGTTGATGTGGGGTGGGAATCCAAGGCAGACCATTTCCAGGAAGGCCAAAGTGGGGGCATGAGTGTCTGGGGATTAGCCGATGCCAGCTAAGGCTGACCACAAGGACCCAGAGTTGACCTGCGCTCATAAGTTTTATGGTCCTTATTTCAAGTCTGACTTCCTTTTTTCGCAATGTCTAGGTTAATTATTGCTCAAGCTAGAACAACATAGCAAAACCAACAAACCCAAATGAAAAAAATCAAAACAAGCTATTGTTTACATATCTAACATCAAGTCTGCCTTGAAATTTATATGAGGCTCAACTATGCACTTTTGCCTACACTAGTTCACGTGTCCTTATATCCATCCTTTAGGCCAGGGAGGACCCGTATCATTATTCCCATTTTAAGGATGAATATGGCAGTATCAGCAAGGACACATTGCAGTGAGGACCAAACTCAATTATTTTTTTCTAATTCAAAATTCAGTATCTTTTCTTCTATTGTGACTAACATAATATCTAAAGACCACAAAATCATGAAACAAACAATATATCTGTTTAAAGGGCCACATTCCTTTATAACCTACCCTAAATTTCATTTCTTTATTGGAGAAGTCATTCATTTAAAAATATTTAAAGTAGTTAAAATTTCTTATTTTCACAAAAACCACTCAAAGCTTGTAAACAACCAAGGATCACTCTATGGGATACTGGAAGCAAACTTTGAAAAGAGGAATATTTTATGTTTATTTTGCACTTAATTCAATCTAGTTTATGATGTAGGTGCAGAGACAAAGACAGACTGGGATCTAGCTAATAATTTATACTATACTATAAAAGTTTAAGACAACAAGGGGCCAAAAATTACATTTAAAATCTGTCCGTCTTGCACCCAAAGTGAATAAGAACTCACATCTCAACATTGTTGACAAATTTATAACTAGACACACACACGCCCACACACCTTACGAAGGAGGCATACTACACTAACAGCCAGGAAAACTTTCACCTGGATCTTTCTGTCTCATTGACTTTGTCCATATGCTTTAGCAAATAATGTCATTTTGACTTCTGGAAAACTCCTGCAGGAATAAAAGAAGACAACCTAGCAGCTCTGGAGATGTCAAAATTTTGGTGGGATTGGATATGAGTAGATGGTTTTTTTTTTTTTTTTTCAGAATTGTTCTCAGAAAAGCCCACAGGCAAATAACTCCCAAAGTTATACAAAGACATTTTAAGTCAGTTCAGGTAGGAGGAATTGCACAGACATGTTGAGCTGCTGGCTGAGTTCTCACATGTCTTTCATTAAGTATATGGATCAGCCTGAAGGGAAGTAAGTTTTGCTTGTGCAATTTAGTGTGCTGTGTTTGTACCTTTTTATTTGAAAAAGAGGTTGTCTGTTATCTAACTCTGCCTGTTCACACAAGTGAAAGAGAGATATCATCTCAAATTCGCGCACCTAGTAGAAAAAGAAAATGAGCTAGTAATATCCAAATGTAGAATATAATTTCTCTTCTTGTTATATCAGATAACTCTAGAATGCTCTCTTATTTAACAAGGATTGTAAATGCAATTATAAATATATGGGATTCATAGAAAGCATCAATATACTCAAGAAATATTGTTGGTTACTTTGTGTTTTCAGTTTTCAAAATATATGAAATACTGAGAAAGTCTCTTTGACCAAAAGGGGGGAGAGAGGAATAAGAGAAAATAAAGTGTCAGTGGCTGAGAGATTTCAAACTGAGTTGAGAGGTTATCCTGAAGGTTATTCTCATGCATTATATAGATATCCCTTTTTAGTTTATGATATGTTGGAGTTGGTGGAGGAAGTGCCTGAAACTGTAGAGCTGTGTTCCAGTAGCCTTGTTTCTTGAAGATGATTGTATAATGATGTAGCTTTTACAATGTGACTGTGTGATTGTGAAAACCTTATGTCTGATGCTCCTTTTATCTAGGGTATGGACAGATGAGTAAAAAAATATGGATAAAAATAAATAAACAATAGGGGGCATAAGGGGTAAAATAAATTGGGTAGCTTGAATACTAATAGTCAACGAGAGGGAGGGGTAAGGGGAATGGGATGTCTGGGTTTTTCCTTTTTATTCCTTTTTCTGGAGTGATGCAGCTGTTCTAAAAATGATCATGGTGAAGAATACACAACTATGTGATGATGTTGTGAGCCATTGTACACCACATATGGACTGTTTGTGTGTGAAGATTTGTCAATAAAAATATTTTTTTAATTTGAAATATGATAAAATTAATCATGTCCATTAAAGAAATTTTAGAAATATAAACAGAAAAAAATGACCCAGTCCCATCACTCATACCCAGTCATGCTGACATTTGAGAGCTTCTTTTTCCTTCTAGGCTTTTTTATTTCCTACACAGGGATTTCATTTTCATTGTACTGTAGATACCTTTCATTATACTTTTTTTTTCTCATTATGCTTCCTTTTTAATTTATATGCATTCTCCCATACTTTCCATATATTTGGCTTTATTCCCTAATACATTTATTTATTGTGATCCAAAATGTTTATATGCACAAAATATAATACTAATGTCCTGCCAGGCCAGAGAGTTAACAAGGAAAGATACAATTCCTATGCTCAGAAGGAACTTGCTGTGGAGACATGCACTAAAAACTGTCGTAGTTTGTTAAGTGTCAGAATAAGAAAGCTATAGGACATCATGGGAGCACACAGAGTTTGAGGCTCCCTTTCAGAGGGAAGGCATTGTAAAGGGCCAGAGCCAAGACCACACATGATTTCAGAAAACTGAGAACAAGTCCAGTAGGACTAGATCACAGAGGTTAAGTTGAAAGAGACTGAGGAAACAGAAATGATTGGGAAAGTAGCTGTATCCAGATAGTTCCTATATTAATTTAGAAAAATATTTACACTACCCCTACCTTGTGCCAGGCACCTGGGGTACAATGAGTCAAATATCAGACAAAGTTTCTGCGCTCATAGAGATTTTGGGGGCAGAAAAATGGTTGATATTTTAGTTACAGAGTAAATGACATTTCTGGAATATACTGCAAAGCCCCAAATCCAGTTTCAAGGGTGAACAAATATCTCACAGAAAAGGTGGCAAGTAAGCTAAGCCTTGAATGGTGACCAGGCTTAGTGGGTATAGAAATGGGGTTCTTGTAAACCACGTTAAAGAGTTTAGGTCTCATCCTAAGAGTTTCAGGGTTTCAAGCAGAGAAATTGCATCTTCAAATTTGCATTTGGGAAAATTTGAAGTGCAGAGATGGGATGAGAGAGGCAAAATCTTTGGCTGGGAAAGCAGTGATGGGGCTGCGGTGTTAAAGAATGGTGGCACCCTGAACCAGGGCTCTGCAGGTTGCTACAGAGATTTAAGGAATATCTAAAAGAAAGAATCCTCAGAACTTGTAGCTAATAGCATACGATGGACAGAGAAGAAAAGCAAAGGTAACACTTACCCCTAGTTGAGCGAGTGGCTGGCCATTCCATCAGGGAAAACAGAAGTGGTGGCTGATTAGGGGAGGCAGAAGGGGAGTTAAGCATGGGGAGTGCTATTTTCAAGGTGTTTTTTTTTTCAAGTGATGTTGCCCAGTGTTACTGCTATAATTATTAAAAATAGGTATAATATGGGCAATACTGATGCTGAATTGTCTTCCAGTTATAGAAAAAAAAAAAAAAAAAAGAGCTTTCCACCCTTTCTCCTTTAACCCAGAGAGGTAGATTTTGGCTAAGCAAAATTACAATCTTGAATCCTGTTCTTTGATTTTTCTAAAGAGCAGGGAGCCCAGTCTTTAGAGAGGGGAGTGCCCGGGACCCTAAACAAGCACATGCTTTACTTTGTGCAGATGGAAGGCTGTTTCTCTCCAGCCTGCACCTGGACTGCATATGGTTTAAGTAGCATGAGCCACCTTCCCCCAGTCTCCTCTGCTCCACTGGAGCTCACGGGGAAGGAAGGAGCAGTGGTGCACCAGCCTCCCTTGCTCTCCAGGTCCTGGGTTTGTAAACATCTGTGCGGCCTAGGGCATCTGCACTGTATTGGCCCTTTCATTTAGTCTGGCAGCTGCTCATTAGGCACCAGGGCTCTATGTGCATATACAAGTCTGAAGCTCACCAAGACAACTCATTATCAATATCTCAATGTACCCAGAATCGAACCCGGGTCTCCAATATGGCAGGCAAGAATTTTGCCACTGAGCCACCATCATACCACCCAATGTCCGTCTCCTTTTGACAGATAAATATGGCTCATAATTTTTGTACTTAAAAATGTGAATAGTGGGAACATTTCAAGTCCTATGTATTGCAAAAAATCTGATCCATAAAATTTTCCAATTGTGCTGTTTCAAGATTAAATTCTTTCCATTTAAAAGAGGACTAAAATTAAAGCAATTCTTTGAAAACACACCCAATATTTCAACAAGAATAAGTAACACACATTACTGTATTCTTGTTCTTAATTCTAGTTAGTTACATTATTTGGACAGCTGTCATGTGTAGTTCAAGATTAAATATATAAAATCAATATGAATAATTTCAATAATAGTTTCCATTTTATTTTGTAAGAAAATATAGCATCACTTTCTGAATCAAATCAGATCAATTCAAGGAACAATGAAGTGCTTCCTATGTGATTACTTAAGATAATTCAAATACAGACTGAAATGTAATGAGGGCTGAAAATTAATCCGTTCTTCTTCCAAAGTGCTTAATTCATCACACCAAAGTATGAAGTTTTTAATTGAAGAAAATATTTTGTATATTGCCATATGAAATTACACATCTTCTTAAATTAAAAGAAAACTGGTTGCCAGCATAATTCTTGGTTTCAGCTGCCTCGTTATTCAAAACGATCATACATGTCTAAAAAAAACAAATGTTTTATAGAGATAAGACTATTATATTCCTTTCTCTTTACCCTTGTCACTTGTTTATGTAACACATGAATGTTTCATTTTAAAAGAATGACATAGCTCAGAATTATGTAGAATAAAAACAGGGAAATCATTTTATATTCTACAAACTTTCGACTCCTTTCCCAGAGAAAGCGACTGTCAACAGTTTGGGGTACTCTTCTGTCTGCTCCCCTTTTTTGAAATTGGCATTAGGGACTTATATAATGTAGTCACTATCCTCCAAGTAAAAAGAGTATTTGCAGATATAAATTGCAAGATCCTATATAGTATTTTTTCACATAAAATTTTAAAAACAATTAAGTAATATTTAGAATATATAAAAATATATATTAAAAATGTCAGCCAAAAACCACGTGCCCACCTTTTTGCTTAAGCAATAAAACACCTAAAAATTTGAAAACTCCTGTGTACCATTTCCCCACTTTACCCCTTTTTGTTTACACCACCGCAGAGGTAACTGCTTTTATGAAATTAGTATTTATCACTCCCATGATTTCTTTACAGCTACACAACCATTATCTGTTTCGAAAAATTGCATATTTTAACTTATATATTTGAACATATTCTTCTGCAACTTTATTTTTTTATTCAAAATGATGCTTGTGGGCTTTTTTATCTGAATTCATGTTGGTAGTTCATTTATTTTCACTGCTGTATAGTATGCCATTGTGTGTATATTATATCATCTATCTATCTATATAGTGTGTGTGATTCCAGTGTCTTACCATTGAAATAAATGGTGCTATAAAAACTCATATATATCTCCTTTTGTATTTATATGAAGGTTTCCCTAGGGTCCGCAAGTGGAATAAGTTGGGCCATTGAGCATATGTGTCTTCAGCTTTGCTAAATATGGCCAAATTTTACCCCAAAGTGGTCGGACCAATTTATTTTTCTGTCAAAAAATGTGTAAGAGTTCTCACTGCTCCACTTACTCCTCAGTCATTGGAGTTAGGTCAGACTTTTAAAATTTTCACCCATTGGACCGTTAGGAAATAATGGTTCTATTAAATAAATAAATAAATAATGGTTTTATTGTACATGTTTTTCTGTTTGCACCTATAAAACAGCATCTCTCAAAGTTAAAATTTATATAAAAGGAAAAGAGAAGGAAATCTTAAATATGATTCTACTTTACTTAACTGAAAAAAATTAGATCCTTTTATATCTGGCACCAGAGACCAAGAACTGAGACCTTTATATGACAAAATCAGTCTTGGGGATGGTTACTTACATTTCTATAGGATACTAAGCTTCTAAAATCCACAATTCTATGTGAAATTGTTGACAATATACAATGTGATAATATTACTTATCTGAAAACTCATGATGGTGCTGTATGGGTAAAATTTTGGACAAAATTAACAAAAACAAGCTACATCTTGAAATCAATGTTCATAGACTTAGGCCCCCCCCTTTTTTTTTTACATATAATAAACAGGAGCTTTTTGTCATTTGTTTATTTATTTGAATGAATCATTTGGATATTCTTGCAAATCACACTCCTCTTTTCTGCTTGGACATAGCTTTGGTGGAAAAAGAAGGGAGTTTGATGACATATCAATTTATCTACATAGACAAATTACAATTATAAAATGTTTTTATTTCAATTACATAATAACACTTGTATTTACCTCAAATTTTATCGAGGTTTTGGTCTCTTTGCACTCAACTATATCCTGCAACAGTAATATAAACTCATGTAAGCTCATGGTGTCAACAGCTTTCACAATATACATTCCATTGGCAGTTTAATATTTTATAATTAAAAAGTTTCTTTTATATAGAAAATATGTTTCCTTCAAGCAGATCAAAACAAGAATTTTCCAAGAACAATACACCGAAAAAGCAATAAATGAAAATATTTATACAAAATAACCAAAAGTGTGCTAACTGTTTAAAAAGTCCTATTATGGTTTGATTAGCAATTTGCACAGGAACAGTAACATTTTGGATTGCGCTTTTGAACAGTAATTAGTCATTCAAACAGAAAGAAAAGTCATTTTAAAGTTAAAAAAAATTCAATTTTACAAACGACTCTCCCTGAAGAAATACTGCAATAGGAAATGCAATTTCATCATATCTCTTCCAGAACATTTTTTTTTAAGAATCTTTGTATAAAATTAATTTGGTACATAATCAGCAGGCAGTAAAAATCTCCCATGAAATAAAATTCAGGTATCATCAACAATAGGATTCAAAAGTATTATTGTGAGAAAGCATACTTATTGCTATGAGGTTAAGGCAAATATGATCCTCCAATTGCTGTAAGAGTTATTCCTTACCACTAAAAATGTTAACCTATTGTCCTAACGTGCAATTCTTATCACTCAGTGATCGATAATGCTATTTGGACGTTTGAATCCCTTAAATGTCATACAAGTTATATTGCAGAAATTAAAATCAAATATAAAAGTAAATATATATGAATGAGACAAATTAATTTAAACATCAATTATACTCACAAAGAAATTAAAAACCATTTGGTCATTTCAGTTAGAAAAATATGGATAACCAATATTTTAAATCTATCTTTTTCTCTCTTTTCACAGGAAGATTATTCATTTTGAGAAATAACCATTTTTCCATTTGTGTGCAGACAAAATGCTACTTTTAATTTCAGTTCTTTGGCTCAGATGAAACAACTATGTCAGCAGACCCAATGATGCTGTGCCACAAAAACATTCAGCTACGTGCACAGCACATTGCCTCTTTATCTTTCCACTCCCGGAGTTCACTTTTTCACCAGGCATCCAGCATTCACACAATAATGGATTGCAAAAGTACAAGAATATTCTCTAAATTTTTACCTACTAAATACTGTACAGTTGAATATTTATATGTTCTTGTATTCTTATTTTGTATAATCCATCTATTTTCTAGAACTACTATATTCCAAATATACTGAGTACTATGTGTGCTGGTTGAAAGGATGTATGTCCCCTAGAAAAGCCATGCTTTAATCTTAATCCCATTTCATAAAGGCAGAATAATCCCTATTCAATACTGTATGTTTGAAACTCTAATCAGATCATCTCCCTGGAAATGTGATTTAATCAAGAGTGGTTGTTAAACTGGATTAGGTGACAACATGTCTCCACCCATTTGGGTGGGTCTGATAAGTTTCTGGAGTTCTATAAAAGAGGTAACATTTTGGAGAATGAAAGAGATTCAGAGAGAGCAGAGAATGCTGTAGCACCTCGAAGCCGAGAGTCCACCAGCCAGTGACCTTCGGAGATGGAGAAGGAAAATGCCTATCAGGGAGCTTCATGAAACAGGAAGCCAGGAGAGCAAACAAGCAGATGATGCCATGTTCACCATGTGCCCTTCCAGATGAGAGAGAAATTCTGACTGTGTTCACCATGTTCCTTCTCAGCTGAGAGAAACCCTGAACTTCATCAGCCTTCTTGAACCAAGGTATCTTTCTCTGGATGCCTTTGACTGGACATTTCTATAGCCTTACTTTAATTGGGACATTTCTTGGCCTTGGAACTGTAAACTAGCAACCAATTAAATTCCCCTTTTTAAAAGCCATTCCGTTTCTGGTATATTGCATTCCAGCAGCTAGCAAACTAGAACACTATGCAACTGAGCATTCCTCCTTTTTAGACAAGTATTCCCGAGGCTTATACTTGTCTCACTCCCTATTCAAGGTTCCATGGAAATGGTGGGTGAATAAACAGACCATACAAGTTAAATTAAATAGTGTGCTACAGTAAGTGTAAATTTTGCACCAAATCAACATTTCTCTTTTCCTTTGATTTCACACAGAAGTTGAAGATCCTTATTTTATGTTCTAATCTTTTTATCTTTCAAAAAAAAAACACTAGAAAAACACACCTTTCCTTCTAGTACAATTTAGGTTTATTTAATAATGCAATATGATATATATGGGGGAATTTATACAAAGTTTTACAAATAATTTTATGTATCATTATATATCCTTACATATATAATTTCTTTTTAAAAGACAATCTTGGATAATATTTTAAAGCTTTCCATATCAAAGTAGGTACCTAGTATACTCCTAGATAAGACACCTTTGCTGGAATTAGTATAATGCAGATACAGGAGAAATCAGTTTTCTTTTAGTTTATATCAACAAATGCATCATAGCATAGTTAAGCATGTTTTTATCCAGGGAACCTTAAACATACCTCTCTTGAGATCTCTTCTGCAAGAGTTTGGCCCAGTACTTCAGCTGCCCCCAACCTTTCTTTTTCATCTGTCTGGAATCAGTGCCACTGGTGCCTTTTCTCCATTCATAAACAAAATGGGCCTTCCCGACGCTTATGGTATGGTGGTAATACAAATAAAGTTTGATTGAACATTTAATTATTACTCCCTTGTTTACACAGAAAGAAAGCAAGATCTGGAGAGTTTAAGTGACTTGATCAAAATAACCCGTTCAGAACTTGCTTTTCCTCTCTGTGCATTCAACCCTTGTTTCACTTTGACCTGCTGTTCCCCTTTAAATATAGCATGTCTTCCTAAGCCCACCTTCATTCTAAGGATAAGAAAAACCCACCACATCTTCTGAAAAATGCTTCTCTAATTGTGTGTTTGTAGAGGGTGTGCCAACCTAAGGTCTCCAGGATCCTGGAGGAAATCTACCCCCTCACGGCAAAAATCAAAAGACAATGTTTCAGAAATTGACATAGGACCCAAACAATTGGAATGCTCCCCAGTATTTCTCATCTGGACATGGAAGAAAGAAGGCTTTTTCCTTTCTAATAGCAACACTGGGAAAACATGAACTCAGGGCTGCAAATGGCCTTGGCCACCACCTCAAGGAGACACATATACACAGAGAGGAGCAGGGAGAGAGAGCATCTGCGTAGTTTAGATGCTCCAGTGGCCCTTAATTCAGTGTGACCAACTCAACACTGCTCCTGCAGATGAGTCAACAGTTTCATCCTTTTCTTCCCTTTGAATCAAGTCCAATCTTCTTTATTTACAAATGAACATGCAACATCTTATTTGATCCTCATACCTGATGCCAGATTTTATAAAAGAAAGGGAAAAAACAACTTCATGAAAAGTATAAATAACTTCCTTCAAGGACAGGATGTGGTAAACTGCAGACCACAGACTGAGCTCTTAACTGCATGTCTGTCCACCAGGAGCCTTGACCATTCTAGGTTTTGTTTTCAATGTCAGTTTTATTGGTCCTTTTGATTTTAATCTCAGGAGGATTGAATGAGATAACTTAAGGAAAATCACTATAACTATTGCAAAATGTCATAGACAAAAGCATTTCCCCACTGGACCAAATGCCCCAAACCTGCCTGCTGGACAGGATCAGGCATGAAAATCTATTCTACATTAAATTTGACTTATTAAATTGTTTAACAATTTAAACAATTGTTTATTGATGTACCCCTGGCCATTTAAACTCATAGTTTAATTCTTTCTCTAACAGTGCACTAGTTAGGGTTCTCTAGAGAAACAGAATCAACAGGGAACACTTGCAAATATAAAATTTATAAAAGTGTCTCACGTGACCACAGGAACGGAGAGTCCAAAATCCACAGGGCAAGCTGTGAAGCCGATGACTCCGATGGAGGGTCTGGATGAACTCTGTAGGAGAGGCTCACCAGCCAAACCAGGAATGGGGCCTGTCTCCTCTGAGTCCTCCTTAAAAGGCTTCCTGTGATTAGATTTAGCATCACTAATTGTAGTAGATACTCCCCTTTGGCTGATTACAAATGGAATCAGCTGTGGATGCAGCTGAAATGATCATGACCTAATCCTATGAAATGTCCTCATTGCAACAGACAGGCCAGTACTTGCCCAATCAGATAAACAGCTACCACAACTTGGCCAAGTTGACATGTGTCCTTAACCATGACAGTCCACCCCTTGTCAACTTGGCACCTATATATATATATATCACCTTAAACCATACTTAATTTCCAAATGAAAACAAATAAGCACACATTTTTTTTCTTTTACCTGACAATACTCAACTGTCCTACATATAATTGGAAACACATTAAATCTCTCCAGAATAGGGTGCAAATCCTTAGGCAACATTCATTCTTAAACTTGATATCTTACAACTTAAACAGTATAACATGAACAAAACAGCATTACAGTCCTCGTTTCTGTAACTGATCACGTGGTCGAAGTTCATATTTATCACTACTTTCTTCCACTACCCATTCCATGTTCCCTTTCCCCTCAGCAAGCACCTCAGCTGGCCGTGGTTCTCTGCCTGGTGGAGTGACCCAAACCTTCATTCCTGAAGTTTCAGAGCCATTGGTAGTCCTGCCTGGATTGTGTTGTTGCAGTTTTCCATTGATTTTAATCACAGGGCATGGTAGTACTAATAGACGCCCTAGGGAATCTCCTATATTCCAAGAAAACTCTTCTTTACCTCCATTATGTAGTTGCAGTCCTATTTCTTTCTGATAGTCAGGGTCAATTACCCCAGACAATAATGTAATCCCCTTCTTGGTTTGTTGATCCAGAGGCATAAGTAGCCCAAAGTGACCAGGTGGCAATCTTAACTTCCAGTTCAGTGGTATCATTGTTGTTTCTCCTGGAGAAAGCACACCCCGTTTTGGAACTAAAACCTGTAGACCAGCAGAGTTCAGGGTAGCAGGGACAGGAAGCAAAAATTTTCCTAGTGGATCACTAGGAGTAATAGTGAGTGGCACCACACCCATTTCCACCCCTTGGTTCCTGGACCCAGGGATCCTGGCTATGGGAGAAACAGCACCAGACAGCGGACGCTGATTCAGAGCATACACAGCTTCCTGGAAAACATCACCCCAGCCTTTCAAGTTTTTGCCACCTAGTTGGCACCGTAATTGAGTTTTCAAAAGGCCATTCCACCGTTCTATCAATCCAGCTGCTACTGGATGATGGGGAACATGGTAAGACCAAAGGATTCCATGAGCATGCGCCCATTCCGGCACTTCATTTGCTGTGAAGTGTGTTCCTTGATCCGAAGCAATGCTACGCGAAATACCATGATGATGGCTAAGGCATTCTGTAAGCCCATGGATGGTAGTTTTGGTAGAAGCATTGCGCGCAGGGAAAGCAGACCCATATCCAGAGTATGTGTCTATTCCAGTTAGAACAAATTGTTGCCCCTTCCATGAAGGGAGTGGTCCAATGTAATCAATCTGCCACCATGTAGCTGGCTTGTCACCTCAGGGAATGGTGCCATATCAGGGGCTGAGTGTGGGTCTCTGCTGCTGGCAGATTGGGCACTCACAGTGGCTGTAGCCAGGTCAGACTTGGTGAGTGGAAGTCCATGTTGCTGAGCCCATGCATAACCTCCATCCCTACCACCATGACCATTTGTTCATGAGCCCATTGGGCAATAACAGGAGTTGCTGGGGAAAGTGGCTGACTGGTATCCACAGAACGGGTCATCTTATCCACTTGATTATTAAAATCTTCCTCTGCTGAAGTCACCCTCTGGTGTGCATTCACATGGGACACAAATATCTTCATGTTTTTAGCCCACTCAGAAAGGTCTATCCACATACTTCTTCCCCAGACCTCTTTGTCACCAATTTTCCAATTATGTTCTTTCTAATTCCCTGACCATCCAGCCAAACCATTAGCAACAGCCCATGAGTCAGTATACAAACACACCTCTGGCCAGTTTTCCTTCCAAGCAAAATGAACAACCAGACGCACTGCTCGAAGTTCTGCCCACTGGGAGGATTTCCCTTCACCATTGTCCTTCAAGGGCACCCCAGAAAGGGGTTGTAATGCTGCAGCTGTCTACTTTCGGGTGGCACCTGCATAGTGTGCTAAACCATCTGTAAACCAGGCCCGAGTTTTCTCTTCCTCAGTCAAATCACTGTAAGGAACTCCCCAAGAGGCCATAGCTCTTGTCTGGGAAAGAGAAGATAATGTGGCAGGAGTGGAAACCATGGGCATTTGTGCCACTTCATGTAACTGCCTTGTGCCTTCAGGACCTGCTCTGGCTCTATCTCGTATATACCATTTCCATTTTACAATAGAGTGTTGCTGTGCATGCCCAACTTTATGGCTTGGTGGGTCAGACAACACCCAGTTCATGATAGGCAACTCAGGTCTCATGGTAACTTGGTGGCCCATGGTTAAGCGTTCAGTCTCTACTAAGGCCCAGTAGCAGGCCAAAAGCTGCTTCTCAAAAGGAGAGTAGTTATCTGCAGCAGATGGTAAGGCTTTGCTCCAAAATCCTAAGGGTCTGTGTTGTGATTCTCCTATAGGGGCCTCCCAAAGGCTCCAGACAGCATCTCTATTTGCCACTGACACTTATAGCACCATTGCATCTGCTGGATCATATGGCCCAAGTGGCAGAGCAGCTTGTACAGCAGCCTGGACCTGTCACAGAGCCTCCTCTTGTTCAGGTCCCCATTCAAAATTAGCAGCTTTTCTGGTCACTCGATAAATGGGCCAGAGTAGCACACCCAAATGAGGAATATGTTGTTGCCAAAATCCAAGAAGACCAACTAGGTGTTGTACCTCTTTTTTGGTTGTGGGAGGGGCCAGCTGCAGCAACTTATCCTTCACCTTAGAAGGGATATCTCGACATGCCCCACACCACTAGACACCTAGAAATTTTACTGAGGTGGAAGGCCCCTGTATTTTTGTTGGATTTATCTCCCATCCTCTGACACACAAATGCCTTACCAGTAAATCTAGAGTAGTTGCTACTTCTTGCTCACTAGGTCCAATCAACATGATATCATCAAAATAATGGACCAGTGTGATGTCTTGTGGGAGGGAGAAACGATCAAGGTCTCTGCGAACAAGATTATGACATAGGGCTGGAGAGTTGATATACCCCTGAGGTAGGACAGTGAAAGTATATTGCTGACCTTGCCAGCTGAAAGCAAACTATTTCTGGTGGTCCTTACTAATAGCTATTGAGAAAAAAGCATTTGCCATATAAATAGCTGCATACCAGGTACCAGGTGATGTACTGATTTGCTCAAGCAATGATACTACATCTGGAACAGTAGCTGCAATTGGAGTTACCACCTGGTTGAGTTTACAAAAATCCACTGTCATTCTCCAAGACCCATCTGTTTTCTGCACAGGCCAAATAGGAGAGTTGAATGGGGATGTGATGGGAATCACCACCCCTGCATCTTTCAAGTCCTTAAGAGTGGCAGTAATCTCTGCAATTCCTCCAGGAATACGATATTGCTTCTGATTTACTAGTTTGCTTGTTAGGGGCAGTTCTAGTGGCTTCCACTTGGCCTTTCCCACCATAATAGCCCTCACTGCATGAGTTAGAGAGCCAATGTGGGGATTCTGACAGTTGCTCAGTATGTCTATGCCAATTATACATTCTAGAACTGGGGAAATAACTACAGGATGACTCCAGGGACCCATTGGACCCATTGTGAGACGAACCTGAGCTAAAACTCCATTGATCACCTGGCCTCCATAAGCCCCCACTCTGACTGGTGGTCCAGAGTGACGTGTTGGGTCCCCTGGAATTAATGTCACTTCTGAACCAGTGTCTAATAATCCCCGAAATATCTGATCATTTCCTTTTCCCCAATGCACAGTTACTCTGGTAAAAGGCTATCAGTCTCCTTGGGAAAGGCTTGGAGGAAGATTAACAGTATAAATTTGTGGCAGTGTAACAGGTTTCTCCCCCAAAGGGACCTGGCCTCCCCTTCATTCAAGGGGCTCTGGGTCTGTAAACTGTTTCAAGTCTGGAAACTGATTAAGGGGCCATGACTCTGTGTTTTTGTAATTCAGATTAGACTTCTGTTCATTTGACCTAGAAGTCTTTTGTTTATACAGCTCCAACAAGAATTTAGTAGACTTCCCTTCTATTGTATTTCTAGGTACCCCATGATTTACTAGCCAATGCAACAAATCTCTGCGTGTCATATAATTTTGACGCCTCCTTTGAGTTTGCTGTCTATTATAATAGCCATGTCTACACTGTCTTTGGTGATTAAGTGCTGCCACCTGGCTTCTGCCAACTTGGGATCCTGTCATCCCCATTGTGTTTAAGGATTCCAGCTCAGTGACGGCAGTTCCTACAGTAATATCTGACCTACAGAGAAGTGCAACCACAGAGCTCTTGAGGGATGATGGTGCTAGTCTCACAAATTTATTTCTCACTGTTCTGGTAAAAGGAGCATCCTCTGGACATTCCTGGGGTGTAAGAGCAGGCTTTGCATGATAAATCCACTCTAACACTCCAGTCTCTCTAAGCCTCTGGATCCCCTCATCTACATTATACCAGGGCAGGTCTGGCATTCAACCTCAGGTAATGTTGGCCACCTTTTGATCCATGTTTCAACCAACCACCCAAACAAGCTGTTAACACCTTTTCTAACTGCTTGAGCTATAACATTGAATGCAGAATCTCTGTTTAGTGGGCCCATATCAATAAATTCAGCCTGATCCAGCCTTATATTCCTCCCACCATTATCCCACACTCTTAAAATCCATTGCCACACATATTCCCCTGATTTCTGTCTATATAAATTGGAAAACTCACACAGTTCTTTTGGAGTATAACGTACCTCCTCATGTGTGATACTTTGTACCTCACCTTTAGGGGCCTGTTGGGACTTTAGTTATAGGTCTGGAAGAAATGAGGGGTGGTGGGGATGGGTCATGAAAAGAATTAGAAATATCTTCCAAGCCATTTGCTTCAGGGCCTTCATTTGCAGTTTCATCTGGTGAAACAGATTAATCACTAGGGCTAATCCCTTCAGGAGGAGGTTGGGTGGCCAATTCCTCAAGGTAGGCTGGAGGTGGGGTGGTATGTCCTCAGGGCAGACTATTACAGGGTCATCTAGAGAAGACTCAGCATGATCTAGGGTTTCAACCTCGCCCCCAACATCATTATCAATCCATATGTCACCATCCCATTTTTCAGGGTCCCACTCCTTTCCAATCAATACCCTCACTTTAACGGCAGACACCATGCAAGACTGAGATTTCAGTTTACATTGTAAAGTTGCTACTCTAACAATAAGATTCTGAGTTTGATTTTCAGAGATCTCAAGTCTATGGCTACAGGAAATAAGATTTTCCTTCAGGATACTCTTAGAAACTTCTACATCTTTCACGTGGTGTTTAAGCTTCTTGTTTGAAGCCTTAAGCCCATCCCTTTCACCCCTTAATGTAGACAGTGTATCTAACAACAACCAACCAACATCTCTATAACTCTTATTTCTACAAAACTCTGTAAAGGTGTCAAAAACATTATCCCCCAAAGTCTCGCTTCGTACAAGCGAAGCATTAGGAGAATCGAATGATGATATTTTGACTATCTCCTTTGCCAACTCACTCCATGGATTGGGAGTGTCATTCTGATTATGGGAATCAGAGTCCTTAGTGTCTCTGAGTTCAGTCAGAGTAGAAAACCATTCATAAAAACCCATTTTTAAGATTCTGTTTCTTAAGAACCACTCCCAGTACCAGATGTATTAGTTAGGGTTCTCTAGAGAAACAGAATTAACAGGGAACACTTGCAAATATAAAATTTATAAAAGTATCTCATGTGACCGCAGGAACGCAGAGTCCAAAATCCACAGGGCAAGCTGTGAAGCTGATGACTCCGATGGAGGGAGGGTCTGGATGAACTCTGCAGGAGAGGCTCACCAGCCGAAGCAGGAATGGGGCCTGTCTCCTCTGAGTCCTCCTTAAAAGGCTTCCTGTGATTAGATTTAGCATCACTAATTGTAGAAGACACTCCCCTTTGGCTGATTACAAATGGAATCAACTGTGGATGCAGCTGACATGATCATGACCTAATCCTATGAAATGTCCTCATTGCAACAGACAGGCCAGTACTTGCCCAATCAGATAAACAGCTGCCACAACTTGGCCAAGTTGACACATGTCCCTAACCATGACAAACAGTATGAACTTCCCCTAGTGTTAAGGATTGAAACATATATGTAAACCTTAAAACAGAGACAGTGTAGCCTTACGACAGGACACATGAATTTCAAACTTCTGCACTCCACATACACAGCTGTAAGCTACAGCACAGGTTCTACAATTAATATCATAGAAAATAAAGGATAGCTTCCATAATTCTCAGAAAAGAACCAATGCTGTACCATTCAAAGGAGAATACAGAAAAACAAAAGTGTTTCACATGCTGTTGCTACTGACATGTAAATATATGAAAGAGGACCTACCTGACAGCTATATAATTCATGAAAGAACAGTATTATTTTATAGCATTTATTGAGCCTGATATACTTATACCAAAAGGGTCCCTTGTCCATGGGAGCTTCAACCATGATTTTAAACAAAAAATATTATCTTGTGTTACACCCCGGGAAACAATGTGGTTCTCTTACACCCAAGTCTCTGGCTGAGAAACAGCATAGAAATGGACTGATCCCTTTGCTCATGTAAGCCATGGTGTGTGACCTTTCTCAAAGAAACTGGAATGTATGTATGTATTCAAAATCACCAACCAGATAAAAACAGAGCTAAATTTTGTCAGAAGTTTTAGGATATTTTTATCCAAACAAAAAACAGTGATTATGAGCAATGTCTGGACATAGAGAAATCAACTTACCCAAAGTGATAATACAATAAACAAAGCTAAACATTGTCCCCAACTGTGAAATAAAATATCAGTCTCTGGGCCTCTAAATGCTGTTGTCTGTAGAATTCAGGATGGCGCAATGAATCTCTCAGCAGGACACGGCACAGCTGCCGTTTGACAGCCACAACATGGACTGGAGGTTCAAAGCCCCCAACTAACCTTGAGAACTTTTCAGTGAAGGCAGCAGAGAAGCTGGCCCAGACTGTTTCTTCTGGGGTTTCATGCAATGATAATGTCCAGCTGGACAGAGCTACCCGGGACGGGAAAGTAGGGCAGCGTTTTCTAACTGAGGATAGAATTAGAGGAAAGCCGTTCTGGAAGCGAATTATAGGCCCCTATGTCAGTGGCTCCTCAGGTTATCTGCCTTTTTAAGGAGCTGAATTATACATTGATAATGTGTATAGGTGGTTGTCCCATGTAATTAAATGCTATGCTGTTATTGGCCATAATAAAATAAATGTTTCAGGTGCAAACTTTTCTTTTTTTCATGCAAATAATTTAAGTCATTTTCCTTCTCATTCATTTTGATATATCATAAACTCCTTTTTAATAATAATTAAACCTAAAGGAAATCCCTAGTTGAGAAGTCTGGGTGTTACTCATAATAAGAAACCCCCAGAGCCCACCAGCATCCTGTGGTGTCCACCCAGGCAAGCACACAAGGGAAGCACTTCATAACACAATGCCAGCATTGCTGTGTATTCACACATGCATGCACATGCACGCACGCACACACACACACATTGTATGTATATCCACATCTGGACATCCAAAGAACAACAGACCTTCTCTTGTTCTGTAAGACGTGCCTGAATTTCAGAAACTTGCTAGCATTTGACAGAAGCAACTGATTCACAGTTTCTGACAAAATCTCAGCTAAGAAAATAAACATTAAAGAGAGATCAAAGAAATAAACTATTCAATTATTCCTCAAGATCAGTGGTTCTCAAATCTCAGTGAGCAAAATGCACACACACACACACATAAATATGTACACGTGCATATTCATATCACAGGGAGTCATATTGAAAATGTATATTTCTGAGGTTTCAGAGGTTCCGTTAAGTAGAATTAATATCTTTGTTTACAATAAGTATCCCAAACCATTCTAATGAGGATTGTATTTTGAGAATCACTGCTAGAATCCCTTAAAACTTCTTTCACTTACCAAATCATTTCACCAGAAAACTCTACATATAGAAGACTCTAATATACCACAGAATTATAATTCAGTTTTCTTTTTACTTTTGTTAAAGGTTACCATAAGAAGTGACTACGTAATGAACCATTTCATATCCTGTGACATAAATTGAGAACACTGCCCATTTTTGTTCAAAATCGTATTCATAATTGACAGTATATTTCTCGCAGCATGCAGTATCAAAAAGTAGGATTATCTTTCCCAAACAATGTGTCAATGAGTGTTTGTCATAGCAATGTTTTCCGTGACTTCCTGAAAACACAGAGAGAAATTTATTCTCAATTGTAATAACACCCTTTGACCCTTTGCCCTGATTTTAATAATGTTCTTGTCTGACTTTAATCATTATTATTTCAACTTCTTTTTTAGAGCAATGAGACTGGTAACAATAATTGAATTGACAGTGACAGATGTACTTTTTTTAATGAATGTCTATGAACTGGGTTGGAGATGCATTCTTCAAGTACATTTGTTGACATATTTATTTACATAAATATTCAAAACCACAAATTCAAGTGGTGTGAGCACAAAGTTATGATGGCTCATCAAGGTGCACTGTTATTTTTAGTATACACACACACACACATATACAAATATATTGTACGTATACACACACACACACCTTATAGCCTTAACTCTGATAATGGCCACCATTATGCTGTTCTGCTAAGCTGTAGTAATATGATGTGTTATACACTATGTCAAACAAATCTTATCCTTCAGTGTAGTTTGAATTTTATATTTCTACTTGTACTTTCCCCTATTCAAATCAAGGGGCATGACAAGCTATTTATTATCTTTTGCCTGGGTTGTTTTAGCCTTATGACATGTCTTCTTATGTCAAAACCTCTTACATACCACTGCCAAATTAATCTTGCTGGAGAGTAATTCCAATAAAATTTAAAATATTTAGGCCAATATCCAAGGCCTTCTATGGTCTCAATAAAACTTGTCTTACAATTTCCCACTCTGCCCCCAGTAAGCATTTCCACTCCAATCAAATTTAAATTCCATTACACTTCCCCTTTGCTTTCTCACTCTCGGATCAAATGTCATTTAGTTGTTCTTTACATACTTAAATACTACTCACCAATAAGGCCATCGAGAAACCTTGCAAGAAATGCCAGTGAAAGTGATTTCTCTTCCCTCTATAATGCTCATGATACCTTCTGTATTTTCCTTACCTATATGCTTCATTATTATTACTAGGGTATAGGACATGTTTCTCCTGCAAGACTTGAAGCAAGGACTGCAATTACTATAGGAAGAAGCAGTACATTTTATATCACACAGTAGACAGGGACTCTATTACTTGTAGATTAACTGAACAAACTGTCTCATTTTCAAGAAAATATTCAGCCACTGTATTGATCTCAGCAACGTTGTATAGGCAAAGGATATAAAGCCATCTGAATGTTATTGTGCAATAAGGAAAACACTCAAGCAGGGCATACATCTGAACTGTCGGAATAGTGCCCATTGGGAAACCTCACCGATTCTGAGATCCATGGCAGGAATGCAGGTCCCCTGGCTCTGTCCCATTCGGGAGCACTACGCTATCTCATAGGGTCAGACACTTGACTCTAGAAGACAGACATCTCCCAGATAAGTTTTGCTGAAGTACTTTTAAAAGTCATACACGGTGGGCAATGGTGGCTCAGTGGCAGAGTTTTTGCCTGCCATGCCAGAGACACAGGTTCATTTCCCAGTGCCTGTCCATGTGAAAAAAAAAAAAAAAGTCTTATGACATGGGTGGAATTTAGTTTGTTTTCCAGGTCAGTTAGTAAATAGTCAGAAACTGTCTGGAACAACTGTTGGGGACTTCTGTAACCAGACACATACAGTTTACCAGTCAGGAATGGGTGGAGTGACCAATATCACCATGCAGAACTATAGATGTGGCCCCCAGATTGAGGAGGCTGGTACCCCTCCCCACTGACATAAAATGCTGTTTTGGAGACACTTCCTCATGGAAAAAAAAGAAGCAGTCTCTAGTAGGACCAAGGCAAGGAGAGCTCAAACAAATCCAATCACAGATTTAATTAACAAATGTGGACTGCTGAATACAAGTACTGACAGATAAAACTAGAACAAGAATGAAAGGAACCTGAGGTCTCTGTAAGCAGAAAGACGGTGGGGCTTATGGGATGGGAACAGAGGCTTTTGGAGTTGGCTGAACTCTGAATACTGGAAAAGGGCTGTGTGCCAAGAAAAGTGGTACATAGTGATGGGTACCAACTCTGGTTCATGACTGGCAAACCTGGGGCACTGGGAACTGGCTCTGAAAAGGATGTATTTTTTTTTTTAGCAACCCATTTGAAAAAAAAAGCCTCAGGCATTTTCAATTGTCAGTTGGCAGATTTAAGGTATGTCTGAGAGACAAAGTAATGAGTCAAAGAGATGGTTACCTAAGAGGTATATTTTCCCAAAGAAGGGGCGGAGGGGGAAGGCCCAGCACAAGTAGCAGCTGTCATTCAGAGAATTCAGACCCCAGGGGCTGGAAAACAGAAACAACTAAGCCGGCCTTCTGCTTCAGCTGCTTTCTCAACCATGCCTCTGGGAGGGCAGGGTCTGCTGAAAATTAAAGTCTCTGCACTCGACTTTATGCTGGTTGGGAGCTGCAGCTGACAACGCTGTCTGCTGGGCAGAACAGGAAAAGCACAGGGTCTAGGGGCTTCTCAGAGAAGACTGTCAACCTGCAGGGTCTCATCTTCAGGGAAACTTGATGCTGACTACACCCTCTTCCTGAGACCTCAGCTTGTCTGGTCTTGGAAAATCTAATTGGGGACAAATATATCTGGAGAGACTCTCCTCAAAAAAAATAAGGATTCTAAATAGGCAGCCAAGAATCAGAAAAATAAGAGCTGAAAAAATGTTATCAGTTAAACAGAAGCTATGATAGAAGTCTAGAATAAGTTGAACTGAATGCCAAATAACAGATAAGAGAACAAAGCCAACCAACAAGAAAACCCTAGGTAAAAGAGTGAAAATGACCTGCAGAATAAACCAATTAAGGAAATCAGTTGCCTAGACACCAGCGAAAAATTATGAGTCATACTAGGAAGAACAGAGATATGACCCAGTCAAAGGAACAAGCTAAAACTTCAAATGAAGTACTGGAGTTGAAACAATAAACTAAAGATTTCAAACAAACCTTGCAAATCAAATCAATGAGGTAAAGGAAAATATGGCAAAAGTAATGAAGTATATAAAGAAGACACTGGGTAACCATACAGAAGTTGAACGCTTGAAAAAGCAAATGGCAGAACTCATGGGAATGAAAGAAACAATAGAAGAGGTGAAAAACACAATGGAGACATACAACAGCATATTTGAAGAGGTAGAAGAGAGCAAACTAGAAGAATGGGACATCTGAAATCCTATACACAAAAGAACAGGTAGGGAAAAGAATGGAAAAATATGATCAGGGTCTCAGGGAATTGAATGACAACATGGAGCACACAAATATACGTGTATGGTTGTCCCAGAAGGAGAAGAGAAGAGAAGAAGGGTAGAAAGAACAATGGAGAAAATAATCACTCAAAATTTCCCAACTCTTATGAAAGACAAAGATCCAAGAAGCACAGCATAACAAACAGATCTGAATAGAGCTACCCCAAGACATTTATTAATCAGATTGTCAAATGTCAAAGACAAAGAGAATTCTGAAAGCAGCAAGAAAAAAGTGATCTACCACACACAAGGGAAGCTCAAAAAAATGGTGACAATGACTTCTCAATAGAAACCACAGAGGCGAGAAGACAGTGGCATGATGTATTTAAGATACTGAAAGAGAAAAGCTGCTAACCAAGAGTTCTAAATCTGGAAAAAACTCCCCTTCAAAAATGAGAGGGAGTTTAAAATAATTTCAGACAAACAGATACTGAGAGTTTGTGAACAAGAGGCCTGCTCAACAAGAAAAGGGAACAATACGGGCACAGAGGATCAGACAGGAGAGAGGGCTCTGGAGCAGAGTGTAGAAATGAAGACTGTCAGTAAAGGTAAGAAGAGAGCATAATATTGTAAGTATATGAACAAAGCTGAGTGTGAGTGTGGTTAAAAGAGAAAGGCTACATGCATGTATGACAGCAGAAGGAAAGAGAGAGGATAAAAACTGGGAATGTATAACTTAGCAAAACAGAGTAGACAATGATCTGATCTGATTAAGTGTACACATATAAGAAAGTTTGCACATGAGAGAGGACAAATTAATGCCAACACTGAAAGGTGCTGAAAATGGGATGGTATATGAAAAAAATACAATCAATGCAAACTAGGGTCTGCAGTTATATAACACTGTAATATGCTTCCATTAATTGTAATAAAGGCAATATACAAAAGCTAAATGTTATTAAGAGGGGGGTATGAGGGACGGTTATGGGATTCTTGGTGATGTTATTGTTTCTTCTTTTTTTAATTTTTATTCTTCATTTTTTTTTCCTCTTCTTTTCTTTGTGGAATAAATGGAAATGTTCTCATATAGATTGTGGTGGTGAATGTATAACTATATGATTACACTAGGAGCCATTGATTATTTACTTAAGATGGATTGCATACTATGTGAATAAAACTGTTTAAAAATAAACGGTAAGATACAAGTGCTGGAGAAAATATGGAGAGAAAGAGGTATCTATTCACTCTTGGTAGGGGAGCAGAATGGTGCAGCTTCTCTGGGGGGGGCAGTGTGGTGGTTCCACAGGAGGCTAAGTTTTGGGTTGCCATATGATCTTGCAACCCCATTATTAGGTATATACTTGAAAGAACTGAAAGGAGGAACACGGATGGACATTTGCACACTGGTGCTTATGGTGGCTATATTGATGATTTGCAATGGATAGAGGTGACCTACGGGTCCATTCATTGATGAATGGAAGAGCAAACTGTGGTGTGTATGTACAATAGGATATCGAGCAGCTGCAAAAAGGAATGACGTTGTGAGACATACAACTAGGTGAATGAACTTTGAGGACAGTATGTTGAGTGAAATAAGCCAGAAACGGAAAGACAAATATTTAAAGCCTCTCTATTATGGAATATAATGGGCAAACTCTGAGAAATGAATTTGAGACCATAGCTTATCAGGAGATATAAAGTGATCAGAGATTGGGTAATCAATTACTAAAGAGTACAGAATGTTCAATAAAGCTTATTGTAAAGGTTCCTAGATTGTATTCTCTTACGGCAGCACAATTATTCCTGAGTTATAAATGTTATTTCCAAATTCAGAGATGCTGTGTTCTTTGTGTATGACCTGGTCATTCCCTGAAATTTTGGATATCTAAGTGACAACTGAGACTCAGAGCTAGAGTTCTGCAGAATTGAAAGTCAGCATTACTCCACGCAGCAGCTGCCAAAGAAGATGAAAAAGAGAACAGACTTCAATTAGAGATATGAATGAAGCCAACCTGGTTAAATCAGAATAAGGTAAATCAGAATACAGAGCAATGGATGATATTGACTGTATTTTAAAACTTCAATTTCTCTGTGAACCAAAGGAAGAGATGCTTATTTGGTGCAAAATCCATATATTCTATAGCACACTATCTAATTTAAACTGTATGGTCAATTTGTTTGAACACAATAATTAAATGGAACTTTGGATAGGGAATGAGATGTTATTATTTTGTACATGTTAATGAAATACCCTGGTATATCCCAGAGTACTTCAGGTAGAAAATAAAAAATTACTTACAAATTCCCCTTGAAGAACTTGGGAAAAAGGTGGAAATATTAAACTTCCCTATCTGGGAAAATTTCTGATAGTCTCGTAAGCATTAGGGACTACCAATTTAATAATTCAAACCCTTGATCTTAGGGCTTGCCCCTTAAAATATATTTCTTGAAAGGAGAAGCTAAGCTTACTTATAATTATGCCTAGGAGTCACCCCAGCAAACCTCTTTTGTGGCTCAGATGTGGCCTCTCTTTCTAAGTCAACTCTGCAAATAGACTCACTGTCCTCCCCCTACATGGGACATGACCCCTAGGGGTATAAATCCCCCTGGCAACATGGGACATGACTCTGTGAATGAGCCTGGCCTTGGCATCATGGGATGGATAAAGGCTTCTTGACCAAAAGGGGGAAGAGAAATGAAATGAAATAGAATTTCAGTGGATAAGAGATCTCAAATAGGGTCGAGAGATCATTCTGGAGGTTATTCTTATGCATTGCATAGATATTCTTTTTTAGTTTCCAATGTATGGGGATAGCTAAAAGGAAATACTTTAAACTGCTGAACTATAATCCAGTAGCCTTGATTCTTGATGATAATTGCATAACTATAGAGCTTTTACGGTATGATCATGTGATTGTGAAAACCTTGTGACTGACACTCCCTTTATCCAGTGTATGGGCAGATAAGTTAGAAAACAAAACAAAAATAAATAAATAATAGTGAGTGATAAGGGGTATGAGATATTTTTGGTATTCTTTTATACTTTTATTTTTTGGGGGGGAAATGAAAATGTTCTAAAATTGACTGTGGTGATGAATGAATAACTATATGATGATACTGTGTGCCACTGATTCTATACTTTGGATGATTATATGGTATGTGACTATATCTCAATAAAGTTGCATTAAAAATGAAAAAAATGTCATATGAAATGGTAGAATTTTGTCCCCAGCCCTAACCTGCCAGATCAGCATACATGACTCTGTGAATGGTCAGGCAGCCAAGCCTTGAAATTGCAGCTGCAACAACACAGGAATACTCTGGCAGGATTCATCACAACAATATTATCGGTCAAGGAAGCACCAGCCCCTGTTTTGTCCTGATGGGAAGCTGTCATCCAAGCTTCCCAGTGCCATGAATACAGAGCGATGACTGGTTTCCACGGTATTCTGCAGGAGGCAATTCTTTTTCTGAGAGAACAGTCTGCAAGATAATCAATTCTGGGAAGGTGCACCCTACCTCTCTCACGTCCATAGTGCTAAATCAACCTAGCAAGAAAAGAAGAAGGAAACTAGGGTATAAGCCCAAATTCTCCAGCAGGGTCAGGAGGGAGAAAGGAGACGCAAAGACTCAGGTTAGGGACAGAGATCTGAACACAGACACATATTGCAACTGCCTGGAGGATGGTCTGAAAGACATATTTCCAGAAGGAGTAGAGATAAATCCTAGGGCATAAAAGACCCCCGGGGCAAGGCCAACAGCTTCCAGTCTCAGTGACTATTAGCAACTTCATCCGACTTTCTCAGTAGATGCAAAAATGGAGTGGGATTTTAAAACACTTTTGCTATTTCCATAAATAAAGTCCCTGCAACTGAAAAAAAAACAGCATTAGTAATAATTTTAGGTACATAATTTCCATTTAAAGCATAGTTTCCAATAAATACTCAAGAGCCCTGCACTTGCAATGTTCCCATTGCTGGTAATGAACATAATTGTTAGAAAAGGAAGGAAAATGAATTTTTGTAAAGGAAAAATATCATCCTAAAGTAATAGTAAAACTCCTGACTCCTTGCTCATTATTCATAATTTAAACAATACCAAAGTTGCTGTGGAGAGTGACAAAAACGTCTAACTGTGAAAACTAAAGATACTGTTGTCTGATATTCTATGAACATTGCACAATGTTCTATTCTTGATACCTGGTTTTGTAAAATTGCCCTGCCTTGACCAAAGCAGGATAGAAATAATTAAAATGGCCCATATCCTTAGGCTGATCATGTCTTTTTGTTTGTTTGTTTTTGAGATTAAAAAAAAAGCTCTGTTATCTCATGGTTTACTAAACTTTCTCCATTTAAAGTTTTGAGAATTTAGATATTGCAAAGAATCCTAAATTCCTCATTGTCTGTGTAAACTGGAAATATTCTGTTAAAGGGGGGTGGGGGGGTACTTAAAATTTTCTTAAACTGACTTAACAGATGGTAAGATTTTTTTCCGGGGATGGAATGTATATCTAAACACTCCCCTGCAACAGATTCAAAGTAGCCTGGCATTTCACTTACACATTTTTTAAGAGAAAACATGTTTACTCAATGGGTTTTGTATGGGTGTAAGGTAGAATTTGAAATAATACTTTCTACTGTGTTGGAACTGCTAGGCAATTAACTTAACAAATGGGGTATTTCCAGTTATATAACACTCAAATTGTCCATGCAGTTTTCAGTACAACTGGACATTTATATCACAATAAATAATTTGCTTTCACCAAGATAATACTTTATGAAAAATAAGCTTTTAATCACTGGAAAGGTAATAAGATTTCCTATGATGCTTCTTTTATAAAATTTAAACCAATCCATAGGCATCTCAATTTCTAAATGCTTGAATTTAGTATTATGCCCTTTTACACACAGTACAACATGTTCCTATAGTACAGCCTTGGAATATAGTTTCACAATGACTCCAACTAAGCTGACTGAACACAAGACAGCAAAAGGAAAGAATGAAAGAGAAATAGCAAAGAACTGAAAATAGATTGAAAGAAGGGGGAAGGAAGGAAGGGAGGGAGGGTAGGAATGAACAGATACTTAAGTCTTTTCTGTAGTATCACACACTGGCATAAGCAGTGAATGAATCACATGTTTTTCAGATCAATAGATATAAATAATTAAAATCTACTCTTTGCATGGCATTTGATGGGGCATTTATAAAATTTGAAGCCATAGTCCCTTCTCATTATTTCATCCTATTAATTTATGCCCAGTGCTGAAACACACAGAAATAAAATAAGAACACACAATAGCCATACCTCACATACCTATTACACATTAACACATACACACATACCGATCAAAACATATAACACTATCAGCATTATTCTGATCAGTCAATTGAGCAGTTTGGGTGATTCAAGGGGAAATTTAGTCAAGGATTATGAAAGTGAAAAGGAATCCCTTTTCACTTTCATAATCCTTAATTAGGTGGATCAATAGAATAGCTGTCACCTTATGGAAGTCCATTAAAATCTGCTAATTAATCAAAATTAAAGCTCATTAAAGCTTGGAGTATCTTTATTGTACTTCATTTTCTACCATTAGCAGTTAGAAAACCAAAGAGCTTTCATATCTCATTATGCTATTAACTCAGTAATGTCGGTTTTGCTTCTGCCATGTAGCAGTTACACAAAATACCACCCACACTGAAGGCTCAGGGTCAGGAGCCTCAGACTAATCAGGACCCATCTCATTAAATTCAGGCCAACTATCCTACTGCAACCTCAGCTTTTCTGCGCGGCAGACAGTGGAGGTCAGTTAGCAATAGTAAAGCACTCTGGAAGAAGAACCCTGTTAAGAGGCATCGTGATTGTGGATAGAACTATCCCAGAAGCAATCAGCTGGAAGATGGTTTCAAAAGTCAAATCATTGAGTAACACTACTTTGAAGCACATTGCTAATTCCTCTACTTTGTTTTTATTGAATTTAAAGCTAAAGTTTCTTTCATTTGCTATATTATTTTAGCCGAAAAGAAAATCTGCATGGCCTCTTAAAAATATATAAGGATATAGAGGAAGCATGCATGTTGGCGCCTTTATGTCAACTAATGCTATGGACCCTAATTCAGAAAGTTTTTTGTGTGGAGCTTCCTCCGTGTGCCAGCCCCTCCTCCTCCATGCGCGGAGCCCCTCCTCCATGCGCCCTCTACCATGTGCCAGGCCTCATATTCCATCAAGTCACCGTAAATTGTTAAACACAAATTAGATACTAGCTACATGGAGACATAGTCATTAAAGGACATTGTCCCTACCTTCCTATCTTTAGGTAATCAATAAGAGGCGGGCAGGAAAAGCATTAAGAGTAGTAAGGGCAGCAATACAGTATGCAAAAGATAGCACGTCCCTGAAGATCGAACGAGAGGGAGGAGTCGTAGCTGAGCAATCAGGGTTTAACACATGCTTACGACTGCTGACTCATTGTATAGATGCTTCTTTTTCATTTCTAGTGTGTTAGAAAAGCCAGATGGAAATACCTGAAATTGTAAATCCAGGAGTCTTGATCCTTGGTATTGACTGTATAACTGAATGGCTTTTATTGTGTGACTGTGGGTTTGTATTAAACTTGTGACTGAGGCTCCCTTTACCCAATATAGTGGTAGATGAATAATAAAATAAAGACATGCATGAAAAAATAAACTAACAATAAAGGTCAGGGATATGGGGAAAAATCATGTCTACATAAACTATGGGCAATAGTTATAGTACTACTTTAATAACATTTCATCAATTGTAACAAATGTAACTTCTGTTATAAAATAATTGAATCACAAAAAAAGTTATCATCAATTGTAACAAAATTTTCCACACCAGTGCAAGTGTTGGTGGTGGTGGAGCGGTATTTGAGAATTCTGTATTTTATACATGATTGTTCTGTAAACCCACAACTTTTCTGATAAAAAAAAAATGTTTTAATTAAAAAAACATTTAGAGGGCCCTAACTTAGATTGAGGGAAATTGTCAGCAAAAGCATTTCTGTGGCAATTCCTTTGATATAAGACTTGAAGGATAAGAAAGCATTAACCAAGCAAGTATGGAGGGAGGGGCATCCCAGGGAAAGGATGGCCATATGCAAAAGCTCTGAGATGATAAATGCCTACTTCATCCTGAATCTGTTTTTTCAAGAAGTAATAACAGCTGCTGTTGTTAATAGAGGAATAAAGTTTCAAGTTCAAACATTAAGGGTATGCCAAACAAAGTAGCTCAACCTACATCTTATAGGTGGTAAAAAAAACACCGAATAATTTTTAGGCAGATAATGTAATGATTGAATTTTTGTTTTTCAAAGGTGATTCAGACAACTGTGTGGCCAAAATGCCTTATTTCCTGTACCATTAATTTCAAGATAGCTAACTGACATCATTATGCATTGGATCTATTTCTGATATAAGTGCAGGCAAGAAAAGGAAGAACTAAGGAGAATTAATATTTGGATACTTAGCATGATACAGGCACTGGATAGCAAGCAGATCACATAAAATGCTACCTACACTGTGGGGAGACTTGAACTCATGAAAAGTTCATCTTTATCACATCTCAGTAGTTTGTACCAAAAGTGTCAGACTGAATTCTCTCAGCATTTTTTTTTCTAATGCTTGGAACACAGGTGTCTAGCAATACTACGTCAGGTGGTGAGGGTGTGACACTTTTAAATTTAGAGACATTTAAGACTCTTAAATGTATCCTACCCATATCCTTGAAGCTAAATAATGTGTTTATAGGTGCTCTGAACCCCATCGTGAGCCTTTCTGTAAAAAAAGCAATCAATGAGGAAGAGAGGCAGTGGGGTTGAGCAGAGAGTACTTCCAAGGAGTGGTAATTTAGGCACAATTGCCCTATTTATCTTCATATATTATTGAACTGCAAAAATAGACTAAGAAAGCACTCGTCTTACAAAATAAAATGTGTTGTATGTCTTTTCTCTATTATTATGTGGTACATTTTTTTCACTGTAGGTTTCTGTTCAAATCCCACATCTAAATGACATTAACAATTTGTTCCACAGCCTGAGAATGAGGCTAGAGGAAGCAAAAGAGAAAAAAGAGACTTTCAGGAGTCAGGCCAAGGAAAAAATAAATTAAATGAAGAAGGTAGAGGAGAGAAGAAATAATAAATTTCAATGAGGAAATACTAAGGGAAGATACTGATTTTTCGTGTGGTTCTGGAATTCGCAGGCTGAATATGCAATCAAAATGGGGAGTGCTATTTAGTATAGTACATAGTTAGAAGGAAATTTTGATTTAATGGTAAACAAAGCATTTCTGGACACCTACTGCAAATTCAGAGTATCAAGGAAATTTTCCAGGAAATATCGGTAAATTAGATGCAGAATTATGAATTTTTTCTTACTTTTGAGAACTATTTTCATTCAAAGTACACTGTTTTCTGTTTGCCATTTTAAAACAATATATAAAATTAAAATGATTTTGTTTTAAATGACATTTTTCCAGTTCATATTGATGCTTACCTTGTCCCAGTGATTTAGTATTTAGGGATATCAGTGAACATTTTCCTAAATATTAAGACTCTCGCTGCATGTTTGCAAGCTGTTCAGATGTGTCAATTTAATCAAATTCGGAATATTTATGAAAGACAAAATTGGGTTACTTGAATGAATGCATATGCCAGTGTTCTTTCAGCATATTTTTCCCATTACCAGTTCAGAAGTCTTAATAATGTATACTTAGCTGCTATTACACTAACCAGGAAGTTTTTACATATGTTTTCTGATTCATATTCATTCTGATCATCACACCAATTTACAAAACAGAATCTTAGAGTAGAAAAGCAGAAAGGTTATGTGGTTTGGGTCTTTCTTGACTTCTCAGGAGCACTGAATAATTTTACTTAAAGCAATTTCGATTAAATCACCTTTTAAAAGAGTAACCATTATATGCACGCACTTTAAAATCTTACAAACTAGGATGATTCTATGCAACTGCTTCCTGCATCACCAGTACCACCCTGCCCCCTATCACCACTTTTCCCAGGGCGAACAATTTGTAAAGTATGATATACAATTGCCTTGAAATAATTTCCAGCCTTTTTCCATGGACCCTGCCCTTTCTCCTGGCCAGTCTTCTGCCTCACTCACCCTCTAGTTCAGTTTCCTTTCCTGGTTTTCACTCCTCTGATCGTCCCTGAGAATCTTGGGATTGTCTCCTTCTCTCTGTGACTGAGAGACTCTGAGACCTCATCCTCTGAGATGGTTTCTGTTGTTCTTCAGACGAATTTCTCTCACATTCTCAGTGACCGACTGCAGCCCTCCTCTATCTTCTAGATAAGTTGTTCTCAGAGTGCCGTACCTGGACCTGCAGCATCGCCATCATCTGAGAGCCTGTAAAATGTTGAGTTCTCAGGTCCCAACCCAGATCCACAGAACCAGAAACTCCAGTGGGGGCCCGCAACCTGCCTTTCATAGATTCTAAATGAGTCCACAGTGCTAACGTTTGAGAATCGCTGCCCTGGAGATTTACCCCAATTCCCTACAACAGGGAGAAAGCCATACTCATCATCTTCTTCTCAAAATGCATTCCCTGCTTGAGGAAATCACAATTTACTTATAGAACAGATATTATTTTACTTATTATGTATTAGTAATAACTGTCTGTTTCCCCATGGAGCTTATGTCTACTAGTAGGGCTGGAAGAGAAGGGTCTACTGAACAGTTTAAGATCTTAGGCCTTGTAAGGGAGGGGACGGGTACTGGAGGGCCAGGGGGATTTTCCTGGGGAACAGAGATTTAAGCTAGCACTAAAAGATGGCAAGGAATTATCTATGGAAGTAGCATAAAGAAGAAAAAGCATCCAGGCACAGGGAACCACATGCATAAAAGAAGGTTTGACTAGAAATGGCTTTTAAAAGGAGCTCAATGGATGCTGAGTGACTGATAGACTAATTCACTGAATGAATGCCTGACAAATATGCTATAATTTCTTATTCTACAAAATTCTATATTTTAAAAATATTCCTATGTCAGTACAGTTTTGTAATTAGTTATATTTTTGCTTCTTTTAAAACTCTACCAATGATAAACATATTACCTCATTCTCTCAATACCCCTGATTGTTAGTATTAATATTCTTTGCATTGTAATTTATTCAACCTCAATGCAGAAAAAGAAAATCCTCATCTTTATCCTGATCTGAGAACATCTGCTTTGGAAAAACAAGCAAACAACAACAACAAGAACAACAAAATTCCAAATATAAATACAGTCCCTCTTTACAGTATCCTTTTCCCCTCTGTTCTCTCAGTTTAAAAAGTCAAGTTTTCATGCACATCCACACCTCACTTTCGTCATACTTCCCAATATAAATTTTATTTAAAAATAATGTATACCGGATATAAACAATAGAATTACCCTCTTGAAAACCAGTTGATATAACAAATATAGGTAATAGGAAACAGAAATTACATTCCACAAAACTTTTGACAAAAAGCAATCTAAAATAAGGAGAATTTAGAAACAGAGAGTTCAGTTGACCCCGCTGTGCTCCTATGTATAAAGCAAGTTTAAATACTAATTTAGCATGCAAGCGATAAAGCATAAAGTCAGAAGGGGGACCCTGATCTTCTCACAGAGTTTTCTCCCTACCAAAGTGACTTGCTGGTCAACCAAGGGGCCGGTAACTTGAGCAGCGATGGAACATGAGATCAGAAACATTTCACTTGCTTCCTCAGCCTCTGCTCATCTGTGCAAAGAAACTCACTTCTTAAAAAGCTCTTTAAAGATGAAAACCAAGTCAATTTACCCCATCCTTTCAGAGAAATGCCTTCAAGCACTTGATGAAAACCACAGTATATATATTAATGCTAACTTACACACGTCATAGAGTATAGTTAAGCTTTTAATCCAATTTATACCTACTTCATTTTAATCCAATTTTATACCTACTTCAAAATATGACATTTGGATGTGTATTCTTTGTGTAAACTATACTTATCTACATCTGGAGGCTTTGAAAAATGGAAAAAAGACGAGGGAAAAGATTCCAAATAGTAATAATTTCTTAAAATAATTCTATTTGTCAGGGATATTTTCTCTGCCATTACGCATCTTTTAAAATATATGTTTATTAAGATTTTCAAAGTTCTGCAGTGCATTACAAAGCTACAGTAATCAAAGCAGTGGGGTTCTGGCATGAACACAGGTACAGACTAACTGAATTGAACCAAGAGTTCAGAAATAAACAGGCACCTCTACACCCAACTGATTTTTTTTTTACATAGTCTGTTACTGACCTGTTTTCTTAGCCCTACAATTGCAGGGCTTACAAGGATTTGGTACACACTTTGGATGAGACATGATGCTTTATGTGGACTATGTCACACAACAGATTTTGACAAGGGTGTCAGACCATTCTCAGGGGAAAGAACAGTCCCTTCAGCAAATGGCACTGGGAGAACTGGGTGGCTATATGCAAAAAAATAAAGGTCGCCCTCTGCATCACACCACATATAAAAATTAGCTCATGAAGGATGCACTGACAGAGAAGTAGATTGGTGAACAATGGTGTATACTTACGAACGAAGGTTGTGCTGCTACAAAAAAAGAACAAAGTCGTGAGGCATACAACGATGTGAATGAACATGTGGGACATTTGGTGAGACAAAATAAGCCAGAAACAAAAGAACAACAATGGTATAGTCACCTTTAGAAAATGCTTATAAGAAAATAGGGGGCTAGATTGTAAGTTTTTAGAGCAGACACATTGAGTCTGGAGTGATGATTATTATTTCTGGATTTTGAGAGGCTGTTATATATATAACTGGATATTTAGAGACAAGAATGAAACCATACTGGTTGGGGTTAAAGTAATTCAGAACATAGGGGTAAGGAAGACAGTGTCTATATTTTAGAACCACACAAAAAAATAAAAATTCAAAAAATTTAAAAATTAGCTCAAAGTGGATCAACAATCTAAATATGAGAAGCAAAACTTTAACATTTTAAATGAAAATACAGGGAAGCACAGTCAGTTCTTTGTGTTAGGCAATGGTTTCTTAGACTTTTAATCAAAAAGATCAAAAGAAAAGCAAAAAAGAAAAAATAAATAAATGAGCCCTCATCATAATTCAAATCTTTGGTGCATCAAAGTACTTTATCAATAAAGTAAAAAGGCAAACAACAGAAGGGGAGAAAACATTTGGAAGGTATATATCCGATAAGGTTTTAATATCCAGAATATATAAGAACTCATGCAACTCAACCACAGGAAGACACAAGTCAATTAAACATGGGAAAGAGACTTGAGTAGACATATCTCCAAAGAAGATATACAAATGTCCAAGAAACACATGAAAAGATGCTCAACATCCTTAGTCATTAGGTTAATGTAAATCAAAAATCATAATGAGATATCATTTTATACTCATTAAAATAGCTACTATTAAAAAAACAGAAAGTAACAAGCGTCAGAGGATGTAGAGAAATACAAGCTCATTCATTGCGGGTGGGAGTGTAAAATGCTTGGCACTGTAGAAAACACTTTGGGGATTCCTCAGAAAGACAAATATAGAATTACCACATGACCTGGCAACCCCACTTCTAGGTATATACCCAGAGGAATTGAAAGCAGGGACTTGAAAAGATATTTTCAGAGTGATGTTCAGTATAGCATTATTCACAATTGCCAAAAAGTGGAGGCAACCGAGTGTCCATCAGCAGATGAATGGATAAACAAAATGTGGTGTATATGGACAATGGACTACTACTCAGCATTGAAAGGAGTGAAGTTCTGACGCATGCACAACATGGATGATCCTTGAAAACATTATGTTGAGTGAAATAAGCCAGGCATAAAATGACATAAAAGGACAAACATATGAACTCACTGATATGAAATAAGCAGAATATGCAAATTCATAAGGTCAGAAACTAGAATACAGGTTATGAGGGGCTGGTCAGGAGGGGAATGAGCTAAGAGGAATTAATGTGCATTTGGTATGGAGTTTCTATTTAGGGCGATGGAAAAGTTTTGACAATGTATGATGGTGGTGGAGGCATAACTTTGCAAATATAATTAACACCACTGAATTGTATATTTAAAAGTGGATAAAATGGGAATTTTTAGGTTGTATATAAGTTAGCAGGAAAACAAAACAAAAACCCATTGAGCTATACAACATAAAGAGGGAACTAGGGGCTGCTGTTAATACTATAATTGTAACAATATCTTTTCATAAATTTTTACAAAGGTATCACACTAATATAAAATGTTAATAATGGAAAACTGTGCTTGTGAGAGGGGTTATATGGGAGCTCTGTAACTTGATGCATGATTATCCTGTAAATTACTGAATTCTCCAGAGAAACGGAATCGACAAAAGGGAAGGGCTGGATTTAATGGTCTTTCCATTCCACTTCTGATAACGAATTGGTCCTGATTTGCCAGGAACCATCCCAATTTTAAAACTGAAATTCCCATATCCTAGTAATCTCTTTAGACCCAAGTAAACAGAGATGGTTGGCAAATGAATATAAGGTTAAAATCTACACAAAGATACTTACAATTGCAGAAACAAAACTTATAAATAAAATTTGACTATAGAAGTAAATGTTTAAGTCTTTTAAAGGTTTAATTCTTTCATATTGTAAAAGGCAAACTATTAATATTTTTTCGGATTTATATAACTTGTGTATTTTTATTCCAAATAACACAAGGCAATGTACTCTTTTTTGTTTTTAATGATAGTATTGAAAGAAGTACAATAAGCATTCAAATTTATGCCAGATTATAAAACACTCAAAGACAGGGAACATGTTTTCTTATATTTTTGCGTGTATCACTAGCATTAGCTCAAGAAAAGTTGCTGGAAAAAGCTAAAGTTACATCCATAGACCTACATCACTTCATTATTTCATTTTTACAAATAATCATGAGTGTTTTTATGAGTACTCTGTAGACTTAAATTTTACAATATACACAGGCATATAGAAACTCCTTCCCAATCTGCAATAATAGAAAAAGAGAGGAAGAAGAAGAAAGAGGAGGAATAAGGAGGGGGAGGAAAAGAAGAAGAGGAGAAAGCAAAATTAGATTTAAATTAAGGAAAGACAGGACATTCAATACATTAGCAAGTGCTTCCTGGGCTGAACAGCTGACATACTACCTGATTCCTTGCTTCCTCTAATATATCATCTTAGTATGGGTGCGGGGAAAGAGGACTAAATGCAAATGCCCAACAAATTGAATATGAGGCAATCTGTTGCCTAAGATAATAAGAAAATAAACAGAGTTCATTAGTCTGATCACTACCTATTCCTGAGCCCTAACTGATGTTCACAAATATTTACAGTGGCATGCTATCAATTCCTATCCAATTACCCTCAGAATAGTTCACATTGTTCAAATGCCTCATCTCTCTTCTGATATACTCCACCCCCATCGTGAACCAAATGACCAGCCCTCCTCCACAGCGGTGACAACATGTATCCAGAAAACGATGCTTCATTTTTGTCCTCTCACTTGTTACCTCAAAAATCCTAGATAATATATTAACTTTCAACTATTGAAAAAGATATAGAAGGGAAAATCTTAATTCTTTTAAGTAAACCAAAGGATGAAGAGTCAGGCAAATAATGACCAAGAATTTATTTCTTCTTTCACCAGAGGGGCTGACTTAACAAATAGTCCCACCATGCTCTGCTTAAAGTTGATGCCATAAAAGGGCATTTTGAATTTATTTACCATGAGAAAATCCCACTAGCCTCTTTCTTGAATGGGAACAAAACAGTACTGACAATGCTGTCTGAGAAGTGGCTCAGATCCACACTTCGTGGCCATTTTCTAACTGACTGTGGACTATGGATTTCTGGTTGCCCAACTACATTCCATGTAAGTTAGTTCTGTGTGCTTAGTTCCCACTGCAAAAGTTCCTAAGAATTCCAAATCAACTTAGCTTTTATTTTTTATTTTTTTTAAGGAAGGGGGTTTGAAAAATATTGTAAAATAAAGTAGCTCTTGAAACCACAGCAAATGTTCAACCAGATCTCAAGGAAGATTGACAAAGAAAACTAGAAAGTAATTAGAATGCTATCTTCATCTTCCCTTTCTATTTCTTTTCCTATTTCTCTCTTTTCAAGTTAGATATGAACACAACAGAGATGGAGATGCGACTCTACCCATTCAAGACAGGACTTAGAGTCCTTTAAAAGGGCAGCATTTTGGAGAAACCCCAGATGCAGATGCCTGGAGAACAGTTGCTTCAGAGCTGGAAGAGATATCGATGTTTGGAAATGCTTGGAGACCAGACTGAGCCAACTGATCTGGCAGAGCCAACAGAAGTGACAGAAATGACAGAGCCAACACCACACCCACATGTTTGGAGACACATGCCCAGTAGAAGTCACCATGTGCCTTCCCATGAGATGCTAAGCAAGCCAGACTTGGAGAGAGCCAAGGGAAGTCAAGAGATGAAAGCCAGCCTTAGAGAAGCCAAGTGAGGAACCACCATAGGGACAGAGGCTGAAAGCAAAGGAGCCCAGGAGCAAGGGACCAGCAGATGCCAGCCACGTGACTACCCAGCTGACAGAGGAGCTCTAGACAGCATCTGCCTTTCTGAAGTGAAGATAACCTCCTGTTGGTGCCTTAATTTGGACATTGTCACGGCCTCAGAACTGTAAACTTGCAACTTAATAAATACCCTTTTTAAAAGCCCTTCCATTTCTGGTATATTGCATTCTGACAGCTTTAGCAAACTGATACAATTCTGATTAGCTTTGTGGAACAATATGAGAAAATCTTAAAAATCTTGGATAGCTTAGAAATTAATGGGAGAGTCAAAGTAATGTGAAATGGTTTGAAAATAGCACTGTATAATTAGCAGTCGAATAATGGAGTATAAATAGTAAGTACTATGGACTTGACATGAGAAAAAATCACTTAGGGTGAAATTTAATGAACAAAGTACAACGACTCAGCTATTGTCATCACTGGAGATTTAATCCCCAGTGTCACGATCTAATGGAGGCCCGAGTGCTGGTAAAAGACACAGAATAATCACAACCTGTAGAACTAAATTCTTCTCAGACAGATAAGGAAAGATATGTTATTATATATAGTAAATGGAATCTAAAAATCTACCAAATATTTATTAATCTGTCTTCTGAGATTCCATGTTTACGTAGCCAATCTGATTTAAGTTGTAAGCATTTTGACCAGGAATGTTGGTGTTGTTGCTATTTAGTTTCCTGTCTTCCCCAGAAGATACCTTCACTCTGATCCTAAGATTATTCTAACAAACTGTTCCTAGAAGGATTATTCTTTCCACAAACATGTCTTGGCCGAGGGCTGTTGTATTACTAATGACTTTTCCATTCCCTAGATAGATTTCCAGGCAAGTACACATGGTTGACAGCAGGAAACCTGGCAGTTACTAAATACATCATTTAACCTGCCTTGATGTCATGAAGAGTAATTGAATGGAGCTTCTGTGACTAAGAAAATGCATATCTGTGCCAGGCAGGTGTCACGTTCTACTCCACGTGGAGAGGACACGGAGGCTTGCCCTTGAGACTGCCCAGGCCTCATTCTCTGTGTTTCTTCCTTTAGGTGCTTCTTATATGTATCCTTATACTATAATAATACTGTAATCATTTAAAAAATCAATTTAATAAACCTTAAATATACACAAACCTAGAAACCACAGTACACTTGCTTGATATTATAACGAGAATTAGTTTACTCTGCTGTGTCTAGTGATATAATGTTATACTTAAAAAAGATTTCTTGCTACCATTTAAAATAAAATCATTGTTGGGACTCTATACTCCTTGATATCAAGGAATGCCAGTTATCTTTACTGAAAGAAAAAGTATTTTGATGAGAATGAACTTTCACCAATAGGAAATGTTTGTTGGTCTTAAAAACTGCTATTTCAAACTTCGAAAGAGACACGTTTGAAGTGGTATCTATTTTTCTTTTTTCTTTTTGGGTACATAGTCCGGGAATCAAACCTGGGTCTCCTGCCTAGAAGGCGAGCATTCTACCACTGAACCACCCGTGCACCCTGAAGTGCTATCTATTTAAAAATTCTAGAAAGACAAATTTGGATTGGTATTTATTGAAAAAATTAATATCAAACTATTAATCAGATCTAATAGACGAGCAACATTCAGAATTATAGTACTTAAGTGGCTTAAACATCGTAGTATAAAAAAATAAAAGAAATCCCAGGTAATTCTTATGACCATAACTTAATTTTCAATTTTCAAAATAAGACAATCCAAAATTATTAAACAGGCTGTTTCTCTATAAAATGTTACTTCAGTTTTCTATAAGAAAAGTCATTTTTTCCTCTTTCATTTTGATATTATTTATTAAATTCATCTAAAATTCCTTCATAGATGTGTAGTTATTTCTTATTAAAAGAACAATTTCAATTCTCAGACCAGAAAGTTTCTTGTCTCTTTTAGCGAATTCATAAATAATAAAATATTCAGCATATTTATTAAAATCATTAAATAACTCACAAAATTTAAAAATCAAATATTGATTTCTAAAAGTTTGGTTAATCAATGAAAGAAGATAACACAGCTTTTCATCATTTTAACTCAATTCTGGTGTTATTTTCTGGACAGCGAATGATTAATAAGGCCTTCGATATAATCTATTCCTTTCGTTGTTTTGTTTTTGTTTCTGACCATGACCGCGTTTCCTGACAACCTCCTGTCGCCACAACCTGGACATCGCTCAGCAGCACAGGCTCGCGCCGCTGTACCGCGTCCACAGCCAGCGTCCAGGCTGCTCCTAGTGGGGGAAGAGGGGGGAAGAGGGGAGGAGGAGGGGGAGTGAGAGAGGGGAGGAGGAGGGGGAGTGAGAGAGGGGGAGGAGGAGAGGGAGTGGGAGAGGGGAGGAGGAGGGGGAGAGGGAGTGGGGAAGGGGAGGAGGAGGGGGAGAGGGGGAGGAGGAGGAGGAGGAGGGGGAGTGGGGGAGGAGGAGGGAGAGTGGAGGAGGAGGGGAGTGAGGGAGGAGGGGGAGTGAGAGAGGAGGAGAGAGTGAGGGATGGAAGAGGGGGAGTGAGGGGAGAAGGAAGAGTGAGGGAGAAGGAGGGGAGTGAGGGGAACAGGAAGAGGAGTGAAGGGAGGGGGTGTGAGGGGAGGGGGAGGGGGAGAAGAGGGGAGGGGGAAGAGGAGTGAGAGAGGAGAGGAGAGTGAGGGGAGGGATGGGAGGAGTGAGGGGCGCAGGAGGGAGAGTTAGAGAGAGAGCAAGAGGAGAAGTTCCCTCCTCCTGAGGCGAAGTCCCCCTGGACACACTGTCACGTGGGGGGGGGGGCGGTGCAGAAGCCACACCAAAGCGTAGGTGCCTTAGTGCGGCCTGGACTGGGTGGTCCGCTTGGCAGCAGGCGGGAAAGAAGGTCTTGGCCTGGGAAGCTCGGTCCAGCCTGGCCAGCGCAGACGCAGACTAGCCCTGTCTCTGGGAGGCGCTGGGTTGGGGCCGCCGCTTAGCCTTGGCCAGGGTAGGTGGGTGCTGCCCAGGCCCCCGTGTCCCTCTCATGAGCCTGGAGCACAGCAGCACACCCTCGGCTAGATCTGTTCCCTTTTGAGAGGGGCTCTAGAATAACCACTAATTATAATGCTTCATTAATTTTTCTGCTTTTTATATACTGTAAGTAAAAAATTCCCAGTTTTTTGGCAATAGGTTTTACCTTAAGTCTGCATGTTTCTGGATGAAAATTCTCTCAGATTCTTTTTTGTAAATCTCAGGTTTTTCCTTTCTCTCCAGGAAATTTTGAAAGAAGACACCCAATGAGATGAATTAAATGAAATTCCTACGACTCCAGTGCTCTTTTTCTTTAAGCGTTTTACATACTACTATAACGTGGAGAATGACTGCACTCAGAATCCTAACCTGCAGCAGCCTGGGAGAGCCTTCAGTGAGAAAATTTCCATTTGTTTTCCCTCTTATTTTCAAATGTTTATCCAAAATAAGTATTTATCCAAACCTGTATCTGTAAGCACCCCTGCCTTGGTCAAATTGTCACTTTTTCTTCCAAGGCAGATCTAAGGGCAATTCCAATGCAGCAACTGTCTTCAGTTGCTGTCTAGAAGACAGCGGGCCACCGTGGCTCAGCTGGCAGAGTTCTCACCTGCTGGAGACCCAGATTCAATTCTGGTGCCTGCCCGTGTTAAAAAAAAAAAAATACTATTAGAGGGGAGTCAGAAGAGAGGAAAACAATATGCAGGCTCGTTTTAAATCGCATCCATCCATCCAATAAAACTTTATTAACACCTGCTGTGGCCAGGCTTTGGGCTAACACTGAAGCTTCAGTAAGAGTAACCCAGAAGATAATTAGAATTCAAAAGGCAATTGATATCAGTACAGCAAGTCCATACAGTGTTTTAAGGAACACATAGGTTAGCAAAATGTTAATAAGATGTTCCTGGGTGGGAATGGCTAATCTAAAATCTGTAGTTTGAATTAAGAATGAGCTGGATGAAGAGTGATTAGGAAAGTCGCCTGGGCTGAGAGCAGGGAGGGTTGGTTCACAGGGTGGTTTGGCAGTAAAGCAGGTACTGTAGACAGAAGGCAAGAAAAAACATGGTCAAAATAGTAACAAACAGAAACCCACCTGCCCTGAGGTTTAAAATACAGGGACAGTGGCCAGAATTGAGGCTAGCGAGGTAAGCAGGATGCAGGTAACACAGGGACGTTTACTCACAGAAGTAATTTTTTCTCCCAGCCATATCAACTCACCCTGAATTTACCTTAGATTATGATAAAATCATCTTCATGCCAAAGCACTTTAAATTACCTAAGAGCCCAAGGGTGTGTGTGCAAATGTTAAAGGTTGCACTAAATAATTGGGGGTCCATATAAACCACTCAGCGGGCTAGACCAAGTGGCTCTTTATGGTGCACAGTGTGGCTGAGTGAATGGAACTATAAGAAGCAGCAGCAGAGAAACATATTAAATCTAGAATATGAAACCAAAGTGGGCCCAAAGAATAATCAAAGCATAATATGTATAGGTAACCCACGGATCAATTAAGGTAGAAGAACAATGACATATATGTGGAAATTAAATATCATTCAGGCACAAATGAGTCAAAAGAGCAGAACAGGGAGGCTAAACAAAGGTAGTGCAAAAGAAGTGCCAGAGTGTTACCCTAAATTTCCCCAAAAGCAGTCCTGAGACACATGCTTCTAGCATGCATTTCTTTATTTGGAAATATTCATCCCAGGGACAGAGGTGAGGGAAAGGGACAGTGAAACAGGAAGAAAGGAAAGCTGATGAAAGGATGTGTTCCTGGTTAAGCGTGGCTACATGTAACTGGGGATTAAAGATGGGGACCAGCTGAGGACTCTTAGAAAAGTTACATTAGAACTTTCTGTCTAGAAGACAAAAGGAATTATCTATCCATTGGGTCTTTTCCCCATCAATCACAGGTAGTTCCATGAAGAAATGTATGCATTAAGCCAGATCAGGAATATAAAATATTTGCCTCATTATACAGAGCTCTGTGGTACTGCCAGGCAGGGGCAGGTGCAGGTAAGGAAGAGTTGGTTCATTGCTTGTCTGCTTCAAAATGGCACTTAAACCCTCGAGTCAGAGAAAAGCTGATGTTCTAGTTTGCTAGCTGCTGGAATGCAAAACACCAGAGATGGACTGGCTTTCAATAAAAGGGAATTTATTTAATTGACATATAGTTCTTCAGAGGAAAGGCAGCTAACTTTCAACTGAGGTTCTTTCTTATGTGGGAAGGCACAGGGTAATCTCTGCTGGCCTTCTCTCCAGGTCTCTGGGTTCCAACAACTTTCCCCAGGATGATTCCTTTCTACATCTCCAAAGGCCTGGGCTGAGCTGCGAGTCCTGAAATGAGGTAGGCTGAGCTGCTTGGGCTGTGCTACGTTGACTTTCTCATTTGAGGACCAGCCAATTAAATCAAACATCATTCATCACAGCAGGCACGCCTCCTAGCCGACAGAAGATGTAATGAGCAACAGATGAGGTTCACATGCCATTGGCTCATGTCCACAGTAAAAGAACAAGGTACCTTCACCTGGCCAAGTTGACAACTGAATCTAACTACCACGGCTGATGTAACTGAACCTTGAGACTATGATGAAATCCTATTGATACTTTGACTTAATCAGTGTCTGAAAATATGTAATGCCTGAGTTTCACATGTAAATGAAGAGCAGACATTTGCCACCTTCACAAGTGGGATGAATTTTTTCTTGTTCTTTCAGTCACAAAGTCACTTGGCAAAAGACCAAGCCTTGGAAGCCATGGCAAATCTGAAGAGGGCTTTGAGCAATCCAGGGGCTCTCCAGAGCCCCTGACCTCCAACTGCATTTTCACCACCTACAGGACGGAGTTTGCCCATGCAGTTGCTTCCCCAGCTAGCCCACAGGAGAGAGACTGTTGCTTAAACCAGAGGGCTGGCAGAACTCTCCTCGGACCATCCTTTATAGTCTACTGATTTCCAGCCATGTTAGCTTGCCCACTTGCTCTCAGTCTCCTCTGAATGTCATTCCCTAACTGTTCCTTCAGCTCAGTTTGAGTGCCAAACCCTGCCTCCTCCCCTGCTTTTGGACCCTGCGACCACCTGAACTGGCTTTTCAGCTTGCTCACGCGAGTGAGTGTCTGCTCTGGCTTTGTCTGTGCCACCTGCCTGTGATGAATAGCTGGATAACTACAATAAGGGCCATCCTAGGAGTTTATATTTGTATCTGTTTTAAGGGTTTTGTTTTGTTTTGTTTGCTTAAGTTTTTGCTCTTTTAAGAATGAGGAAATGTGTATTTGATTATGTTATGAGAAAAAAAACCCAGCAGTATCAGTCACTGTTCTTTTACAAGATCATTTACATTGGGAGAAAAAGACAGTCCCTGAAAGACCTTAGATACCTGAAATAAAAAGAGCCTGGAGAACGTTTAAGCATGTTTTGAATTTTGTTTGAATTAAAGATAATATTAATGCTCTGAGAGTTGGAACGGCAATTTAACTTGTCAACATTGCATTTGAATTAATGATGATTTCCTTAACTTCCACTTAGAGCTAGTTCTCCTATTTCCGATATGGTGACCTATGAGGCAGCTGGCTGTGAGCTGGACCCTGTTCCTCTCCTCCTTCTTTATTCTGCTCTCCATCCCAGAGCTACTACTGTTAACCCATTTGCTTGGAGTTTCAAACCTGAATGCACATTGGTTTGAATCACCTTGGGAGCTCTAGAAGTTCCCTGGGTCCTACCCCCAGAGATATTTAATACTGTGCATTGGATTTGTTACCAGCTCTCCGGTAATTCTCGTGAGCACCAAGGTTGAAAACTGCTATTGCGTGGTCCTTAAAATGTGGGCCCTGGACCAAATCCATTGACACCATCTGGGAATTTGTTAGAAATGCAAATCCTCAAACTCTTCCCTACATGAACCTAATCAGAGACTCCAGGGATGAGGTCCAGCAGGTTGGGTGTGTGCTTGTGAATTATATAGCAACTTTGAGCTATAATTCCTGTACCGTACATTCACCCCTTCAGGGGCTTTAGTGCATATTCCCAAAGTTGTGCAACCATCACCACAATCAGTTTTTGGTGCATTTCATTACACCAAAAGGAAACCACATATGCCTTAGCTGCCACCCCAGACTACCCATTCCCCTATCCCTAAGCAACCTCAATTGTACTTTTTGATTCTGTAGATTTGCCTATTCTGAATATTTCATATAAAAGTATCATACAACATGTGGGCTTTTGTGACTGCTTAGCATAAAGTTTGCAAGGTTCATCAGATTGTAGTATGAATCAGTACTGTGTTCCTTTTTATTGCCAAATTGTACTCCATTATATGATAATGCCACACTTTATTCATCAGTTTGATAGACATCTGGGTTGTTTCCACTTTCGGACTGTTATGCTGATATGAACATTAATGTACAAGCTTTTGTGTGAACAAATGTTTACATCTATCTTGGGTATATACTTAGGAGTGGAATTCCTGGCCCATATGGTAGCACTTGAATCTTTTGAGGGACTACTACACTGTTTCCCAAAGGGGCCCCACCATTTTACATTCCCACTAGCAAGCCCAGGATTCTGATTCTCTCCCTCCTCACCCAGTTACGTGTCATTGTCAGTCTTTTTTATTACCACCATTCTAGTCTGCAGGAAGTGGTATTGCATAGCTTTCATTTGCATTCTCTAGTGACAAATGATGTTGAGCATATTTTTGTAGGCTTATTCGCCATTTGTGTATTTTTTAAACAAGATATCTATTCATATCCTTGTTTTTTTTTTCAGTGTTCTAAAGCTGCTGGAAGACAATCTGTCAGAAATCGATTGGTTTTTTCAAAGGGTATTTACTGTTACAAATTTACAGTCCGTGGACCATGAAAATGTCTGAATTAGGGCATCAGCAAGAGGCTACCTTCACTCAGGAAAGGTCACTCGCGTTGGGGCTCCTCTGTCCCACGGCAAGGCACACAGCAATGCCTGCCGTCCTTCTCTCCCGGCTGCTGGTGAACACGGCGCGCCAGCTTCTGTTGTCTCTTGGGGCCTCCTTCTGTATCTCCGGGCATCTGTGATGGTTTTAGCTCTGCTCTGTGCTGGCTCTGAACTCTCTCTTAAAGGGCTCCAAGAAAGGGTTAAGACCCGCCTTGAGTGGGCAGAGTCACATCTCCATGGAAACCACCTCATCAAGAGGTCCTCTCCCACACATGTGGATTAAAGGAACATGGCTTTTCTGTGGTGGTTAATAGCTTCAAACCAGCACATTCATTTTTTAAATGGTGTTTTTTTTTTTTCTATTGAGTTGTAATAGCTCCTTATAGATTCCAGATACACATCCCTTATTAGATATCTCATTTGCAAAAATATTTCCTCATTCTGTGGTTTGTCTTTTCACTTTCTTGATGGTGTCCTTTAGAGCAAAACACTTGTAAATTTTGATAATGTCCAATTTATCTATTTTTTTTCTTTTGTTGATTAAACAACAAAATGTATCTGATGTCCCCCAGCTAGAGAGTGATGAACGTGAGCTAGGATTTCTCAGACTCTAAGGGCCCAGTTCTTTCCACCGAACTGCACAACTTCACTTATTTGTGTGTGTGTGAGAAACAAAATTGCAGAAGTGTTGAAGCAAAAAAGCAAACCCATTTTAAAATAGGGAGTCATAAAAAATTCGTTAATTATTTGATGTAATATGCTCTAAAATCTATTTTTCATTTTAGCAATATAGTTAATTAAATATAGTAGTAGCCTTTTATTCCTTGAGCCTAATATTATAATGACAAAAAGTGATTTATAATGGTAAGATAAGAGAGTTATCTGGCTTCCGATTTGAGCATATATCCAATTTGTTAGCCTAGTACTGTCCTGATTTATGTCTTTTCTACAACATATTTATCAATAGCTTCTCCTTCACACACACAAGTGTCCCCTGTTATGTAATAAAGTATATGCTCACCATGTATGATGGTTGGCACGAGCTGCCCGACAGGCATAACCTCTTTCCTAGATGAGTTGATAACTACTTGGAAATATAACTCAGTGGAATATAAGTGTATACCTACCTCTTTTTGACCAACAGTTTGCCACAGAATGAAAAATGTCCCATTCAAATTACTTCTATGGGTTAAAACATTGTATCTCCAGATGCCCTGTATTGAAAATAACTGGAATATAGTCTGTTGTCAAGCACTGTGTCATCAGTTTGGGTTATTTATCTGAATATCAGGTGACTGCATGGAAATTGGGGGATAGGATGAGTGGTTCATTTGGCATGAAGGAAGATATTAAGGAGAGCAAAGCGCTTTTCCAAGCAGCTCCCTGCTAGTGTGCTCTTAGCTAGGAAATGGTGTCAGATGGTGCTTCTCCCCCTTAATTTTAGCAAAGTGTAGTGTAAGGAGAAGAAAAAGAAAGACATGAGTCTGGGTTAGTGAGTGTCAAAGACAAGAATTGTATTTTAAAAAGGCATCTCTGGAACCTAACACTATCTCTGCAACATTATATAGTTAGGTTGATGAACTAATAAACCAGCAATGTCTTTCTTCAAAAATATTGAGGGAATTGGAGTAGAAATTAATTTCCTTTTAGCTAACTGATGATTTCTGTTTGGGTTGGGTTTATTAATCAAGCTGTTAGCCCATCTTTGAATCTACCTTTAACCATCAGTAGATGACTTAGAGAGCCCTTTCTCATTCGGAAGAGTAGGTTCCTAGTATGTTCCAAGAGAAATAACAATGTTTTTTCTTCATTGTGGCTTAGAGTTGTCAGGGTTAAGTCTGCTCAGAGGAGGATTGTATATAATTATGTGAACAAATCAAGAGATTAGTGTGATAAATGTGTTCATGTTTCCTGTTGGCCCAAAGAAATAAAGGTGCTGTATTTCAACTGAACTTCAGTGAAACAGCACAACTAATTTACTGTTCACTCACCATATAAAATTAGGTCACATTATCTGGTTCCCTGCTTTTAAAATGTCAAATTTCTGTTTAAAAATATAGCCAACTTGCAATTACCTGGGAAAGGCTCTAGTACTTGGTCTTTGCTTTCTGCGAGGCCTGTTAGGGCAGACGTGAGATTCTGGGAACTGTCCTGTGACACTTCTTCACCTCACCCTTCCTGCTAATAATTTATAGAAATCCTCCAAAAGGAGTTAGAAAGCTTTTATTCTTTACAGTGTCAGAAGGTACTTCTCCGTATGCTTCTTCCTTTTCAGAAGTGATCCTTTGACATATTAGAAAAGGAGGTGTAAATGCTATGTTTATACATTCCCTCTGCACTTACAAATCCCTCTTACTAGAAGAGGAAGGAAAGAGGGAAATGTTAAGGCTCAGCTCTGATTAAATTTATTTGCTATTTCCTCACGGTCTGTCGTTCTTTTAAATTTACCTAATGAATCTCGGACTTACTTCCAGCAACCACATGAATTTTCTCCTCATTCATTTCCTCTTCTTATTCTCTATATCGTTCCCTGTTTTAAGAAGTACAACTCTTCTTATGCTAATACTATACTGCTGGCTTGTATCTTCATAACATCCCTTAGAAACTGTATTTATCCTTCGGGGTTAACGTTAAATGCTGCAGTATAGTTTTTCACCTAGAAGTTGTCTGATGTTTCCAGGACACTGTTGCACAATTGACGTTAGATCACAGATTTGATCATAAAAATAGTTAACAGTATAGCACTTACTATTAACTAGACAGCATTCTGGCTGTTTTATTTTAATACATCAATATATATATATAAATTATATTATATATATATAAATTATGTGAACATATAAACGTGTTAATATGCAGAAATTAACACATTTAGTCTCATTAAAAAATCCTTATGAATTAGGAATTACTGATATCATAGCGATGTTACAGATACTATTGAATGTAGAAAGGCTAAGCGCACTGGCTGAGATGTCACACAATGACTGACACCAGAGCAGCCCCGCTCTCGAGCACGTACTCTGAGCTGCCATGCATCCTACTTCCTTGCAGATGTGATTTATATGAAATCTAAGGTTGCTAACTTAAAAGCCATACCACTGGGTTGGTCACAGTGGCTCAGCAGGCAGCGTTTATGCCTGCCATGCTGGAGACCCGGGTTTGATTCCCAGTGCCTGCCCATGCAAAAACCAAAAAAACAGAAGTCATACCACTGTAACACCATCTTAATCCATGCTTGTATTTAACTATATATCTTCTGTACAGTGTCTCACAATTAGAATTTTTCCCCACCTCATAACTGGCTAATAAAACAGGAAAATAAAAGCAGTTTCATAAAATTATCCTACAAATCATGGTAAAAAAAAATAGCAGAGAAGAAATGTGTAATCTGTCTGGGTCTAAAATAATTTGCTTTCAGTTTTAGCTAAAAATAAAACGTTAGTGGAACTATTTCCTATACCTGTGAGTGTTTGTGTGACTGTCCAAGAAAGTAAAGAATTGTTTGAAAACAATGAAAATCTTTTGGAAGAAAATTCTTATACTGTTCCTGTCTTCTGGTGAGCTCTGTTTGCCACGTTCCTATTCCTAAACTGTATTACTTGCAACATTCTGTCCTCTCCCTTCCTGCTATTAGCTACTGCCCCTTAAATAAAGAAAATGCTATTATTAAAAAGGTACATATTAAAAAAAAATCAAGTTCTTCATGTCATGATTTGAAAAGCTTGATAAAGAGTTTTTTGCCTTTTTTCTAATTTCAAGAGCTTGTTTTGCTACTGTAAAACTCAATATACAGAAAGTTACTATATAGATTTCAAGTAAAAGTAATTTAGTCTTGAATTTCTTCTATTTGATCAGGTTTTGAAAGTAAAAATGTATAAATTTTGGAGATAATTTCATAAAGACAAAAGTAAAATATTTCAGTATGACTTGATTCTATTATCTTCTAGTTCTACATTACTTTCCAATATACTTTATTTTATTTTTACAGTAACATTGATAAATTTAAATAGACCACATTCAGTTTTTAAATGTATATATTTACATACATGCATAATATGTCATGAATTAGTTTATAATTCTGCATAGAGCAAACAGGAGGGTAAATATATTTTCTCAGATTTCCCACCCACACAGTCATCTGCATGTTTATTTTAAATATTTCCTAAATCAGTTAAATAATAGCATAGTTATTGGGCCAGATGTCCTCTTTCATTTCTCAAATTTCATTGTTTACCAACTTTGGAAACCAGATTTGTATTATCTAGGAAATTGAATCATTGTGGAATTTAATAAGCGGAGTTTAAATAAAGGTACAGCACGTGTTTTGTTTGCTGTCACTGCTCCAAAAGATGCCAGATATAAACTAATCATTTGGGATGGCAGACCCATCACAAAAAGCAGCTTCCTTTCTTCCAGAAGCCTGAGCCTTCTTGACAACTACATTTTTTCTAGAGTCAAATAACATTCAGCCTTTCATTCCTGAAGGAACATAAAACTGTAGCAAGGGAAGACTTTAAGAGCACTGTGTCAAAATCACAAATAATGGATTTTGTCTTTTCTCCAGCCATGGGTTCAAAGTTCTCACTAATATCACCTACATCAGGGTCACTTACCATCACCTCCCTTGTGGAGCAGGTGTTTACTCATCTTTTTGTTTCCCAGACCGTAACCACTTCTGGAGTATCATCTGAATACTCACTCACAGCAGCTGTTTCAGGAATGACTGGTCTTACCTGCTCACAAATTGGTCTTCTGATCTGTCATGAGATTAGATCAGAATTTTTCACTTTCATAACTAAATACTAGATTTACTTGTGTGGTAGGCTTTCATTTATTCCATTGTAAATCTTCATTCCTTCCACAAACATTTCCTTTCAGAAGGACATGTGATATGCTAGAAACTGTGCCAGCCCTGTTAGGAATTCAGAGACAATCAAGACGAGGCCAGTCATCAAACGCAATTGAGCACATACTAATGGGGCCTGACTGGGTGCAGGTTATACACAGGGAAGAGGAAGAGCCACTGTCTTGAGATTTATATTCTAGCTTGGGATGTTGGTTAGCAAACCAATGATTGACAGTGTGTGCTTTGTGCTAAAATGTCTACTGCGCTATAATGTACGTAGGCATAGAATGTTATGGACTTCAGTAGGAGTGGAGTGGAGGACCTCTGAGACATCTTCCTGAAAAATGTCCATCTTCCAAGGAATAAAGAAGATGGTTCTGCCAGGGAAATCAGTGAGATGAGTGCCTTCCAGGCAGAAGAAACCGTGCATGTGGAAGCCATGGCTAGCGTGTACCTCTCCAGGAAACACACACTGCTTTAGAATAGCTGGATCCCCAACTGCAAGGGGATGGGTCGGGGGTGGGGTGGGGGGAAGGAGTGCTTCCCCCCTCAAGGAAGGCAGAAACCAGGAAGGGCTTCTTTTACCCCAAAGTCAAGGGGGCCATTAAAAGCTGTGGAGCAGGGTAATGACATGGATTAGAACAGGTAAGTGTGGACAGAGGAGGCTAGTCAGGGGCCACTGCAGTGACCTCTAGGAAGTTAGGCAGAGGGAAGGGCTCAGCATAGAGAAGGCTTTTCCACCAGCAGCACCAACAGCATAAGTTCTCATGTGCGAGTGATGATGTGCCTTGTTTCTTCTCTGGCTCTGTCATAAGACCAGCTGAGAGGAATCACATACTAGAAAATGGTCTATGAGGACATCTAGCTAGCGCTTCTCTATATTCTCTGTATCCTGCCCTTGAATTGAATTACACGACAGAGCCACAGATCTATTTGTTCAACCCTTTGCAGAAAAATCTCCATCAAGTTTGGTTGTGATGCTATGTAAAATACAACTGCACATTTGCTATTGAATTGTTTGGGGGGCATGGTCTATGTTCATTGTGAGACTCCATATTATGTACATTGTTTTAAGATTTAGAATGAAGAGAAAATTTTCTCTCAAAGTTTTTCTTTTTATCTGAAAATCAAGTATAATTGTAAACCCTGCCATCTATCTCTCTTTGCTTTAGTTGTCATGAAGTGCAGACCTACTGCCAGCACCTCCACCCTCACCACCGCCCCCCCCAGTAACCTGAAACACTGATTTCACCCTCACATGGTTCAGGCACATCCTCCTTTTCTTTCATATTTCATATCCATTTGGAAAGAAATTGGTGTGCAAACATGAAATAAATTATATCACATCATCTTGGCATCAGCAGTTCCTTCAGAATTTTTTTAAAGGTCTGATAAACGATACCATAGCTATATAACAAAATAATCCAGAGGACTAAGTAGCTTCAAAAGCAACTAATCTACTATTTTAAACTGTTTTTAAATGCTCTTTCATAGATCAAAAAATTATGTTCAAGCTAGGTCATAATAACATTTCTAATTTACTTGAAAGATCTGTTTTTTTAATGAGAAATCTATTTTTGTGATAATCTTTTAAAACTTTTTAACTACTAAATATAGGGTGTTCTTTATTTTATCCACCCCCAGAGTATATTAAAAGTTACAGCTACTTCGTAAATGTATTTTTATAAAAACAATTTACTGCACATCAGTGATATCAAAGCATAAAGTGCTCACCGTATCTAGCCTAGAAAACTATCATATTTCACTGAGAGTTCACTTTATTCTAATCACTTGGAGCTCTATAGACAAGTCCTCAGTCCCTTTCCCCCAATGGGATCTAGTCTCATTCCCACTTTTGTGTGTGTGTGTCTCTCTCTTACATACACACACACCTTTTCTGTCACTTGCCCACACAGAATCACAGAAAGCTCTCAGGTAGGGCTGCATCTAGAACCCACTAGCCCCGGTTAGTCAGAGCTCCTACAACCATTTTCACCTGGTCCCGTAAAGGTTTCTGCGATTCAGAGCCCCTGCGACCATTTTCACCTGGTCCCGTAAAGGTTTCCTGAGAGTCAGAGCCCCTGCGACCATTTTCACCTGGTCCCATAAAGGTTTCCTGAGAGTCAGAGCCCCTGCGACCATTTTCACCTGGCCCCATAAAGGCTTCTGAGAGTTAGAACCCCTGTGACTATTTTCACCTGGTCCTGTAAAGGCTTCTTGAGAGTCAGAGCCCCTGCGACCATTTTCACCTGGCCCCTTAAAGGCTTCTGAGAGTTAGAGCCCCTGCAACCATTTTCACCTGGCCCCATAAAGGCTTCCTGAGAGTCAGAGCCCCTGCGACCATTTTCACCTGGCCCCATAAAGGTTTCCTGAGAGTCAGAGCCCCTGCGACCATTTTCACCTGGCCCCATAAAGGCTTCCTGAGTTGTCTTTGCCAGCTGAGGAGGGACCACTGTGGGCTCTGCTCCTTGGACTTTGTACTGGGGAGCGCCCATCCCTTCCGTCCCTGTAAGTTCACTTATTTTGCTCTGCTATCCTGGCCCTGCAGCCAGGACACAATTTCATTTATAACAATACATATTTGCAAAAAAGGTGTAATGTATATACACATTTAATCTGATCATGATTATCAATCTAAAATGGAATATACATAGCAGTGCATGTGGATCTGGTTCTAGCTCCCAGTCCCTCCTACAATAAGAATAATGGTACAGCCAAATAAATGCCTCTGTCCTTGCCCTAAGTAGCTCTTCTTTTCTCAGCCAGTTCTCTGTATAATTCTCTGCATTCCATTTTGATTCATATTTCATGCAAGTCCACAACGAAGTGACCATTTATTTGTATTTTAGAGAAAATGTTTTTTCCATAATTGCTCAGGATTCTGATTTATTATTCAGAGAGTGACAGAGTTCCTTCTACAAACCTAACATTTTTAGGTTATTACAGCATATGCCATTTAAATTGTGAAAATACTGGTGCTGTGGTACTTCTCAAATACTCAAAATAATTCTCCTTTAACTCTTTCTGGGAGATGCCATTAGGGTTTTATAAATGTTGACTTCGCTGTGGAAAGGAGCAGAAATTCTTACTTTTCTGATGGTACCTGAGTTTCATCAAATACTCAAAAAAAATATTTCTAGCAGAAGAATCAGTGATGAAACAGTAAAAACTTTCCTCCCTTCCGCTCCCCTGGACTCTTGGATTTTAACTCTTTAATCCTACTTACAGACTGCTTATGCCATCACAAATATAATTAATTCTGTCAGTTAAAGATAGAGAAAAATCCCAAGTATAAGAAAGGAGGAAATGCTGATCCTAGTAGGACTAAAGAAGACATTGTGTGATTACCACTAGTAGAGGACCAAATGTCACTAAAGCAGGAACAGCATTTCAGGTCATCAAGAGAAGTATCTATCAGTGGAGGGAATGAGGAGCAGACAAAAAAAATTATTACTATGGTAGAGAATTACATTTTTGGAACTTCTAAGATAATCAGGAAGCATGAAAACACAAGGATGCTTTGTGAAATGCTGTTAATAAAAAATACGTGAAATTCATGAGGATTAAATTAATTGAAAACTTTAAGTGAACATATAATAATATTTTTAATCGTACTCTAATTCAGTGATGGGTATTGGAGACTGTGTTAACTGAATGCATGCAACCTAAGGTCTGAGTAAAATTTAACCATAGAAAAAGAATGATGAATGTGATTGGGAATTGCAACCATTTATCAGCTATTAAAAGAACATAGCTGCTATTTTAATCTAGCTTTTTAAAATATTAAGCAGTTTTGGAACTCATTTGATGTTTCAGTGACTCTGAGAGCCAGTTATAAAACAAACCCTTAATTAGAGTCAGATGCAAGATTTCTTCATACTGCCAATTTCAGTGTTCTCGAAAATACACATGGGTTCAGCATGAAATTTTCTGCACTTGATTCTCAGCTAATGATCAGCTAAAAGAAGTTCAACATTTTTCTTATGAAGTAGAAAAGTAGTACTTGAGAAGTAGAGACATGCTACATGATAATCCAGTTTTCAAGAAAGTTCTGTGGTGCAATGAAACTCACAATGCCGTTGAATTTCAGCCTTTCCCAGATGGGCGTCCAAAACGATGGCTTCTGCCCACCGACCTGAAGAACTTACAAAGATCAACCCACCTGAAGAAACCTCACACAGATCAACCAGCCTGAAGAACCTCACAAAGATCATCCAACCTGAAGAACTCACAAAGGTCAGCCAAGCTGAAAAACTCAGAGGTCAGGCAGATGAAGGGATCACCATAGTTCACATGCATCATTTTATTTAATATATGTAAGAACTTTGTAAACTGGGCTTCACAATCTGTCCCAAATTTATAGTTGAGAAAATGGAGCCTTGGGTGACTTATGTTCACACAGCATGAAATCAGCAAAAAAAAGAGAGATAAGCAAGAGGTCTCCAACTTACAAAAATATTGGTAAAGTGCAATGGTACATATAAATTTGCATTATAGGTTTTTGGGAAACTTTCACCATGAAACGTGTTATGCAGGCTTTGATGAGATATGCTATACAAAGAAGAGGGTTAAGTAGATTCCAAGCACAGGAAAGAGCAGATGGAAAGGGCATGATGCAATAGGGAACTATGGTTTCAAGGAGCATGAGGAGAGGAGCAAGAGATGAAGTTGAGAAGAGAAGTTCAAAGGTTCATTCCTGCAAAGTCATTATTCAAATCCCAGGCCTGATCTTAGCTCTGACTTGGCAGCCCCTAACCACTTTGGCAGTTGATATGGCATTTGAATGTTATTCTGAGAGTTTATATATATATATAAATATATATATATATATGTATATATATATATATTTTTTTTTTTTTCCTAGATCTTATCATTGGCATTCTTAATCCAGAAGGTCTCAGGTTAGGTCTGTCTGGGAAACCACCTTTCAGCAAATCCACAAGTATGGTGCTGGCTGGCTACAGAGCACACTTCGAGAAATAATGTCCTAAGGCTTCATGGTGGGAGCATCTCTCTGAAGGGACCCAGATTAATGTGAATTGGCTTAGGGAGTCAAGAGCATAGTAGAATTTCAGAGACTACTGGGAAGCAGTTACCCATTTCATTACTGTCTACAGGGGACAGGTTCTAAGTCTTTGGAGATTCTGACTCTAAGTTCAAGGTGGATGTCAGCCAGGTTTAGAATAGTTCCCAGATTTCACTGAACCTAAGAAACCAGAATGTTAGTTTGAAAATTCAGATGTCTGATTACCCATTCCAGAATTCCTGATTTAAAAGGACCACGTGAGGCAAGCAGTCTGCATTTCTAATACGGCACACCTCAGTGATTCTGATGTGGGTGAGCCACTGATGACACAGTGGAAAATGCTGCTCCAGTTGTTTCTCAAAGTTATTTTATATGGTTGATGCATATACCAATTTCTTGTTAGGCATCCCACATGGTTTTTAGCAGGCCCACCAGATTTCTTTTAGGCCTTGAGTAGCTATCCACTTTTGAATTTCATAAGTAAGACAAATATGAATATCCTTTACCTTTATACAATGATCAATAAATCTACAAATACTTTTTGTTTTCATTTCAATTACAAGCACACCTGTGATCACTGATGTTGCATTTTTACAAATTGAAGGTTTGTGACAACCCTACTCGAGCAAGTCTATCGGCATTATTTTTCAAATAGCATGTGCTCCCTTCATGTCTCTGTGTACCATTTTTTGGTAATTATTGAAATATTTCAGACTTTTAAATTATTGTTATATCTTTTATGGTGATCTTTGATGTTACTGGTTATAATTGTTTTGGGGTGCCATGAACTGTGCCCATATAACATGGCAAACTTCGTTGATAAATGTTGTGTGATTCTGACTGCTCCACAAACTGGCCATTCCCACCACTCTCTCCCTCACCTCAGGCCTCCCAAGTCCCTGAGGTGCAACACTATTAAAATTAGGCCAACTGCAATGGCTTTAATTTAATGTCCAAATGAAAGCAAGAGTCATATATCTTTTACATTAAATCAAAAGCTAGAAATGATTAATCTTAATGAGGAAGGTGTATAGAAAGATGAGATGGGCTGAAAGCAAGGCCTCTTGCACCAAACAATTAGCCAAGCTGTGAAAGCAAAGAAGGAAATGAAAAGTGCTAGTCCAATGAACACAAGAATGATAAGGAAGCAAAATAAACGTATTGCTAATATGGAGTAAGTTTTAGTGGTCTGGATAGAAAATCAAACCAGCCACAACATTCCCTTAAGCCAAAGCCTAATCCAGAGCAGGACCCTAATTCTCTTCAATTCAGCGAAAGCTGATAGAGGTGAAGAAGCTGCAGAAGAAAAGGCTGAAGTAGGCAGAGTTTGGTTCATGAGGCTTAGGGAAAGGAGCCATCTTCATAATATGAAAGTGCAAGGGGAAGCTGCACATACTGATGGAGAAGATGTAGCGAGTGATCCACAGGATCTAGCTAAGCAAAATAATGAGCAAGGTGCACTAAATAAGACTTTCCTTGTAGACAGAACAGCCTTTTATTGGAAGCCCATCTAGGACTTTCATAGCCAGCAAGAAGAAGTCGGTGCCTGACTTCAAAGGACAGGCTGACTCTTTTGTTCAGGGCTAATGCAATTGGTGACTAACAGTTGAAGCCAATGCTCATTTACCATGCCAAAACTCCTAGGAACCTTAATAATCATGCTAAATCTATTCTGTATTCTACAAATGGAACGACAAACCTAGATAATAGCACATCTGTATGACAAACCTAGATAACAGCATATCTGTTTACAACATGGTTTACTGAGTATTTGAAGCCCACTGTTAAGACTTGATCAGAAAAAAAGAATCCCTTTAAAATATTACTGCCCATTGACAATGGAACTGGTCACCCAAGAGCTGTGATGGAGAGGTTCAACAAGATTAATGCTGTTTTCATGCCTGCTAGCATAACATGCATTCTGCCGTCCATTCATCAAGGAGTCATTTCAATTTTTAAGTCTCATTAAGAAATATATGGCCTCTCTTTCTCCGCCGGCCCGCCGCGCGGCGCCCACGCCCCGCAGCAGCCGAGCCGCCCGCCCTCCTCCTCTCTTTCTCCACCGGCCCGCGGCGCGGCGCCCACGCCCCGCAGCAGCCGAGCCGCCCGCCCTCCTCCTCCCCTCTCTTTCTCCGCCGGCCCGCCGCGCGGCGCCCACGCCCCGCAGCAGCCGAGCCGCCCGCCCTCCTCCTCCCCTCTCCTCCCCCTCCTGCTCCGGCTGCTCTCCAACCACCACGGTGCCCTCTTCCCCCGCCTTCACCGTGCTCCTCCGCCACCAGCCTCGACAGCCTTGCCGCCCTCACCTTTCCTCCTCCAGAACAGCTACTGGGGGAGTGGAGATAATACAGAGCAGCTCCCGGAGCCACGAGGGAGATCAAAGGGACAGCGTACCCCATCCTGGAACGGCTGACTATCTGGGAGAACTAGCTCCGGTGAGATCACCAAGGGGCACGGGCTTTCCTGGGTGGGACGGCAAGCGACCGGAGTCCCTCCCTTCCACCTTCCCGGGCCAGCTGGTAGAATTGGACAGGCGGTCCCCTTAGGCCGCGGCGGCTGGTGCCCCCACCACACGAGGCCCCCCGGAACAACTGAGATAGTTGGGTCGGAAATCCCCAGACTGCGGAGAACAGTGACCGGGGGATCCCTTCCAAACACGTGACTCCCCCGTCGGCTGGGAACAGTGCACTCTCCCGGGCTGTGACAGCTGGCGCCCTCCCGCCACGCTTGGTGCCCCGGGCCGACTGGCTAATTTGGCCGAACGCTCTCCTGTGCTGCGACGGCCGGCGACCCTCCCCGTGTTTGGAACCCCGGGCCGGCTGGCATTCTTCCAAGACGCTTTGGCTGCCGAACCTCCCCTACGGCGAGAGTTTTCCAGAGTTGAGGGACCCACAGCAACTTTCGCTGGTGGAACCCACAGACAGGCGTGTGCCACGAGCGCCACCTACTGGGCAGGATAGGAAGAACAGAATCCAGAGATTGCACAGAAAAATCTTTCAACCTGTGGGGTCGAACACCCGGGGAAATCTGACTAAATGCCCAGACGCCAGCAGAAGATAACGGATCACGCTCAGAAAATTGAACATATGGCCCAGTCAAACGAAGAAACCAATTGTTCAAATGAGATACAGGAGCTGAAACAACTAATGCTGAATATACGAACAGAAATGGAAAACCTCTTCAAAAACGAAATCGATAAATTGAGGGAGGACATGAAGAAGACATGGACTGAACATAAAGAAGAAATAGAAAAACTGAAAAAACAAATCACAGAACTTATGGAAGTGAAAGATAAAGTAGAAAAGATGGAAAAAACAATGGATACCTACAATGACAGATTTAAAGAAACAGAAGATAGAATCAGTGATTTGGAGGATGAAACATCTGAATTCCAAAAAGAAACAGAAACTATCCGGAAAAGAATGGAAAAATTTGAACAAGGTATCAGGGAACTCAAGGACAATGTGAACCGTACAAATATACATGTAGTGGGTATCCCAGAAGGAGAAGAGAAGGGAAAAGGAGGAGAAAAACTAATGGAAGAAATTATCACTGAAAATTTCCCAACTCTTATGAAAGACCTAAAATTACAGATCCAAGAAGTGCAGCACACCCCAAAGAGATTAGACACAAATAGGCGTTCCCCAAGACACTTACTAGTTAGAATGTCAGAGGTCAAAGAGAAAGAGAGGATCTTGAAGGCAGCAAGAGAAAAACAATCCGTCACATACAAGGGAAACCCAATAAGACTATGTGTAGATTTCTCAGCAGAAACCATGGAAGCTAGAAGACAGTGGGATGATATATTTAAGTTACTAAAAGAGAAAAACTGCCAGCCAAGACTCCTATATCCAGCAAAATTGTCCTTCAAAAATGACGGAGAAATTAAAACATTCTCAGACAAAAAGTCACTAAGAGAATTTGTGACCAAGAGACCAGCTCTGCAAGAAATACTAAAGGGAGCACTAGAGTCAGATACAAAAAGACAGAAGAGAGAGACATGGAGAAAAGTGTAGAAAGAAGGAAAGTCAGATATGATATATATAATACAAAAGGCAAAATGGTAGAGGAAAATATTATCCAAACAGTAATAACTCTAAATGTCAATGGACTGAATTCCCCAATTAAAAGACATAGACTGGCAGAATGGATTAAAAAACAGGATCCTTCTATATGCTGTCTACAGGAAACACATCTTAGACCCAAAGATAAATATAGGTTGAAAGTGAAAGGTTGGGAAAAGATATTTCATGCAAACAACAACCAGAAAAGAGCAGGAGTGGCTATACTAATATCCAACAAATTAGACTTCAAATGTAAAACAGTTAAAAGAGACAAAGAAGGACACTATATACTATTAAAAGGAACAATTAAGCAAGAAGACATAACGATCATAAATATTTACGCACCGAACCAGAATGCCCCAAAATACGTGAGGAATACACTGCAAACACTGAAGAGGGAAATAGACACATATACCATAATAGTTGGAGACTTCAATTCACCACTCTCATCAATGGACAGAACATCTACACAGAGGATCAATAAAGAAATAGAGAACCTGAATATTACTATAAATGAACTTGACTTAACAGACATTTATAGGACATTACATCCCACAACAGCAGGATACACCTTTTTTTCAAGTGCTCATGGATCATTCTCAAAGATAGACCATATGCTGGGTCACAAAGCAAGTCTTAACAAATTTAAAAATATTGAAATCATACACAACACTTTCTCGGATCATAAAGGAATGAAGTTGGAAATCAATAATAGGCGGAGTGCCAGAAAATTCATAAATACATGGAGGCTCAACAACACACTCTTAAACAACAAGTGTGTCAAAGAAGAAATTGCAAGAGAAATTAGTAAATACCTAGAGGCAAATGAAAATGAAAACACAACATATCAAAACTTATGGGACGCAGCAAAGGCAGTGCTAAGAGGGAAATTTATTGCCCTAAATGCCTTTATCAGAAAAGAAGAAAAGGCAAAAATGCAGGAATTAACTGTCCACTTGGAAGAACTGGAGAAAGAACAGCAAACTAATCCCAAAGCAAGCAAAAGGAAAGAAATAACAAAGATTAGAGCAGAAATAAATGAAATTGAAAACATGAAAACAATAGAGAAAATCAATAAGACCAGAAGTTGGTTCTATGAGAAAATCAACAAGATTGATGGGCCCTTAGCAAGATTGACAAAAAGAAGAAGAGAGAGAATGCAAATAAATAAGATTAGAAATGAAAGAGGAGACATAACTACTGACCTCACAGAAATAAAGGAGGTAATAACAGGATACTATGAACAACTTTACACTAACAAATACAACAATTTAGAAGAAATGGACAGGTTCCTGGAAAGACATGAACAACCAACTTTGACTCAAGAAGAAATAGACGACCTCAACAAACCAATCACAAGTAAAGAGATTGAATTAGTTATTCAAAAGCTCCCTAAAAAGAAAAGTCCAGGACCAGACGGCTTTACATGTGAATTCTATCAAACATTCCAGAAAGAATTAGTACCTACTCTCCTCAAACTCTTCAACATAATTGAAGTGGAGGGAAAACTACCTAATTCATTCTATGAAGCCAACATCACCCTCATACCAAAACCAGGCAAAGATATTACAAAAAAAGAAAACTACAGACCAATCTCTCTAATGAACACAGATGCAAAAATCCTCAATAAAATTCTAGCAAATCATATTCAACAACACATTAAAAGAATTATACATCATGACCAAGTAGGATTCATCCCAGGTATGCAAGGATGGTTCAACATAAGAAAATCAATTAATGTAATACACCATATCAACAAATCAAAGCAGAAAAATCACATGATCATCTCAATTGATGCAGAGAAGGCATTTGACAAGATTCAACATCCTTTCCTGCTGAAAACACTTCAAAAGATAGGAATACAAGGGAACTTCCTTAAAATGATAGAGGGAATATATGAAAAACCCACAGCTAATATCATCCTCAATGGGGAAAAATTGAAAACTTTCCCCCTAAGATCAGGAACAAGACAAGGATGTCCACTATCACCACTATTATTCAACATTGTGTTGGAAGTTCTAGCCAGAGCAATTAGGCAAGAAAAAGAAATACAAGGCATCAAAATTGGAAAGGAAGAAGTAAAACCATCACTGTTTGCAGACGATATGATACTATACGTCGAAAACCCGGAAAAATCCACAACAAAACTACTAGAGCTAATAAATGAGTACAGCAAAGTAGCAGGTTACAAGATCAACATTCAAAAATCTGTAGCATTTCTATACACTAGTAATGAACAAGCTGAGGGGGAAATCAAGAAACGAATCCCATTTACAATTGCAACTAAAAGAATAAAATACCTAGGAATAAATTTAACTAAAGAGACAAAAAACCTATATAAAGAAAACTACAAAAAACTGTTAAAAGAAATCACAGAAGACCTAAATAGATGGAAGGGCATGCCATGTTCATGGATTGGAAGACTAAATATAGTTAAGATGTCAATCCTACCTAAATTGATTTACAGATTCAATGCAATATCAATCAAAATCCCAACAACTTATTTTTCAGAAATAGAAAAACCAATAAGCAAATTTATCTGGAAGGGCAGGGTACCCCGAATTGCTAAAAACATCTTGAGGAAAAAAAACGAAGCTGGAGGTCTCGCGCTGCCTGACTTTAAGGCATATTATGAAGCCACAGTGGTCAAAACAGCATGGTATTGGCATAAAGATAGATATATCGACCAATGGAATCGAATAGAGTGCTCAGATATAGACCCTCTCATCTATGGACATTTGATCTTTGATAAGGCAGTCAAGCCAACTCACCTGGGACAGAACAGTCTCTTCAATAAATGGTGCCTAGAGAACTGGATATCCATATGCAAAAGAATGAAAGAAGACCCATCTCTCACACCCTATACAAAAGTTAACTCAAAATGGATCAAAGATCTAAACATTAGTTCTAAGACCATAAAACAGTTAGAGGAAAATGTTGGGAGATATCTTATGGATCTTACAACTGGAGGTGGTTTTATGGACCTTAAACCTAAAGCAAGAACACTGAAGAAGGAAATAAATAAATGGGAGCTCCTCAAAATTAAACACTTTTGTGCATCAGAGAACTTCATCAAGAAAGTAGAAAGACAGCCTACACAATGGGAGACAATATTTGGAAACGACATATCAGATAAAGGTCTAGTATCCAGAATTTATAAAGAGATTATTCAACTCAACAACAAAAAGACAGCCAACCCAATTACAAAATGGGAAAAAGACTTGAAAAGACACCTCTCAGAGGAGGAAATACAAATGGCCAAAAGACACATGAAGAGATGCTCAATGTCCCTGGCCATTAGAGAAATGCAAATCAAAACCACAATGAGATATCATCTCACACCCACCAGAATGGCCATTATCAACAAAACAGAAAATGACAAGTGCTGGAGAGGATGCGGAGGAAGAGGCACACTTATCCACTGTTGGTGGGAATGTCAAAGGGTGCAACCACTGTGGAAGGCAGTTTGGCGGTTCCTCAAAAAGCTGAATATAGAATTGCCATACGACCCAGCAATACCATTGCTAGGTATCTACTCAAAGGACTTAAGGGCAAAGACACAAACGGACATTTGCACACCAATGTTTATAGCAGCGTTATTTACAATTGCAAAGAGATGGAAACAGCCAAAATCTCCATCAACAGAAGAGTGGCTAAACAAACTGTGGTATATACATACGATGGAATATTATGCAGCTTTAAGACAAGATAAACTTATGAACCATGTAATAACATGGATGGACCTAGAGAATATTATGCTGAGTGAATCCAGCCAAAAACTAAAGGACAAATACTGTATGGTCCCACTGATGTGAACGGACATTCGAGAATAAACTTGAAATATGTCATTGGTAACAGAGTTCAGCAGGAGTTAGAAACAGGGTAAGACAATGGGTAATTGAAGCTGAAGGGATACAGACTGTGCAACAGGACTAGATACAAAAACTCAAAAATGGACAGCACAATAATACCTAATTGTAAAGTAATCATGTTAAAATACTGAATGAAGCTGCATCTGAGCTATAGGGTTTTTTTTTGTTTTTGTTTGCTTGTTGGTTTGTTTGTTGTTGTTTTTTACTATTACTACTACTTTTATTTCTTTTCTTTATATTAACATTTTATATCTTTTTCTGTTGTGTTGCTAGTTCCTCTAAACCGATGCAAATGTACTAAGAAACAATGATCATGCATCTATGTGATGATGTTAAGAATTACTGAGTGCATATGTAGAATGGTATGATTTCTAAATGTTGTGTTAATTTCTTTTTTTTTTCTTTCTGTTAATAAAAAAATTAAAAAAATAAAAAATAAAATGAGTGGCAGAAAAAAAGAATTAGTGACGAACTGAATTACAGTGGGTATTGTACATATGTGTGTATATACAAAAGCAGGTGGGTGGTTCCACCTTTTAGCTCCTATTGATGTACCAAAGGCAACTGCCTCGTTTCTGTGCCAAATGTTTGCCCTGGTCTTCACGGACCTACTTCCCTGATACGTGTTTGCCTGTTCCAGCATTTCCAAGGGGCCCTGATGTCTTCTGCGAAGGCATCTGGCATTTCACATTGACCATTGAAGGCACTGGTCAAAAAGGAGGAGAGGTCTGTGTTCTCACCAAGTAGTCACCTCATATTGATGGTTGGAACGCAACTTTGTCCCAAAGACCACACAGGCCAGATCCTTCTTCCTTCTAATGAAGGACAGGAGAGGTTGTTTAGAAATGCGAGCAAGACAGGGGTGCGATATTGAAAAGCATATATCCATACCAGTGAACTGTGGAGACGTCAGGGTTTCCCACAACAGTCCTTGTTCACATTGTTCAAGAAACTACGCAAATTTGCTTTCTCAACTGACTGACCAGCTGTGATTCCTGCTCACAACAGTCAAGAGCATCAGGGAATTTACTCCAAGAAATGAGCTCCCTCTGAAGAGCCAAAGGAAGCCAGTTTAACTGGTTTCTGATGAGCTGGTATACCAGATACCTTTCCTGGTGCGTAGGCATGTGCATTAAAAGAGAACAAGGTAACTCCAGGTATTCCCCACCCTTATATTGTACGTAGAAACCAGGAGCAAGCCACAGCTGCCACGCTTGGTTCTGGGCCCCTGAGGGGGTTGTTTCCAGGTCTAGTTGAGCATAAATGGACTGTCCTGGACAAAAATGCTAGTAAGTTCATGGTAACTATTTGCAACAAATATTATATTCAGGGTCCTTTTAACCTACTCATTTAATGTATTGTATTCCTCCAGTGTTAAACTCTAACCATGTTAAAAGCCATGCTGAATTAAAGAGTTTCCGTGTGTTGCCACAACATCAAAGACCTTGTAATGTGTCTTTTTCTGCCTTACTTATTAGTGAATATTTTTACCTTTTCTGATACTGTAAAGAATATATCCAGTATGTAAATGAATGTTCTATAAATCCTTTGTATAGTCATTTTCTCTGCTCTTTAAATATCATGTCTATTCAGAGTATAATAAAATTATGAACTTGGTAAGCCTCAAAAAAAAAAAAAAAAAAAGAAATATATGTCATGAGGCTACAGCTTTCATAGGGTTTGATTCTTCTGATGAATCTGGGCAAAGTCAATTGAAAACCTTTTGGAAAGTATTCACCATTCTAGATGCCATTAAGAACATTTGTAATTCAAGGAAGAAAGTCAAAATAGAAACATTAACACAAATTTGGAGGAAGTTGATTCCAACCCTCATGGATGACTTTGAGAGGTCCAACACATCAGTGGAGGAATTAACTACACATGTGCTATAAATAGCAAGCAGCTATAATTAGAAGTGAGTCTGAAGATGTGCCTGCATTGCTGCAATCTCATGATAAAACTTAGATGGATGAGGTGTTGCTTGTTATGGATGAATAAAAAAATGGTTTCTGGAGATGGAATCTACTCCTGGTGAAGATGCCATGAATATTGTTGAAATAACAACAAAGGATATAGATTATTACATCAACTTAGTTGATAAAGCAGCAGCAGGTTTTGAGAAGACTGACTCATATTGAAAGAAGTTCTGTTGTGGGAAAAAAGCTATCAAACAGCATTGTATCTATAGAGACATTTTTCATGAAAGGAAGAGTCTATCTATGTGATAAACTGTGAGGTTGTCTTATTTGAAGAAATTGTCACAGCCACCCCAACCTTCAGCAACCATCACTGTAATTGTCAGTAGCTATCAACATCAAAGCAAGACCCTCCACTAGTGAAAAGATTGCTACTCACTGAAGGTTCAACCGATGTTTAGTATTTTTTTAGCAATAAAGTACTTCTCATTGAATATATGTACATGGGTTTCTTTTAGACATAATACTATTATACACTTAATAGACTACAGTATATTTTAAACATAACTTCATGCATTGGGAAACCAAAACATTCATGTGACTCACTTTATTGTGATATTTGTTTTATTGCAGTGGTCTAAAAGTGAACCCACAATATCTCTAAGGTATGTCTGTAAGTTATTAAAAGAAAATCTCTCTAGTCCAATAAAGTAGTCAATCAGCAAGTATGTATTGACTTACTACATTCAAAAGGTTAATTTATTATGCTGCATTCACATGCCAGAAGAATCAACCAAGGAAACTATGCTTTCTGTGAGTTACAGATTTGTTATTTAGAAGTCTAAATGAAAGCATGGTACTGTAAAAAAAAAAAATTGCATTTTTCAGAAACTTCTACCTCTGCATGTTCCTGTTTTTCTCAATCACCTGAGAACCAAGTGAGAGGCAGCAGTGGTGGATATGTAATGGCTCAGCTTGGCTTCAGCCTCATCTGAGTTTGAACCCAACTCTGCCTCATGCAAGATGTGTGAGATCAGACTATTTAAACTTTTCCATATTTGCTGTTCTTGCCTACAAAAGAATCCTGAGGGTAATGAGACCTATGCCAAAGGATTGTTTCAAGAGTTAAATAACCCACATCAAGGGCCTAGATCTTGATATAATATAGTTTAGCCTTTTAAACTTACCTAATATCCTGTTTGAAGAGTAAGCTTAACCTTTTTTTTTAAAGTTTATATAATCAGAATGAGCCAAACTGTGCCTTTTAAAAATAAAGGTTTTTGAATTATTATAAAAATAGTACAAAATTCCTGCAGAAAATTTTCAAAATAGAGAAGTTTAAAATGAAAATAATAATAAATGTCCTACCTCCTAAAGTCAATCACTGTTAATATTTTGGTGTCTTCTTTTTCTTTTCGTCATTCTTTGTCCTATTTAAGTTAATTGCTGGTGATTTAGCTGTGTTCTCAAGGTGAGGATACAATTTCCATGAAAGTAAAATTTTGTTAATTTGACTTGACCTTCTTTTGTGATCTTATGCATAGCGCTGGGTTCCACTTTACAGTAAGAGGAGAGTGACCTGGAATCCGTCTCCCAGGCCCATGTATTAAAGCTGAGCTTTTGCTTCATGCATCCTCTGCGCAAGAGACCCATTCATCTGCACGTCTCACTGATATCTCAACCCCAGCTTCTCCAGAACTGAACTTATTTTCTCAAATACCTCCTTCTCAAATATTCCTGTTCCTACTCCTCACACAATGTAACTGCAGTTTCCAAGACAGAAACTGGACATTATCTTTCTGTAACCACCCCAACCCCACGTTTAATTATTTTACTCGGTTTTTTCAGACACATCTCTTACATCCACCTAATAACTACTCCATCATTTCATCTCTCTTGAAACTGCTTTCCTTATTACTTGTTAGTTTTCCACTGGTCTTTTAATTGGTCTCTGTGCCAGTAATTGTATATTGTAACTACTTGTCTGTCTCCATGAAAGCAGGGGTTGTCATATCACTAGCAGTATAAAAACTTAAGGAACAAACAGCTCAGGAACTAAATCCCAGAGTTAATGCTTTACAATATTAAAATGTACAATGTGCAACAAAAGATTACAAGCCAAAAAAGAAAGAAATAGGAAACAATGGTTCATTCAAAAGAAAGAGATAAAATTCCAGAAACTGTCAATGAAAAAGACCAGACTTGGGACACGTAAGAAAAAGACTTTAAAGTAATGATCCTAATATGCTCAAAATTAGAAACAACTAAAGGTTATCAAAAAAATAATGAATGAACAATTTGAAGATCTCAATAAAGATACAGACATGTCTAAAAGAACCAAACAGAAATCCTGGCATCAAAGACCACAATAACTGAAATGAAGAAAAAGAAATCCATAGAGTGTTGCAATAGCAGATTGGAGCTGGCAGAAGGAAAAATCAGTCAAGTTCAAGATAAGACAGTTGAAATGATTCAGAGGCTGAGAAACAGAAATAAATAAATAAATAAAAGTGAGCAGAACCTAATGGACGTATGGAGCCATCAAGTGTACCATTAGATGCATTGTACGAGTCCCAGAAAGAGAAAAGAGAAAGGGACAGAATAAATATTCAAAGAAATAGTAGCAGACGAGCTTAGATTTAACAAAAGACTTGAATATACACCTTTAAGTAGCCCACTGAACCACAAACAGAATAAACTCAAAGAGAACTATGCCCAGACACAGAGTAATAAACCTGTCCAATAAAAGGTTAGGAAAATTGCAATAGAAAAGCAACTAGCAATGCGCAAGGGAATTCCAATAAAATTAAAATCTTGATTTCTTATTAGAAACCATGAAGACAAGAATGCACTGATATGAAATATTTAAAGTGCTGAAAGAAAACATTCATCAACATAAATACTGCATCCAGCAAGATTTTCTTTCAGAAATGAAGGCTAAATTAAGACATTTCCAGATAAACAAAAGCTGAGGGAATTTGTCACTACTAGACCTTCCCTACAGGCACTGCTCAAGTGAGTTCTTCAGACTGAAAGGAAAGGGCAGTAGACAGTGCATCAAAACAGCATAAAGAAATAAAGGCCTCTGGTAAAGAAAAGTAATTATAAATGCCAGTACTATGGTATGGTGTTGTATTTTTTTTTTTTGTTACTCCACCTTTTACTTCTTACGGATTCTAAAATGCAAATTTCCAGAATTAGGATAAATCTATGGTTTGGAGACATCAAATATATAAAGACATACTTTGTAACAAGTACCAAAAAAGGGTATGGAGAGCTTATTCAATATAAGCTATTGAAATTAAATTGGTATTAAATCAAATATAATTGCTATAGACTTAGGATGTTCTATTTAAGCCCCAAGGAAGCCATAAAGAAAATTAATGAAAACTATATGCAGAAAGAAATGAGAAAGGACTAAAAATGGAACAATGCAAAAAATGAAAAAAAATATGAAAGTTGGCACTAACGGAAGAATCAAGGGGTAAAAAAAGGCATAAGACTTATAAAGACCTAATAGCAAAATGGCAGAAGAAAGTCCAGTATTATCAGTAGTTACATTAAATGTAAATGGTTTAACTCTCCAGTTAAATGGCAGAGATTGGCAAAGTGATCAAAAAAGTCTGAACCAAGTTTATGCTGCTTACAAGAGACTCACCTTCATATAAAATCACTCACCTTCATAAAAAGATGAATAAAGCACAGTCTTGCTCTTGGGTAAGTCCCAGAGCAAAACCACCACCATTATTATGGTACTCTTAGTTCCAATTAGGTGTATCCCTTGGCTCAAACTAGTAGAAGCCAAAATTTTCTAAGTGAGATAGGATGAGAAACACCATGGAAGCCATGGTGAATGAATAAGTGAGTTGATAATCTAATAAAGAAAACTACAGACAAATTTCTTATTCTTATTATTCTGCTGGTCTAAATCTTTTCTGGTTTTAGACTCTAGAACATAATCTGAGTTGTTTGACATTATAACGATTCCTCACAGAGTTTGAAATTCCCCACAATGGAATCAGGCCCTTAACTCAAATCCCCAGAAGCTTATGTCATATTGCACATATCAGGTTAACATATTAGCATAAGCTAGTCTATTAAAGAGAATGAAATTTCAAAGAGTGTGAAAAAGAGAAAGGGGAATCTTAGAAAAATAGGAGGACATGAGCAATTAGAAGATTGTCATTTTTACAAATTATTGGCCCATGTTCTCACTGGATGATTTTTTTTAGTTTTTAGTATCCATATTATTGAAAACAAGACTATTAATTTTTGAAAGGACATTTAGAGATGAACAGATTCAACTATACAGGATAAAGATAACAAACTTCTGGAGACCACGAGGGCACAAGAAAAATTTTCCAAGTCTAACAAGATGAAAAGCACATAAATATGTTATTCATTTATTTTGGAAGGTGAAGATAGATGTATTTTGGAAATTGAAGGCATCACATCAAAGATAGCTAGAATGTAATGTATATGAACTCATTGAATTCAACAAATTGGTAATTCATTTCATCCTTTATTGTATTTTTTCACTTTTTCAATTCTTTTTTATCTTATTATTTTAGCTAATGTGGTGATAGCTTCCTTTTCTCCCAATAAAAAGTATTACTGTTAAAAGAACATTTGGAGATTTAAAACATATGCATGCATTATTCAGAGTTGATCCTTAGTTGGATACTGAAAATATTTCTGTAGCTTTTATGGCTTTATAAGTGAAAATTATCTACACCTTTAGTAATGTAGAATTACATCACTGTATAAAAGGCACAATAACAAATGAATGGAATTCTTTTGGTGACAGAGCCTAGGAGCAGAGAAATAACTCTTCATTATATCCTGTGCCTTACTGGCACAAACTCAGGCATGTCTCAGAGGCTCACACTGAAGACAAATTAATCTTAAAAGGATGAGATGACCCTATTTCTTTTGCTAAGACTAAGCTTACTGAGGCACAAGAAAAGTAAACTGCGAAGGACTCTCCCTGCCCAGAGCCATCAGTTCCTTCAAAGCCAATCTTTGGTCAGTCATCTTAAGCCAGGTACTTTTCTAGAGGATCCTTTGTTTTACTGCTGAAGTCTCATGTCTTACACTTTGGGAGCCAGCACAGACTTGAAAGGGGCAGCATGTGCTGTGGAGTAAGTTGCTACACAGTCCATCATGGAAACCCAGGCTCAGACACAGCAGAAGCATTCAGCAAATGGCTCTTTTCTACCAACATGCACAAAGGGTCGAAAAGAGGTGAAGAGACCCCACTGTGGCTGGTCTGCCAGGGAAGCCAACTGTCAGTTCAGGGGCAGTGGATAGCAGCTCTGTACCACTTTGTGTCGGAGATGAGAGCCCCTATACCTTTGAAATGTGGAGTATTTATCAACTGCAAGAGGAGAAAGCCCTGCCACTAAGAATTCCTGCCCTGATAAGCATGTGAGCTGCTTGTTCCCAGTTACTAGGTTTAAGGTCTAGGCAGGCAGTCTTTTTCATTACACTAACATCTCACCTGGGCTATGGAATAGAAACGTCTGTGCACACTAGGAAAGGACGCACAAGGTAAGCAGGGACTGGAGATGGCTACTGTGTGTATCCATGACTTCCCCAGTGTGTGCATTCATAAGCACAGGACCTGGGTTCAAATGCAGGCCAAGCTACCTGAACTCACTAAGATTGTATTTCCCTGGCTTTAAAGTCCAAGTACTAATGTTACCTGTCCCACTTTGCATTGATGCAAGGTTTCAGGGAGATAATCCATGTAACCTGCCACTGAGTAAGTATGCACCAAATGTTATTATCATTATGATGATAATAACATCCACTATTTGATTTTCCATTTTTTTATGTTGTTTTTATTAACAAGAATTTTGAAAGAAAAGGTTAAGCGTGGTCACTTTGGCAGTCTTATGAGTTATGCCATTCATCACAAAGATCAAAGTCTTGATAAAGTTTACAAACTTGTAACTTTTAGTTCATTTGTTTAACATCACTCTCTCCTCCTCCTTCTTCTTTCTCTCCCTCCATTAGTCATTTTTTGTCTGGGAGATGGAAGGAGAGGGAGAAGGTTATTCTCTTTAGGATTTACCTCCTAAATTCTCAGTGTCTGCCTTATCTATCAGTTGCTTGGCAGGTACATTCAGGTAAGGATAAGGCAGCATCACCTGATGCTGTTTCCTCACGGGTGTGCTCCTCTGCAGGTAGCCAGACCTGGGTGAATACAAGCTCATCATCTACCCATGCTTCAGGCAGGAAGCAGCTTCTGCCGTGGACACGCATGAACGTCGTCCAGGCTGTGCACACAGAGTCCAGCCTCACTGCTCCTCTTTCTGCTCCCGCTAGAGGATATAAATCCCATAGCCTTTGTTCTTGAGAACAATCAGGCTTTTCTAGTGTATTCTCTCTTAGAGCAAGCTGGTTCTAGTAATTTTAATCTTCCTATCTTAAATAATTTATTCATGTGCCTTAATTTGGGCAAGTTCTGGATTTGTGAACAGATAAATCCAAAGGAATTATTGTGAATTGTTGACTTCACAAAAGTATGCAACATGGAACATATTAACATTTTCAGTTTTCCTGATGTTTTAAAACAATACTGATTTAGATGAATATACACAAAACTGGTGATAAAAATTAATACAAAATAGTGAAAATAATGTAGGTCAGTACAGCTGATCTTTGGTTCTGGGATATGTTTGTGGAAGTACTAAGAAGCTGAAGTCCTACAATTTATGAGTCAAAGTCAAATGTTTGTCTCTTTGTTAATACATATGTGAATATGAGGTCCATCACATAATTAGCATGAGGTGCCTGAGAAATCTTTAACATCAAACACATTAATACTGTTGATAAGCTGAGGTATGGTGAATTTCATTTCTGATAATTCTTATTGATGTGTTTACTTACTGTAGGTATGTTTAATTCAGTATTAATACGGAGGCTTTGTGTTTTTGAAATCTCAAATATTCATTGTTTATCTTGCAATTTACAGGTTTGTAAAAGTGGATATTAGTTGTTTTCTCCTGCTTACCATTCCTTTCATTTTCTGTTGGGAAATGAAGAGCATATTTTCTGTATTTGTATATCTATCTTTTTCACCCAAAGCCCATTCTCCAAAGCAACCTTGTGGCTCAGTGTGGGTCCTCCTCTTCGTAACTATCTCCAAGGCCACAGAGAGGAATGCGAGTGAGCAGAATACTCAAAGGACCCTTGTGAGCTGTGACGAAAAGCTCCTCTTAAAGGGGTGGTGACCTTTAGAGGGAGGGGCCTGGAAACTGCTATAGGCAATGGTCTAGCCTTATAAAGGAAGCTGATTCGAGAGGATGAGAGAAGCAGGCCAGGAAAAACAAATATGAGAAATGGAGAGAGAGGGAAAACTAGAGAGAGAGGAAGAAAGAGACCCAGTGTCTCTGGTTGTCCCTAAGCCTCTGGTTTGATTGAACCAATACAGTCCACATCATGCTCAACTGAATTTTAGTTGAGTTTCTTCTCAACTTATATTTATGACCAGTTAGAAAACTCATTTATATAAGAGCCTATAAATTAGCAGCTATGAGGTTTTCTATTTTTGATGGAAAAATACAATAAAAATTTAAAATTAAATACCACTTGAAAAACTTGTAGGGAAATTAATTAGCTTTGCTGATGCTGTCTTGTCCTCTAGTATTTTAACTGCCATTCTATAATATGATATTATATATGTGATATATATAATATTCATGTGTGTGTATGTGGATATATATATTATTCAAAATCTACTTGCAAAGAATTCCATAAACATTAATGTGTTCCATGGAAGGAGGAAAGAAAATGTTCATTGTATTTTGAGCAAGTGAAGAAAAGAAACCAAGATAAAACCTTGATTACCAGGATCATAATGGAAGGTTTGTGTTTTTACATAAGTGAGTACTCTTTATCCCAGAATAAAAAATATTCTGAACTCTTTCATTCAAAACAAAATGTTAATGTGATTTTGATCCTTGAAAAAGCCAATGCTAGGTTTTGTTTGTCACTGCTGCTGCTGCTAATTTAATCACCACATACAGGAAGGACAAAAGTAGGATGGATGCTGCAATTCTGCAGCCGAAGTAAAGAATACCCATGAAGATAGCTGTTCTCAAATAGAAAATTCTGTATTCATTTCTGAAATTGGATACAGAGGAGTCCTTGGCTCAAAACCTGTGGGGGCCTGCAGGAGGGAAAGCTGGAGGCTGCTGACCAACCCCCCTCCCCCCAACTGGGCAGGGGCGTCCTCTGGGGTCTGTATCCATGCAGGACCTGCCAGAACCACCACATCTGAGATATGTGAGGCTAAATAAAGGAGCACACTGTGATTAACTTAGTAAAAAAAGTATTTCTTTTTTGAAAGAGAGACACTAAATAAGACCCCAAATTGTCTGTTTAGAAAGATTTCGCTCCCTAAACAGTCATGGATTTACCACTAAGGAGTGCCTGAGAGGTAATCCTGAAAATGGAGGGAGTTAGATAGAAATGAAGTCCATGCTCTCTTCAACAAAACTATGTTATATAAAGAAACGCTGGGCTATACCTACACAAATCTCCCAGACAAAGCTAAAAAGACAGAAGGCAATTTTTAAAATACTATAGTGACACTTCAGGAATAAAGGGAAAGAAAAATTCATGCAAGCAATAAAATCAGACATATGCCAAAGAAAGATGGAATAAAGAAAGAGCCCAGAAAAAGTGGTTTCTTAACTAGAACACACATTAGAACAAGCAACATAACTTTTGAGACCTCCGTTTTGCATTCCTCTTGGAAATTGGCCATACCTTGTCCAACCCCTGCAATGACTCACCTCAGAGTGAGATTACTGGAATGTCCAAGTGAGTTTTCAGGATTATAATGTCTAATAAATCCATAAATTGAAATGTTCTCTTATGTTTGTCCTTAGCTTTTCTGCCTGAGATCTTATGTAATAAAACATTTACTCATGGCTTATATTTGGCTTGATCTGACAACAGAGAAGTAAAAACTGGGAGGAGACAAGGTAAATGAATTCACAGTACTAAGTATACAGTATTCATTCACACCAACTTTAGGAAAAGGGTGGTCTGTTGTAGACATTGACATTAGGACAGAATGACACTAGCAGTATCAAATTGAGTTTGTGGGAAAGTCCCCATTTTCATTGTCATGGTCATTTCTTGGATGTGTTTGCTCTGACTTCATTATACAAAATGCTGTTTGTGGAGTTAGTTTTTTCAAATTGTAATGCAAACAAGTCTATATTCTACTTTTATTTATCTTTACCATAGTAGTATTTCTTTGTTGATAAAACTTTTTAGGTATGTTTTTATTTATAAAGTATAATTCTTTTGTTTATTTGGGAAACACAAGAAGAAAAACAATCAAGATTAGCTATAGTTTTAGTAGCTAAATGTAACTATGGATAATATTTTGGCTCATATAAAAAATCTTTAAGATGAGTTCTTTTTTTGCAATCAAGTAGTACATAAAAATTTAGGTCTTCTTTTTTTCCTTTAATTTATCAAAGCATTTCAAGCTGTTATAAATATATTTAAAACAGCATTTATAGAGGCAGCATAATATTCCATCATCTGAGCCCATTGAAACCAACCTCACCTCAGTATTAGAGTACTGTTCTTTCACAAATTCATCTCCAGAGTCTCCAAGAATAACAGATCAAATTAAGAGCCTGACTTAGTTATCACATCTTTGCAATTTAGAAGGCAAGTTAATCTCCAAGAACACTGTGATTTCTATCTCTTAACTCACACCAGTGGTCACATAGGGCTGACGATGACATTTATCATCACTGTGAAAATACAGGAAAATGGGACCACCTTATGGAGGAACTATGAAGGAAAATATATTTTCACTCGGGATTAAATATTGTAATCATTTTGCTTAAAGAAAAGCATGGATATTTCTTAAGCATGTAATAAATATATGTACATGCATTTAGATAGTCCTATACATATAAATATTTTCAAATGAAACAGGAGAAAATCCTTTGGTAACTTATTTTAGCATGAAGAACAACTAGAGAAAACTGCTGTGCTTTTCTTCTTACTTTCAGTGATACAATCTCATGTTGTGTGTGGTTTTCTGTTTCTCCCCACAGCAGTGATTGTGGAGGACTGGCAATCCCTTCCCCAGACCTGAAATGTTTATGCTACAGGGATTTCCCGTGACCTCTTTCAGGTTGACTGGACAGACCAGTCACTAGTCAGCAAGCACGCTGCCCTGGTGAGCCAGGCTGCTAACGAATACCATGCAGGGGTTCGTTTAAACGAAGGGAATTTATTGTCTCCGTTTCAGAGGCTAGAAGTCCCAAACCAAGGCATCATCAGGGCAATGCTTTACCCCTAATGAGGCTACCTTGCTGCAATTCTTGGGGTTCCTTGGCTGGCATCTCTGCCTCCGGACACTCAGCATTCCTTGATTTCCTCCTCTGTCTGCTCTTCTGGTTTTGACCGATTTTTACCTTGTTCCTGTGTGGCCTTCTCTGGCTCACTGCATCCAAATTTCCTCTGCTTTTAAAGGACTTCAGTAATATGACTTAAGGGTCACCCTGATTCAGTTGGGCCACACCTTAACTGAAAATAACATCTTTAAAGGGTGCTGTTTGTAAACAAGTTCCCATGCACAGGAATGTGGATTAAGATTCAGGACATGTCCTTTTGGGGAAATAAATCAATCTACACACATGGCAATATGCAATTCAGTGACAAATAAGGTGACTGTTGTACAAATTAGTTAGTTTAGATGACATAGGACTAGGAATACCCAAATTAGTTTCCTCCCTTATAATTAAAAAATTAGCTTCAATAAATTGGACCATGATGGCAGATTGAGGGAATAAGTTATCTAGCCCTCCCCTCCAACCTAAGACTCCTACAAGGATGAAAAATATATATTATAACAAATCTCTCTACTGTACTGGTAAACAGAAGAGTCACAAGCCAGGTATAAAATCAGTATATCAAAATCAGTAGCTTTCTATAAATGAGCTATGAGCAAATAGAACATACAACTGAAAAACTATAAAATATCTAGAAATAAAACTATCAAGAAATGTGCATTAAGATAGATATATCGACCAATGGAATCGAATAGGGTGCTCAGATATAGACCCTCTCATCTATGGACATTTGATCTTTGATAAGGCAGTCAAGCCAACTCACCTGGGACAGAGCAGTCTCTTCAATAAATGGTGCCTAGAGAACTGGATATCCATATGCAAAAGAATGAAAGAAGACCCATCTCTCACACCCTATACAAAAGTTAACTCAAAATGGATCAAAGATCTAAACATTAGTTCTAAGACCATAAAACAGTTAGAGGAAAATGTTGGGAGATATCTTATGGATCTTACAACTGGAGGCGGTTTTATGGACCTTAAACCTAAAGCAAGAGCACTGAAGAAGGAAATAAATAAATGGGAACTCCTCAAAATTAAACACTTTTGTGCATCAAAGAACTTCATCAAGAAAGTAGAAAGACAGCCTTCACAATGGGAGACAATATTTGGAAATGATATATCAGATAAAGGTCTAGTATCCAGAATTTATAAAGAGATTGTTCATCTCAACAACAAAAAGACAGCCAACCCAATTACAAAATGGGAAAAAGACTTGAACAGACACCTCTCAGAAGAGGAAATACGGATGGCCAAGAGGCACATGAAGAGATGCTCAATGTCCCTGGCCATTAGAGAAATGCAAATCAAAACCACAATGAGATATCATCTCACACCCACCAGAATGGCCATTATCAACAAAACAGAAAATGACAAGTGCTGGAGAGGATGCGGAGAAAGAGGCACACTTATCCACTGTTGGTGGGAATGTCAAAGGGTGCAACCACTGTGGAAGGCAGTTTGGCGGTTCCTCAAAAAGCTGAATATAGAATTGCCATACGACCCAGCAATACCATTGCTAGGTATCTACTCAAAGGACTTAAGGGCAAAGACACAAACGGACATTTGCACACCAATGTTTATAGCAGCATTATTTACAATTGCAAAGAGATGGAAACAGCCAAAATCTCCATCAACAGAAGAGTGGCTAAACAAACTGTGGTATATACATACGATGGAATATTATGCAGCTTTAAGACAAGATAAACTTATGAACCATGTAATAACATGGATGGACCTAGAGAATATTATGCTGAGTGAATCCAGCCAAAAACTAAAGGACAAATACTGTATGGTCCCACTGATGTGAACGGACATTCGAGAATAAACTTGAAATATGTCATTGGTAACAGAGTTCAGCAGGAGTTAGAAACAGGGTAAGACAATGGGTAATTGAAGCTGAAGGGATACAGACTGTGCAACAGGACTAGATACAAAAACTCAAAAATGGACAGCACAATAATACCTAATTGTAAAGTAATCATGTTAAAACACTGAATGAAGCTGCATCTGAGCTATAGGTTTTTGTTTTGTTTTGTTTTGTTTTGTTTTGATTTTACTATTATTACTTTTATTTTTGTCTCTATATTAACATTCTATATCTTTTTCGGTTATGTTGCTAGTTTTTCTAAACTGATGCAAATGTACTAAGAAATGATGATCATGCATCTATGTGATGATGTTAAGAATTAATGATTGCATGTGTAGAATGGTATGATCTCTAAATGTTGGGTTAATTTCTTTTTTTCCGTTAATTAAAAAAAAAAAAAAAGAGAAGGGATAATTGGAGATGAAGGGATACAGACTGTACAACGGGACTGGATATAAAAACTCAGAAATGGACAGCACAATACTACCCAATTGTAATGCAATTATGTTAAAACACTGAATGAAGCTGCATGTGAGGTATAGGTTTTTTGTTTTTGTTTTTTTTGTTTTTTTTTCTTTCTATTATTGTTTTAATTCTTATTCTGTTGTCTTTTTATTTCTTTTTCTAAATCGATGCAAATGTACTAAGAAATGATGAATATGCAACTATGTGATGTTATTAAGAATTACTGATTGTACATGTAGATTGGAATGATTTCTAATTGTTTTGTTAATTCTTTTTTTAATTAATAAAAAAATAAATAAAAATAAATAAATAAATAAATAATAGGGGGAACAGATGTTAAAATAAACCTAGATTGAAATGCTAGTGATCAATGAAAGGGAAGGGTAAGGGGTATGGTATGTATGAACTTTTTCTGTTGTCTTTTTATTTCTTTTTCTGAATTGATGCAAATGTTCTAAGAAATGATCATGATGATGAATATGCACCTATGTGATGATATTGTGAGTTACTGATTATGTATGTAGAATGGAACGATCATATGTTTAGAATGCTTGTGCTTCTTTGTTGCCATATTTAAAAAAAATTTCAAATTAATAAAATTTTTTAAAATTAAAAAAAAAAAAAAAAAGAAATGTGCATTAATTCTCTGAAGAAATTTATAGCATTTTACTAAAGGACATAAATGATCTAAGAAAATAGAGAAATAGTCAGTGTTCCTAGATGAAAAGACACAGTTTGTAAAGGATGTCGGATTCCATCCAGCCCCCACCCTACCGCTCTATAAACTCAGGGCAATCCCAAACGAAATACCAAACCAGCAGTGGTTTCCAACAGTGACAGAGAGGAAGTTCAGAAAGAAATGCAGAGTGAAACTTCGGTGTTACATAGCTGGGTTATTTTTGTTTTCTGCCATAAGGATAGAGAGTATTCATTCAGCTCTAAGCTCGGACACGTCCTTAGGCATAGAATTTTAACCTGTGTAGAAATCTTCCTCTCAAAGAGCAGGTTCTGAAGGCGGAGAGGCCCCTAGAAATCGACATCCTGCTGTGGGCCCGGCAGGCGGGAGGAGCCTCTCTTCACATAAACAGTTATTTTTACAGGTGTGGGCAGGGTAGAAACACGGCCGAGGATGTGCCTGAAACCCTTGTGAAGGTAATATGCAACGAGGACTTGAAAAACTCCAAGTCATGAAAGTCTTGCTTACATTATGAGAAACAGAGTCTTCATGACATTTCATATAAAACCATTAACTAGAGAAAGAAAATCAGGCCTTTTTGACTTAAAATACTGAAAGAGAAATTTTCTGAACTTTAGACTTTCTTTTTTTCTGCTTCTTTTAACATCCCCTAGAGATGGCATGCATGTGCATCTGTAAGGGCCTTGACTGAGGAACACTCCCGTTCAGTTCTGCACATCCACTATCTGCCACCTACTTAATTCCTTCCTTAACGGAACAGCCAGTGCTCACGAGATCACTTTGACCTCCTGGCAACCCTCTTACTTATATCCTACAGGAATCTGAGCTCACTGGGAAATTCTTCCCTGTCTCCAAATTTGTGGATGCGAATCTATGCAGTGACATGGATGCCGGGGTTTACTGCGTATTTATTTAACTCTTGTGAACTGATGCTGCAAAAATTATTTTGGAATATTTTGGAAAAATTATGACTTGGAATTATTATAAAGATATCAAATCAATGCACTTAAATTACACATGTATGGAATATCAGATGTTCCCATCCTTGTAGGCAGTTTTTAATAAAATCTTTCTCAATATTCCCCAATCAGGGATTAACCTCTTCATTCATTGTTTATGTTTTCATGCTCTTTTTTACCCCAATTATTGCATTTAACACATTCTACTTTGTATTATAGTTGGTTGTATGAGCGCTTTCTCCAATATTAAAATGCATTTTTATGCTCTTTTTGTAAAATAATTTCAAAAGAGCAAAGTATTTAATAAAGCAGTAAAAGCAGAAAGTTTGAACTAGGGAAATGTAAAGGCTAAGGAATTCAGGTTTGGGCCTTTGAGGACCCTGAAAATGGTTGGCATGTGAGTGACAGGCTTCAGGTTAGAGATTCATTCCTTTGTGATGGGTTTGTGGAGGTTGGGTTGGAGGGAGGAAGCCAGGAGGAGGGAGGCAGGAGGAGGTTGTAAGTATGTGTAACTCATGTTGACTAGTCATCATCACTTGCCCCTTGGTATTTTCCGTACATGAAATGCCTTTTATCTCTTTTTCACCTGAGGAAGTTCTCATGGTTCAAATACCACCAAAAATTCACCTTATGGTGACAGTTCTTGACTCCACATTTGCTCTGATGTGCCCATTGGTGTATTTATCTTTTGTTTTCTTCTAAGAGCCCATATAATTTTAATCAACTACATTGGCCTTTGATCTTATGATAATATCTCTTGTATAGACACTGGAGTCTTGCTCAAAGCTTATAAAAGCTGGGAAGATTTCTAATTCATGTATGTAGCCTCTTTGGTACAAATAGAATATGTACTAATTGCTGCTTAAGTAGACTAAATAAACAATTCATTTTCCCATTCCCTAAAAATATGGGTCTATGTAATAAATTAGTTCTCTGCAGTGGATTCTAAATTTTAACAAAGACTTCCTATATTCAGCTTTACTTAGTGATAGCCCTCAGTCTTTCAAAAAATTTAATGAGTCCTTCACTATGTGAACAACAGAGTCCTTTGTGCAATATAAAACTTATTCTAGCTTTGAGAAGATCCAACTTCATAAAGCATAGTATTTGAAATTCTTTGAAAAGTATCAAGTGCACTACACATGAAAGACAAAAGTAATGTTTTGGTTGATCTCTCAGATCCCTCTCTAATTTTGCATTTCTGCCAATGATATCATCTTTCTTAAAGTGACCTAACATGGGGTCTTGGCAAACTTTAATTTTTTTCATATTTTGGCCCATTCTATTATCACTTAAGTATTGCCAACCCTAGGTTTATAACTTCTCTTAAAATTAACACTTTCTGTCAATTATAGACAGGTATTGCTCCTCCCAGACTCCACACATCTCATACCTGCCTTGTCACAAGCTTCAGTGCAGCTGCCCATCAGTCTGAATAGTTTGTCTCTGGGTCTGCAGCCAAATTAGAATATGCCCACCCTTCAAATATATGTTCTGCATATGGTATTTGTAACAAAAAATACACTTATATGGTGATTACTACATACTTATAACCACATATGTATATACATATAAAACATATAATACTTAAATACTCTAGTATAAAATATTTAAAATGCTTATACAATGGTTATTATGTGACAGTCACTGTTCTAAACATTGTACATGCATTAACTTCCTTAATTCTGACAATCCTATGAGATACATTTATTACCCCATTTTGAAAATGAGAAAACTGAAAATTAGAGAGGTTAAGTAACTTGCTTAAGGTCACTCAGCTAGTAAGTGACAAAGCAGCCTGATTATGGAGGGTCTGCTTTTAACTGCTCTGCTAAACATTGCTATAATTCTCTATGATATGTACTCCTTTGGTGAGATGAATTGATTGTCTTGTATTGCTATGCTTCGGTGAGGATTTAAGTGGTGGCATTAGCAAAACATGACCTAACCATGATCTAATCATGGTTTCAAAGGTTCAACTGTTGGGTAGATATATTGGATTGAAGAGTATTTGTAGTATTTGTGTATTCATATGCATATATGTATATGTATATGTATGTGTATATGTATATGTATGTGTATATGTATATGTATATATGTGTCTGTGTATGTGTGTGTGTGTGTGTGTGTGTGTGTGTGTGTGTGTGTATATATATATATATGGAAAGGACAAAGCGATACCAGGGGTTTAGTACCAGGGATGTGTATTTTGATCAATCTCACCTTTTCATATCACCCAGATGGAGAAACTGATTATTCATGTTATTGTTTTAAACAGGATTATCTTGTGATTCATAATATGGTCTTTCTGGGTGAATGTTTCATGTGTACTTGAAAGAAATGTGCTAAAATTCTGCTATTTTTCTTTGAACTGTTTTATAAATGTTACTTTGGTCGAGTTAGTTGAAACATTGCTCAAGTCTTCTATGTTCTTACTGACTTTCTGTCCATTTATCCTATCATTTATTGAGAGAGGAATATTAAAGTTCCCAATTATGAATTTGTCTAATTCTTCTTTGATTTTTTTTTTTAATGTACCTGGAAGTTTTTAATGTACCAGGAATTCAAATTACCTCTTCATGGAGAATTGATCTCTTTATCATTATGTAATATCTTTGCTCATTCCTAGTAAAATATATTGTTTTGAAGTCTAATTTAGCATTAATAGAGCTTTTCCCATTTTCTTGTGACTAGTGATTGCATTGTATATATTTTTTTCATCATTTTTGATAATATATCAGGGTTGATTCTAGGATAAAAGAACTATTACTGATTTTTTCCTTTTACCGCAGGCCCTTATATGCTGTGGCAAGGCACTATTGTTGATCTTGTCTTCATTTAAATTTTTTATATATTGATCATCATAGATTGCCTCAATTTTTACTTTAAAAAATGCAGCATTAAAGTAGTTTTTATCTTTTTTTCTTCAAGATGGCAGAGTAGGCAACTATAGGACTCAGTTCATCCTCCAGAACAACTAATAAATACCCAGGAACTGTTTGAAACAACTGTTTGGAGACAAGGGGACCAGAGGAACACCAAACACATCCAGGGAAGAGTGAAGGAGGCACTAATAGTCTCTGGTGAAGATCTGTGAGCAGATCTCTCCACGTTGCTGAGGCTGGTCCATCCCCCAGCATAATCCTGATGGAAATAAAAGCCCTCTTTCCCAAGATCAATGAGGGTGGGATGGCAGGGCACTGATTGTGGCTTTTGATGAGCCAATTTGGACAGCTGGTTTCTAGCTATAAGCACAGAAAAACTTTTAACCCACCCAGGACAAAGAAGCCAGAAGCCTCTGTTTCAGTTTGAAAGATAGTCACTTCTCAGGGTGGGGTGGGGGCACTTTTTTTCTGAAGGGTGAAAGGGTTGGGGGCAGGGCCCAGCACAGTTTGTGCTTGTCCATTAGAGAATTGAGATCGCAGGGTCTGAGATCTGAGCAAGAGTTTCAACCAGCCCCTGACAAAAACAGCCAGCAGCCTCTCTCTCAACCATGAACTTGGTAGGGCAGAGTCTGTTGGAAAATTAAAGGCACAATAGCATCTTAGGACTGCGGGGAACAATTGGCTGGAGAGCCCTATCAGCTCAGCATACTGGAAAAGCACAATTTCAGGGAGCTCTCAGAGAATAGGGAATATTCCTTTGGGTGGGGAGTCTTCCTGGGTCTCCTCCCCAAGCTATTTTGGAAGCTATCTACACCCCCTTTGTGGGTCCCTGGGCCTGTTTTAACTGAGAAAAACTGATTGGGGAAAGTACTTTTGGGGGGCCTCCTCCCAGAATTAGGTCTACAGTTAAAAGCATCTAGAGATAACCAAAGAAGTGTTAAAAACATATAGAAACAAAAAAATGAACAAAATAGATCAACAATTCCCAGAGAAGGAGCAAGGGAAAAGAAGCTTTCTCCTTGGGGTGAAACAATTTCACAAATAGTGCAAGCTCAAAAATCATACTGTATACTGAGGGCAAGAATTAGATGAATAAGAGCTGAAAAAATATATAATCAGTTAAACCCAAGCTATTCTAAAGATCTAAAATAGTTGGACCAAGTATTAAAGAAAAGGATTAGCAGAAAACTAATCAACAGGAAAACCTATGTCAGTTTCTTAAGAAATGAAGCACCTAGTCACCAGCAAAAAATTTCTTTATACTAAGAAATAGGAAGAAAGGCCCAGTCAAAGGAACAAATTAAAACATTAAATGAGAAGCAGAACTTGAAACAACCAATCAGTAGTGTTAAAACAAATCTCCTAAATCAATTCAAGGAGATGAAGGAAAATATGCCCAAAGAGCTAAAGGATATTACAAAGATACTGGCTGAGTATAAAGAATTTGAAAGCATAAAAAAAAAAACTTATTGGAATGAAAGCATAATAGAAGAGATAGAAGTACATTAGCAGTATACAACAGCAGATTTAACTGGTCAAATAATGGCTCTGTAAACTAGAGGATAAGACATCTGAAATCTCACAATCAGAACAGATAGGAAAAAAGAGTGGGAAAAAAATGAGCAGTTCTCAGGGAATTGTATGGCAGCATGAGGTGCACAACTATTCATATCCTGGGTATCCCGGAAGGAAAAGAGAGGAGAAACAGGACAGAAAGAATATTTGAGGAAATAATGGATGAGAATTTCCCAACTTTCATGAAAAACATGAAAGTACATGCCCAAGAAGTGTGGCATAGTCCAAACAGAATAAATCCAAGTAAATCTACTCCATGAAATATACTAAGCAGAATGTCAAATGCCAGTGACAAAGAGAATTCTGAAAGCAGCAAGGGAAAAGTGATTCATCACATACAAGGGACACTCAATAAAACTGTCGATTTCTCATCAGAAACCATTATGAGGAGAGAGACACTGGGATGATATATTTAGGGTACTGAGAGAAAAAAACCTGCTAACCAAGAATTCTTTATTTGGCAAAACTGTCTTTCAAAAATGAGGCAAGGGGAGTGGGCAATGGTGACTCAGTGGCAGAGTTCTCTCCTGTTGTGCTGGAGACCTGGGTTCAATTCTCGGTGCCTGCCCATGCAAAAAAAAAAAAAAAAAAAAAATGAGTGGATGGGTGCAAATGTAGTTCAGTGGTAGAATTCTCACCTTTCATGTGGAAGACCCAAGTTCAATTCAGTGCTATTCTCCAACCCCCTCCCCCAAAATAGTTCAACAAATGGTGCTGTGATGAAGGAATACTGACATGGAAAAAGAATGAAATGTGACCCCCCTCATAAATATTGTATGTATATTTACAGCATACAGGAAATAAATAAATAAATAAAATGAAGAGCTAAAAGGGTTAAAAAAAAAAAGAAAAAAAGAAAAAAGGAAGCAAGAATAAGATGTGACACATAAAAGCCAAAGAATAAAATGGTTGAAATCTACTGTCTTTACCATCGATTGTTAATGGATTAAGCTCCACAATCAAAAGGCATAAATTGGTGGATGTGATTAAAAGTATCTATATGCTGTCTAAAATAGACTCACTATAATGTAAAAAGTAAACTAAAATAGACTCACTGTAGACCCAAGGACACAAATAGGTTGAAAGTGAAATGTTGGAAAAAGATATTCTGTGCAAACAGTAACCAGAAAAGAGCTAGGGTACCTATACTAATATTGGACAATATAGGCTTTAAATGCAAAACTATTAAAAGAGACAAAGAAGGACACTATATATTAATAAGAGGAGCAATCCACCAAGAGGAAATAGCACTCAATTCTAACAAGTATGCCCAAAAATACATGAGGCAGAAACTGGGAAAGCTGAAGGGAGAAATAGATGTCTTTACAATAATAGTTGGAGAAGTCAATACACCATTCTCATCATTAGCTGGAACATCTAGACAGAGGATCAATAAGGAAATAGAGAACTTGAATAATATGATAAGTGAACAAGACCCAACAGACATCCACAGACCATTGCACCCCAAACAGCATTATATAAATTCTGCTCAGGTACTCATGGACCATTCTCCAGGATAGACCACATTTTGGACCACTTAACAAGTCTCAATAAATTTTAAAAGATTGAAGATATGTAAAGGACTTTCTCTCATCATAATGGAATGAAGCTGGAAATCAGTAACAGCTGGAATAGAAAATTCACAGATATATGGAGGTAACAACACACTCTTAAATAATTGGTGGGTCAAAGAAGAAATTACAGAAGAAATCAGTAAATACCTCAAGACAGATTAAAACAAGAGCACAACATATCACAACTATGGAATGCAGTGAAAGTAATGCTGAGAGGAAAATTTATAGCGCTAAACACCTACAATAAAAGAAGAGCTAAACTTGAAAACCTAAACTGCATGCCTGGAGGAACTAGAAAAGAACAGGAAAGTAACAGCAAGCATGGAGAAGGAAAGAAACAAAAAAAGATCAGAGTAGAAATAAATGAAATTGAGAATTAAAGAAAATAATAGACTCAACAAAACCAGAAGTTTTTTTTTTTTGAGAAAAGCAATAAAATTGACCCTTATCTAGATTGACAAAGAAAAAAAGGGTTGCTTATAAATAAAATCATAAATGTGATGGGGGACATTACTATTGAACTCACAGAAATAAAAGAGATAAGAGGATACTATGAACAACTGTATATCAATGAACTAGGCACCTTAGATTAAGTGGACAATTTCCTTGAAATACACAATCTTCACTGACTCTAGAAGAAATAGAAGACCTCAACGAAACAATCACAGGTAAAGAGATTAAATAGTAATCAAAATTTTTCAGCAAAGAAAAGCCCAGGAACATATAGCTTCACAGGTGAGTACTACCAGTCATTCCAAGAAGAACTAATAGTGATCCTGCTCAAACTCTTGAAAAAATTGAAGATTAGGGAACACTATATAACTCATTCTTTGAGGCGAATATAACCCTAAAACCAAAGCCAGATAAAGACACCACAAGAAAAGAAAAGTACAGAACAATTTCTCTAATGCATATATGTGCAAAAATCTTCCGCAAAATACTTGCAAATCAAATGGAATAGCATATTAAAATGATTATATGCCATGATCAAGTGAGTTTTATCCCAAGTATGCAAAGGTAGTTCAACACAAGAAAATCAAATCAAAGGGGGAAAACCACATTATTATCTTGATTGATGCAGAAAAGGCAGTTGACAAAATCCACTATCCTTGCTTAATTAAAACACTTCAAAGCATAGGAATTGGAGGAAACTTTTTCAACATGGTAAAGTGCATGCATGAAAAACCCAAGCTGACATTATGCTCAATAGTGAAAGAGTGAAATCTTTTGCTCTAGGATCAGGAACAAGACAGGGATGTCCACTGTCACCACTTTTATTCAATGTTCTGTGAGAAGTTCTAGCTACAGCAGTTAGGCAAGAAAAAGAATAAAAGGCATCCACATAGGAAAGGAAGAAGCAAAACTTTTATTTGCAGATGACGTGATTCTATATATAAAAAGTCTCAAAAAATCTACAACAAAGCTATTAGAGCAAGTTCAGCAAAGTGGCAGGATACAAAATCAACAAGCAGAAATCAGTAGTGTCTCCATACACTACTAATTAGCAATCTCAGAAGGAAATAAATTAAAAATTCCATTTACGATAGCAACTAAAATAATTAAATAACTAGGAATAGATTTAAAGGATGCATCCTTTACACAGAAAAGTACAAAACATCACTGAAAGAAATCAAAGACCTAAATAAATGTAAGGACATTCCTTGTTCATGGATTAGAAGACTGAATGCTGTTAAGATAAAAATTCTATCCAAATTGGTTTACATATTCAGCAACTCCCATTGGAAAGTCCAATTATCAAATTTATTTGGAAGGTCAAGGGGCCCCAAATAGTGAGAAACATTTTGAGAAAGAAGAATGAAGTTGGAGGACTCACACATCCTGACTCTAAAGGATATTGAAAAACTACAATGGTAAAAACAGCAAGGTACTAGCATAATGATAAATATATTCTTCAATGGAATTGAATTGAGAGTTCAGAAATAAACTGTCATTTCTGTGGTCAATTGATTTTTTGATAAGGCTGGCAAATCCACTCAACCAGGAAAGAATAGTATCTTCAATAAATGGTGCTGGGAGAACTCTATATCCATATCAAAAAGGATGAGGGAGGGCCCCTGTCGCACACTTGATACAAAAATTAATTCAAAATGGATTTTAAAAATTTAAATATGGGGCCATAATACAACTAGAAGAAAATGTAGGGAACCATCTTCTAGATCTTGTGACAGGAGGTGGTTTCTTAGACTTTACACCCAAAGTGCAAACAACAAAAGAAAAAATAAATAAATGGGACCTCTTCAGAATTAAATACTATTATGCTTCAAAGGACTTTGTTAAGAAAGTGAAAAGATGGCTTACTCAATGGGAGAAAATATTTGGAAAGCACATATCTGAAAAGAGTTTAATTTCCTCAATATATAAAGAAATCCAACAACTCAACCATATAAAGACAAGCAACCCAACTGAAAACTGGGCAAAATACTTGACTAGATACTATTCCAAAGAGAAAATGCAGATGGTTAAAATTGCACATGGAAATATGGTCAACAACAACATTGCTAGTAGGGAAATGCAAATCAAAACCACAGAGGTGTTATTTCACACCCACAGGAATGGCCACTATCAAAACCCCAGAAAACTACAAGTTTGGAGATGATGTGGGAAAAGGAATGTAGAATGATGCAGCCATTGCCGAAGACAGTTAGGTGGTTCTTGAGGAAGCTAAGTATAGCTTGTGATTTGACAGCCCTGTTACGAGGTATATACTGCAGAGGAACTGAAAGCAGGGATGTGAACATTTGCACACCAGTGTCCACTGCAGCATTATTCACAATTGCTACAAGGAGAAACAACTCAAGTGTGCATCAACTGATGAGTGAATAAACAGCATATGGCATAGACATGTGATGGACTGTTATCCAGCTCTTAAAAAGAATGAAGTCCTGCTGCATTCAACAATGTGGATGAACCTTGAGGACATTATGTTGAGTGACAGAAGCCAGACAGAAAAGGACACATACTGTGCGGTCTCACTAATAGGAACTGATCATAATGAACAAACTCGTGGGGTTAAAACCTAGGGTAGAGGTTACCAAGAAATATAATGAGGTTAGATAGAGGGGAGCTGATGCTTCATTTATATAGAATTTTTAGTAATGTTGTTTGTAAATGTTTAGAATTGGACATAGGTGATGGAAGCACATTGCTGTGAGTGTAATTACCAGCACTGAATTATGGGTGTGATTATGGTTGAAAGGGGAAGTTTGGATTGTATTTGTCACCAGGAGGAAAACTAGGGGTTGAAACATGGGGCTGTATAACATAGTGAACCCTGTTGTGAACTAAGATAGTGATAAATTGTACAAATACAAGAATGCTCTTACATGAACTAGAACAAAGATATGTCTCTCTTCTAAGATATTGTTTTCAAGATATTAGTTAATATTAGGGTGGTACATGGGGAAAATACAACTAATGCAAACTATGGACTACAGTTGACAGTAATATTGTCATTTTTTCCATCAACTGTAAAAAAAGGTATTACACCAATGCGATGTGTCAATAATAGGGGTTTCGGGATATGGAAATTTTCTTTTTAGAGCAACGGGAATGTTCTGAAATTAATTGCAGTGATGAATACACAACTCTGTGATTATACCCAGAGCCACTGATTGTACACTTTGAATGTACTGTACGGTGTGTGAATAAATCTGTTTTTTAAAAATCATAAAAAGTAATATTTATCTGGATTACTGAGCTTTTTGCTGCACCTTTACATGTTGCACCTGAAGTGAGTACCTCACTCACCTCACCCTCATCAGACAGAAAATAGACTAATGTACGCTGGCCTATAATCAGAAATTTAACAGCAACAGTAAGCCTTCGTTTAACAGTTAAAAAACAAATTAGATGTGACACGGGCAATGAAATGGATAAATCCAAATGCATTATACTATGTGGAAAAAGTCAGACTCAGTAGGCCGCCCTCTGTTTGATTCCATAATATAATACTCTTACAATAGCAATATAATTGGAATGGGGGAAATATGTGAATACAAGAGTCTGGGAAGGAGGTAACAACTGACTTTAAAGGGGATGGGGTATTTGGGTGCTGAGCAGACTCTTCCATGTCTTGGTGGTGGTTGGATATATGGCTGTATGCATTTCTCAACACTCACAGAATTATAAACCAGAAGGATGAATTCTACTGTATGTAGATTATATAATTGCTACTTAAATGAAAAGACAAAAAATAGGACATAACACTATTGGTGAGTCACACTCATAAAGCAAGGTCTCGTGTGGTTAAGTAATCTGGGGATGGGGCTCTCGGCCGAACCCTGGTGTAATTTCTCTTGGCCATTATATTGTGACAGAGACCATGTTGTGATCATTTAGTTGCTGTGTACCTACAGTTTATTTACATGTGTGTTATACTTGACATTAAAATTTTATAATAGCAAAAATTAAAATATCAAACCTGGAAGGAACCAAGATCCAAACTGTGAAAAAGATGCCCCAAATATGTCCCAAATGAAATGTGGACTAATCAAAGGGAACTGTTGAAGAGAACACATGTATTTCTAAAGATTTTGAGCTGCACGTGCAGAACTGTAAAAGCAACAGTGACTAAAATATCAACTTCTTAGTTCTCACCTGAACTGGTAAAGTCAAGGGATGGGGAGCATCCCTGAATTTCAGGGGTATGGCTGAAGGAGAAAACATGCCTGGTAATAGGAATCTAACTACTGTGGTGTGTGGCGTGGGGGAGGGTAAAGGGACTTGGGGAAGGGATCCTTGGGTCCTGTTGCTGCAAGAAGGCTCCAGGGCTCCAGTATGTCTGGAAGCAGATGGATACCAGCAGGTCTTTTCCTTCCCTCTCTTCTCAGATCCTGGGGGAGTCCTGCTGGGGCACATCCAAGTGGTTTCTAATTTCTCTCAGGGGACAGGTGGAGGGAGCATGCAACTCTAATCATCTTTCTTCTCAATATATTTTCTTCACACTCCAAGTTCTCTCCCTCCTCTCTGGTTTATGATTTTTGAAATAAAAGACAAAAATATTCTGCACATTTTTGGCTTATCTTCTCCTTATAGCTCTTCCCTGAGGCATTATACACAGTGCATGAGTAAAAGAAGGAAAGAGTAGTAGGAAATACAGGATGAAGGAAATTAAGATTAAAATATATCAAATTATTAAATACTTACAATTTTTAACAGGTTTAAAGGCCTGTCAACAAAGTTAAAAAGAAGTAAGCACATGAAGAAAATTCTAGTTAATGCAGGAATGACTGTTTAAGTAAATATAAAAATATGCTTTTCTTATTAGGAAAATCTCAACTCTCCTAAATTAATCTATAAATCTCATCCTCCTAGAGGTGAGGGAGAATTTACCACATGTTACTATGTTCATCTGAAATGTTCAATGTCCAAGAAAAGTTAGGAAAGAAAAACGTAAAAGAATGAGGGACTCACGATCCCCATGAGTTTGGTTCTTGTTGTTTTTTTTTTTTGTATGCTGTATGGTGGGGCCACATTTCATTCTTTTTCCATGTGGGTATCCTGTTATTGCCGCACCATTTGTTGAATTTTTGTTTGTTTGGGGAAGTGCATGGGCCCGGAATCAAACCCAAGTCTTCTGCATGGCGGGTGAGAATTCTACCACTGAACTACCCTCATACTCCCATTCTACCGTGAATTTTTAAAATCCCTATGATCACTGGTTTAAATCTTATTGGGAAAAGATGCCTAATGATTTCAGAAAAAAAAAAAATGATGCTAGATTTCTAATTCCTTTCATAGCAAAACAGGATGGGATCAATCTTTTAAATGAAAACATGTGAAACCATAAAACTGCCATAGAGGAACAGAAAATTCAAAGAATAATTATTTGGTACAGCAGATTGCCTCCAAATAAAAAACGAAACACAGAAGCCACTCAAAGGTATTTTATTTTAACTGCCTATAAATATCTAGGCAGAAACATATAAAGAATATCTTAAAAGGTTAAGAAGAAACAAAATAAGAAATGCTTGCCCGATGTCAGTTCTTCCAAATTAATCTATGAAGTTAGAACTAAATTAATAAAAATACTTAAAAGTTCACCTGGGGATGTGGTGATTGGTTTGTTTTGTGGGGTTTTTTTTTTTTTCTGATTCTTTGATAAGTTGTTTTTTAAAACCAACCAGCATTCACTGAGATAAATAGGAAGTTACTCTTATAGACTGCTTCTCATACATAGCATGTAGAAGTGGTCTCCAATATTTCAAAGATGTCTACCTGGGTCACATCAAACATCAATTATGGTTTAGGTAAGAGTAGAAGATTCTAATTCTAGACGATCCAAAGAAACAGAAATGATATACTTTTTAAGAATTATATTTAAATGATTTATATTCTGAAAATAGTACGTTAAGGATTGTAGTTATATAGAACTTCAATAAAAACAAATGGAGCAGCACCAATTCATCAACACTAAAGAGAACTCAACCAGAATTCTTAAGAGAGAAAACATGTCTGGTGTCCTGCTGTGCCTGTGGATATTCATGGTTTGCTGAGAGCCTGAATCAAACCTGCCTGTCACCCCGATCCCTGAGTCTCTACCACCTGCACCTCCTACTCCTGCTCCCACCCCCCCACCCCCACCCCATCCCTGGACAGCTCTGTCCCCTTGGTCCCCTGCCCTGGGCTAAATGTGGAATAGTAAGTGCAAAGGGGCCGCTGCAAATTGCTGGATTTTAAACTCTTATTTAGCCCATTTTTGCCTGTTGTGATCATTTTCTTTTCTTAGATGATTGTTTTCTCTCAGTCAACAGAAACAACAACCAATGTTCTTGATCTACTTTCTCACCAGAGCTAATCCACCTTTGATCAAAAGAAATGATGTTTTCCAGTTGTTTCTCCAGAGCTATGACCATTTTCCTGTAGGAGTCAAGGTTTTGATGTATAAAGCTAATGTTTTATATACTTTAGGAACCTTCTCCTCTATTTCTATGTGGTAAATTCCCTCCTCGGAATACTGAGAAGTTGCATTTCACTCTCTTCATGAAGTTTTGCAGTATTTAGAATTTCAGCTGAAGCTTTTCAGTCTCACCTTCAACCTGTGCATTTTCACACTGTAAAGACGCTCTGGTTAGAAACTTTTGATTTGAACCGTAACCTCCTCGTTCACTTCATTAGGTGTGTGAACCTATTTAAATATTCCTTGTGTTTCTCTTTCAAATATTTTTAAGGAAAATTTTAAGTTAACAGCATTGATAAGTTTCTTCTAACTTCTGGCTGATAACCTGGGTCCTCATTTTCTGATTTGCTCTTTTTGTCTAATTCTTTGCCATCATTTGTGCAATTTTCTCTAAACAGAGAAGGTAAATGTATCATCTTGAGTACAGTTTCAGCCAGAGATTTTAACTGGCCCTTTACCATTTGCTACTTGTTCCCTTTGTTGAAATTTACAAGAATTCTTCTTCGTTCCTTCAGTTCCTGCACTCTTTCCTCCCATTGGGCATCCTCTTAGGCAGTCAGCTTTAGGCTTTCCTGCAGATGATGATGGTTTCATCAAAACCATATATAATTTTCCCTTTGACATTGTTCCACGTATTTTCGAGATTACCTTAAGATGTTTTTGTTCTTGGTCGCTTTGGTGTAGAGGGATTTTAATGCTTCTTCCAGTGACAATGTCAGTCCTTAAAGATGAACCATCAGCACCATGCTGGATGGGAGTTTAGAGGGCTAACTCTTCTGTTCTTTGTCCAGAAGGTGTACCGTATCTTCCACTGAAAAGATGAAACTGTTTGAATCCTCAGTAAGTGCTACAAACACAGAGTTTGTAACATAAGAGGATTGGCCTCCACAGCAGATGACTCCATGGCTCACAGATGTCTGCAATTTGTCTAATCTTTTCATTGACTTTATGATATTCTTCAATGTGGCAGAAAAAGCGCTTGGCTAGCTCTTTTTTCCCTCAAAGTTCATTTTTGGCTTTTTACTGAAACATCCGTCAAAGCTGCAGACATCAAAATTCCAAAGGGAAATTCAAAAAGACTTGGGCCTTGTGTCCACAATTCAGCTAAGACCATCAGAGCACCTCTTGGCCATTCTAAGACCCTAAAACTGTGAGCCACATGCTTTGCCTCTGGCCAGAGACTTTTGGGCTACAGCTGCCCACCTGGCACCCTGAGAGTGTCCTCTCTCTGTGCAGACAAGTACCCAATGCCAGGACAGGAGGTGTTATAGACTAGTGTTCCTTAATTCTGCTCTGGTCACTGCTCACGTGGAAAGGGTTTTCTTCTGCAGTGTATCGGGGGGAATAGAAAAGACTACCCAGGAGTAATGATTACTTTAGAAAACCAGATTACCTAAGCAGAGCCACAACCAAAACTGTAGAACTGAGAGGGAAATAACTCTGGTTTTCTAATCTGGTTCTGCCTCTTTGGAGGGGCTTCACAACATGGGACTTCACAATTATAACTAATGTTTGAGGAAAGCAATGCAGATGATAAATCTTCTTCCTGTAAAGTATCCTATTTTAGCCTGCAAAATCCCATGAGTTTGTTAAGTTTTTCTAAACTAATAAACTTCGAAAAGTTAAATGGCTTGTCCTTGGAATCAAACTATTAGTTTGTAGAGTTGCATTCTGAATCAAAATCATCAGACTTCAAATACATTTAAAAACAATTCTATATTCCTTGATGTGGACAGCTTTCTTACTGCCTCCTCCCCAACCCCACTTTTAAGACAAATATTTGTGTATATGGCTGAGTGCATATGACTACTCCAAGGTTTTCTAATCCCTTCATCATTCTTTTATCTTTTAGTATAATAGCAAACTGACCATTTTTGTCATATGTGTTACATACCCATTTCATGAAGAACACTAATGGAACAATTTAAGTTTTAATGTCTGTAACCCATTCCTTTGCTCCTTTTAGTAACAATTTTCAAAAGAAATATGGAGCAACATTCATTAAGTAGTAACTGATAACCTGCTTTTCTTTCCATAAAATTTAGTCCATGGCATTATGCTCAAGAGAGGCTTTTAAAAAGGAATTGGAATGATTTTATAAATAATTAAATCTCTTGAGACAAATTATTTTATTTCTCTTAATTAAAATTTTTTCTTTTGGTTTTAAATAAAATATTTTGTAGGAAATGATTTTTATTTTCATATTTTATTCTCTCAGTTGCATTTGTAAATCCAAAAGAAGTTATTAAGGCAAATAAATTATTACTCTGCAGCATTTCGTTACTATGGTTTCAGATCTACCATTATTTATTAATGAACTCCAATTGGAGGATAAGCCTATCTTACTTTAATAATTTACTTCTAGTTAAATTATCAGACACATCAAAATTATCGAATGTAAAAATAGCCTATTATAGACAGGAAAATCAAAATTTTCATCCAAGTAATTCTGGCTCCTTTTCTCTCTTTTCACTTTTAGGAAACAAAAAAACTGTGATAACAGCAAACTCAAAATTACAAAACCTTAAAAAAGAACTAGGTTTTATTTTGGAATTAATATCTCCCAGTCATTTTTATGTATCCTTTTATAGTGAAGGATGTTTGTTTAAGAATAAGCACTGAGAAAGTAGACATAATAATCTATAGCTTTCAAGCAGGGTAATTGAGAAATTAGGATTTAAGGAATGATTATGGCTCCTAAATCATTATACAGATATCCTTTTCGCTTTCTGGTATACTGGAGTAGACATGGGTTACCTGTAATCTTCGAACTGTAATCTAACTTTTATGATCTCTGATAATGACTGTATAACATTTATCTTGTGCCTCTCTATAGCTGGGGAGTTATGGTTATAAAAACCTTGTAACCAACCTTTACTTATACCCATTTCATCCGGTTTTTCAACTTTTGAGTCTTATGATCACTCAAAACAGCCCCTAATATCCAGAACTAACCCACCCCATGTCCAAAAATATCTTGGTAATCAAATCTGGATCTAATGTAAATGGGACCCCCCGACATATGTAGTAACTTAGACTTTAACCTATACATCACCTAGACCTCATTATAATACTAAAAATATCAAGCTTGTCATATTAAGGCTGCCATTTTCTTGCATCCATTCTGTGACTAAGCATGCAATCAATATGTACCTGCTTATCTTATACTATAAAACTCTTAAAATTACTGTAGTTAGGGGAGACAGATTTGGGGGCCAATAGGCCATCTGCACTCCTGCTTCATGCCTAGCAGTAAACTCTCTCTTTGAAACCCTGGTGTTTCAGGAATTGGTCACTGAGTGCATCGGGCAAAGAATCTGTTACAGGATAAAGGGCCATGGAGGCACATGGTAGGAGAGCAGATGGCCTAGTGGTACTCAATCTGTCTCCCTGAACTGCGGTAATTCTGATAGCTTTATTAGAGAAAAGACAGGCAGGGCTTAGGATAATGAGCACAGTGGCTCCACATGGTGTAATTAGGGGTGATCTGATTATTGAGCATGCACAGATTGATCACATGCTTAGTCACAGAATGTGTGTGTATAAGAAAATGGTGGAATGGGGTATAGATGACTTGTAGGTTCAAGTCTAAGCAGGCCCACTTTGATTAGATTCAGTCTCGGTTATCAAGATAACTTTGGATTTGGAGCAGGTTAGTTCTGGGCTGACCCAAGACCCTTCCTTAATAAACATTAAGGGCTGTTTTTAGTGATTACAAAACTCTAAAGTTGAAAAACTGGATAACTGGGTACAAATGAAGGTTAATCACAAGGTTTTTACTGTCACAGGGACAGAAGATAAGGTCTATGCAATCTCTGTCAGAGATCAAGGCAGCTGGATTACAGTTTGGAGATTTCAGGAATTTCCTTCTGTCTACTCCAATATGCCACAAAGCAAAATGAATATCTAAATAATGATCCAGTAATTATAATCATCCCTTAAATCCTCATTTCTCTGTTGCAAATCCACCACCCTTGTCCAGTAACAAGTGTGTTATAGGTGGAGGTGTTCCTGAGAGGGCTAGGGGACAATATATGGATTTCCATAGCCCTGCTGCATGGATACAAATTCGAGTTTGTGCTATATGGGATAGAGGTCGTCCACACTGAGGACTCATGTCACCCACTCTCCCAGGAGCAGAGCCTCTGCACCCTTCTCAGAAACACACTCTTTCCTGTCATATGCCCAATTTAGGTAATACCATGATGACATAATAAAAGGTGCAAGCATATTACATTGAAATTTGCAATGGATCCTTTCTCCTTCCTTTACCTGATTAGCTTCTCTTTCCATTCAATTGGAAAGATTTCTCATGGAAGGGATTAGAGGTTTCTTTGTGTCTCTCCTCTCCCCTGCCCTACCTTTTTTGTGAGTTATTTTTAAAGTACTAGTTATTCTAGGTAGTCAGGCGTGTCTCTTTTCTCCTAGCTGCATCTTATTAAGCACAGGAGAACGCAATTACTTTTATTTTTGTACTCCCCTCTAAGGGAGGGTGTGGTTATTAGAACATGTGGAATAAATGACAGTGCTGGGTGTAATCGTGGCTACTTCCAGGTGCCCCGCATGGGCAGGTGCAGTTCTCAGAGAGCGGAGGGCAGGGTCAGTGAACAGCCCCCAAATGTATGGGCCTCAGGAATCAGTGAAGTTCCAAGGGGCTTGTCCTCTCTGTGGTGACCTGAAAGCTCAGGTTCTTAAGTCTGATCCTCAGACATATATACAATTAGATACTTTCCTGAGTGATTATCTTCTTCATAAAGTTCCAGTGTTCCAAAGACATTTTATGTGGCACAAGTCATTTTAATTTGAATTTGGGATGGCATTCTCAATTAAATCAGTTTTTTTTTTACCTAGGTCATACCTACTTTCCCTTAGAACTGTTACTTAAAATTCACTTATTTTTAAGACTGCCTTCATCAATGAGAAACAATTCATTTTCATAAGCTTTTATAAAATTAAATAAGCAGAAGAACATTCAAAAGTACTAAATATAATTCCTTACTGCCAAGTCATACAATTATATAGAGCAGCTTCTCTTCTGCAACACAAGAATTAGTTTGAATTAAACTCTTGGCAACTCTTTCCAATTTGACTGAATCATATGCAATGCTATTCTGGTGTATTCTACAGGCGCTGAGATGGGAAAAAAAAAAGATGAATTACATGTTAGAATATAATATTTTCAAGCTATAAGCCTCTGCTGGCAGTGGTTTTCCTGTGTATAATCCTTAAATATGCAAATCAATTAATTTTTATAAATGTAGAAACCTGTCTAACGGACACAGCTGGAGAAGTAGAATATTTCTGGCACCTCAGGAGGCCCCTACTGTCACCCCCCATGTCGCCTCCCAAAGGGAACCCTTACTGTGACTTTGAGCACCATGATCAATGTTTCCTATTCTTGAACTTCATATAAACAGAATCATGCAGTATTTCTTCTTTGGAATCTGCCTCCTTTTGCAGAACGTTTTGTTTGTGAGATTAACCTAAGTTGGTATGGATGGCAGCAGCTTGTTCTTTTTCATAACAGTGCAGTATGAATACTCCACTGTATTTATCCATCCTACTGACACGGAGTTGAACCTAGTTTGGGCAATTGTGAATAAAGCTTCTATTTGTATTTTTGTACTTATATTTTTGTAGATTTAAGAACTGTTATTGTTGAATACATTCTCAGGATCATATTCACCCTGGGTCAGAGGGTATAGGTAGGTTTAGTTTAATAATCTATATAAATAATTTTCGAAGTGGTTATATGAACTGACACTCCCACCAGCAACGTGGAAATCCAACTTGCTCTTCATTTTCACTATCACTTTGTAGTCTCAGTCCTTTCCTTTAATCATTCTATTGTGTCAGTTGATATTTGAATGTAGTTTTAATTTGCATTTCCCTGATGATTAGTGTGTTGAGCAAATTTTCACATGCTTATTGGCCACTATAATACTTGTTTTTGATAGTCATAGTCACTCAAAAATTCTATTTGGCCCTTCGTCCCTCACTTCCTCATAATATTTCTATCACTTTTTCCTTTGTATTAGCTATTCACAGATTAAATCTAGTTTTAATAAGCCTAGAAATAATAAGCCAGATGAGTCCTTTAATATCAAACTGTAGGAGTCAAAATTTCAGAACAGAAAACGACGTCTTGTGCCCGTGGTCTAACGTTTACTAAGATAATTTTTTAAAGGAGACTTGGCCCTAATTGAATTGTCTTTCTTTTGGTAATAATAGAAAATAACTGCAAGAAAATGACTTGCTTTGTCTTGCTTTGCCAGCATTCTTTTGCCAATTTATAAGATAGAAGAGATTGTGTGATATTTGTACTGTCATGGTTAAATATAGATTTATTGAGATTGGAATGAGTGGTTTTCAGACATCAAGCACTCCCATCACTAAGTATATTCAGGCCATCTGCCACAGACTGAAAATGAATTTTTGCATTTCATTGTAAGCTAGATATATTCTAAGTTTCCTTCAAATTCTAAAGTACTTTAATTCCAAAATTATGGAAGTTCATTTTGACATAAAAATATCAATAATGATCATTTTCAAGATACCATCATATTTATGAGCACTCTTGATCAGAACTCTAGAGAGTAAGCTTATAAAATGACTCTTTTCAACTTATGGTTATCGATACTGATCCATCTGGTTAGTTAGAAAGTGGCAGAGCATGGAGTAGAGTGCAGGTCTCCTGGGGCGGGTCTTGTTTCCAGCAGTCACATCTTGGGGGCTGAGTTTGATAACCTCAGAGAACAGCGGTGGCAAAGAGCATCGGGACACAGGTGAGAGGACTTGCTCCTCCTAAACATTTACAGGATTTGTAGGAGAGGAAAATACATAGCGTTGAGATGGAGTCATATACAAAATATAATTAGGAATAAAAATGTGAAAGTGGTCATTGAAGTTTGGATTCACACGAGTATCTCAGGAGTTTGGAAAGGATACACCTGATAAAGAAATACAGAGACGTACTATAAAGAAGGATTGCATTCAAAGTCTGGTGGAAATGAGTGAATGGCATCTTGTAAGCATCCCTCTGGCTGTGTATTGTGTCTAAGTGTGAGCAGAAGGTGAAGTTTAACTATATACTTGTAAAACTCTCTGTGCACACCTCGTGCATACCTTTTCTTTAAAGCTGGAGAGAACGTTAAATAACAGTGACAGGTTCTTAGTGCACAAGAAAAACTAGGAGACAAAAGTTAAAGAATGTGGTCATTTACTATTCAGCCAAAATACTGTCACCACACAGATTTTAAATCAGTTATTTTGGATAAAAATTTCCCAAATTTTAGAATGAGCTTGGTAACATAGGAAAATGTATTGGGCATTATTTTCCGTTGCAAAACTCAGTTTTGCTGAGGAACCCCTTTTGTACTATATACATTAAACACCAGATGGAAAAGGTTGTCCGTGTTTAATTGACTTTAGTGTGACTTCTGTTTTATCCCTTGCCAAGTCAGGACCACCTGTGGCAGTGCCTTGGCAGTTCTGTGTGTTTAACAGTCAGACATCAAGTGCACAGGAAGGGCCTCCAAAAGCTGAGCTAAAGGTGAATAAATTCACATGACCAAGGTTCTGATAATAAAGATTTGCTGAATGCATAATTTCATGTGTTTTGCTTTGAACAGATACACTAGCCAGTGCTTTTTTTTTTTTTTTTTTTTGGCATGGCTGCTAGAGACTTTTGCACATAAACAATTAGTTGCAAGTCCTTTGATTTTCCACACAGGAAGCCCAGTACAGAACAGCCAGTCCTCTAAGGATAAAGCTCCTCTTTTCCTATTGTTTGCTTTCTGTTAAATGCTGGCCATTAGCACATTAATGGGCCAATAACTAGATTTGGAGCCCCTCATTGGTGTAACAGCCACAGTCACAAGGTCCTCCCCTAATTCAGTTCTACGGCTTTTCACCTTCTAAGGTTCAGTACTTGCCTGCGGAGATGATTCTAAGTAATCTAACCAGAGAGTGTGGCAGCAAATAAATAGATGAGATGTGTAACTGGCCAGGTCTTCAGATCTAAATAATACCATATTTTTCATCTATATTTAGTAGTGTTCTGAATATGTCTTCCTCTTTTAAAATGGGTTCTTCTGTATTTTGAATGTTTATGCTGAATGTGGCCTGGTTTCTAGCCATTTAATTGACCATTTAATCTGGGGGGCCTCAATTGTCCTCACCTGGAAGATGAATGGGTGGGGGAAGTGGGTCTGAGTCCTTGACGGGGTTCTCACTCTGGTCTGCAGGTCATGTTCACCCAAGGAGCTTCAGGAAGTGCTGGTGTCCGGGTTCTGCCTGCAGAGATTCTGATTTAATGGCCTGGGTGGGAGAACACAAGACCTTTGGTACACAATAGAATCATCTGGAAGCTTTAAAAAATAAATGCCTAGTCTGCAGTATTTTTAATGCTTCACAGGTGATTCCAACGTGATGCCAAGGCTGAGAATTCCTGCTCCAAAACAATTCCATCTGTCAATTGACAAAACATTGAAAGGAGATGTGTGGATGTGGTGGCACTGCAAGCGTATGCATGTAGGATTGCTCAAGCTGTGGGGGGTCAGGAGCAATAAATCAGGCCCCAGCAAGGAGAAGGTATGCGGAGTTATAAGATCCAGGGCAGAAAGTCCCCAAGAGTTAAGAATTGAACAATAATCATTGTTAAGAAACTAAAAGAATGGGATGTATTGTGCAAGAGCTAATGACATTTTTCTGCTTCTGTAGATAAGCTTGCTTGCTTACAGCTGCACACCAAGATGTGGCTCTAAAAAGATAATGCCCCTTTCCTGCTTCTGTGGATAAGCTTGCAGTTTTTGCCTTTATAAGCCAGCCCCCTTTGAGAACCTCTCGGGGCTGCTCTCTGAATCTTCTTTCTTGGGGGGTTCTGAGGCAGTTGCCCGCTGACTAATAAAGACTCCAAATTGGCTTGCAGATTTTTTTGAACTGTGTGGTCTCTCTTTTGGTGCGCCCCACAACAAAGCCAGCCAGGCCAATTATGTTTTGCAGCTCTGCATAACTCTAAGCAAACATGGTTATTCATCCATTTACTTACTGTTCACTACATGCTGCACTCTATTTATTATCTATAATCATGTTTATAATGCTGCCACTTGCATTAAAAGGTTGCTTCAAATCACAAAAATTGGAAATAATCTTAATATTTTTTATTAGGGTGCAAAACTAAAAGCTCATAAACCAGAAAAAGGGGTTCAGAAATAGAGCTCATTTAAAAACTCATATGAAATATGCATAATCAACAATAACTAATAATGTGAAAAATCTTTGACCTAACAATTCTACTTCTAACAGTTATCCAGAGAATAAAGAACACAGAGATATTCATGTAGGAATATTTATCACATCTTTTGCAAATAGTCTAAAAATCCACAAAACACTGAAATTATAGTACAGATACACAATGGAATATTTAGTCACCTTAAATTTATAACTATTGATATAGAAATCTTTCCAAGGTATATTTTCAAGTGAAAATATGAGATCCATAGATACATACATATATTCGTCTATACAAATAAGTAAAATACACATACATTCACACCCATGGCTATATCTAACCGTATACCTAGTCTGGTTGAATGTATAGCAGAAAGATTGCTTCCCTTTCTGGTGGGGGTAAGAACGACTTGAATTTTTTTTTTGTCGGGGGTGGGGTGCACGGTCAGGGAATCAAACCTACGTCTCCCACATGGAAGGCGAGATTCTACCACAAGGATGACTTGAATTTTATACCTTTTTTACTCATTTGTTATTAAAATTACTCTACAATGACTGTGTTGCTTATTTTAAAAGTTTTTCATGCATATGAAAACAAAAATCAGCTAAATGCTAAAACTGGTTTGGTTCTATTTAACACTTATGCTGCATTAATTTCTGTTTTTGTTTTGCCAACTCATTAAAAAACTAATTAGCCCATAAATTTCACTTGTGATTAATGCTGACAGAGAGGGCAAGTGTTAGGAGTTGCCTTGCAAAGCCCAGAAAACAGTGAGTTAGTTGGGATTCCAAGGGATATTCTGAGAGAATCAAAAGATTTACGGCTCTAACCATTATCTAGTTTATGTGTTTGAAAAGTGACTTAAAAAAAAAAAAACCCAGCAAGCGCTGTGTTCGGCAGAATAATGGTCCCCCAAAGATGTCCATGTCCCAACCCCCAGAACCTGTGAGTATGCTGCACAGGAAGGGAAAACACGTTTGCAGATGGAACTTGCAGATGGAAGTTGCTATGCAGCTGACCCCGGGATGCGAGAGTAGCCTGGGGCGTCCAGGTGGGCCCAGTACAATTCCAAGGCACATGTAAATGAAAGAAGAGGCGCAGAGAGGGGCTCCATTGGATGGCGGGTCACTGACTTTGCGGAGGAAAGGGGCCCTGAGGCTTAGAAATGCGGGCAGCCTCTGAAAGCTGGAAAAGCAGGGGCGATGGCTGCTCTCCTGGAGCCTCCTGAAGATGACCGCAGCCCTGCCAAGGCCTTTGATGTTAGCCCAATGAGATCTGTTTTGCATTTCTGACCTCCAGAATGTAAGACACCAAACTTCTGTTCTTTAAACCACTACGTTCCTGATAATTTGTTACACTGGTGATAGGAAACTGATACAAGCACTTATATGGCATATATTCTGAAAAGATGCTCCGAGATGCTTACATATTTGACCTGCTAAGAAACTGCTTCCTCATCCTTTATTCCACTTCCCTCCCCCACTCCCAGTTAGAGGAAAGTTTTGTTTTGATTTTAGTGTTAATATTTTGGTGCTAATATAAGTGTAAAAATTCTAAGGATATGAATAATCTATTTGATAGTATGAGGATATATAGATTTTACTTTGTTGTAGTTCATTTGCTTTTTGGTCTTTCAATTACTGAATGATCACAAGAGAAATGAGGGAAAGTGGTAATAAGCTCATATTAAAGGAATGCCAAAATTATGGACTTGAACCTAATTTAGCAGTTGTAACCAAAATCGTGGGAATTACAAAGTGAACTCTAAGGCAGGTCTGGCTGAAGGAGTCAGTGTCTGGAAAGGAGATGGTAACAGGTCTGTATCAGAAAATAAACGCTGAATATTAGTAGATCTCAACCTCATTGTTTTTCTGAAGCCGAAGTCTATACAATGACTAATTTCGGGGAAAAATCACATAAAGACAAGTTAGATATATGAGTAGCTTTAATCATTCTGTCTATTAATTAATTAAATTTCATTAATGGGAGACTAATGATTTAGGAATGCTCTACTTCTTCCCCCGTAGGGTCAAGAAGGAAAGAGGGGAGGAATGACAGTGGTTTTCTTAACCACTACTCCATGACAGGAGTTGGGAGAGGTCAAGAAAGGTTGATGAGAAGGAAACAGAAAAAGTGAGCAATAAGTTTAGTGAATAGTCCTGAATTAGCCCACTTTGGGGATCATGCACTAACTGTAATGGGTTATAGCCCACATTTAATTTAATATAAATTAATGACAAACTTTAATATAGTGAAGTATTTGCCGAATATCCTCAAGTGCATGCAAAACATGAATTTTGAAGACTAATTCAAGTTCAACCATAAAAACTCTAAAAGTCTTAATTACCTAAAATTAAAGAGAAAGAAGAAAAAGGGAGCTGTGCAATGGTGGCTCAGTGGCAGAATTCTCACCTGCCATGCCGGAGACCCAGGTTCGATTCCTGGAGCCTGCCCATGTTTTTTAAAAAACTGAACCTCAGAAGCTGTTTGATAATTTGTCATGACAGATTGTCCAGGTGACATGGTAGCAACTCTTTACCCCTGTGAAGCCTCTGATGCCTGACTTCATAAGCACACCTCACTGAGCCTCGAGCCTGCAGGACAACCAGGTCAGTCCATGCTGGGCCATGTGTATGCGATTTTGCTAGACTTCTCTGAGCCCCAGTTTTCTCATCTGTGAAATGATGATGATCATGAAGAGAATCATAATAAGAATAATACCAGAAATAACAAGCCCCTGAAAGTGCTTTTTTTATACACCAGTTATTTTATATTACCTAATTTTATCCCCCACAATCCTATGAGATAGGCAGTATTATCACCCAGATGAAGATACGGGTTTACAGGTTTGGTTTACAGATAAGGAACAGATATGTTAAGTAACTTGTCAAAAGTCACACATTTAAAAAATGGCAGAATTGGGACATTAATCCAGGAAGCGCCCCAGAAATTGGTTTTCTTAACCTGTACTCCATGGCAGTGCCACCTTCTCATTGGGTTGTCATGGAGATTTAATTATAATTAAATATAATCAGTAAAAGATAGCATCTTTCCCCTTTTGTCCTCATTGTTTCTTCGAATTGTTTTTAAAGACAAAGGAAGAAAAATATCACTTTCTTGAATTGAACTACCCACTGGATTAATTTATTTCTTACCACATATTCTAACATTAAATCTAATTAAATAGCTGCCACAAAATTCCCCTAAAGTAGGCTTTCTCAATTTTGGCACTATTGACATTTTGGGACAGATAATTATTGGGGTGAGGGAGGGGATTGTACTTTACACTGTAGGATGTTTATTGTAGGATGTTTTGCAGCGTTCCTTGCCTCTACCCTCTAGAATCCTCCCTGTTGGGACAACAAATGTCTCCAGACATTGCTAAATTTTCCCTTAGGAACAACACAAACCAGAAAACCCCAGGTAACAACCACTGCTGTAAAAGCAAGACAAATGAAGCGTGTAGGAGGTACAGATCACAGACTGTTAGAGTACTAGTTGGATGCAAGTTGGTTTTTATAATTAGTTGACACTTACTCTGCAAAATCTTGTCCTTTGCACATATTCTTTAAATATTACTTTTCTTAAATCATTTTATTTATCCCAGGACTACTATCTCACATTGCCAAGGAGATTTACACTGGAGGTGATGTCCCGTGTAAGGGGCAGGGTAGTGAGTTCACCTGCTGAGTTGGCTTAGAGAGAGGAGCCATATCTGAGCAACAAAAGAGGTTCTCTGGAGGAGACTCTAAGGCCTAATTCTAAGTAAGCTTAGCCTATCCTTTGTGGGAATAAGTTTCATAGGGGCAAACCCCAAGATTGAGGTCTCAGCCTATTGATGTGGTTGTCCCCACTGCTTGTGAGAATATCAGAAATTCTCCAAATGGGGAAGTTAAATATTTCCTCCTTCTTCCCCAGTCCCCCAAGGGGACTTTGCAAATATGTCTTTATTCACTGCTCAGATCACTCTGGAATATATCTATCGGGGCATCACACTAAACTGGACAATCTTTTATCACTTTGAAGAGTAAACAAGAGAAGGATTTGAAAAAAAAAAAAAGTGACATTAGCTCTAATCCAGGAGAAGGTATTAGAAAATAGAGTATGTTGAAAGTCCTTTAAATTAGGTTACTGTATCAGTCATCTATCTAGCCATTCATCTATCATAAAAATCAATGCAGAGCACTAATTGAAGAACTTGACACACTTCTTTAAGAACTCAGTTTATTAATTGTGATTATTTATTTCACTATGTATCACTTCCTGACTGCTAATGACAAAGATTTTGAGATGGGTAAATTGAGGAAGATGATGTGTCAGCAAAATCTGAATTTGACTACTTAGAATCTGATTATTGAAGACAGAAAAAATATATTTGAGGATATAAAATGACATTAGACTTAAAAGATAAGTTTTATGGCTATAGGAAACAAAACAAAATTTGTGCATGAAACATAAGGTAGAACTAAGTGCAATAACTGGAAAACAATTGAAATAATTTGGGTTGGAGGCAGAAACACTCAAGTATAGAAACTCCAGGAAAACATAAAGCTAGATAAATAGTAATAGAATGGAATGAAGAAAGGGAAATTTTTAAAAGATGATATTGAAGAAGATAATCTTATTTTTTGATCTGTTTCCTCTTCGGCCATAAGAAAAGAGACCTAAAATTAATGCATAAGAAACTCAATGGGGGAGGAATTGGACACACTTTTAGACAGCTTTAATTAGATTGGATTTCTTAGGAATAGCCACATTGAAAATGATTTTGGATGACTTCTCAGCAAAGCTAAGTCATGGGGACAAAAAGATTGCTGAGAAGCAAAATATTTTAAGCGATTACTGCTTTGGTTTATTAGATCTACGTGGATTAATGAGTTCACATTTTTTTGGTGAAGTTGGTCAGGTCAGCATCTTTCATTCCTGAGTAAAATCTGTAAGGCAGCGGAGTAAGGACAGCTGGGCTAACATGCCACATGCACGCATAGAAACCTCCAATGGCAAACACTACAATGTGGTGAAACATGATAACTGGAGACTGCGAAGGCTTTACATCAAGCCTTTAATGTCGGAAAGTAATATATTATGAAACATCGCTCTTTCATTTTGTAAATGAGACAATTGCAGAGCTATTTTTTATAAAATATGCTCTTCAAAATAATATATCAATATTGCTAACTAGCTATTAAAAACAGAGGTTCAACTTCACAGTAAATGAAATGATCCTTTAAAAAAGGACATACTAATTCTTTTTTGCCATCATGCTCCTAATTGATAATATTGTCAATAGGAATAAGCTTACATTGTGATAAAATTGTGTCACATGTGAGTCAAACTTTCAGAACTTTTTAAATAATTATGAATATAGAACGATTAAGGGAACTGTTTTAGGTTCAAAAGCCATTTCTATAGCCAGTGTTGGGGCTGCCTCATTGACCTAAACAGATCATTGATTTTTCACTGCATATGGAAAAAAAAAGTTTTCTTTATTATATTCTGAGGTTCATCTTATTAAAATTTTATACTTTATTAAGTTCACTATTTTAATATAGGGAATAAACAAATTTTATAAATACTTTATGAAATTTTTTCCTGGTAGATAATGTCAAGAGACCATACCCCTTTAATCTTTAGAGGACTCTTTTTATTATACTAATATATGTAGGAATATCTGGTGACAAACTCAACCATTATGATAGCATACATAGCATTGTGGCTTCTTAATGAAATGCCAACTTCCCAACCTAGAAAGCTCTTAGAGGGTTTACTCTTTCAAATCATCTCATAGAAATGTCTTCCAAGTTGATAAACTTAGCAACATTCAGAGTTTACTGGCTGCCTCGACCTTGATGGATACAGATCTAACTAATGAAATTACACTGGCTCAAAGCCCATTAGTCTTGTTCTACTGCAGAGACTTCCACATGTGGTAAAAATGAGTGACAACTCCTAAGAAGAAAGAACAGCAATTAAAACATATTTTTGTTTATTTTTAAAGGCTTTAATAAGTCATCAAAGACATAGCTGAGACATGGGGCAATCTCATCTAAAATAATGGACTATAAGATGATTTAGGCAGGGCTTGCTGGCTTGTCAGTTCCCAATCTGCTTAAGGTACCCCCTAATTAATGAGCACTACTCTTATTCAAACTACTCATTTCCTTGAGACTTGATAGTGACATCTTGGGCAAGCTCTCTCTCCATACATTCCCTCAGTTTGATGTAGATAAATGCCCAACATCATCTGACGTTGCACTTACCTGTCACAGAACTTTGCTACAGTGGAGGTCTGAAATAAAACAACGTTCATGGAAGCCGTTTTGAGATGGGTTTAGCATGGTTAATTCTTTCCTTAGAGTGTTATACAAAATCAATACGGATTTTCAACCATAATAATTTTGGTCGATGGATGGCACACACCATTAATATAGGAATTGATAGAGTCCTATAAATACTTTATAATCTCTTTAAAGACTTGTCTAATATGCTGGTAAAATGGCTAAGATAATGGTATGAGTAATTTCTTTAAAAAATGTGTACTATAAACACCTATTTTGAACATTTTACTTATAGCTTGGCAATGGACTGATTTCTTTTGCCAAATGTCCTTTAATTACTCACTCTACAGACATTTTAAGACTCTAATCCATGTGGATCTTACATATTTACTTGCAATACTGAAGAATGAAATAAGTATTTCAAGGATCCATTTAAATAATATTTCCACTGAACGGCACAGTACAATGTAACATCAGTATGGGCCATGGCTCAAGGCCTAAGGGAGTCAAGCACACAGCTGTGGAAACACCAATATTAAAATTCCTAGGGGTGCTGGAGGGGAGTCTGGAGAGACTAGTTGATTTAACATCCTCTTTTATTGCTCCATGGAAGATGAAAGACGAGGTTATATTAAAGTACAGAGTAGAAACCAGTAGGGAATGAGACTCTGCCTCTTCAACAATAGTCAGTGAAGGAAAGTCAACCGAGATAATGACAATTTCTGAATTGTGTGTTATTTAATGCTAATAACAGGAGTTGCAGACCATGCATATGCATATTCTTAAATTTTTATATTCTTGAGAATGCATTCAGGAAAGTATGAAGCATATAAACAATAGAGCAATATTTCCTGAAATCAATTCACTTAGAGAACTTGTGGAAAGGTGTACAAACGGAAACATTACTTAAGATATCCCAAAAATATCTGACATCTGGGTCAGAGAATCCTAGGGGTTGGGGCCCAGATACCTGAGTTTTTTTTAAAGCTCCCACTGCAGAGAATCACTGTTGTGTGTGAAGATAGCTTTCCCCAGTTGTGGATCTGAAAGGAAATGAGTTGCATTGTGTTCTCAACTTTAACTTTCAGAGTTTGCTCATTATAGTTCATATTAGTGAGAACATGCAGTATTTGTCCTTTTATCTCTGGCTTATTTAGCTCAATGTCCTAAAGGTTCATTTACATTGTTGCATGCCTCATGACTATTCCTCTTTACAGCTCCATAATATTCCATCATATGTATATAACAGTTTGTTTACCCACCCATCAGTTGATGGAAAATGTGGGCTGTTTCTTTCTATTGACAATCATGAATAATGCTGCTATAAGCATTGATGTGAAAATGTATGTTCATGTACCTGCTTTCAGTTCTTCCAAGTACATACATGCCGAGTCAATGGAATTGCTGGTTCATATGGAAATTCTATACTTAACTTCCTGAGGAACCACCAAACTACCTTCCAGAGTGGTTACACCATTCTACACTACCACCAACAGTGAATAAATTGTAACTCTTTCTCCACCTCCTCACCAGCACTTGTAGTTTTTGTTTGTTTGTTTTTTTGTTAATTAAAAAAAATAGCCATTCTAGTAGGTGTAAATATCTCATTGTAGTTTTTATTTTCATTTCCCCAATAGCTAGTGACATTGAGTTTCTTTTCATATGCTTGTGAGTCAATTTTCTTTCTTCTTTGGAAGAGTGTCTGCCATGTCTCTTGCCCATTTTTCAATTGGGTCATTTGTCTTTTTGTTCTTGAGTTGTAGAATTTCTTCATATATTCTGGATATTAAACACTTATCCAATATAGGATTTCCAAATATTGTCTCCCATTGAGTAGCCTGTCTCTCTATGTTCCTGACAAAGTCCTTTGGTGTGCAAAAGTATTCAATTTCAAGGGGATCCCATTTATGTATTCTTTCATTGCTTCCATGTCAGGTGGAAGGTCTAGGAAACTACTACCTACCACAACATCTTTAAGATATTTCCCTACATTTTCTTCTAAAAGTTTTATGGTCTTAACTATAATGCTTGGGTCTTTGATCTATTTTGATTTTTGTGGAAGGTGTGAAATAGGGGTCCTCTTTCATTCCTTTGTATATGAATGTCCAGTTTTCCTAGCACCATTTGTTAAGGAGTCTATTCTTTCCCAATTGAGTGGACATGACAGCCTTATCAAATATCAATTAGCCATAGATTTAATAGTCTGTTTCTGATCTCTGAATTTGTCCATCTTTATGTCAGTACCTTACTGTTTTGACCCTGTAGCGTTGTAATATGCTTTAAAGTCAGAAAATGTGCTTCCTACATCTTCACTCTTCTTTTTTCAAAATGCATTTGGCTACTGGGTGCCATTTACCTTCCAAATAAATTTGGTAATTTGCTTTTCCATTTCTACAAGGAAGGCTGTTGGAATTTTATTGGGATTGAATTGAATATGTAAATAAATTTAGATAGAATTGACATCTTAATGATATTAGATGTATCCATGAACATGGAGTCCAATCCATGAACATGGATTTCTTTTTTTTTTTAATTTGATTTCCTCCTGAGATCACTCATTACTAGTGTTTGGAAACACTACTAATTTTTCCATGTTGATCTTGTATCGTGCCACTTTGCTGAACTTGTTTATTAGTTCTAGTAGCTTTGTTGTCATTTGGGGGGGGAGACTTTTACTATAGAAGATCATGTCATCTGCAAATAGTGGAAGTTTTGTTTTTTCCTTCCCAATTTGGACGGGTTTGATTTATTTTTCCTGCCTATCTTCTGTAGCTAGAACTTCTAGCACAATGTTGAATAACAGTGGTGCCAGTGGGCATCCGTGTCTCATTCTAGATTTTAGATGGAAAGTTTTCAATCTTTCCTCTTTGAGTATGATGTTAGCTGTGGGTTTTTCATATATGCCCTTTATCACGTTGAGGAAGTTTTCTTCTACTTCCACCTTTCAAAGTGTTTTTACCAAGAAAGGATACTGGATTTGGTCAAATGCTTTTTCTGCATCAATGAGATGATCATATGATTTTTCCCCTTCATTTTGTTAATATGGGTGTATTACATTAATTGGCTTGCATTGAACTACCCTTGTTTTATATAATAAATATAATTATTTTCATGTGCTATTGTATTTGATTTCCTTGAATATTTTTGCATCTGTACATCTTTAAAAAATTGTAATTTTCTTTTCTTGTAGTGCGTTTATCTATCTTTATTTGGATGATTTTAGCTTCATCAAATGAGTAAGGTAATTTTCCCTTCTCGTCCATTTTTTTTTTTTTTTTTTTTTTTTTTTTTTTTTTTTTTTAAAGGAAAGACAGAGAGAAGGAAGGAAGGAAGGAAGAAAGGGAAACATTTTTAAACATTTTCTTGTTTTATTGTATTCTGTTTCTCCGTTTTTGTTACATGGGCTGGGGCCGGGAATCGAACCGAGGTCCTCCGGCATAGCAGGCAAGCACTTTGCCCGCTGAGCCACCGCGGCCCGCCCGCTTCTCGTCCATTTTTTAACTGAGCAGGATTGGTGTTAATTCTTCTTGGGTTGATGGTAGAAGTTATCTTAAAAAAAAAAAAGCTTATCCTGGGTTTTTCTTTATTGGGAGGTTTTTAATGTCTGACTTGATCTCTTTAGTGTTTCTTGGAATTTGTCCATTTCATCTAGATTGCAAAATTTATTGATATGCAGTTGTTCATGGTATCCTCTTATGATCCTTCTTATTTCTGCACTGTCAATAGTAATGTCTCCCTTACCATTTCTGATATTTATTTATTTGCATTTTCTCTCTCCTTTTTCTTTGTCAGTCTTAATAGACTGACTTAATAGACTTTTTCAGTCTTAATAGACTGACAAAGAAAATCAATTAATTTTATTGAACCTCTCAAATAACTGACTTCTGGTTTTGTTGATTTCCTTTATTGTTTTTCATTCTTAATATATTCTCCTCTAATCTTTATTTCTTTCCTTCTGCTTGCTTTGGGGTTAGTTTGATGCTCTTCTAGTTATTCCAGGTGTGAAGTTAGGTCTTTGATTTTAGTTCTTTCTTTTATTTTAGTGTAAGTGTTTAGGGCTATAAATTTCCCTTTAAACATTGCCTTCACTGCATCCCACAAGTTTGGATACTTTTTCCTTGTTTCCATTCATCTCAAGATATTTTCTGATTTCTCCTGTAATTTCTTCTTTGATCCACTGCTTGTTTATGTGTGTTGTTTAGCCTCCATATATTTGTGAATTTACAGTTTTTCCACGTGTTGATGATTTTCAGCTTCATTCTTTTATGATTAGAGAAAGTGCTGTATAATTTTCCATCTTTTTCAAATTTATTGAGACCTTTTTTTGGCCCAACATGTAGTCTATCCTGTAGAATGATCTACTAGCTCTTGAGAAGAATGTATATCTTTAATGTTTTGTAGTGTATGATGGTTAAGTCCATGTGTCAGCTTGTCCAGGTGATAGTACCCAGTAGTATGGTAAAGCAAGCACTGGCCTAACATTACTGTGAGGACATTCATGGACTTAAATCATCAGTCAGTTGATTGCATTAATGGTTGATCACACCTATGATTAACTAACAGGAGTGTCTTCCACAGCGAGAGATGTTTAATCCTATCAATTGAAGGCTTTTAAAGGAGAGGTGATGACTTCAGTCAGAAGAGAGACTTACATCTTTACTTCAGCCAGCTTCTCCTGGAGAATTCATTGAAGACCTTCATCAGAGTGTGAGCCACAGCCTACCCTATGGAATGTGGACTCATACATCTCCACAGTTGTGTGAGACACTTTTATAAAATCTCATGCTTTGTACAGATATCTTCTGTTCTGTTTCCCTAGAGAACCCTGACTGATACAGGATGCAATGTTCTGTAATATCTATTAGGTATAATTCATTTATCATGTTGTTCAGGTTTTCCTTTTCCTTACTGATCTTCTGCTTTGATGTTCTGAATATTGATCAGAGTGGTGTGTTGATCTCTCCAACTGTTACTGAAGAGATGTCTATTTTTCCTTTCAGTGTTGCAAGTTTTGCCTCATGTGTTTTGGAACACCCTGGTGAAATGCATAGATATTAATGATTCATATTTCTTCTTGGTGGAGTGTCTCCTTTATTAATGTACTGTGTCCTTCTTTGTTTTTTATAGCAGTTTTGCACTTAGTCTATTTTTTCCAATATTATGTAGCTACCTGTTCTAGTTTGCTAGCTGCCGGAATGCAACACACCAGAGACGTATTGGTTTTTTTTTTTTTTTTTTTTTAAGGAAAGACAGAGAGAAGGAAGGAAGGATAGAAGGAAGGAAGGAAGGAAGAAAGGGAAACATTTTTAAACATTTTCTTGTTTTATTGTATTCTGTTTCTCCGTTTTTGTTACATGGGCTGGGGCCGGGAATCGAACCGAGGTCCTCCGGCATAGCAGGCAAGCACTTTGCCCGCTGAGCCACCGCGGCCCACCCGACGTATTGGTTTTTAATAAAAGGAGATTTATTTTGTTAGTTCTTCAGAGGAAAGGCAGCTAACTTTCCACTGAGGGGCTTTCTTACGTGGGAAGGCACAGGATGGTCTCTGCTGGTCTTCTCTCCAGGCCCCTGGGTTCCAACAACTTCCCCTGGGATGACTTCTTTCTGTATCTCCAAAGGCCTGAGCTGAGCTGTGAGTGCTGAGATGAGGAATGCAGAGCTGCTTAGGCTGTGCTATGTTGTGCTATCTCATTTAAGCACCAGCCAATTAAGTCTAACGTCATTCATTGTGGCAGGCATGCCTCCTAGCCTACTGCAGATGTAAATCAGCAACAGATGAGGTTCACGTACCATTGGCTCATGTCCACAGCAACAGAACTAGGTGCCTTCACCTGGCCAAGTTGACAACTGAATCTAACTACCACACTACCCCAGCTGTTCTTTGGTTACTGTTAGCGTGGAATCTTTTTTTCAGTCTTTCACTTTCAACCTATTGTGTCTTAAGATCTAAGGTGAGTCTCTTGAAGACAAGCTATAGTTGGATCATAGTTTTTTATCCATTCTACCAATCTATATCTTTCCCTGGGAAGTTTGATCCATTGATATCCAATGTTATTATTGTAAAGACTATACTTCAATCATTTTGTCCTTTGGTTTTTATGTCATATCTTTGTTTTCTTTTGCTTCTAGTTTTACTCTTCTAGTTACCTTTACTGATAATTTTCTCTTATATACTCTACTCCAAGCCTTGCTTTCCTGTCTTTTTCTTTCAGCCTGCAGAACTCCTGTTAGTTATTTTTGTAAGGCAGATCTCTGTTTGAGTAACTCAGTTTCCATTTTTCTGTATTTTAAACTCACCCTCATTTTTGAAAGGCAGTTTTGCCAAATAAAGAATTCATTGCTGGAAGTTTTTCTCCTTCTGTACTTTAAAGATATCATACCATTGCCTTCTTATTTCCATGGCTTCTGTTGAGAAATTGGTACTTATTTTTTGCAGTTCTCTTATATATGATCAATCACTTTTCTCTTGATGCTTTCAGGATTCTCTTTTTATCTTGGGCATTTGACATTTAATTATTATGTGTCCTCAAGTATGTCTTTAGGATTTATTCTGTTTGCAATATGTTGTACTTCTTGAACTGGCATATTTTTGTCTCCATGAGATTGGGGGAAATTTCTTCAAATATTCTTTCTCTGCCTTTCTTTTATAAAGTGGATTTATTAAGTTGCAAGTTTACAGTTCTAAAGCCATAAAAGTGTCCAAACTAAGGCATCTAGATAAGATACCTTGACTCTATGCCCAATGTCTGTCAAATGGGAAGGCTTGTGACTGGTGTCTGCTGCTCCTTGTTCTGGTCCCATTGCTTCCAGCTTCTGATGCCAGTGGTTCCCTCTCTAAGCATCTGTGGGCCTTCACTTAGCTGCTCTGGGACACAACTCTGGGTTCTGGCTTGCTTAGTATCCCATGGGAAGCACATGACAATGTCTGCTAGACTCTGCATCTTCAAATGTCTGCATCTAGATGTCTGCTCTCTCTGTTGACATTCCAGTCATCTCCATATGTCTGCCTATCTGTCAGCTCTGAAGCAATTGTTCTCCAAGTGTCTCCCTTCTTAAAGGCACCAGTAAACTAATCAAGGCCCACCTTAAATCGGCAGAGTCACATCTCTATTTAATAAAAAGGCCGCACCACAATTGGGCACACCACATCTCCACAGAGATAATCTCAATCAAAAGGTTGTGACAGCACTTGAGTGGGTCAGTCTCCATGGAAACAATTTAATCAAAGGTTTCCACCCTGCAATACTGAATAGGGATTAAAGGACATGGCTTTTCTGGGGTACACAACACCTTTAAATCAGCATACCCATGATGCATATGTTTGGGTGCTTCATTCCTTTATTCAGTTTTCTGAGATCCTGCTCACCTTTTTCCATTCTTTTCTCTATTTGTTCTTCTGTCTGTGAGATTTTGATTTTCTTTTCTTCTAGATCACTGATTTTTCTTCTGCCTCTTCAAATCTGCTTTTGTATGCCTCTGGTGTATTTTTAATCTTTTCTATTGTGCCATTCATTTCCATAATCTTTGTTATGTTTCTTTTCATACTTGCAAATTATTCGTTATATTCACCTAATGTCTTCTTAATATATTTTATCTCTTTTGCCAAATTTTTCTTTTTGTCTTTGAATTGATTAAATTTGTTGGAATGTCTTTGATTAGTTCCAAATTCTTTTGTCTCCCCCAAAGTTTTAATTTGTTCCTTTGACTGGACCATATATGCCTTTTTCTTATTATGGCTTGTAAGTTTTGGCTGATGTCTAAGCATCTGATTATCTTAATAATTTTACTCTGAAGGTCAGTTTCTTTCTTGTCTAGGGTTTTATTGTTGATTGCCTTTGTTCTAAGATTCTTCTTTCACAGTTGTTACAACTTATTCTAGACCTTTAGAATACCCCATGTTTAACTGATCAGATTTTTTCTGCTCTTCATCTGATTTTAGCCCTTGATATGTGGTACAGTTTTTAAGATTGCACTATTTGTGCAATTGTTTCATCCTAGAAGACAGCTTCCTTTCTTCTGTTCCTTCTCCAGGAATCTTGATATGTTCTGTATGTTTTTGTTTTTCCTATATAGTTTCTTTTTTTTTTTGTATTTCAGGTGCAGCTTCATTCAGTGTTCTAAACTGAATTACATTACACTTAGGTATTATTGTGCTGTCCATTTTTGAGTTTTTGTATCTAGTCCTGTTGCACAGTCTGTATCCCTTCAGCTCCAATTACCCATTATCTTACCCTGTTTCTAACTCCTGCTGGTCTCTGTTACCAATGATATATTCCAAGCTGATTCTCGAATGTCGGTTCACATCAGTGGGACCTTACAGTATTTGTCCTTTAGTTTTGGGCTAGACTCACTCAGCATAATGTTCTCTAGGTCCATCCATGTTATTACATGCTTCATAAGTTTAGTCTGTCTTAAAGCTGCATAATATTCCATCGTAGGTATACGCCACAGTTTGTTTAGCCACTCGTCTGTTGATGAACATTTTGGCTGTTTCCATCTCTTTGCAATTGTAGATAATGCTGCTATAAACACTGGTGTGCAAATGTCCGTCTGTGTCTTTGCCCTTAAGTCCCTTGAGTAGATACCTAGCAGTGGTATTGCTGGGTCGTAATCCATTCTGCCATTCTATGTCTTTTGATTGGGAAATTCAGTCCATTAACTTTTTTTTTTTTTAAAGGAAAGACAGAGAGAAGGAAGGAAGGAAGAAAGGGAAACATTTTTAAACATTTTCTTGTTTTATTGTATTCTGTTTCTCCGTTTTTGTTACATGGGCTGGGGCCGGGAATCGAACCGAGGTCCTCCGGCATAGCAGGCAAGCACTTTGCCCGCTGAGCCACCGCGGCCCGCCCCATTCCATTAACTTTTAGTATTATTACTGTTTGGATAATATTTTCCTCTACCATTTTGGCTTTTGTATTATATATATCATATCTGATTTTCCTTCTTTCTACACTTTACTCCATACCTCTCTCTTCTGTCTTTTCATATCTGACTCTAGTGCTCCCTTTAGTATTTCTTGCAGAGCTGGTCTCTTGGTCACAAATTCTCTCAGTGACTTTTTGTCTATAAATGTTTTAATTTCTCCTTCATTTTTGAAGGACAATTTTGCTGGATATAGGAGTCTTGGTTGGCAGTTTTTCTCTTTTAGTAATTTAAATATATCATCCCACTGTCTTCTAGCTTCCATGGTTTCTGCTGAGAAATCTACACCTAGTCTTATTGGGTTTCCCTTGTATGTGACAGATTGTTTTTGTCTTGCTGCTTTCAAGATCCTCTCTTTCTCTTTGATCTCTGACATTCTAACTAGTAAGTGTCTTGGAGAACGCCTATTTGGGTCTATTCTCTTTGGGGTGCGCTGCACTTCTTGGATCTGCAAATTTAGGTCTTTCATAAGAGTTGGGAAATTTTCAGTGATAATTTCTTCCATTAGTTTTTCTCCTCCTTTTCCCTTCTCTTCTCCTTCTGGGACACCCATAACACGTATATTTGTGCGCTTCATATTGTCATTCAGTTCCCTGATCCCCTGCTCAAGTTTTTCCATTCTTTTCCCTATAGTTTCTGTTTCTTTTTTGAATTCAGATGTTCCATCCTCCAGTTCACTAATTGTAGCTTCTGTCTCTTTAGATCTACCATTGTAGGTATCCATTGTTTTTTCCATTTTTTCTTCTTTGTCCTTCACTCCCATAAGTTCTGTGATTTGTTTTTTCAGATTTTCTATTTCTTCTTTTTGTTCAGCCCATGTCTTCTTCATGTCCTCCCTCAATTTATTGATTTGGTTTTTGAGGAGTTTTTCCATTTCTGTTCGTATATTCAGCATTAGTTGTCTCAGCTCCTGTATCTCATTTGAACTATTGGTTTGTTCCTTTGACTGGGCCATATCTTCAATTTTCCGAGCATCATCCATTATTTTCTGCTGGTGTCTGGGCATTTGATCAGATTTCCCTGGGTGTGGGACCCAGCTGGTTGAAAGCTTTTTCTGTGGAATCTCTGGGCTCTGTTTTTCTTTTCCTGCCCAGTAGGTGGCGCTCGTGGCGCTGGTCTGTCTGCACGGCAGTCGGCCCAGGAAACCGTGCGTGGAGGCGGGGGTCGCTGGCCACCGCGGCTTGGGAGAGTGCCGGTCCTAATTGCCCAGCTGGCCCGAAACGCCAAGCGTGACGGGAGGGCCCCGCTATCCAACGTTCCCAGTCAGACCGGGGAGCCACGTGCGTGGAGGGGACCCCAGTCGCCAGCCGCCCCAGCCGGGAAAATGCGCGCCCCTCGGGTATCTCACCGCAGCAGATTCTCCCTGCCCGTTCAGCTGTTCCAGAATGGGGTACGCTGTCTTTTTGGTCTCTGTCGTGACTCCGGTAGCTGTTTCGTATTGTTTCTGTTTCTTTAGTTGCTTTTCTGGAGGAAGAACTAAGACCCGCGCGTCTTACTAAGCCGCCATCTTCTCCGGAAGTCTCTCCCTATATAGTTTCTTAACACTACATTAGTTGTCTATGGATGCTTCTATCTGGAGGGGAAATCCTGGGAGGAGGGTGTCCCCAGAGAGGGCTTTCCAAAATCAGCATTTACCAACCAAACAGACTGAGGACCATGAAGACAGCATAGGCTGGCTCCAAAGTGCTTTGGGGAGAGGTTCTAGAAAGACATCTAAAGACTTTTTGACAGTTCCCTGAAGCTGTGCCTTCCTGGCCTGCACAGAAGATAGCACACTTCAGCAAATTGTTCCCTGTAGCTTTAGGGGCACCATGTTTTTAAATCTCCATGGCCTCAGTGCCTATCATGGGTGCATTGAAATAGTAACTCGGAGCCAGTACCCAGTGATAGAAATTCAATAATCAAAAGCCATGATCAGTGATTGGCTGTGCCCCCACCCTATTCCACCCCATTCCATTCTTAGGGAAAATGATTTTACATCCCTTTCTGACAGCAGCACCTCACCAGGGGCCAAATCCTAAGGCAGCCTGCAGAAAGAGCGGAGGATGGTCACAGGGAGCTGCTGCATGGAGAAAGCCACTCACAGTTCTTTACTACCTCTGTCTTTTTCTGTTTCTTCTTACCTGGATGCTATATAATGTTCTTCTGACTTCCAAAGCCCCAGAATAGTTGTTTCAGACTGTTTCTGTTTGTTTACTAGCTGTTTCAGAGGAAAACATGATCTTCCTGGAGTTCCTCGAGCTTTTCATCATCCCAAGAAATTCCTCTTCATTCATTTCAATGGCAGAAAATATGGTCATAGTCAATTTTTTATTTGTTTCAGTCCTTTTATAAGCTAAAATTTGAAAAATCATCTGTTATTTTCTAGCAATCATTTAGTTTCAATTAATAGACTCCATTCTGCATTTTGTCAGAAAGCAGTCAGTTCTTAGTCATTTTAAGTTTGATTCAGGTCACTCTTCATCTTTCTTCCAGTTTGCAATAATACATGCATTGTTTTTGCTTAAGACCTTATCAGAAGTATCTCTAGAGTCCACATTTCTACCAATAGTCTCTTCAAAGCACTCTAGGGCTTCTCTATCAAGATACACTCTTCCAAGATCTTCCCCTTACCCATTTAAAAAGCTATAACAATGTGTTTGGTATTTGCAAACCACAGCACCCCACTTCTCTGGTTCCAAAATCTGTTTTAGTTTTTTAATACTGGCAGAAATGAAATATACCAAAAATAAGTTGGCTTTTATAAAGGGAATTTATTAAGTTACTAGTTTACAGTTTTAAGACCATAAAAATGTCCAAACTAAGGCATCCAGAGGAAGATACCTTGATTCAAGAAAGGGCTGATAATGTTTCGGTTTTCTCTGTCAGCTGGGAAGGCATATGATGATGTCTGAAAGCTTTCTTTCTCATCTTCTCATTTCAAACAGCTTCCCCAGGGGAATTTTCTTTCTGCATCTCCAAACATCTCTGTGTCAATTCTAAAGCTTTTTCCAAAATGGTTCCCTCTTAAAAGACTCAGTACGTGACCTAGCTTGAATGGGTAGAAAAATGTCTCCATGGAAACCACCTAATAAAAAGATCCCATCCAAAATTAGGTAGGTCACATCTCCATGGAAACAACTTAATCAAAAATATCTCACCCAACAATATTGAATGAGGATTAAAGAACATGGCTTTTCTGGGGTATAGCAGTTTTGAATTGGCGCACTAACAGTATTAAACAATGAACCTCCTTCCCTAATAGACTTATGTTTCTTCCTTAGTATGAAGAAATTTCTATAGACAACTCTCATGTAGCATTTACTTACACAACATAGACAAAAAATAAAAATCATATGTGATGAGATAGCCAAGAGATGATACTAAATTTTTCATGTACTTATTCCTGTCTCTCATATGTATCTTTCATTTTTTTCTTTTTCTTTCTTTTTTCCCTTCCTTTGTATATTCTTCTGATTGGTACTTTGTATAAATGTCTGGATTCAGAATTAGTAGATCAATGCTATGACCATCTTTATGGTTTCTGATACATTAAGTTACCCTCCAGAAATGTTTAAACTTCCATAGGCTATCGTTACTTTCAGAGTTAAAGTTAAGTGACTTTGCATGTTGGCATTTTGCCTCCCAGTGGAAAAGCTGCTTTTGTTAGGACTCAGTAAAATGATATACAGTAATCATTCATGCAGTATTGATGATTACCTTTGTTACATTAACCTACATCTAGCAATCTGTTTTGGGAGAATCTATATAGTATACAGGGAGAGAGAGAGAAGTTTTTTGTCTTTGTATTTCATAAGAAAATACAAACATTATTAATATTGTTTAAAAGAAACATGTATAACTAAGCTCTACAACTTCAACCTGTACTTTCAGCTCCTGAAATTATTCCAGAACCTTATATCTATAGTCACACAGAAATTCCATTACTCTGGAAGCAAGCTGTCTCCTTTGCTTTCTGCTCAAGTTGTTTATACCTCCTGGGGTGCTTTTGCTCTTTCCCTTTCTTCTAACACTATTTGAAGCCCTTCTTTTCCTATTCCGTGCTTAATTTAAATCCATCTTCTTCCTAAGGCCTTCCAAGAGATCCTTCTTCGGCGATTTAGAATCAGCTATTACCTGTTCTGCTCTGCTTCCCGTAGTACATTTCTCAAGCCCAACTAAATATTGCCTTTTCAAAGTGTCTCATAACTACATTGTGGCTTACCCAGTAAAGCAGATTATAAATTATTCATCTTCATATTCACAATATTGCCTATCCCAGAGCTTTGCATATAGTAAATGTTCAATAGCTAGTAATTGAATCACATTGAAATGACATAGGACATAATGTCTTTCAGGCAAAACCCATCCCTTTATGTCTCCGTCTGTCATGTCAGGCTTGGAAAATAATTCCATATTGTAATATAGGAAGGTGAAAGAAATTTTACATTGAGAACCCATGGAAGCATGCATTCCCAGATCCTCACATCATCCCTCTGATGGGCACATGGTGGATGCTGCAGCTTGGCCTCCAGCTATGTGAGTGTGTGTGCTGGCTGAGGGACTCAGCCCTTGATTTCTTTGCCATCCCATAGTGGAATACTGAGAACTACCCCATCAGTGGGATGATACACTTGCCACTGGGAAGTCTGGATTTTGGGCACCAGCTATTAACAAGTTATTTGGGAATGTCAGTTGCCCATAATGAAAACACTTGGGACTGTGGGATGGTATGGACCCTCATGCTGGGGCGAAGAAGGAAGAAACTAGCCCCTTGGAAAGCTGTTTTTAGATGCAGCTTTCCCACTGAGGGATGGGGAGGAGCATTCCAATCCTGGAGAGAAGCTCTCCCATCCCCTCCCCACCATCCAAGCAGATTCCTTGTCCAGGCAACCCAGAGTTAAGTGTCAGGGCACTGTGAGATAAATCTTCTTGCTTTACTATCACATGTTCTCCTTCATGATGATGACTTTGAAGTAAACACCAAATTACCTTCAGCAGCTTCGCTTACACGTCTATGATTTGTTTTTCCTATAAATATTTAAGTGCTATTACATTTTAGTTATTGTGGTAAGTGAAAGAGAAGCAAAAATAAAGAAAATAGTCTCTGCCCATGCCCAGGGGAGGTCTGTGCTGAAGTAATTTCAGAAAGCAATTTTGAAATTATATATAATCCTACTTTGGGCACGAAATTTGAGGGTTTTTTTTTAGTAAAGCTTATTAGCCAAATTATTAAAATGGAGAATAAGACCAGTTATTATAGATAAGGCAGAAATATTATAGGCACTAATTATGCTAAATAGCCATCTCTACGAATATAGTCCATCTTTTCTTATACTTTCTTCTTAACCACAAAGTCCTTTAACTTTTAATTCATACCCCTTCTACCTGGGAAGCCACTATATAAACTGATGGTAGTTATGTGGATAGCTAGTCATTTCTGAAATGAAAACCAAAATCTTGAAGCATCTTCACTCATGTCATATTCATATAAGAGTTTTTCTGGATTTCTAGGAATTAAAATTGAGCTGCAGGAAGAAAACTCCCTTGTGGTAATAAAAACTAATATACTACAGAATGTTACAGTGATATGGTTTTACCCTAACTGTGGGAAACACATTGTTTTGTTTTGCTACGGCTGCTGGAAAGCAGTATACCAGAAATGGAATGGCTTTCAAAAAGGGAATTTTGTAAGTTGCAAGTTTGCAGTTCTAAGCCTATAAAATGTCCAAACTAAGGCATCCAGTAAAAGATACCTTAATTCAAGAAAGGCTGATGGGTCTGGAATACCTCTGTCAGCTAGGAAGGCATGTGATGGCCATCTGCTGGGGTCTTTGGTTTCTGGTTTCAAACAGCTTCTTGGGGGAGTTTTTTTTCTTCATCTCCATATATCTCTGGCTGTGTGGGCTTGGTCACTTCTGCTATCCAAGTGACTGCATCTGAAGTTTCTCCAAAATGTTTCCCCTCTTAAAAGACTCCAATAAACTAATCAAGACTCACCCTGAATGGGCAGAGTCACATCTCATCTAATTAAAATGTGACATCCACAATTGGGCATGTCACATCTCCATGAAGATTATCTAATCAAAAATCCTACCCTACAATATTGAATCAGAATTAAAAGAAATGCCTGTCCTCCCCACAAGACTGAATCAGGATTAAAACTTTTCTGGGGTGCATAATACTTTCAAGCCACACACATTCTATAGTTCTGGTGTTGCTGCCCTGCAAACTCTCAATGGTACCAGTCCCAGCTGCTCTGCTCCCCTTTAAAAACTCTCTTCTATTGAGGTATGAGGGTTCCACATCTTCAGGAGTTCTTGAGAGTCATCTAAAGAGCTAATTCAAGCCCTGTTGCACTCTGGGTAGCACAAACTAACCCTTTTCTATAGGCATGCAACAAATACTTCTCTTTTGATTATTCCTGGGATAGATTCATTAAAGAAGGGGAAAAAATTGCTAAGATAACTTGGGCACCTTAAGGACAAACAAAGCACTAAACAGTACTCTTGTTGTCAGGATAGAGAGGGTAAGTTTACAACTGTGCTTAGTGGACTTAGTACTTTTTATTTTAAAAAAATTAGAAAAGAATGTAGTTCCTAAGACTATCCCACAACTTCCCAGTATTTCTGGGTGGCTTTGAAACATACTGACTAGTACTCTCCTAAGAGGCATGTGAAACAATCTGTCACAATCTGGAATATAAAGGCAGAATTGTTATCTTAGATACATTCAAATTTATTGACCCTATAGACTTTTATAAATGTAAGAAGATGAGGAAAATAGTGTGCTGATATTACCAAAGTTTGCAGTTGATGTTTTTATCCAAAGATATTGAAGTTCTTTTTTTGTTGTTTCTGCTTTCTTCCACAACTGTTCCTCTCCCTCCTGGTGGTGGTGGAGATGACTTTGCTTATTAAAATTAGTTCATGTCAGTGAGGTCGTACAATATTTGTCCTTTTGTGTGTGGCTTATTTCACACAACATGATGCCTTCAGGATTCATCCATATTAGCACATGTATCAGAACTGCATTTCTTTTTATGGCTGAATGATATACCATTGTATGTATAAACCGTATTTCACTTATCCACTTAATAAAACACTTGGATTGCTTCCATCTTTTTTGTGAATAATACTGTATCATTGTGAATAATACTGCTATGAACATTGTTACGCAGATCTGTATTTAAGAACCTGATTTCAAATCTTTTGGGTATATACCTAGAAGTAGGATTACTGGGTTATATGGTATTTCCATACAGTTTTGAAGGACAGTTTGGCTGGGTACAGAATTCTCAGCTGAAGTCTTTCTCTTTCAGTTTCTTAAATATATCATACCACTGCCTTCTCACCTCCATAATGCCTGTTAAGTAGTCCAAACTTAGTCTTATATGGCTTGCCTTATATGAGGTTAATCACTTTTCTTTTGCTGCTTTCAAGACTTTCTGTTTCTCTTCAGCATTTGATAGTCTATTTGTATGTATCTTGGAATGGGACTATTTGGACTTATTCAATTTGATGTTTTTTGGACTTCTTTGATTTGTGCATTTATGTATTTTATAAGGGTTGGGAAGTTTCCCCAATTAGCTCCTCGAAGTATCTTCCTAGACTTTTACTTTTTTTTTCTCATTCTAGAATGCCAATGATCCTTATATTTGTGTACTTCATACTGTCCATCATTTACCTGAGAGCCAATTCAAAATTTTTCCTTCTTTTTTCCATTTATTCTTTTGCTCATTCAAATTCAGTTGCCCTGTCCTCTAGTTCACTTATTGTTTCTTCTGCCTCTTCAAGTCTGCTGTTGTGTGTCTAGTAAATTTTTAATTTAACACACAGTATCTTTGATTTCCATAAGAGCTGCTATTTTTTTATTCTTTCAAATTCTTTGTTTTTCTAGTATCTTCTTGATATATTTTATGTCTTTAGTCAACCCATTGAACTTATTTAGGAGATTTGCATGAACACGTTTGATTAGTTCTTCCAAATTCAGCATCTTCTCTGGTATTTTTTTCATATTAAGCATTTTTATCATAAAATATAACATATACACAAAACAATAAATTTCAAAGGACATTATAACAGGTAGTTATAGAACAGAGTTTGGTATGGGTTATAGTTCCACAATTTTAGTTTTTTTGTCTAGTTGCTTCAAGACACTGGAGACTAGAAGAGATGTCAATGACCCAGCAGTCATGCTCATTTGTTAAATCCTATCTTCTTTGTTATAACTCCTCCTTCTCCTTTGATCCTTCTCTCAATCTTTAGGGGTATTTGAGCAATGAGCATTCTAACCTTCTCATGTTGGAAAGGGGTGTCTATAATATGGTATAGGGGGATGGATATTCTTGGAGAGACTACCTCCTCCAGGTTTCAGAACTTCTGTCCTAGGAACCTATCTGGAGGTTGTAGGTTTCTGGAAAGTAATCTTACTATGTAAAACTTTTGTACAGTTTCATATAAAGCCCTAGATGTTCCTTAAGGTTAACAGGAATAGTTTTGTTTGGGGTTTGACAAACCATGGCAATTTGCAATATCTAACTACAGCTTGCTTAAGAGTAGCCTCAATAGCTTCTCAACTCTATTTGAACTCTCTTAGCTACTGATACCTTATTTTGTTATATTTCTTTTCTCCTTTTGGTCAGGAAATCATTGTCAACCTCCCTGGGAGTTCCCACATTGCCAGGGAAAGTTTCACCCCTGGATGCCATGTCCCGTGTTGGGGGGTGGGGGTGGGAGGGGTTCTCTGCTGTTTTAATTTGGTCATTTGGCTGGGCCATATTTTCTTACATCTTTATTTGCTTTGTGATTTTCTGCTGACTCTGAGGTTTTTGATTATCTTGATGAGGTAATTTTAAAAATTGATTTCCCTCACTCCTCTAAGATTTTTTAGTTGCTTATGTTTGCTTGGAAGGTCTCTCTTTGTGCTTTGTTTGCCTGTGATTCTCCCCAGCCAAGGCCAGGACTCATGCAGGTGATGCAACTCTCATTGAAGACCTGTTAAAAGCTAGGCAGAAAGGCAATTTGCCAGACTGCACTTCCTGGTCTCCCCAGCAGATAGTGCTCTTCAGCCACCTCTTTCCCTCAAGCCTGTCTCTCCCCAACTAAGTCAGCAGGCTTTGCTGGGACCCAACTGGGTGAAAATCCAAACAAGGCCACAGGTCTCAGTGCACGCTGAAAGCCATCAACCCTGTGTATGGGGTGGGGGGGGTAGTATGTACCTTCACAGAGAATCTGCTTGTGGTCATGATGGGGCTGGTGGTCCCCATGCTTCCATATGGAATGACCTTGGGCTAGAGGACTGAGTATTTCAACTTCCCATACCCACAGCCAGCCCAGGACCACCTGGCAGTGCAGCATGGCTCATTCCCTCATCCCTACCCCTCTGTCTGTGCGTGCCACGAGCACTTCAGGTCTCCATGGAGTGAAGGATAGAACCAGCAGGACCCAGGGGGTCTTTCACTGACCAATTGTCAAATCAGCTCTGCTTTGTGTCCCCTCTCCTCTTAAGTGGGATGGCCCCTCAATCTCTGCTAAAACCAGGTGCCCACAGCAGCCTGCCTTAGGGATGGGAGGTAAGTACTGTGTTCTGGCAGCATGATTTCTGTGCATAGGTAAATCAAGTCTGCGGGGTTCTGTGTTTCCCACTGGAATTCCTGGCTACAGAGCTGAGAGGAAAGATCTTTCAAGATGATATGAAGGTGGGGCCATGTCTCTCCCTCGGCATTTGCTCCAGCCTGTGCATTGCAGCCCGCCCCAGGTATGGTCACAATTGGGTAGATTCACCCAACCTCTCAATCATAATTTATACACTTTTTCATCCAGGTCCTCCCTATGTAATACAGAAGTCCCTCTTTGGTCACTCTACCCTGGAACCATTATCTCAGTTGCTTTTCTATCACTTCTCTAGTTGTTCCACAGAACAGAGGTCTGTAATAGGCTTTAAGACCAGGAAGTATGAGTCCCTCAACTTTGTTCTTCTTTTTCAAAGTGACTTTGACTATTTAGGGCTCCCTTAACTTCTATATAACTTTGATTATTAGGTTTTCCATTTCTGCAAAGAAAGCTTTTGAATTTTGATTGAAATCAGGATTGTGTTGAATCCGTAAATCACTTTGTTTAGAATTGACATCTCAGCCATATTTAGTCTTCCAATCCATGAACACAGAATTTCTATCCTTTTATTTTAGCAGTGCCTTGTAGTTTTCTGTGCATAAGTCTTTTACATCCTTGGTTAGATTTATTACTAGGTATTTGATTTGTAATCGTTATTGAAAGCAGAGTATTTTTTATTAATTGCCTTGTTCATTATTAATACATAGGAATGCTACTGATTTTTGCATGTTGACCTTGTAAACTACCATTTTACTGAATTAATTTATTAGTTTTAGTAACTTTGTGGCTTTTTCAGGATTTTTATATGTATAGGATCAAGTCCTTTGCAAATAGGGAAAGTTGGACTCCTTTCTTTCGAATTTTGATGCCTTCTATTTCTTTTTCTTGCCTAATTACTCTAGCTAGAATTCCTGGCTCAATGTTGAGTGACAGTGGTAACAATAGGCAACCTTGTCTTGTTCCAGATCTTGGAGGGAGATCTGTCAGTCTTTCACCATTGAGTATGACATTAGATGTGTGTTTTTTGTATATGCCCTTTCTCATATTGAGTAAATTCCCTTTTATTTCTAGTATTCTAAATGTATTTTATTAAGAAGTCATATTGAATTTTGTCAAATACCTTTTCTGCATCAGTTGAGATGATCATGTTTGTTCCCCTTTGTTCTGTTAATATGTTGTAATATATTTATTGATTTTCTTATCTTGAACCATCCTCACATACCTAGGATGAATTCCATTTGATCATGATGTATAACTCTTTTGATGTAGTATTGCATTAGAGTTTGCTATTATTTTGTTGAGGATTTTTGCATCTATTTTCATAAGGGATATTGGTCTGTAGTTTTCTTTTCTTGTGCTATCTTAATCTGGTTTTGGTATGAGGGTGATGTTGGCCTCATAGAATGAGTTAGAGACTGTTACTTCCCCATCAATTTTTTGGAAGACGTTGGGCACAATTCTTGTTAATTCTCCTTAAAGTGTTTGGTAAAATTCACCTTTGAAGCCATCTTGTCCTGGGATTTTCTTTTTGAGGAGGTTTTTCATCATAGATTCAATGTCTTTACTAGTTACCAGTTTGTTAAAATCTTCTATTTTTTTCTTGAGTCCATGTAAGTAGTTTGTGTGTTTCTAGGGAATTATCCATTTCATCTAGATTATCCAATTTGTTGTTATTCAGTCCATAGTATCTTCATATAATCCTTTTTATTTCAGTGGGATCCATAGTAATGTTCCCCTTTTCATTTCTGATTTTATTTATTTGTGTGTTCTTTCTTTTTTCTTTGTCAGTTTAGCTAAAAATTGTCCATTTTACTGATTTTTTTTAAAAACTGATTTTTGACATTGTTGATTCTATTTTTTATTCTTTATCTCATTTATCTAAAATTTAATCTTTATTTCCTTCCTTCTGCTCACTTAGGATTTAGATTGCTCTTGTTCTAGATCCTCTAGTTTTGAGGTAAGGTCACAGATTTGAGATCTTTTTTTTGGATGTAAGCATTTAGAACTATAAATTGCCCTCTCAGCAATATCTTTACTACATCTCATGAGTTTTGGTTTGTTTATTTTTATATGTCTCAGTACAAATAAATTTCCCTTGTGATTTCTTCTTTGGCCCATAGTTTTTTAAAGAGTTTATTGTTTATTTCCACATATTTGTGAATTTTTCCATTTCTCCTCAGTTATTGATTTCTACCTTCATTCTATTGTGGCTGTTACATAATTTCAATCTTTTAAAATGTACTGTGAATTGCTTTGTGGCCTAATATATGGCCTATCCTGCAGAGTTATCCATGCACAGTAGAGAAGAATATGCATTCTGTTCCTGTTGGGTGAAATGATGCATGTGTGTCAGTTAGCTGGTTTAGAGTATCCAAGTCCACTATTTCCTTATTGGTCTTTCTCAATATTCTATCCATTATTGAAAATGGCATGTTAATCTTCTACCATTAATGTAGAACTATCTATTTCTCCCTTTAAATATGTCAGTTTACTGCATATATGTTGGGGCTCTTTGCTAGGTGCATACATATTTATATTTGCCATGTTTTCTAGTTGAATTGACCCCTTTATCAGTATATAGTGACCATCTTTCATGCTCATAACAGTTTAAGTCTATTTCATCTGATATTAGTATGCTACTTTAGCTTTCTGATGGTTACTACTTGCATGGTATATTTTTTCCCATCCTTACACTTTCAACCTATTTATGTCTTTGAATTTAAGGAGAGTCTCTTGTAAATAGCATGCAGTTTGGTCATTTTTTTTTTATATGCATTAGCCAACTCTGCCTTTTGACTGGAGAGTTTAATCCGTTCACATTTGAAGTAACTACTGCTAGTTATTTTCATTTTACCATTTTGCTATTTTGTGTTGCATCATACCTTTTTTGACCCTCAATTCTTCTAAGACTCGCTTCCATATTTATTTGACTTTTTGTATTGTACCACATTTTGACCCTTCTCATTTTTTTCTGGATATGTTTTTTTTTTTTGTATATTTTTTGTGGTTACTACAGGAATAAAATTTAACATCCTAAGTCTATAAACAATCATATTTAATTAGATACCAATTTATCTTCAATAACATATATACACACACACACACACACACACACTGTTCTTATGTCCTTCCATCCTCCCACCTATTTTTGGTACTTGTTATAAGTTATATCTTTATACATTTATGTCCATGTCCAAAATCATCAATTTATCCTACTTTTTATGCATTTGATTTAAGCATCTGTATGAAACAAGAAGTGGAGTTACATAACAAAAAATACAACGGTACTGACATTTATAATTTACCCATATGGTTATCTTTACTAGAGTTCTTTATCTGTTTATACTGTTTTGATCCACTGTCTAATGCCCTTTCCTTTCAGTCTGAAGAACTCCCCTTTAGCATTACTTATAGAACATCTAGCTGTGACAAATTCCCTCAGCTTTTGTTTATCTGGGAATATCTTAACCTCTCCCTCATTTTTAAAAAGAAAGTTTTGTCAATATAAAATTCCTGGTTGACAGTCTTTTTTCACCATGTTAAATATTTCATACCACTGTCTTCTTGCCTCCATTATTTCTGATGAGAAATCAACACTTCAATCTTATTGGGATTCCCTTGTACATAATTCATTCCTTTTCTCTTGCAATTTTTACAACTTTCTCCTACTCCTTGGGTAATTTGATTACTCTGTGTCTAAGCATGGTTCTCTTTGAATTTATTCTTTTTTGGGGGTTGGTAGGCTTCTTGATTGTGGATACTCATGTCTTTCATTAAATCTGGAAAATTTTCTGCCATTATTTCTATGAATATTCCTTTTTCCCCTTTCTTTTTTTCTTCTCCTTCTGGGACTATGATAATGCATATATTGGTACACTTGATGGCATGCCACAGGTCTCTTAGCTCCCATTCATTCTTTTATCTTTCTAATCTTCAGCCTGAGTCACTTCAGTTCTCTTGTCTTCAAGTTCCCTGATTCATCCTTCTGCCAGCTCCAATCTGCTGTTGAAACCCTCCTGGGAATTTTTCATTTCATTTTCTCTGTTCCTCAGCTCCAGTATTTCTCTGAAAAGGCTGCTATATTGTTCATTCATTGTTTGCTTCATATCCTTAGTTCTTTCTCCATATCTTATTTTACCTCCTTCAGCATATTGAGGATCATTATGTTAAACTCTGTCTGGTAAGTCCAAAGTCTGGTCCTCTTCATGGATGGTTTCTCGATTTTTATCTTGTTCCTTTGGATTGGGCATTTCTTCCTTTTATGTTTGATTTGTAATCTTTTATACACTGTACATTTTAATATTTTAAACTGTGAACTCTGGGACTTAGTCCCTGGGCTGTCCCTTAAGTTAGTATCAACCTGGTGATATGAGAGAGATTTTGTTCAATGCGAGGAGCTAATCAAAACAAAACAAATAAACCCAAAAAGCAAAAAGTACCCTTCATTCTCTTGGTAAATTGACTGTGATTTGGCTCTGAGTCTCTTTCACAGCTTAGCCCTCCAACAAGATCGGCCTTAGGCAAATGGGAAGTCAGGTTCCTCTGTGTCTTATCTGACCCTGCTTCTCCTCCTGGGTCTGTGCTGGCCAGAAGATTAAGAAATCCCACCCGACACCCCCCCCCCCCCCTGTATACAGACCACAGGGGTTTGGGTGAATACCCATCTACTTCCTTTGCAGCAGGTACCCCCCCTCCCCACCCCCATCCTGGGTGCTGTTTCAAGTGGCTTAATGCAGGTAGTTGTTTACCTTGGACCATTTCAACTTAATTGTCTTTCCTACTGCCCCAGCTGTCTGCAAGGGGCTTCTCTACCCTTAGGACAAATTCTGGGAGTGCAAGGCTCAGACACATTCTCAGACTCTACCCAACAGACTGGAACTAACATACAAGTACCCCAGAATGCACACAGGGCCACTCTGCTCCCACTAGTACAGGGCCAAGGACCCACCATGGAAGTATACACTGGTTCTACCCTGTTCTGTGAAGAGGGTGGAAAGGGGCCAGCAAGGGACCAGCATCTTCTTCTATAGCTTTTGAAGCTGTGTTTTCTTAACTCAGCACTTATTCAGTTAATTCAGTCCTTTAATTCTTTTCTGAAGTTTTGAGGAAGGTGACTGTCTTTAAGAATCTTCTGCACCTTTGCCTAAGGGCTTAGAACAGTGGCTGCCCTCAGAGCAGGTGCCCAGTGATCTGAAGTGGGTGATCAGAGGTAGAGCTCTGGGATCAGACTACACATCCCCAGAGTTTGGGTGGCTATTTCTGTGTCCCCGCCCTGGCACCAACAGACTGTGCAGGGAGCTGGAGCTCTGGCCCCTACTGCCATCAGCCCTGAAGCTGGGGAAGCACGGATGTGGCTGCTGCAGTGAGGATGAAACGTGCTGGTCTTTATTACAGTTTTCCAGCCTCTTCTCCCAGCTCCTCCATGGTCCTGCACCATGTTCCTCTAGACTTGGGAGTTTCAAGGTGTTGACTCAGATAGTTAACTTCCAGTTCAATAGTTGTCTTGGGGAGGGACTGATTCCTGGAGCTTCCTACCTCTGTCACTGTCCCATAGTCTGAGAGGTTCTTTATAATACACCAGCTCATTAATCTTCATAGACTAGTTACCACTTTAAAAAGAAGAGATAAATTGTAAATTATGATGCATTCACATTTCTTTTCAGGCAGTTTCTTCTAGATTCACTGCTTTTTACTTAAATTGAATCAACATAATAAGAACTGAAAAAAAGTACACTGACTAAATCAATTCAATCTCTTTTCACAAAGAGAAAAGCATGTTCTATATTAGTAAGTGTTCTCCAGAAAAATAGCACCAATAAGATATAAATATGCATATGTGTATAAATAATGTAAATATAATAAATGAGGTTTATTGTAGGAATTGGCACACACAACTATGGGGATTGGTAAGTCTGGTAAGGCAGGCCACAAACTGGAAGAAGCTGTTGATGAAGGAGCTGGCTGGCTGACGTAGGGTATAAATTGTTCTTTCTGATGCCGAAATCATCAGTTCTCACTTTTAGGATTTGGGTTGGATGAGCCATTCCTCATTCCTAAATGCAACTCCTTTGTTGATTATAGATTTAATCGCCCATAGATGCAATCAGCTGACTAACTTTAAATCTTTGGAATGGCCTCATAGTAGCAATCATGCAGTACTTGCTTGGCCTAACAACCAGACCCCATAACCTACCCGGGTGACACATATACTGAATCATCACAATAGACCCCTTGTCAACTTGGCACTGATGCACAGCTCCTTAAACCATGCTTAATCTCTAAATAAAAACAATAACAGTTATATTTTCACAATACATAATTAAACTGACCTTATACTCATTAACCGTTTCCCCAGAAGAAGGTACAAATCCTTGGGTGATATTCTTAAACTTGATATCTTGTACTAACTTTATATTGTAATATTTAAGTTACAACTTTTATTATTTGGTAAGGGGATAAGATAGGGAAGATTTTGGTTTTGATAGAGGATGGTGGTTGGTTCATTTGTATCAAGTGTCAGCAAACAAAGCTTTGCTGAGTGCTGTTTGCAGGGGCAGCAGAGATTGCAGAGGCTGATGTAAGGCATGTTCTGTCACCACACAAGGGCACCTGAGATCACTGCTTCCTCGATAGCCACAGTGTCTGCAGTCCTGGGACGATATATTAAAATGTGCTTGCACGGGGTTTGGAGCCAGAAAAATTTGGGTTAACCAGCTAAGTGACCTTTTACAAGTTAGTACTTATCTGGGTCTCAGTTATTTCAGAGGTAAAATGAGGGCAATTATAATATCTGCATCAGAAAATCTGTTAGGTTAATGCCAATTAAATACTTAGATTATCTTATAAAGTTCAAGAAATAGAAGCTATTATGTTGCATTGTGATTAAAAACTCTAGTAGAGGTCTGTAAGGGGTAGAGTACAAATTGAGAAAGTGAAAAACTGTCTTGGAGTTTGGCAAAGATTGCAAAGAATAAGATAACTGAGTTGACTTTTAAAAGTTGGTAAGACCCAGCACGCTAATCCTTAGGAGAAATCCAGTACAGTGATTAAAAAAATTAAAAGAGAAAGTAGAAATTAAATAAACCATAAGGTACAACTATATTACCTGAATTCATATTTTTTTACATTCATATATGTAAATCACTGAGCTAAGATGCTATGTGTGTCTTTTTCAACAAATATTAGTTCCATTTGTTTTTTTTTTCTTTTCCACTTAGTATGTGTGTAGTGGGGGGAGAGGGTCAAACAGCAGCATATGAAAGAGAAATAGGATTTCAGCAGCAGTGGAGGATGTGCCTCTCAGTGGTAGAAAAATCCTATTTAAAGGCCTAGAGGTAGGAAACATTTTCAAGAAATAAAGCTAGAATATAAGGCTAAAATAATAGGCAGCAGCCAGATAATGAAAGACTTACAATGCCAATTTAAAAATGACTATCAAATAAGAGAGAGAGGATACAGGAAACATCCCCCATTTGTATTGGTCCAGTGGATATGTGGAGATTAATGACCTATCAATCAAGGAGAAGTATGCTGTCATCATCAACTTCAGGAGAAGAATGTGTCCAATTTGAGATAGTAAACTGAAATGGAATTGCCTCCTCAATTATCAATCATTTTTCCCTGTTTTCATTTATGAATCATTTACCTGTCTACTTTTTGGGAGAATATAGGAAATACTGTTTTTGTATAGAACATCATTTTACAGACAAAATGCTTTTTTAAAAATGCTGTGAATTACATAATGATTATTATCTGAAAGAATTTATTATATGAATATGTATTTACAGAAATATTGACTTTTAAAAAGTCAATTTTTCAGATAATGAATTAATTATATTCTTTAAGTCTTTATACAAGGAGATCCATAGGAGAGTAAAATTGATCTGGGTTGCAGTTCATACAAATAATTTTAGTCTATAATATAATATCATTGGCCATTTAGTTATAATTTTATGTGAAATATGATTTTGGATGTTATCCACATTTAAAACACTTCAGCATCAAATATTTATTGAAACTCTTCAACATTGAGACATTGTAGAAAAAAGCATATTTTAATGATGGATCTGAAGACACAGATCTTTTTGGTTAATTACTATGCTTTAAAGATTTACTAATATTTATCTTAATATCACAGCAATTTTTATGGTATTTGTAATCTGAATCTCTTAAAAGAAGGCAAAGAACCTTTGCACATTATACGTTAATTTAGGATTAACTCTCTGTAATCTGTTAGTAGCTCTGTAGCAGTGTATATGGTAGAAACTGCAGTGGATCTTGAGTCAGAAGAACTGGGTCTGTGACACATCTCACCATTTACTTGTGGCTTAGGCAAATCTCTGACCTCCATTTCCTTTTTTTGAATTAGCAGTTAATAATACCACCATGTAAAGGTTTTTGTTAGGGTTAACATATAAGATAACTACCTATTGCCTTCTGTGATGGATTGCTAAACAAACATAAGAAATTCAAATATATTTGCTATATAAATGAATTGGTTGCTTCCAGAATTAGGTTTCACAATAAGCATATATGACGAAACCCTGTTAAGAACATTTTCATGCATTTATCAACATCAACAGTTGTTACTATGAGTATTTTATTAACTGACTTGGGCATAAATGGAAGTATAAGACCATGTGCTATCTTTAAACTTAGGAAGAAGTGAAGTATTTCCATTTCAGAATTCTACCTTTTTGTCTTAGAAAATAGGCCCGGCTATTGACTAGCACCACATAAGAGTTTACATGACTATCACAACCTATTTTAAGAATATTTGAGCCTTTAGAATATAGCAAACTTACAACCTTGGGTACCCAGTCTTTAAAAGGACTATCTTGACTCATCAATTTACAAAATCCTCTGCTGTATAGATTGGGCAGACTGAGTGAATAATCTATAAACTATGTTATTAAACCTTGCTTAGATACTAGTCTTCAAGCTAACTAATCAAATTACATTTTGTCTTTTTTCTACCCTTTTTCTCATATTAAACAATTATCTATTTAAATGCATTTAAAAAGTAATAAACATTACTTTGCACCTTTGAATTATAAGCTTGGCTAATTTTTCTCCTACATGTAAAAAATAATGTGCCTAGATTCATAAACAATCAGTATCATTCCTTCAAAAGAACAGAGAATAGTGTTTGTTTAGTATCAGTGATTACTCCACAATACTGCTTCCATGAGTTTAATTTGATAGATATTGCATGACTCTCACATACTATACCAATTACTGTCAACATTACTTGAAATAAAACAATTTTTCTCAGAAGAGTGATGAAGGGAGAACAAACTCGCTGCGCCCTATTAGAGTTAAAAGTGAGCATTAGAACTGTGTAAGGAATTCATTATAACAAAGTGACATAATGATGGACACTATAATCTTCTGGGATTTTTTTTGAATATTTATATTGGCTATAAAATATGAGCTTAATCTTAATCTGTCAAAGTATGAAACTGTGAGCATTTGCTTAATTAACAACTAAATGTCATAATATGGACTGTACACTTGTTTGTTGTGAGTGTACAATTTTAGCTTTAGCAACTGTCCTAGATAATTTGCCCTAAATTCAATTAAAAACAACCTCCTAAAAAATCTGTAGGTTATTATTAGTTTATTAATTACCCCTCTGGGATGCTCTTGAAATGCATATTATAAACATCATTTAAAATGAATGAGTGCTTTTTTATGTGAAAACCAGATACAGGCTCTTCTCAGAGGATTAACAGAATGATTATGAAATAGAAAGTAGTTCTATAAATTTCTAAAGCCACATGTAATAAGTAGAGCATACATATTGAAGTTATTTAATTATGATATCTCTTTGTGCATGTCAAGAATTAACATTAATAATTTGTCCTTTCATAAGTAATTTTATCTGAGATTTTTTTGTACACATCACTAATTTATACCAATATATGTATTTAGGGGAGAGGAGGGAGTGACGATATTCTATTTTGTAGAAACTAAAGAGTCTGTTTAAAAATTGTACCATCCATCTAGAACAGAACAGGAAAATAAATTGATTTTTGTATGTCATGGTGTGTGATAAAATTGCATTCATTTTTAAATTACTTCCACATTAAGGCAAAATTTATATACAATAAAGTATACATATTTGACATGTACAACTTGATAAGTTTTTAATATGTAGACATCCATGAAAATACTACCTCAGTCAAGATAATGAATATATACATCTTCATTGTTGTGTCCTTTTAATCCCTCCATCTCTCCTTCCCTTTGTTCTTCCCTCCTAGCCAGGCAACCACTCAACTATCATCACTAGTCTGCATTCCTAGAATTTCATATAAATGAAATTGGTGTGTACCCTTTTAGTTTGCTACCTTTCATTCAGCATAATTACCATAATATTCATCGATGCTGGGGAATGTGTGGCTCTACGTTTTACTGATGAGGAGTATCCATTGTAGGGAAATACCACAGTTTGCTTATATATCCACATTTTGATGGACTTTGGGTCTGTATCAAGTTTTTTACTATTACAAATAATGTTGCCATGAATATTGTATATAAGATTTTGTATGAGCTTTGCTTTTATACCTCTTGGAACAATGGAATGAAATGGCTGAATTGTGTGATAGCTGTATTTTTAACTTTTTAAAAACTCCAAACATCTTCCTAATTGCTCAGATCACTTACATCTCCTCCAACAATTTATGAGAGTTCCAGGTCCTCCACATTCTCATCAACACATGGTTTTGTCAGTCTTTTCAATTTTAGCCATTTCTAACATACAAGTAGCAATATCTCATGATTTTAAATTGTATTTACCTAATGACTAAAAATGCTGAATGCTGAATATTTTCCCATGTTCATTTGCCATGCATATATGTGCAGTTATCAGAAAAATTTTATTGAGTTTGGGAATTATAGCCTTACATACAAATCCTTTATCAGGCATGATTTCAGAATATTTTTCCCAGTTTTTGCCTTGTTCATCATTCCTCTGAAGAGAAGTTTTTAATTTTGATAAATTCAGTTTATCAATTTGATATTTTATACATTGTGATTTTGATGTGATTACCCAAGGTAATAAAGGATTTCTTGAAGTGTTTTGGTTAGAGTTTAACATTTACATATATAATCTATTTGGCATTAAACTTTTGAATATTGTACAGTATGTGGATGAATGTGTTTTGGTGTTGCTGATGTTGTGTACATTTGGATATCCCAATTGTTCAGGCACCCTTTGTTGAAAAGTCCCTCCTTTCTCCCCTGAATTGCCTGTGTACCTTTGTCAAAAATTGGTTGGCCATGTATATGTGAATCTATTTCTTGATTCTGTATTTGATTCCATTAATCACCAACTGTCTTGATTACTGTAGCTCTATAATAAGTCTTAAAGTTAGGTAGTACTAATCTCCTTACTTTATTCTTTTAAAAAAAATGTTTGAATATTCTTTCTCCTTTGTGTTTCTATTTGAATTTTAGAATCAGTTAAATTTCTACATAAAAGCCTATTGAGTTATTGTTTCAGATTGCCTTAAATCTATAAATTTGGAGGAGAATTTTTATCTTAACAGTATTGAGTCTTCCCATTTGTGAACACAGTAAATACCTAAATTCATTTCTTCTTTCAGTGACATTTTGTAACTTTCAGTATAAAGATATTTTTAAGATTTTTTTCAGAAAATTCTCTAAGTATTTCATATTATTGATATTGTAATTTGTATTTATATATAAATTTTTTATTGTTCAATGTTAATATATAGAAATGAAATTGACTTTTGTATATTGATCTTATATCTTGCAACCTTGCTAAATGCACTTAGTAGTACTAGTAGCTTTTCTTGTAGATCCCCCTGGATTTGCTATATAGATCATATTGCCTGCAAATAAAGGTAACTTTTTTTTCTTTTTCTTCCTTATTGCAGGGATTAGAACCTCCAGTACAATGTTGAGTAGAAGTTGCAAAAGTGAATATCTTGGCCTTTTCCTCATCTTAGGGTAAAAGTATTCCTTTTTTCTACCATGAAGTACCATTTGGGCTCTATGTTTTTCATACAGTCCCTTTATCAGATCAAAGAGGTTCCTTTTTATTTATAATTTGCTGAGAGGTTTTATCAGGAAATGTTGTTGGATTTTTCTCAAATGCTTCTACGCATTGTGATGATCGTAGTGGGCTTTTTGTTTGTTTACTTTGTTAAAATGGAAAGTTACATGGATTGATTTGTTTTTTTTCCCAATGCTGAACCAGTTCTGCATTTCTGAGGTAAATCCCAATTGGTTGGAATGTATTATGCTTTTTATATATTGTTGAACTCCATTTGCTAAAATTTTGCTAAAAATTTTTGTGTCTGTATTCTTGAGAGAGATTTGTCTATAGTTTTTGTTTTTCTTTGTAAGGTCTTTGTCTGGTTTGTTATGGCAATTTTGGTCTCATATGAATTGGAAATTATTCCATTCTCTTCAGTTTTCTGTGTTTGTGAGGAACTTGTATTGGCTTGTTTTTTGTTTGTTTGTTTGTTTTGATTTTTCTTAAATGTTTCAAAATTTCACCAGTGAGACTACCTGGGGTAAAAGTTTTTTATGGGAAAAATTTAACTATAAATTTCATTTCTATATCAGATATAGAATTGTTATCTACTTCTTGAGTGAGGTTTCATAGTTTGTCTCTCAAGAAATTTTTCTGTTTTATCTAAGTTGTCAAACTCATTGGCATGATTTGTTCAAAATACTCTTATTACATATTTAGTAAGTAATTTAAAATAAGTAGAATTTGTAGCTACATCAAATTCCCAGCATTGAAAATTTGCATCTTTCTTCTTTTTTCCTGATGAAATGAACTATACAGTTGTTAATTTTATTGATCTTCTCAAAGGATCATCTTTGGTTTCATAGACTTTTCTTACTCTTGTTCTTGTTTCTGTTTCATTGATTTCTGATTTTATCTTTATTTCCTTTATGTGGCTTACTTGGGTCAGTTGCTATTTTTTTTCTAAAGATAATTTATTTGAGACTTTCATTCTTTCCTAATAAAGATTTTTTTAGCACTAACTTTTTTCTTCTAAATACTTTTTAAGTAGTAGCTCAGAAATGCTGATGTATTTTCACTTTTGTTCACTTCAAAATACTCTATAATTCTCCTCTTGATTTCTTTCTCTTTTTCACATGTTATTTAGAAGGCTGTTATTTACTATGCCAGTTTGAAGCTATTATGTACCCCCAGAAAAGCCATGTCCTTTAATCCTCCTTCCATATTGCTGGGTGGGATTTTTTTAATGGTTTCCATAGAGATGTGACCCACCCAATTGTGGTTGGTAGCCTTTGATTGGGTGATTTCATGGTTTCCCCACCAATTCAAGGTGGGGTTGCTTACTGGAGCCCTTTAAGAGAAAACCATTTTAGAAAAAGCTGCAGAACCAACAAAGTCTACAGAAACCATTGGAGGTGCATAAAGAAAATGCCCCAGGGGAGCCATTGAAGAAACCTTATGAGGAGAGAAAGCAAGCAGACATTGTCATAAGCCCTCCTGCCAAGAAAGAAACCCAGAACTTCATCAGCCCATCCTTTGGAGTTAAGGTATTATTCTCTGGGTATCTTAATTTGGACATTTTCAAATTAGAACTATAAACTTGAATCTTAATAAATTCCTTTTTTAAAAGCTGTTCCATTTCTGGTATATTGCATTCTGGCAGTTTACAAACTAAAACATTGAGTTTGCAAATATTTGGAGATTTTTAAATAATCTTTTTCCTTTTAAACTTTTAACCTATTTATATTTAAATGCATGTTGTAGACAGTATATAGTTCATTCTCTCCTTAATGCAATTTGACAATATTAGCCTTGTACTTGGAGTACTAAGACCATTTATATTTATTATGCATCTTGATATGGTTATATTTAAACCTGTTCTCTTGCTATTTGTTTTCTATTTACCTCATCTATTCTTTGTTCTCTTTTTCTGCCTTTTGATTAATGGGCTTTTTTTTATGACTCCATTTTATCTCCTCTGTTATTCACATTTATACATCTTTAATTTACCACATTCTACCTTGATGTAGAATTATGCCACTTCATGTATAGTATCAAAGATTTACAATAGTGCTCTATATTTCTTCCCTCTCAATCTTTGTGCTATTCCCAAATATTTTATCTTCATATATGTTGTTAATCGACATTATGTTATTTTGTTTAGTCAATCATTTTTTAAAGAAACATGATAAAGTTTCTATATTTACCTATGTAGTTACCATTTCCATTTCTCTCCATTTCTTTGTGAATGTTCATGTTTTCATCTGATATTATTTACCTTCTGCCTAAAGAAATTCCTTTAATATTTTTTATGATATGGTCTTCTAGTTTTGGATTCTTTCAGCTTTTGTACATCTGAAAAAAAGTATTTCACTTTTATTTTTGAAAGATATTTTCTCTGAATGTTGAAATATTGATAAATTTGTATTTTGTTGTTGTTGTTGTTTTTCTTTTCCAGTAATGTAAAATGTTGTTCCATTCTCTTCTTACTTGCATTCACTTGAATGAGAAATCTGCTGTCAGGTTTATTTTGCTCATCTGTATCTAACATTAGCTTTCTTCAGCTGCTGTTAAGATTTTCCCTTTGTCATTGGTTTTGAGTTATTAATTTTGGAGTATTTTGATATGGTTCTCTTCATGTTTCTTTTACTTGAAGTTCATTAAGATTCTTGGATTTTTATCAGATTTGGAGAATTTTTGGCCATTATCTCATCAAATATTTGCTTCTGTTCCATTTTTTCCTTCTTTGGTGATTCTAGTCACACATATGTTGTGCCGATTAAAGTTGTTCCATGGCTCACTTATCTTCTTTCCATTATTTTAAAAGTTCTTTCTCTTTGTACATCAATTTGAATATTTTCTATTATGGTCTATTCATATTTACTAGTTTTCTTCTGCAATGTGAAAAATATACCCAGTGTATTTTCCATTTCTTATGCTTTTGTTTTTCTTCTAAATTCAATTTGTATCTTTTATATATTTTCCATGTCTCTGAACTTTTTAAACATATGGAATGAAGTTATAATAATTGCTTTAGTGTCCTTGCCTGCCAATCCTAACACGTTAGTTCTGGATAAATTGATTTATCATCATTTTCCTACTTATTTGGAAGTCTGATAATTTTTTATGTGTGTCAGACATTGATTCATACTTTTTGTGTGCTGAATATTTTTATATGTCTATAAATATTTTGAGCTTTATTCTGGGATGCAGTTATTTGAGAAAGTTTGCTACTTTTGTGTCTTGCTTTTAAGGTTTGTTAGCTAGTACTGGAATGATGCTCATTCTGGAGCTAATTTTTCCTCTCCACTGAGATAAGGTCCTTCTCTGTTCCCTACCCAATGCCTGATATGATGGTTAATTTTATGTGTCAAGTAGGTGTCCAGTTGTATGGTCTACCACTATTTTGGATGTTGCCGAGAAGGTATTCTGTAGAGGTGATCAGCAGTCAGGTGATTTTAAGTGGAAATTACCTTCAGATGAGGCCTAACCACATTATCAATCAGTTGAAGGCATAAGCACAAAAAAACTGAGGTTTTATGGAGGAGAAAATCTGCCTCAAGACTGTAGCATCACTTAACTCTTGCCTGAATTTCCAAGGCAAGAACTTTGTCTGCCTACAGACTTTGGACTTACTAGCTTTCACATTTGCATGAATCAATTCCTTAAAATAATCTCTTAACATACACATTCACAATATATACTACTAGTTCTTTTTCTCTGGAGAACCCTGAATGATATACTTGGTTGAGATTTTCCATTCTGGCAGGTGGGAATAGGGGACTGTTCCTATTTCCTGTGTGAATATGGGGCATTGCTACATCTAATCCTTTTGGATGAATTTCCCCCCCCAGCTTCAGAGTATCCTTACACACATTTGCTGATAAATACTCAGTTCAATACTTGAGGGGGAGAAGTGACTTCTTTTTAATTATCAGTACCCTTTTTGTGATGCTCAAAATGGTATGTGTTTTTCATCACAACTACACATTACCCAGAACACATCTGAAGTATTACAATCACATTCACCATTAAAAACCTACAAGACTTTGGGAAAGTCATTTAACTGCTTTGGGTTTTGTTTTTGCCATCAAATGAATGAGTAGCTGGAATCCAATTAAAGTTTGTTTGACGTATATTTAAGTTTTATTTCAGCAGCAAATCCTTCCATCCTCTTTTAACAAAAATTCAGGAAGAAGTTCAAGATTTTTTTTTTAAATGTGAGAGATTATTCATGGACATCTATCAAAGCTCAAATTTTGACACATTCATTTTAAAGTCAATCAATGAGAACAGATGGATAAAAGTGGGGGTTGTGGGTGACAGTTGCAGTCTTATAGAAATAAATTAATGCTGAAATTCATATTTTATTTGCACAATAACAAAAAGAAAAAATAACAAATCACACACATTAGCCGCAGACACCTTGATTAGTGGAGATTATTTAATAAGTTTGCTTTCTTGTGGAAGATGAGTCCCAGGCCTGTATCTTGGCCTGATGGTGTCTGAGCTTCAGAAAAGGGGTGGGAATTATTTTGCTTGAGTCAAGAAAAGCTCAGATTTTGAGACGGAAGAGCACATAGGTTGGAGGCAATGATGAAGGAAGAGAGAAGAGGAGGTTTTTCTGAGGCTGCATAGCCAGGAAAATTTTTCAGAAGAACCAAATTGCCTTATGAGAAATTTTAGACTATGCAGAGGTGCATTTTGTGAACCCCCTAATTTTTTTCCTACCTTCATTAAAGCTTCTGTGACTCAAAATGCTAATCTCTAACTGAGTTTCTTTGGAGAACTTAACAAATATATGTAAATAAAATTTTTAAAAGGTTCACTGTTCACATAAAGAGCAGAGCCAGGCTGATAATTCAGGGAAACCTGACATCTTGGATATATAAATGATATTTTGGGGGTTTTTAATTAATTTTAATAGTTCAACTGTCTATACTAGAATATGTTTAAATTACACTAGCACAAATTTTAAAGACTAGTAAGACACTTTGGCTTAAAAGATGAAGCTTTTAAATATCTAAAAGCTGCAAGAATTCTTTAGTAAGTGTTTAGATGAAGAAATAATTCCATTTTTCTCAATTACTGTAAATTTTCATTGTCTCGTAAAAATACTTTTCAAGAGGGTGCAGGGTGATTTAGTGTTAGAATTCTCACGTGCCATGTGGGAAACCTGGGTTTGATTCCTGGCCCATGCACCTCCAAAAAAAGAAATTCAACAAATGGTGATGTAATAATGGGATAGTCACATGGAACAAGAATGAAATGTGACCCCATCATACAGCATACAATAAAAGTACTTTTCAAATTTAATTTGTGATGTTATGTATATTAGTTTTTAATTTCAGATGTCTTAGTGCTAATCTCTAATAGATGATCCAAAGTTTCAATGGAATGTAAATTGTTTTGTTTTGCATATTGAGTCCAGAAGTTTTTCTTTTTTTTATTTTTTAAATCCAAAGTAAAAATTATTGAACAATGAGTTTATTTTTCCAGGGTATGGTCATATACACATTATTAAAGTATTAGCAAGATAATGAAGCTGCTATACCTGCATTATGGGAGATATTTAGTCAATGAGCTTCTTTCTTTTTTTAGAGAAGTTGTGCATTTAGAACAATCATGCATAAAATTTAGGATTCTGGTGTACCACACACCATCAGCACTTTGCATTGGGGTTGAACATTTGTTACAATGATAGTGCATTTTTATCATTGTTCTATTAATTAAAGTCCATGATTTAACTTAGGGTTCATTGTTTGTATAGTACAGTTCCATGGATTTTTAAAATTTTTATTGTTACCATATACACAGTAAACAATTTCCCCCTTTTAATCACATTCAGATTCAATGTGCATGTTTTTCAGAAATCAATGGTGAGATCTTATTTCATTTAATATAATTAAACTAATCTCTTACCTCCAGATTACTAGAGTAAAATTCATTGGTTAAGTAAATTCTGGAACTCAGAAAAGTTCACAATTTAAAAATGAAGACTCAATTAAAAGGATAAATTATATACTCCTACTAATACTTTTGAAAGATACTGACATCTTCTCTTGAGTTTTCTCTTTTCTGTATAATATACAATTTTCTTTTTGACCAGAATATTAAAAAAGTGACCCATTTTTAGTTTCAAGGAATATTATTTCACTCCATAGAGGAAGATACTAAAAAACTTAGTCATTCAAATAATACCTCAAACTTCTAAGTACTAAGTACTATTCCAGAAAAGCAAGACATATGCTTATGCTTTACATTAACTGTTGCTCAATGAGTTGATTGCATGAAGAGTAGTTTTACCTGAACACCTGCATTTAATTAAACATTGTACAAGTTCTGGTGTGTTTAATTTTATGTCAGTGTAAGCTTGGTCTTTAATTGAAAAAGAAAACCTGATGCAGACCAACAACTCTTCCAAAAAATGATGTATTTGTAAGACTTTCAAATATATGTAGAGAAATGGTAAATATGTATTACAACTTTTACTGCAAAATAAGTAGTCTGACAGTACAAATTAACAGGGTGGTAGTTGCCAGTTTGTTTTCTGGTATATAGCTATATATACACTTTTAATTATAATTTATAAATAAGACTTAAAAAAATTTCAAATCAAACACTAATGGAAACCCCAGAACACTCCTGTGGAACCTGTGGAATCCAAAGAACACAATCTTAAATCTATAGTAATTAAGGATCCCTAAGGGCTCACATAGGACTACCCTTACCACATTTAGACACTGAAGTTTTGTCAGGATGAGGGGAAAAGGAAGTACTTTCACTGAAAATTCAAAGTATTTTTCTATAAGGTACAAAAGCAAAGTTGGAAAAGCATAATAGTGCTTAATAATAACATTAATCACAAACCATAATTTAAAAAATTTTTAAATCAAATTTTGTTGGACCTGATAGTATCTTTCTTGTATATATATTTTTCTAACAATAAGATATTCAACATAGATTTTCATTGCGCCATTAGCAGTTTAAATTTTAAGTCATTTATAAAAAGCCACCGTTATCCTAAGAAAGTATTCATATTATACTCAAATTTAGTTACTTCATTAATTTACTATTTCAAATTTTTGATATATGAAAATAGGTATTTGTTGCCATTTGAAATCATGCTCTGACAAATTCATTTTTTCAAAGACAGAAAGAGTTTATTATCACATAGTAGGAGAGCAGACAGCCTAGCAGTTCAGAATCTGTCTCCCTGAGCTGCAATAATTCTGTTAGCTTTATTAGAGAAAAGGTGGGCAGGGTTTAGGATAATGAGCACAGTGGCCCCAGATGATTTAATTAGAGGATCTAATTACTGAGCATGCGCAGATTGATCACATGCTTAGTCACAGAACATGTGAGAAAGTGGCAGAATGCAGCATAGGTGACATGCAGGTTAGAGTCTAAGCTAGTGCGCATGTCAGATGGGCCCACTTCGGTTTGATCCAGTCTTGTCATCAAGATAACTTGGGATTTGCAGTGGATTTAGTTCTGGGCAGACCCAAGACACTTCATTATTAAACATTAGGGGCTGTCTTTAGTGATTACAAGACTTTAATGTTGAAAAACTTGATAACTAAGTACAGATGAAGGTTAGTCACAAGGTTTTTATAACTACTGGGGCAGAAAATAAGGGCTATACAACCATTATCAGGGATCAAGGCAGCTGGATTACAAGTCATATATTTCAGGAATTTCCCTGTCTATTCCAATATGCCAGAAAGCAAAAAAGAACGTTTATATGATTCAATAATCAAAATCATCCGTTAAATCCTGATATCTCAGTAACAATCCCTCCCTCTCATTTGATAATTATCTCTCAATCCTGAGGGATATCTGGGTGGTGACTCTCTAACTGCTTCAAGGCTGAAAAGGGGTGTTGTTATTGAGGGGTAGAGGGATGAACTGATGAAACCAGTTGTTATTCTTGGAGAGTTCAGTATCTCTGGGTTTCAGAGCTTCTCTGGCATTAGAACAATCTAGAAGTTTCAAGTCACTGAAAACAAGCTTAGTAAGTAAAATTTTACAGAGCACAGGATATCTTGTAGGGTCAAAGGGACCCAAACCTCCTGTTTACTCCCCAATCCACTTTTACCCTGATGACCCACTCACCCAGTCAGATGTCAAGACATGGAACTGGAAACAGTTTCTCTTGAAAGTTTTTCAAGGTGCCAAAGTCTCTGGAATGCTGGCAGAACAGAGAAACCCCAGTAGCCAAGCCTTCAGACTGAATTCAGTCCAGCGGCTGCAAAACGCTCAGTTACCTGGCTCACCTGCTGTGTCTGGGCTCCAGAGGTTTGGGCATTCATCCCATCTGCATTGCCAAATTGTTACCAGACAAAGGCCATGGATTCTTCTGCCTGATGTGCTAAATAACCGATTCCTGAGACACTGGGGTATTAAAAAGAGCGAGTTTATTACTACATGCATAGAAGAATAGATGGCCTAGCGGCCTAAAATCTGTCTTCTTTGTGACAAATTTGAGTCAATTTGTTTCTTTATAATGCCTGAAGCTAAACTTCTCAGTCTTAATAGATTCCATATAATAAGGGATTCTTAATTAAAATTGCATTAATAAGAGGAGAACTGCAGAGAGAATATTTATAAATTCATGTCTGAACATTTCTTTAATGGTATTCCTTAAAGTATGTATAATCTTTTCAAAGGCCCCCTGTATCTAAAGTATTTAGGCAAGGAGATATATATCCTTTCTGGAGACAGCCTGTTTCTTTGCTACCTGCTCTTCTAGCTCCACCTGCACCCAGTTCCACCTGCACCCAGGGCCTGGGGAATGTACTTCATATGAATTTGGTGAGTGAGGATGAAAGCCCCAATTCTCTTCACTGCCCCATTACTTAATTCTCTATAAAAGTGCTAACCTCAACACTGCACTGCAGGTTTTTGTTGAAAGTTTAGAATAATGAAAATAGAGTTTATCATTACATGGATTGGCTTATCCACTATAAAGAGAACTTTGGAAATATTTATAAAACTGCAAAGGCATTTTCACTTTAATCCAGCAATTATACTTTGTAGAGTTTATCCTACAGAAATACTGGCACATATTTAATTTGTAAAACATTATTCACTATAGCATTTTTATAACTGAAAGACTAAGCATGAGGCACATTTCCATCTATAGGGGACTTATTAAATAAATCCTGTTACATCCATGAATTGGAATAGTATACAGCTGTTAAAAAGAAAAAGACAGGGAATTTACCACCAAGATGGAAAGAGCTACAAAGCATATTTGAAATTAAAAAAACTATTCAATGTTTTTTTTATAACATGCTACCCTTTCTGGAAAGTGGGGATCACTGTGTTCACTTTGGCTTAAAGTAGCTCTGGGAAGAATATAAATAACTGGGATACAGGTGACATATTGACAAGAAGAGGCTCTGCTCTTCTTGTAGGAGACCTGTATAATACTTTTAGATTGTTTTGGTTTTCAAATATATAAATGAATTACTTTTTAAAAAAATGCATGTTTGACATCACTCTTCTGAAAAGTCCCTGGGAATTTCTCACTCCAGCCAAGGTGTTTATTTTCCTTCTTCTCCTTCATTCTTCCCTTCCTTATTATTTTCCAGTTGTTATATCTCTTAACAGTTCATAATGTCCTCTTTTAAAGTCATTTACCCTTTTTTCAGGTTACTTATAAAAGTCCAAAATTCAACCTTTTATTTCATAACAACCTGGTCTTTGTTTCATTTCCATATATTCAAAATACTCCCATGTTTTGATGCTTTCAATAACCAAAGATCCATAAGGGTGTTTGGTGAGCAATATGGCAGTTCTGCAAGTGAAAGATGACACTGATCTGCCATGCAGAAGAAAAGTGTACAGATTTGTTTTAGTGGTGTTGTTTTCCTTCTAGTTATCACAGAAATTAAAGCTAAATTCAGATAAATGAGAAAAAATCATTTAGATTGCCAGAGACATAATTTTCAATATTTGCTTTTATTAATCCTTTCAGTAAACATATTTTGTTCTCCAAATATGAACTACACACTGAGAAAACACTTTGAAAAAGACAAAATTCTAGTCCCCACTGATCTCATTCTTCAGTTGGCTATTAGTCATTTATCTGATTGTTTGCTTACTTAAAGCTAATTTTATTAAATTACACATTTGAGCATGTAATTTTCAGGTATTATGGAAGGAGGAAAAAGGTAGAACTGGGCATTTCTTGGGAAGGGGATTAAGGAAGGTTTGCTTTATGCTTGAATGCAGATGTAGCAGACATACTGACTTCAGTGCTTTTATACAACCTCAATTACTCTTGTAGCGATTCTGAATCATCTATTGTCAGGCTTCCATGATGGAGAAATTGGAGCTCAGGGGGGCTGTAGTTTTTCCAAGGTCATGCAGCTCAGTGGTGGAGGGGATCTCCATTCAGACCCATCCTCACTGCTGTTACATTTGCCACCTGCAATTTGTTGTTGCTCAGATGCTGTGCCACAATCAGAGTGGATCTTCACTAGGACATCAGCACATTCTCAAAGGCAAATGAGGAACATATATTCAAACAAAAAGGGGAAAACCATCCCGCCTCAGAAGGTGGGAACATTTCCTGTAACTTCTCTGTAATTGCACCTTCACGTACCTACCTCCTGCTTCCTCTCAAGGCTAAGTGCACCCATGTTTTTTTCTCCCCTGCCTCACATCAAATCTTTTGTCCTATCCCTTCTTTCATACATGGGTCTAAATACTATAACCTGCCTCCCCCCTAGAAGAATTACTAGAATGTTTAATAGGTGAGGAAGGACAATTTTGGCTGCTTTCAAAAGCCTTTTTCAGGACTCTCTATGTAACACGGTATTCTCAAAAGCACTTAATTCTTTGAATTTGATTAATATATACAATTGATGAATTAGAACCAAGTCTGAAATTCTGAAAATCATAATTTATTGTAAAGTCACAAAACACCCTTTTTTGGATTTTTAGTGTTAATCAGCATGGGGACATGTATACACATAAGCAACTTAGTTCTCTTCCCCATCCTTCAAGATGGTGGGTGAAAGGCTGAGAAGCTACTGTGGAGAAGAGATGATGCCAATGGCAAAGTTAAGAAGGGGAGCCTCAGTAAGGAGCCGAAACCTGGTCCTCATCAGAGGAATTAGCAGATATTCTGGATCTGCAATGTATTCCAGAAAGGCCAAGGACAAGAAGTATTCAGCAAATCCAGGATTGAAATGAAAAAGGAGGAGAAGGTTCTTGCTACTATCACAAAACCCATTGGTGGTGACAAAAACGGAGGCATCAGAGTGGTGAAGCTTTGCAAAATGCCTAGATTTTATCCCACTGAAGCTGTGCCCCAGAAGCTGTTGAGCCATGGCAGAAAACCCTTCAGTCAGCATGAGAAGGCTGAGATCTAACATCCCTCCCGAGACCATTCTGTTCAGTCGCAAGTGTCAACTGTGTTTGCTCCTCTGCATAGTACACACCAGAAGTTTGTCATTGCCACCTCCACCAAAATTGATACAAGTGGTGTGAAAATTCCAAAACATCTCACTGATGCTTACTTCAGGAAGAAGCTGGATAAGCCCAGACACAAGAAGGAGAGATGTTCAACCCAGAGGAGACATATGAGCTTACAGAGCAGCACAAGGTTAATCAGAAAACTGTGGACTCATAACTTATGCCCCAAATCAAAGCTGTTTCTCAGCTCCAAGGCTACCTGTGTTCTGCATTTTCTGTCACAAATGAAATTTATCCTCACAAGGTGTTGTTCAAACCTTGCAAAGAACCTAATAAAAATAACTGATAATTTAAAAACACATAAGCAAAAGAAAATTACAAATGGAAAGGAGATGAAAGAAGGAAATGATGCTGGAGGAATGCTCTGTGCAGGTGGCATTTTGAAGATTACAGATGGAAAGGAGATGAAGGGAGGAAATGGTATTGGAGGAGTTCTCTGGCAGGTGGCATTTTGAAGATTGCAGATGAAAAGCAGATGGAGGGTGGGAGAAAATGGTGCTGAAGGAGTGCTTTGTGCTGGTGGCATTGTTGAAGATTACAGATAGAAAGTAGATGAAGAGAGGAAATGGTCCTGAAGGAGTGCTCTGTGCAGGTGGCATTTTGAAGATTACAGATGGAAAGTAGATGTAGGGAGGGAGGAAATAGTGCTGGAGGAGTGTGCTATGCAGATGGTGTTGAATATTACAGATGGAAAGTAGAGGGAGGGAGGGAGGAACTGGTACTGGAGGAGTGCTCTGTGCAGGTGATATTGTTGAACACAGACCACTTCTAGCTCCCTCTTGGTAAAATGGGGTCAGTGTCTCTGGGCTATGATTTTTATTTTTTCTGAGCACTTCTCTAGATTTCTTGAAGGGTGATGAAATGTTACCTATATTGACATGGTTATTTTTCCAGAATAAAATAAATCAGGATCTACAGATTTCTAAAAGAAAAAATTAGTCCTGACCTGAACTTTAGAAGCCAGTAACTCAGATGACTAATTTGACATAAAAGAAAATAATTAGAAAAAAGTGATGTTATCTATTTTAAAAATCTAGTTTTCAAATGCACAGGTTTGAATGAGACAAATACTATTTTATTTACTAAATAAAATATATTCTCTATTAGAAGAAGTATTTTGACTTTAGGTTTTTTCCTCACATTTAGTTTTTTATGGCTAACATCTTACATCATACATAAAGAATTCCAGCCAGATATATGTTTATTAATGTATACGAGAGGGCAAGGATTTTAAGCTCATGCTAGAATGCTTGCTGGACCAAAGTTAAAATTTAGAGTATTGTAAATAATGTGGTATGACAATGAATGGAATCTTAAAATGCCTTGGAAATTTGATATTCCTGTGTCACGTCATCTCTTTCATTCACTCCTGATATATACTTTTATATAGGTAATTATCAAATCACAAATCTCTTTAAGGGAACTGTATATTCACTTTGGGTTGCTATAAAGGCTCACCTATTGTGTACTCTCTAATACAAATTTTAAAATGCATTTAATACTTTGCTTTCTCAGCAACAAATGATGCAGATCCATAGAGAATACTGAACAGATGCTGGTTCAACCCTTTGTTTGTGTTGATGTCCTTGGCTAAGTGAATGAACTCAGCATGTCTATCTGCAGGGGCACTTCTTCATTTCCCTTCTCACTATACTTTTGTTCTGTATTTTGGTCCTGACTGTGGCAGTCGTGTTCCCCCACTAAAAACAGAACTCTCTTTTAGGAACAATTTGATGGAGCCTTGATGTTTTCCTTTTGCACAATTAAATGGTCTGGTTCATTCTCATTTTTTCCCTGATGGCATGACCTTTTTAAAAAAAAATTGAGTCATACCTCCAGTACATTGTAAAATCCACCAATAACACAAGTACATGTGTATAGAGGTCAAAAGGCCACAATTTAGACAAATATATATAGGTAAGGAACTCCTTTGAATTCTTTGACAAATCTGTCATCCTACTGTTAGTTTTCATGGATGAGTACAACAGAAGTCAGCTGATTGCCTTCTGGACACAGATAAAAAATTCTGTGCTATGCTTCAAATCAATCTTCTTGTGACAGGTGTACCTTATTTGAATCATTTTCTTCCTGTTCCTAAGGTCATTTCTAATAACTTACTAGCCACTATTCCTATTTCACTCAACTGGCAATCAACTAGGTGAGAATTCTTTTTTGAATTGTTTATTCATTGTATCACTTTAACAATCCTTTTAATTACTGTTAGCAAGTAGTGTTGTCTCTTAGATTTTTCTCTTAGCTTATGAGAGGATATTGCATTTTGGGGGGAAAAGTAAACCATGACTGACAAACCATGTGCATAGAGAAACTGTGGTAGGATTACATGTAACAACACTTGATTCTCTGGCATATTTCCCTATAGATTTGGAGTTGGCATTAAGTGAAAGCATTGTCATGTGGAAGTGGCAAACTTCATAATAATTCCTGATGGGATGCAGCTGGGTAGACAGAGCCAGAAAATAGATTTAAAAACTTATAGATTTGTAAAGGGTGGATGGGTGGTTCCATGGTAGAATGCTGGCCTTCCATGCAGGAAACCCGGGTTCATTTCCCAAACCATGCACTACCCACCCCCCACCTCCACCCTAAAAATTAGAGATTTGCATTTGAATCCAAGCCCTGCACCTTATTAGCTGTATGACTGGGGGAAGTTACTTAAGTCTTCAGTTTCTGATATGGAAAATAAAATTAATACTGCCTATATTATATTGTTCTTGAACTAAAAACTCATGAAAATATTTAGTAATATGCCTCAAATATAATAAACTCTGAATTTAATGAACATAACAAACATTGGTATTATTGTTGCTACAACCCCAGAACTGAGCTGTACAGACCCTGCAAACCTTCTATTCTTTCTCTTCTGTTCTCTCTTCCACCTCTGTGTCCTGTATCATTTTCTACACTGCCTTATTCAGGGACACTTGGAGCCATGGTCTGCTCCTGTGGGAACTTGGCAGTAAAAGAAATGATTGCTTAAGACCCTTGCAATGGTAACTTTTCTCTGCCCACAAAATATATTTAAATTAAAATAAGACTAGTAATTAGCCATGAACATCTTCCATTGATTAAAAAGAGGAGATAATTTGTTTTCTGTGATGGCTGTACTTTAAGTTAGGCAAAGACAAGTTTTCTGGATGTACATTTTATTCAGTTGTATTTACATTTTAATAAGAAAAGTAACACAATTTCATGTGTAAGTATCTATTTTTCTACTCTTTCCCTAGTGTTTATATATTTAATGAAGATTACTTATGTTGTAACTATACAATGCTATAGCTATATTCCATACGGAAAATTCTAGGGGCAATTATACAATTATTTAAATTAAGAACAGCTTAAGGGTTTACATCATTTCACCTGTTTTAAGGTTTTTAAAAATATATTTTAAATAATGTTCAGTAACTGTCAGCTGCTGAAAGTAAATTCCAGAATGAATTTTTTGTTGTTGTTGGCAGATGAAAGCTTATTAAATATCTTGGGGGGAAAAGTAATAATCCTTATAGTTCTGTACCAATCACTTTTAGTATGCTTAAATATCAAGTATCTACTTTTGCTCTTCTCTTTGCTGTAACATCAAGTATAACATACCTTTGTCTTATTCAAGTAAGCTGAAAGTCTGTGAAAAAATACTTACTGTTTTAGTGATATCAACTACCAAAATATACAAAATATGAAAACAAGGATTTTGAATTTTTTTGTAAGTTGATCAATATGAGCAACAAGTCTACATCATTTAAGACAGTTTCTTCATGTTCCTGACATAGGGCCTTTTCTATTTGATATAAATCAATATTAAACATCACTCTTTTTATATTTGATAGATAAACTGCTAAGCAGTCAGGGTACTCACTGTGGCTGAGCCTAGGTACAGCCCCCAACTCTCCTTAATATAAAACATATAAGTTATGTTTTATCAGTTGTTAATAATCTACATAGCACACAAATTGGGGAGTGGACAGTTGAACAGGTAATGTCACAAAAACACCCAACCACCAGGAAGGTGAAGCAACCTTCTTGTTATTCTAGAACGAGAATTCCTTTCTGTAGTTCTCGTTGCGTATAGCACCTCAAAGAACAAGCATTGTTGATGACATTTTTATTCATTAATATGACTCTCTTGGCAATAACTACCCTTCAGGTGGAGCTGGCAAATGAGATGAAGCTTGTTTGCCATTCTGTATATCAGGTGAGAATGAGTCTTGGGATTTTTTCACAACTTGAATAATAAGCATGAGTTATCTACAGGACCATACGAATTGGGTTTATTTACTTTTTCACTTTTGGCAAATCTGGCTTACTGGAACTAGAGACCCCACTTCTATATTAAACCTCCAGGAATCTGAAAAATGCATTATGAAACTAAATTATCCAAAAGGGAAATAACCTTATTCCAATATACATCTGGACTAGAAATAGTCATGAAGAGGTGTAAGTCATTACCCTTCAACAACTTAGTTACTCTGTAGTACTTAGTTATTTGTGCCATTAAATGAATAAAAATGTCATCAACAATGCTTGTTCTTTGAGGTGCTATATACAACGAGAAATACAGAAAGGAATTCTCGTTCTAGAATAACAAGAAGGTTGCCTCACCTTCCTGGTGGTTGGGTGTTTTTGTGACATTACCTGTTCAACTGTCCACTCCCCAATTTGTGTGCTATGTAGATTATTAACAACTGATAAAACATAACTTATTTTGCTGTAGTATTTTGATTCCATGCTACTACATCCTTAAATCACCTGGTACATTGAAGAGAATTCCGCATTACCTAAGAAGGGAGACATCCTTTCTCTGTTTGAAGGGCATATGGTCATGTACTTCAGGATGGAAGAACTAGATACATTTATACCCCAAGACATCATCAATTAAGATACAATTCACTTAGTGAACATTAGAGAAGAAATAGTTTACTCACTTTCAAGACTAGGTATCTTATACCTAAAGATAAGCCTACCCACTGGGAATCCTTTGATCACTATTAAATTTGGAACCCAAACATAGATCTAAGAAGGAACAGACTGTCATTTGTCAAAAGCTTAACTTTTCACGCTTTCTCAAATAGCTTTTTAACAAACTCTGGTTCAGTGCATTTGAAGACTTTGTGTGGGGATTACAAGGATTCCTGAATGGTATCGTTTACAAGAAAGAAGTGCCATGCAGTGCCATTTCCGAGGATATTAAACTGAAACAAAGGACGATTTTAATCTCCCCAATGATAGCGCTTGGTGATTTTTCAACTCGAGTCTTCAAGCCCAGTGTGAATGTTCTGTGGCAAATTGCTGGCTGCTACTTTTTGATAGGGCACTTGATTATATGGTTCACATCTTTTAAGCTCCAATTTCCATAATTAACTCAATGAATATTTTTCCCAGTATGTTATACATTTGATCAATGTACAAGAACTCTATTTTTATTTTTCATTGTTCAGATTCTGTTGACTTAAGATATGGTCACACCTAAATGGAATTAGAAATATTACTACTGTGTTTTAAAAATGATTTAAAAACAAGTTTTTGGCAAAAATTTTTTTAGGCCATACACATTTGAAGCTACTGCTACTTCACTTCTTTGGGGCCACAAAGTTCAGAGGAAAGAACAAAGTAAACTGGGGTTCACAGAGCATTTATTGAAGTCTGAGACAGCTTATTTATTTCTTTGATTCTTACAGAGGGTCTAACCCAATGCTGTGAATATAACGAGTGTTTGGTACATTTCTTTAAACGATCTTAATCTGAGACTTGTTAATAACAGCTGTTACCTTTTCACCTTCACTTACTACCTGTCCCAAATTGGCATTTGTAAATATACTGCTCAATCAAAAGTTTTTTTTCCAGCCCAGAATGAAAGAATACATAAAAATCTCTTAGATGATAAGATTAACTGTGCTGTACAAATGGCAGACAGACGTCATTTTCATTGCATGTCCATTTAGATAAGAGTCACAATAGATCTGACTGAAAAAATACAGAACTTTATCGCATTATGTGTTTCAAAAGGTTCAAAGAATACTGAATTTTTAAGAACATAGGGGTTGGAACTAAACAGTTACTTGTATGTTGCTTTTTTTTAATTAACAAAACTAGAGAGTGGTCCACAGTGGCTCAGCAGGCAGAGTTCTCCCCTGCCAAGCCAGAGACCTGGGCTCAATTCCCGGTGCCTGCCCATGTGAAAAAAAAAAAAAAATCACTAGAGATTTACATGGCTAGTGTGATGGTTTGAAGCTGTATGTATCCCAGAAAACTATGTTCTTCAAGTAGATCCATTCCTGGGGGTATGGACCCATTTGAAGTAGGATATTTTGGTGAGTAGGATCTTAAACTGTGACCTACTTCATTCAGGGTGGGTCTTACTCCTCTCACTGGATTTCTTTATAAGAGAATGAAATTCAGACAGGGCAGCAAGAAGCAATGAAAAGCAATGAAACCTGGAAGAGCAGGGAGATGGCAGCAGATGCTACCATGTACCCTGCCATGTAACAGAGGAGCAAAAGATTGCTGGCATTTAGTCTTCAGGAAGGAGGAATCATCCTGATGATGCCTTGATTTGGACATTTTCAGGACCTCAGAACCAATAGCTTATAAGCTAATAAATAACCATTACTAAAAGCCAACACATTTTTTTTTTTTGGTATCTGCTTTTGGCAGCCTAGCAAATTAGAGCAGATATCTTAACTTGGTTGTCAATATACATGTTTTCAAACAGTGCTCTCAAATTATTTTTCATTTTCTGTTTGAAATATTCAAAACAAAACATTTGATGCCACAATGGCTCATTAAGCCCTTTTGTGCTTTTTTTTTTTTTTACTTTTTACACAACTTGACTCAATATTTGTAAATAAAATCCCATGGGCATGGGCTAAATCCTAATTAATTTCACACAGCACTTTCTAACCTTAAAACAGATATGCATTGAAATTCAAATTTTATTATCTAAACCCTGTGATTTAATTCTCTGTATGGAGAGGGGTAGCAGAGAGGGACCAAGAGTGGTAGACCTTTTATTCCATTATTGTAATAGTTTCCTTTCATTTGCTGTGGGGAAATCCTGAACGTAGGTGCTCTTCCTTCTGTATTCTGAGGTGCAGGGGAGGCATGACAAGTCACTGGGTAGGAATCCTCTCCTTTAAAGGTGCTAGGTGAGTAACTGCCACCTTTCCCCAACTATTCAAAGGACCACTGAAGAACTTGGTAGGGCCAAAATGCAGAGTTTGCATTTTCTCAAACTCTTAGGGAAGAGAATAATTTAGAGCAATGTACTAGTTAAGTAAGGGATGAGATGCAATTTCATTTCATAGATATTGAAAAGTACTTTATTAAAAATGTCTGGTATTCCAGGTGGTGCAACAGTGGCTCCATGGCAGAATTTTTGCCTGCCATACCAGAGACCCGGGTTGATTCCCAGAGCCTGCCCATGCAAAATAAATAAATAAATAAAATTTTAAAAGTCTGATATTCCATTTTATAACTCTGCTGAATTAACTTTTCATTAGTTAATTCATGGGTCATTTTCCCCACAACCTAAATATATCCCCTTAAATTTCTAGAGTATTTGCATAAATAATAATCCAGACCATATTTACTTCAAGATTTACAAATAACTGTTTTGTATGGACTAGTAATATATATATATATATACACACACACACACACACTTCTAAGGCATGGAAAATGAGACTTAGAGCTTTCCTAGGAAGATTAACTGCTGAAGTTATTGCTACCATATTCTCGTTCCAGTCTAAAAACCACATTTTATAAGTCAAAACCATAGTATTTTTGCAGGTGAATTGGAAAACAGATGGGGTATTCATGAAGATATACTTATTATTAGAGCTTTAAAAATAAGATTTTAGAGTCATAATGATAAATTAATTCCAGTAAAACTCAATGTACATGAAATTTCTGTTTCTCCTGATTTTAGGCTAGGCATGGACTCCATGAACTTCACCAGTATCTTTTGTTTATGGCTCTCTGAGCACTGTCTTGGGATTTCTTGTGTAAAAGCACTCTCCTTCATAAAGAAGTATGAGAAAACTCCCTATCAGGTTCACTGGAGGGTCAAATGATTTTCTTGCCTTCTATTTGGGCAAAGGGTTTAAATTGGTATTTTAATAAGTACCTAAGTGTCAGGCTCACTGCTAGGTGTTGTGGATAAAGTTGAGTAAAATGCCAAGATTACTACATTGGTCATGCTTACTTGGGAGCCAGCTGTCAGCTGAACTTATCTATGAAGTTCTCAGGGCACAGTGCTAACTTGTCCCTATTGCCCTGCTGCCATCTTGCTTGCCCAAATATGCCCACATTTGCAGTGGATATACAGTTCAGGTCCTTGCTCTTGGTCTCATACAATTTAAGATACTAAACAGTACATTTTCAGTAAAGTATAATTTAAAATTGGCACAGAAAGGTTGAACTCAAATTTTGCTAATGGGAAATACAACTTTAAAACCTTTTCCCTGTACAACAGCCAGAAATCTAATCATACTGTAATCTTATTTACAAGTTATTGAAGTGTGCATTGACTTTTTTGTTTAACATTTATAATGGAGAATGGGGATCTTAAATATTGAGTTGTTACTTGACTCCTTCCTATTCACTTACACAAATCTCTAATTGGCCAAAGCATTAGTCACTAAGAAGTAACTAATCAATGAAAAGAGGTTCCCCACACTATTACCTGAAAATCTTAGATGATGGTGATTGTGCTGGTTTGTAACTGTTATGTACCCCCAGAAAAGTCATGTTCTTTAATCCTCATTCAATATTCTTGGGTGGGATGTCTTAAAGTTTTTTTCATGAAGATGTGATCTACCCAACTGTTGGGGGAAGGGGGGCTTTTGATTAGGTGGTTTCCATGGAGATGTATCTCTACCCATTCAAGGTGGGTCACTTACAGGAGTCCTTCAAGAAGGAACCATTTCAGAAAAAGCTTTAAAGCCAACAAAGCCAACACAGGCAGAGACATTTGGAGATTAAGGAAGAAAATGACCCCAGGGAAGCTGTTTGAAACAAGAAGCCAAAGACCCCAGAAGATGCCAGCTTATATAAGCTTGATCTTCTGATCACTTGCTACATCTTCTGTACCAGCACTTGCTGCTTCACCTTGCACTGAGATGTTATAGAGATGGCTTCTTTTCTTAAGCCTCATGAACCAACCTCTGCTAGCTCCATACTTTTCTTCTGCAGCTTCCTCATCTCTATTAGCCTTCACAGATATGAAGCAAGTTGGGGCAACATTCTGAATTAGGTTTTGGCTTTCGGGGATATGGTGTCTGATTTGATCTTCTCTCCAGACACTAAAATTTCTTCATATCAGCAAGAAGGCTGTTTCGCTTTCTTATCATTCCTGTGTTCACTGTGGTAGCACTTTTCATTTCCTTCAAGAACTTTTCCTTTGCTTTCACAACTTAACTTACTGGTACAAGAGGCCTAGCTCTTGACCTGTCTCAGCTTACTATATGTCTTCCTCACTAAGCTTAATCATTTCTAGCTTTTGATTTAAAGTGAGAGATGTGTGATGCTTCCTTTCACTTGAACACTTAGAGTCCATTGTAGGGTTCTTGATAGGTCTAATTTCAACATCCTTGCATCTCAGGGAATAGGGAGGCCTGAGAAGAGGGAGAGAGATGGAGAATGGTCAACTGGGAGGAACTCAGAACATAAGCAATATTTATCAAGTAAAGGTTTACCATCTGATATGGGCATGGTTCACGGTGCCCCCAAAGCTATTACAAGAGTAACAAAGACCATTAATCACAATAACAGATATAATAATGAAAAAGGTTGAAATACTGAGAGAATTACCAAAATGTAAGACATGTAGTGAGCATATGTTGTCGGGCAATATCTGCAAACCATAATAAAGCAAAGCATAATAAAACAAGGTATGTCTGTACTTCTAAATCATTCACCTAATACTACTTTACCTCATTTCAGTCACCATAAATGATTTTCTTAAATATATTCACAGATCATATGAATGTACTTGGTTCAGACTCACATATGTTCATCCCATTCTCGTGTTTGAGTAGTGCTTTTATGGTTTGCATAAATCTTCCATTTATTATCTAAAACAACATTATAAAATATTAGTTTTCTCCCTTTTAGAAGACTCTGGAAAACTATATGTCTTCTGTGGGTTTATTCACCCAGTAATGCAGAGCCCTGCCTAAACCTCATGCTTGTCTAAATCCTAGACTTTTGTTCTTTTCTCTAACTCATGCTGGCCCAATATTTGGGCATCATAAATATATAATGTACCACTTTTTATTCAAGTGCATGCCAAACAATAAAACACTTATGTAACTCTGCTGTGTGTCAGGCACTGTTTTAAGCAATTCACAGTAATTTACTCATTTATTCCACACAATGGCCTTGTAAGAAAGATATTATTATTATAGTTCCCATTTACAGAAAAGGAAATAGAGGAAGTAGATCACAGAGCTAGAAAGTAGCAGAGCCAATAATAAAACCCAGAGCAATCAAGATCAGTGCCTAGCTGCTAAGCTCTCATATAAAGGATCATCTTCCATCCTCAGCTTTCTATTTCCAGAATCAATTGCATTCTTTCTTAGGGCATGCTGAAAAACAATGGCAATAGAATTCCTGAAAGCCATAGAAGAGAGGTTAGGAGTGGACTAGTTCTGAATCACTACTGTCTATGAAGTACAGATTTGCAAATACAGATTTTTCCCAGAAAAATTTGGATGATTTGTCTTCTCTATTCTGTTTCTCTCCATCATATTCAGTACAGGGCTCTTGATTCTACTGGTTAATGACATCTTTTTTGGGAAGATATGAAAAATTGGAGGATACTGGAAGAGAGGAAATGTAGCTTTTTTGGTGGGAAATTCCTCACCAATAATTTGTTCATAAAAGTAAATGAGACAGAGGAGCCAAGATGGCAGTTAAGCAAGGTGTGGGATTTAGTTCGTACTCCAAAACACCTACTAAATAACCAGGAACAGTACAGAACAGCTCCTGGGGCTATGTCAGTGACCAGACACACAGCGTACTCCAGTCTGGACCAGCTGCGATCCCCCCCAGAACCATGAATTCCCCAAGTGCAGTGGCTGGCACCTCTTGCCCACAGATTGCTTCCCAGAGGAGAGAGGAAAGAGACTTTACCTGCAGCAGGGGCCAACCGCAACTAAATTTCAAGTGTGGAATTAATTCACAAATTCTGACTACTAAAAGTAGGCCCCCAGCTCAGGTGAACCTGGTCAAAGCAGAGGTCGCAGATTTTTGCTCCAGTGCTAAGGGGGCAGGGCTGACAGAAAAAGAAAAAAAAAAAAAAAGAAAGAAACAGATTTCTGTGGCTGTGTTTCTGTGGAGGCTTGGCTGTCCTTGGATACAGCGGCAGGATTTCTCAGGCTGCAACTGCCCCAGGCATAGGCAGAAACAAGCTTCTTTGAGAGCTTGTCTGGAGCCAGTGCCTTCCCCAGGGGAAGGGTGAGACCCAACTCAGGTGGAATCCCTCTCTCAAGGAATTCAGACCCCAGGGCTTGGTAATTTGAAGCCATTAAAACTAGCCTACAACCTCTCCTCTGTCTCCACCACTCCCCCAGCAGGGAGAGTCTGCCAAAGTTAAAGATACCACATCATCTTATGCTGGTGGGACCTGCAGGCAGATAAGAGTCACATACTGGGCAGGATAAGAAAAACAGAGTCCAGAGATTTCACAGGAAAGTCTTTCAACCTGCTGGGTCTCACCCTCAGGGAAAACTGGTGGAGGTGACTCTTTCCTCCTGACAGGAGGCCAGTTTGGTCTGGGAAAATCTGGCTGGATCTATAATACATAAGTAGACCCTCCTAAAGGTGGGTGTGAAAGGGACCATACAGGCAGGGCAAGAAACAAGAAAACAAAAATGGAAAAATTCTCTGTTAAACAAAACCCAACCTAATGGTAAAGAAAAAGCTGAATAGAATGTCAAAGAACAGACAGACAACAAATTCATTCAGCAAGAAAACTCTAGGTAGAAGAAGTGAAAACAATCTCCAGAATAAACTAATTAAGGTAATTAAATGCCTAGATGACAGCGAAAAATAACAATTCACACAAGGAAAATTAGAGATATGGCCCAGTCAAAGGAGCAAACAAACAATTCCAATGAGATACAGGAGTTGAAACAATTAATTCAGAATGTATGAACAGACATGGAAAACCTCTCAAAAATCAAATCAATGAACTGAGGGAGGATATAAAGAGGGCAAGGAATAAAAAAAAAAAGAAATTGAAAGTGAAAAAACAAATCACAGAACTTATGGGAATGAAAGGCACAGTGGAAGAGATGAAAAAACAAAGGAAACCTACAATGTTAGATTTTGAGAGGCAAAAGATACGATCAGTGAACTGGAGGATGGAACATCTAAAATCTGACAAGCAAAAGAGAATATAGGTAAAAAAAAAAAATGGAAAAAACAGGACCCAACTATATGTTGTCTACAGGAAATGCATCTTAGACCCAAGGATAAACATAGGTTGAAAGTGCAAGGTTGGGAAAAGATATTTCATGCAAATAACAATCAGAAAAGAGCAGAAGTAGCTATACTAATATTCAACAAATTAGACTTCAAATGTAAAACAGTTAAAAGAGACAAAGAAGGACACTATGTATTAATAAAAGGAACAATTCAACAAGAAGACATAACAATCATAAATATTTATGCACCAAGCCAGAATGCTCCAAAATTCATGAGGCAAACACTGAAAAGAGAAATAGACACATATACCATAATAGTTGGAGACTTCAATTCCACATTCTCATCAATGTCAGAACATCTAGACAGAGGATCAATAAAGAAACAGAGAATTTGAATAATACAATAAATGAGCTAGACTTAACAGACATTTATAGAACATTATACCCCACAACAGCAGGATAAACCTTTTTCTCAAGTGCTCATGTATCATTCTCAAGGATAGACCATATGCTGGGTCACAAAGCAAATCTCAATAAATTTAAAAAGACTGAAATCATACAAAACACTTTCTCAGATCATAAAGGAATGAAGTTTGAAATCAATAATAGGAAGAGTGCCAGAAAATTCACAAATATGTGGTGGCTCAACAATGTACTCTTAAACAACCAGTGGGTCAAGGAAGAAATTACAAGAGAAATCAGTAAATATCTCGAGGCAAATAAAAATGAAAACACAATATATCAAAACTTATGGGATACAGAAAAGGCAGTGCTAAGAGGGAAATTTAGTGCCCTAAATGCCTATATCAAAAAAACATGCAAGGGCCTTTCCCCTGGCTGGCAGCGCGGAGGCCGCACGATGCCTGGAGTTACTGTAAAAGACGTGAACCAGCAAGAGTTCGTCCGAGCTCTGGCAGCTTTCCTTAAAAAGTCCGGGAAGCTGAAAGTTCCCGAATGGGTAGACACCGTCAAGCTGGCCAAGCATAAAGAGCTGGCTCCCTACGATGAGAACTGGTTCTACACTCGAGCTGCTTCCACAGCACGGCACCTGTACCTCCGGGGTGGTGCTGGGGTCGGCTCCATGACCAAGATCTACGGGGGACGTCAGAGAAACGGTGTTATGCCCAGCCACTTCAGCCGAGGCTCCAAGAGTGTGGCCCGCCGGGTCCTCCAAGCCCTGGAAGGGCTGAAGATGGTAGAAAAGGACCAAGATGGTGGCCGCAAACTGACACCTCAGGGACAGAGAGATCTCGACAGAATCGCCGGACAGGTGGCAGCTGCCAACAAGAAACATTAGAACAAATGATGCTGGGTTAATAAATTGCCTCATTTGTAAAAAAAAAAAAAAAAAAAAAAAAACATGCAAGGGCAAAAATCAAGGAATTAACTGTCCACTTGAAAGAAGTAGAGAAAGAACAGCAAACTAACCCCAAGAAAGCAAAAGGAAAGAAATAATGAGGATTAGAGCAGAAATAAATGAAATTGAGAATATGAAAACAATTGAGAAAATCAACAAAACCAGATGATGGTTCTATGAGAAAATCAATACAATTGATGAACCCTTAGCAAGATTGACAAAAAGAAGAAGGGAGAGGTTGCAAATAAATAAGATCAGAAATGGAAGAGGAGACACAACCACTGACCCCACACAAATAAAGGACGTAATGACAGGGTACTATGAACAACTTTATGCTAATAAACACGACAATGTACATGAAATGGACAACTCTCTAGAAAGGTATGAACAACCAACTTTGACTCTAGAAGAAATAGACAACCTCAACAAAGCAATCACAAGTAAAGAAATTAAATCAGTCATTAAGAAGCTCCCCAAAAAGAAAAGTTCAGGGCCAGATGGCTTCACAGGTGAATTCTGTCAAACATTCTAGAAAGAAGTAGTATCAATTCTGCTCAGATTCTTTAAAAATAAAATTAAAGGGAGGGAAAGCTACCTAACTCATTCTATGAAGTCAATATCACCCTCATACCAAAGCCAGACAAATGATATTGCAAAAAAGAAAACTACAGACCAATCTCTCTAATTAATATAGATGGAAAAATCCTCAACAAAATTCTAGCAAATCAAATCCAGCAACACATTAAAAGAATGATACATCATGACCAAGTAGGATTCATCCCAGGTATGCAAGGATGATTCAACATAAGAAAATTGATGTAATACACCATATCAAAGTCAAAGCAGAAAAACCACATGATCATCTCAATTGATGCAGAAAAGGCATTTGACAAAATTCAACATCTTTTCTTGTTGAAAACACTTCAAAGGATAGGAATAGAAGGGAACTTCCTTAAAATGATCAAGAGAGTATATGAAAAACCCACAGCTAATGTCATCCTCAATGGGGAAAAACAGAAAACTTTCACCCTAAGATTGGGAACAAGACAAGGATGTCCACTATACCACTGTTATTCAACATTGTGTTGGAAGTTCTAGCCAGAGCAATTAGACAAGAAAAAGATATACAAGGCATCAAAATTGGAAAGGAAGAAGTAAAACTCTCACTGTTTGCAGATGATATGATACTATATGTCAAAAACCCCAAAAAATCCACAGCAAAATTACTAGAGCTAATGAATGAGTACAGCAAAGTGGAAGGTTACAAGATCAACACTCATAAATCTGTAGTGTTTCTATACACTAGTAATGAACATTTTGAGGGGGAAATCAAGAAAAGAATTCCATTTACAACTGCAACCAAAAGAATAAGATATTTAGGAATAAACTTAACTAAAGAGACAAAAGAACTATAGAAAGAAAACTACAAGAAATTGTTAAAAGAAATCACAGAAGACCTAAATAGATAGAAGGGCATATTGTGTTCATGGATTGGAAGACTAAATATAGTTAAGATGTCAATTCTAACTCAATTGATTTACCAATTCAATGCAATACCAACTAAAATCCCAAAAACGTAGTTTTCAGAAATAGAAAAACCAATAACTAAATTTATCTGGAAGGGCAGGGTGCCCCAAATAGCTAAATGTATCCTGAGAAAAAAAAAATGAAGTCGGAAGTCTCATGCTACCTGACTTTAAGGCATATTATGAAGCTATGCTGGTCAAAACAGCATGGTACTGGCATAAAGATAGATATACTGACCAATGGAATAGAATAGAGTGTTCAGATATAGACCCTCTCATCTATAGACAATTGATCTTTGATAAGGCAGTCAAGCAAACTCACCTGGGACAGAACAGTCTCTTCAATAAATGGTGTCTAGAAAATTGGATATCCATATGCAAAAGAATGAAAGAGGACCCATATCTCACACCCTATACAAAAATTAACTCAAAATGGATCAAAGATCTAAACATTAGATCTAAGACCATAAAACTGTTAGAAGAAAATGTAGGGAAATATCTTAAAAATCTTATACTAGGAGGTAGTTTCCTAGACCTTACACCCAAAGCAAGAGCATTGAACAAAGAAATAAATAAATGGGAACTCCTCAAAATTAAACACTTCTGCGAATCAAAGAATTCTGTCAAGAAAGCAGAAAGACAGCCTACACAATGGGAAATAATATTTGGAAATGATATATCAGATAAAGGTCTAGTATCCAGAATTTATAAAGAGATTGTTCAACTCAACAACAAAAAGACAGACAACCCAATTACAAAATGGGCAAAAGACTTGAACAGACACGTCTCAGAATAAGAAATACAAATGGCCAAAAGGCACATGAAGAGATGCTCAACTTACCTGCTATCAGGGAAATGCAAATCAAAGCCACAATGAGATATCATCTCATACCCACCAGAATAGCCATTATCAATAAAACAGAAAATGACAAGTGCTGGAGAGGATGTGGAGAAAGAGGCACACTTATCCACTGTTGGTGTGAATGTCAAATGGTACAACCGCTGTGGAAGGCAGTTTTGCATTTCCTCAAAAAGCTAAATATAGAATTGTCATATGACCTGGTAATACCACTGCTAGGTATCTACTCAGAGGACATGAGGGCAAGGACACAAATGGAAATTTGCACACCAATGTTTATAGCAGCATTATTTACAATTGCGAAGAGATGGAAATAGCCAAATGTCCATCAGCAGATGAGTGGCTAAACAAACTGTGGTATACACATATGATGGAATATTATGCAGCCATATGACAGAATAAATTTCTAAAGTATGTAACAACATGGATGGACCTTGAGGACATTATGCTGAATGAGATTACAAATACTGTATGGTCTCACTGATATGAACTGACATTAGTGAAAAAACTTGGAGAATTTCATTGGTAACAGAGACCATCAGGAAGTAGAAATAGGGTAAGTTATTGTGAAATTGGAGCTGAAAGGATGCAGATTGTACAACAGGACTGAATGTAAAAACTCAGAAATGGACTGCACAATACTACCTAACTGTAATACAATTATGTTAAAACACTGAATGAAGCTGAATGTGAGAATGATAGAGGGAGGAGGGCTGAGGGCACAAATGAAATCAGAAAGAAAAATAGATGATAAAGACTGAAATGGTATAATCTAGAAATGCCTAGAATGTATAATGATAGTGACTAAATGTACAAATTTAAAAAAATGTTTTTGCATGAGGAAGAACAAAGGAATGTCATTACTGCAGGGTACTAAAAATAGATGGTAATTAATATTTTAAAATTTTACCTCATGTGTGAGACTAAAGCAAAAAATGCTTATTTGGTACAAAATTTATATTTTGGCTAGTGTATTTCCTAATATAATTTATGCAGACAGCTTAATTGAACATCATAAGTACATGGAACCTTGAGTAGGAGATGAGATTTTGTGGGTTTGTCCAGAGTGATGCCCTGATAAATCACAGTCATTTGAGCACTGAATAAAAAAGTATTTGCAAAGTCTCCTTCAGGGAATTATGAGAAAGAGGGGGAATTCAACTTCCTCAAGTTTAATTCTTGATATTCTCAACAAGCAGTGCGGACAATCAAAGCTATAGGCTGAAGCCCCCAGTCTTGGGGTTTGTTCATATTATACTTAACCCCACAAAAGATAGGTCAAGCCTACTTAAAATTAGGTCAAAGAGTCGCCCCCAAGAGACCCTCTTTTGTTGCTCAGATGTGGCCTCTCTCTCCAGGCAACACAACAAGCAAACTCACCACCCTCCCACTGTCTACATGGGACATGACTCCCAGTGGTGTGGACCTTCCTGGCAATGTGGGACAGAAATCCTGGAATGAGCTGAGACTCAGCATCAAGGGACTGAGAAAACCCCCAGAATGAGCTGAGACTCAGCATCAGGGGATTGAGAAAACCTTCTTGACCAAAAGGGGAAAGAGTGAAATGAGACAAAATAAAGTGTCAATGGCTGAGAGATTCTAGAGTTGAGAGGTTGTCCTGGAGGTTATTCTTACGTATTAAATAGATATCACCTTGTTAGTCAAGATGTAGTGGAGAGGCTGGAGGGAACTGCCTGAAAATGTGGAGCTGTGTTCCAGCAGCCATGTTTCTTGAAGATGATTGTATAATGATATAGCTTTCACAATGTGGCTGTGTGTAGAATGGAATGATCAAATAGGAATGTTTGCATTTGGTGTTTTTTGGTATTTACAAAAATAAAAAATTCCATTCTACATATATAATCAGCAATCACAATATCATCACATAGCTGCATGTTCATCATAGTGATCATGGAATATTTGCATCTATTCAGAAAAAGAAATAAAAAGAAAACAGAAAAATATTCAAACATACCATACCCCCACCCCTCCCCCTCACCAATCACCAGCATTTCACTCTAAATTTAACATTTGTTCCCCCTATCATTCATCTTTGTTTCATATGTTTTATTTGTCTGTTGATAAGGTAGATAAAAGGAGCATCAGACACAAGGTTTTCACAATCACACAGCCACATTGTGAAAGCTATATCATCAAAAGTTATGAATGTTTGTGTTTGTTTATTGTTTTTTGGTACTTAAAAAAAATTAACAGCAAAACAAAGTAAATCAGAGTGTGCAACAGTGGCTCAGTGGTAGACTGCTCACCTGCTAAGCAGAAGACCCAGGTTTGACTCCTGGAGCCTGCCCATGCCAAAAAAAAAGGAAATCAATTATTTTTTCCTAGACATTTATTATCAGAGACTGTGTGTTTTTTGAGAAAAGCTATGATTTTAAAGCCTAGTTCCTGAATTACTTTATAAAAGCTATGCTTAATTATTAACTAATACAGATGCAATTAACAATAAGGAAAAGAATCTGTGCAAAAAGTATCTTGTTAGAATGACCCAAAAGTTCATTCAAAATAAGAAAAAAAAGTAGGTAAAGTGGTATAATATCCTTGCCCCTTGTTAAGAAAAAAGATGTTCTATGTTTAGCAGGATAAGCAGTCTTAAGGGATGCATAGCTCTGTTGGTGGTCTATGTGACGAGTAGGAGCTCTAGGGTAAAACATTTGCGGTATTATAATTTTTTCTTTGTTAACTTTAGAGGACCTATTTACATATTTTAAGAATATATATACACACACATATATATACACATACCCGTATCCATACATACGAATCTATATCTGTATCTCTCTGTGTCCTCATTCTTCTACAATAGAAAATCACTAAAACTGGCCTGAAGGTTACTCGGTTCCTGCTGTTGGCTGGGGCCCAGATCCACAGAGCCTGACTCCCTGCTCTCTATAAACTCTTCTGGAGAGGAAAGCAAATCCTAGAAACAGAACTGAGGCATGGAAATATCAAGTTATCTATTTTTTATTTTGCCTTTGATTTGAAAGGACTCTCATATGGAATAAGCTAAAGGAAGAGAAGGATCAGCCAGGAGAACAGGAGGACAGGGCCCAGTGGAGGCTGTGGAGAGCCTGCAGAGCACTCTGTTGTCTGCAGAAGTGGCTGAAACAACTTTACCCTGTCGCAGGAGCGATACTTAACCATGGAACGCTAATTGTTTAAGTGGTCCAATCTAATTTATTTAAGCCTAGAGATTTTTTTCTTTTCATCCACAGCCAAAGTAAACTGATATATAACCTTACATACTGCAAGTTTCTATTCACCATTAATTTTTAATCTAAGGATTAATTAATAATTCATGTATGCTTGGGGCAAAAAATCAATATAGTGCTTGTTAGGAGTTTAAAAATGAATCAGAATTTTACATATAAATGAGTATTAAGGACAGGACATCTACTTTAAATGCTCTGCACTTTTTATTCCAGTAATGCCAGGGTAATTCAAAATACTTCAAATTCCCTTTATAGTGAAGCTCTGAGTCCCTGAAGAAAATTACAACCAATACTTTCATAATTTAATAATGAAAATAATTTGTTCTGCCCACAAATTAATACCTCCCCATGTAAAACAATAAATCATAAAACTAATGAATGTAAAAACAAAATAAAAATCACCCATAATTATCTATGACAATAACCTCTTAATATTTATCCTTTCCAGAGTGTTCTTATGACTTATCATGAGGAGATAATATTTTACAAAATAGTATCATTCCATATATACTTTATTTTACTTAATATAAAATACATGTTACATATAACATATAATGGATTTTCAGTACATATCACAGATTATATCTACTTAGTTCAAAATGATTGGATACAGTCCTATGACTTTCTATGTTAATTAATTGAGCTTTATAAAGACCTTTAATTAATGATTAGCATTTCATTGAATGCATTTAACTCAAATTATTTAACACTGTTTTCCAAATGCCACAGTGCTACAAAACATAAAAAAGGAGAGAAGGTCAATTAAATAGACCAAACACAGTGAAAACAGTTTTAAAAGTTAAACAGTTATTCTTAATTTCAGGGCTTGTCAGAGTCAATAATATGCTAATTCTGCACTGTGAATTTTCAGAAGTGGAATACTTAATGGAAAAGTAGTATAACAAATTAACCCATTGGACTTTTTATTTGTAAGATCTAATAATGTTCTGTATAACTTAATTTTCAGAATATGTACTTGGGAAAACTCTGATGTAATCATCTCATATTTTTGGATTTTTTAGGCTATTCAGTTTTATTAACTATTATTAATAATTCTTCCATAAACATTTTTTCAGACACTCACTTCTGAACATTTATCTGGTTATTTCCTTAAACTAAATTTTGATACATACAACTACCTGGACTATTCACACGTTTAAGGAGTTGAAACTTAGCACCATACTGTATAAATCGCCCTTAAAGGATTTTGCCAGTCTACATTCATACAGCACTATCTGAGACAATTGAACTGATACCTGTGTTAGCACTCCAAATTAAACCTTATTTTCCCTAATTGGCATCACACTGATTTATTAGCCACCTTGTGACACAAGTTATATCTCTAAATGACTTTTGGTAATCTCTTATGTAACATACCCTATTTGCCTGAGGATATAGATAGGATATAAAATAAGGATATATGTTTCACAAATACCACTTCCTCTTTCCCCGGCATCACAACATCCATTTTGTAGCTTTTAATTTATAGGTCATAGTAGAGAAGCTGCATATAAAGTCATCTAAGTAATTACTGATTATATATGTAGAATGGAATGATTTTAAATGTTTTGTTTGTTAAATTTTTTTTAATTAATAAAAAAAGTTTAAAAAAAAAAAAAGTCATCTAAGTAAACACTACCACAGCAGTATAGGGGGAAAAAAAATGTTGCAGATTTTCAAATCCTCGAACCTCTATCTGGAATTTGTACCCACTCTGCAATTCGTGCTGGAAGTCGAGTAATTAGATAACTGCCCAACCAAAAATTCTGTCATTCAGAAGAAGTCAATACCATGAAAGACAGGCAACAAACTGAAGGAGTGGGGAACTGCTGTCTAATGCAACACAGGGAATAAAACAAGCAAAAATTAGATTTTGGAATAGACATTAGAACATCATAAAAAAAACAGTAGAAAGAATAAGCAAAATAAATTCTGATATTTTCAAATAAAAATAAAATAAGGAGCTCTCTCAAGATTAATAGAGGGTAATAATAAATGAAACATTGCATTTGAAGATACAGAGGAAACAGTAAAACCTTACAATTGTAAGAAAAAATAGAACTCTATGCCAATAGAATGAGATGAAATGAGTAATTAGTTAGGAAAATATATAATTAACAAAATTGACTCAAAAAAATAGAAAAACTGATTGTATATATGTACTTTTTCAGAAATTGAATCAGGATCCAAGATATCCTGAGTGATCATAGTATTCATAGGGGCAAACTAACAAGTTAATAGTCTCCACAAATTATAGAATTGTAATATACAGAGATGTATGCTGCAACACTGTTTATAATGGTTGAGGTGAAAATAACCTATATGTCTATCAATAAGGAATTTGTTAATAAAACATCGTATTTGCTATATTATCAAGACAGAAAAAATTCTAACGTATACCTTGGGGGATAAAAAGCAAATTGCAGAAAGGATGTACACTATGCCACACTTTGCATTGTAAAAGAAGAGTAAATGATAGCATATATTTAAAGGAATGTAAATATGTCTGTATCTGCCTGCTAAGAGTAGGAAGAGTCCCCACCAAACTGGTGTCTGAGACACAGCTACGAATATAGTCATAGAGGATTTTAGCTTCATCTGCAATGATTTTATATATACATACATAGATATACACACACACACATATATATATTCATACATACACACATTCACCTATTTCTAATTTAAAGAGAGCAATGATATTTTTGCAGATTAATAAAATGTTAAGATTGCTACATGAGTTTTTAACAGAATATTTCCACTAATGACAATATGCCCAAATTTCTTAGAGACAGACTATATTTTAAATATGACCAGAATTAGCCCTACAATCTTCTTTTAAAATATAATACTCTTGGAAAATAGACTGTAGTCGTTTTATGTCTCTTAATTCTGAAGAATGAAGGCTATAAAATTCTTGTGTACTTTTAGCAATCCTTTTCTCAGGGACAGCTACTATGGTTCCCCAATCTGCCTGGATAAAAACCATTAGGATCCTCTTTTGCTGTAGAACTTCTAGAGCCCTCCCAATAGCCAGCTGTCTTCTCCTCAGCCCTGAGGGAGAGGCAGGGTTTCTAAGGCAACATCTGGGCATTGGCCTTGGTAAAGTTCCATGGAGAAAAGGGGTGAGACCAGAATTCTACCATGCCTTTACCACTGCCTGGGCTACAAGCCAGGAGGCCTATGTTTTAGTCCCTGCTTTGTTGTGCTATTTGGTCAAGCCATGGGCTTATTATTTTCTCATGTGAGAAACAAGAATCCTGGATCTGTCACTCATTCCAATTCCATAATTTGATAAATCTGTTGTTACCAGGACAGCATGGCCCTAGAAACACCATTATTACCCGGGACTTCTTGGGCCAACAGCTGTAATAGTAATGGCTTGTGTCTGGATCAAAAACTCCATCCTCAGAGTCATAAACACTAACATAATTGCTAGACATAGGTGTGCTGTTGGAGAAAACTATGTTACCCCAGCCACCTAGAATTAAAATGTGACATGGCAATAGGAAGGAGCCACAAGTATTGTCTACCATGAATTCTTACAGAATCAGAAGCGGTGAGAGAGGTTATGCTTATATGGGTCTTAATACTTCCTGCCTTCTAAAGACTTATGTAAATGAAAGCAAAATTTCTCAGCAATTTTGTTAAAAACCCCTTAATTGGATTTCTCAGAAAAAAATATCTTTGAGCAAATTAATGGGTTAACTCTAAATATAGCTGGCTTTATTCATTGGTTTCACATAGGGCAAGAACTTACCTGTCCTAAAATAGTTCTTCCAAGGACTTGTCATGGCACCACACTTCCCTCTTCTCTGGTTCCAAATCAACTTTCCCAGATTCATCTTACAGCTGAGAAAATCAGAGTGAGAGCAGCCACTGTAAGATGAGCTAGCAGATGGAACATTGCCAATGATTCTTAGACCATGGAAGAAACAGCACATGGCACTGACCAGGAAGTGAAGGGTCCACCTAGGAGCAGCCAACCCAGGGTTAGAGAGGGGCACCAAAGCATTGAGGGTGGGATGCAGTGTTGGAGAGTTAATACTTGGCAAGGGTTGAACTGAAGAAGGAGGAGTACAGACTCCTTGGCTTAGGGTTAAAATCTTGCCAGAAGCTGGCATTAATTTTAAGCATTTCAAAAGCTATTTTGCTACATTATTTTTTGGTTTTTTGCTTCACTACTTCTTATAGTGCTGACTCATCAAGACTAATCCCACACCTAGGTTTTTAATTTTTTTCTCTAAAATGAATTATTTAACATCAGACAAAAGGCTTACCATCCAGAAATAACCTCCACATTGAAAGAAAGTAGCATGAATTTGCTGAGCCTGGTGACTGGAAAGTCCATTCTACCCCTAGGATTTTGAGCATAATCCCCAGGGCCATCTTGCCCTGCCTCTGCACCAGCCAAAGGAAAATAGATTATAGCAAAATCACCCCCATTCGTTACAATGGATCATAAAAGCAGGAATGAAACTACGTGCCTCTTTAACCACACCAACAACAAAATTAGATGACAATTATGCTGGTTTAATACTGTTATGCATCCCAGAAAAGCCATGTTCTTTTAATCCGAATCCAGTCTTGTGGAGCAGCCATGTTCTGTTCATCCTGATTCACTATTGTAGGGAGGGATATCTTGATTAGATTGTTTTCATGGAGATGTGATGCATCCAATTGTGAGTGTGCCCTTTGATTAGATGGAAATGTGTCTCTGCCTATTCAAGGTGTGTCTTAATTAGTTGACAGGGTCTTTCTTTCTCTGTGAGCTCTCTTAAAGAGTTCAGAACCAACACCGACACAGACATTTGAAGATGCAGAGGAAAATGCCAGAAGGACCCACCGGATCTGTGAGAGCCTGTTGAAATCAGAAGCCAGGGAGGAACCCAGCAAACATTTCCATGTGCCTTCCCATGGGATGCTAAGAAAGCCAGAACCCAGAGTTTTGCCCCAGAGGAGCTAAGCGGGGACCCACAGACATTGAGAAAGGAAGCCACTGGAATCAGAAGCACAAAGCAACAAACCAGGAGCAAGGACCTCAGATGCTAGTCATGTGTCTTCCCCGCTGGCAGGGAGATCCCAGACACCATTTGGCCTTTCTTCTGAATCAATGTACCTTTATCTGGATGCCTTAGTTTAGACATTTTTAAGGCCATAGAGCTGTAAACTTGTAACTTAATAAATGTTCTTTATAAAAGCCATTTCATTTGTGGTATATTACATTCCAACAATATACCAGTTTAATAAACTTAAACAGTGATGACAATAGATGATAGAGTGGAAAGGAGGGAGGGAGAAAGGGAGTGAAAGAAGATGTGTGTGCATGTGTGTGTGTTTGTCCAAGCTTGTTAAAATGCTGTGCCAAAACTTTTGGGTTTAATTGTCATCAGAAACTGTAAGAACACCTAATTAAAGATTGAAAGCTAGGCAAGTGAAGGCTAAGTTGATTCATGATAGATTGTATAACTGTGTTATCTGGATAGCTAGCTAGAATCTATGCAGATAATTAGACTAGATGGGTTACATAACAGTCAATGAATTCTATTGACTCTGAAGATAAAACATGATGTATTAAAAAGTCATTTTATGTATAATTGCCTCACCAAAATGTACCTATTGAAATCATTCTTAATGGTTCTGACTATTGATGATTTTTATTCACCACCTTTAACTTGTGTCAAACTGCATTTAATGTTTCCTTCAATAATTTTGCATCATAATGTTACTATCCTCTTTCTTCAAAAGTTGGCAATTTATATTCTATCCAATTCCAGTATCAATTCTGTTAGCATAACTAAAAGGAAAAAGTATTAAATATCATTTGATAGCTATGTATTTCCTTTTAAAATATTCATTGTCCTTTCTGTGAACAGAATTGAGCCTATTTTCATTTCCTGCAATAAAAAGGCTTGATTCTTTTTATCTGAATTAAAGAGAACAACCAAGTTAAATACCTTTCCTATTAGTTACTTTGTTCTCAAATGAGAAAATCAATTAAAATCAACTTATTTTAAATTTTATTCTTCAAATCGCAGTTATTTTACTCTTATTTACAGTGAAATTTTCACTATTTAAGATTAGAACCTTTCTGAATCCAGGGCTCATCATAGGAACAGCCAAACCAGCTATTCTTTGCACTTAAAGCAGTTACTTAAATAGAAAGTGTTTCCAGTTCTTTGTTGAAGAACTCATCCAAAGGAAAGAGGTCATCTAGCAGACAAGCTTGGCCAGAAGTCCAAGCCTTGATCAGGTGATGGAACAAAGTATATCATGTGGTCTCTGTTATTTGGATTTGCCTTCTAGTTCCAGCTTTCCAAGGATTTATGCTTGACATCTATGGCAGAAAATAGATAATGAGTAAAAAAAAGAGAAAAAACTATGTGTTCACCCACAAGGGATTCAAAAACATTCTGGTTTCGTACCCTTACTTTACCCATCCTTGCACTCTACCCCATCTCTTACAGCTCTGGATATGTTCAATGTGTCTGGAATGACAGGGATGCCTATGAACCCTGTTCCATAATGTAGAGAGAAAAGCCACAAAGTACCAAAGGGAAACTTCACACAAATGTTTCATCTTTGCAGGAGATGGCAAGAGAGGTGCAATGGAAAGTGTACATGCTCATGTCAGATAAAGAAAGTAGACTACAAATCCCACAGCATAAATTGGAATGATAGCCAATATATACTTCCCAGTAAAAAATATAAAGTATAGAACAGTTTGTACACAATACCATCATCTGCATAAAAAGTAAAAAAAAAAATAGGTGTTTTATATGCCTATGTGTGCACAGAATAACTGAAAATATTCACAAGAACAGATAACACAGGTTGACTCTGAAACAGGAAATTTAGAATCTGGAGAGAGGGGAGGGAGGGAGAGTTTACATTACATATCCACTGGGCTTTTGAAAATTTTGAACCAAATGGATACATTAAGTTCAGTGTGTGTGTGTGTGTGTGTGTGTGTGTGTGTATTAAGACAATGGCAAAGGACATGCAGTTCGGCACCTACGACACAGGGACCTGCACTCTGTGAATTTCTGAGACCACCAAGCCTGGAGGAACTGAAAAAAATACAAACACCATTGGGAGGGGGGAAATACTTGCAAATCATAAATAATAAGAATTTAATATCCAGAATATATAAAGAACTCTTATGACTCAATAACAAAAAGATAACCCAATTTTAAAATGGATGAAGGACTTGAGTAGACATTTATCCAAAAAGGAAGATATGAAAGAGGCCAATAAGCATATAAAGATGCTCAACATCATTAGTAGGTGTATTAGTCAGAACCAACAGGAGAGATCTGCAAATATGATATTTATAAAAGTGTCTCACACAACCATGAGAATGCAAGAATCCAAAATCTGCAAAGCAGGCTGTAAAACTGGCAATTCTGAGAAGGGTCTAGACGAACGCCACAGGAGAGGCTCGCTGGCAGAAGCAGCAGTGAAAAATCACTTCTCCCTTAGAAGTCTTCAACTACTTGAATCAAATCCAACTGACTGGATTACCTTGTTTGTGGGAGACATGCCCTTTATTGATAGATGTAATCAGCCACAGCTGCAATCAACTCACTAATGATTTAATAAACAAACTGTACCAGTTTGAAGATACCATGTACCCCAGAAAAGCCACATTTTACTCCTGATTCAATCTTGTGGAGACAGCCATTTCTTCTGATCCAGATTCAGTATTACAGGGTAGAAATTTTCATTACATTATTCCATGGAGATATGATAGGCCAAATAGTGGGTATAATCTTTTGATTAGATGGAGTTGTGATTCTATCCATTCTAGGTGGGTCTTGGTTAGATTAGTAGAGTCTTTAAGGGGGTGGGGTCTTTAAAGGTAGAAGCCTCAGAACTGACAAAGAGCAGATGTAGATGCTTGGAAAACAGTTGCTTCAGAGAATAGAGACACAGATGTTTAGAGATGCTTGGAGCCCAGCAGACATTACCATGAGATATTAAGGAAGGCAGAACCTGAAGAGAGTCAAAGGAAGCCAAGAGATGAAACCCAGCCCAGAGAAGCAAAGTGAGAAACCCCCACAGGAGCAGATGCTGAAAGCAATGGAGCCCTAGAGCAAGGAACCAGCAGATGCCAGCTACATGACTACCCAACTGATGGAGGTGTGCCTGACCCATCAGCCTGCCTTGAATTAAGGTATCTTTTCCTGGGTGCCTTAATTTGGATATTTTTATATGCTTGGAACTGTAAATTTATAACTTATTAAATTCCCCTTTTTAAAAGCCATTCCAGTTCTGGTATGTTGCATTGTGGCAGCCTGCAAACTAACATGCCAGCCTTCTTGTTTATCAACCAACCAGGAAACATCCTTGCAGTAATGGTTAGGTCAGTAGTTGCCTGACTAGACAAATGGGCACCCTCACTCAGTCAAGTTGAAACCAGAACCCACCCATCACAGTAGAGAAATGTAAATCAAAACCACAATTGAGAGACCAATTCACACTCACTAGGATGGCAACCATGGAAAAGACAAAAAATAAATAAATAAATAAAAAGTTTTAGAGAGGATATGGAGAAGTATTGATGGTAGGAATGTACAGTGGTGAAATTAAAGTGGAAATTAGTTTTGCAGTTCCTCAGAAAGTTAAGAATAGAATTATCATATGTCCCAGCAATCCTACTTCCATACATATACACCAAAGAATTAAAAGCAGAGGCCCAAACAGACATTGGCAGACCAATGTTCATAGCAGCATTATTCACAATTGTCAAAGGACAGAAGCAACCAAGTGACCCTCAGCAGATGAATGGATAAACAAAATGTGGTATAGACAATTAAATATTTTTCCATCATAAAAAGGAGTGAAGTTCTGAGGCATGTGACAACATGAATGAAACTTGATGGCATTAAGTGAAATAAACCAGATGCAAAATAGTGTACAATTTCACTTATATGAAGTATTGAGAAAAGTAAAATCCATGGAGACAGAAGGAATATTACAGGTTCCCAGGGATGGAAGGAGAGGGAATGGGGAAGGAGAGCGAATGCTTCATGGGTAGGGTTTCTATTTAGCTGATGAAAACGTTTTACAAATAGTGGTGATCCATAAGTACATGGAATCTTGAATAGGGCACGAGATATTTTGGTTTGTCCAGGTTACTGTGATGCCCTGATAAATCCCAGAACAATTTGAGCAGTGAATAAAGAAGAATTTGCAAAGACCTCTTGGGGGAATGGGGAAAAAGGAAGAAATATTCACCTTCCCCATTTGGAGAATTTCTGATATTCTTGCAAGCAGTGGGGACAACAAAAGCAATAGGTTGAGCCCTCAATCTTGGGGTTTGCCCCTATAAAACTTATTCCTGCAAAGGAAAAGGTAAGCCTACTTAAAATTAGGTCTAAGAGTCGCCTCCAGAGAACCTCTTTTGTTGCTTGGATGTGGCCTCTCTCTCTCTCTAAGTCAACTCAACAGGTGAACTCGTTATGCCCTCCCCCTTACATGGGACACGACTCCTAGGGGTGTAAATTTCCCTGGCAACATGGGACAGAACTCCCGGGATGAGCTGGTACCTGGCATCAAGGGATTGACAAAGCCTTCTTCACCAAAAGGGGGAAGAGAGAAAAGAGATAAAGTTTCAGTAGCTGAGAGATTTCAAACAGAGTGAAGAGGTTATCCTGGAGGTTATTCTCATGCATTATATTGAAATCCCTTTTTAGTTTATGGTGCATTGGCATGGCTGGAGGGAAGTACATGAAATTGCTGAGCTGTGTTCCAGTTGCCTAGATTCTTGAAGATGATTATATAAAGCACATAATGTTTACAGTGTGACTGTGTGATTGTGAAAACCTTATGTCTTATGCTCCTTTTTTTTTCCCAGGGTATGGACATATGAGTAAAGAAATATGGATAAAAATAAATAGGGGATGTGAGGGTAGTTCGGTGGTAGAATTCTTAACTGCCATGCAGGAGACCCAGGTTCAATTCCAGGCTCATACACTCCCAAACAACAAAGAAGAAACAAACAAAAAATGCAACAAGTGGTGCTGTAATAACAGGATGCTCAAAGAATAAAATGTGACCCCACCATACAGCATATGCAAAGAAAAATAAATAAATAAATAAATAAAGGGGCAAAAGGTAAAATAAATTAGGGAGATTGAAATAGTACTGGTCGATAAGAGAGAGGGGTAAGGTGTGTGGTGTGTATGAGTTATTTCTTTTTTCTTATTTCTTTTTCTGGAGTGTTGCAAATGTTTAAAAAATAATCATGCTGATGAACAAACAATGTGATGATATTGTGAGCCACTGATTGTACACCATGTATGGAATGTATATGTGTGAGGACTTCTCAGTAAAAAAAATATTTAAAAAAAAATAGTAGTGATCTTCTCACCTGCCATGTCAGAGTCCGGGTTTAATTTCTGGACCATGCACTTTCCCTCCCCCCCAAAAAAAGAAATTTTCAACAAATGGTGCTGCAATAACTGGATTGTCACATGGAAAAAGAATGAAAAATGGCCTCCACCACGCAGCATACAAAAAAAGCAGTGGTGACCTTTCACAACATTGTGAATTCAATTAATGCCACTCAATTGTACACTTAAAAATGGCTTTAAGGGCGGGCAATGGTGGCTCAGTGGCAGAATTCTCACCTGCCATGCAGAGATCTGGGTTCGCTTCCTAGTACCTGCACATGCCAAAAAAAAAAAATGGTTTTAAGAAACTTCAACATGACAAAAAAATGTTTTTTAAAATCTACAGTAAACAAAACTGTTCCTTCACAAATGCTGGTTTCCCCAGGGTGGAGGATCCAAAACGTACACACTATTCCCAATTTCCCTCTATCCACAGTCGCCAAATCTTTAAAAAAAAAAAAAAGACAAAGACAATGGAGACAAGGGCGATGGTGGGAATCTTCATGACCATGATGAACTGTAGAACCATCACTTCCCAAGATGCTTATATCACATACATCCCTGGAACTTTATTTACCTAGGAAACGCTGGTGTAAACAGCCAGCTATCCATTTACAGACATGCCTAGAGGACTCAGGAGTGCCCAGACGGGGAGACAGGGACAGGGCAGGGAACCAGGCCCCAGTAGTTGAGCAGCGCTACCCTCACGTGCACAGCCCCTGCCCCGTGACTCCCCCCACACCCCACGTACCTGAACGCCATTACCCACCTCCCAACTGCACTGCAAGCACCCTGGCCTGGGCCCCCCACCCAGTGCACATCCCGCCCCCCACATGCATGCAAGCCTATCCCAGCCTGGTTTGCCTCTCTTGCATGAGTGCACAGTCCACCCTGACCCTCCCGACACCTGCATAGCCATGGCCAGCCCCTTGACCCCCACCTCCGCCTCCCTACCCCCTGCAGGTGGTCACCTGGGCATCCAGGCTACAGCTACTCACTTACATGCACGTCACATCCAGCCCCCCAGATGCGTTCAGGCTCAGATGCCCACTCATACCACATTCCCTCAGCTCTAGGCAACACTGACCTGTGCATCCGGGCCATACCCACCCCCAGCCCACTAAGGCATAATCCCACCCAGCTGCCCCTGAGCTCTGCGTGGGCACACACCAGGGCCCCGCCCCCCAGATCCACACACACCAGGTGTGTGTACACAGACTCATGTACAACAGGGCCCCACCCCAGATCCATGCACTAGCACAGCCAAACCCTCCCTGACAGGCCCCCAGTATCTATGTTGGGACCTTGGACCTCTTGACCCCTGCACCCACACCCCTGACCCCAAACATGTGCACAGCGTTGCCCCACCCAATGCACAAGTGCCTTTCTCTCACACCTGGCAGGTGCTCTCAGGCACATCCATGCCACATAGTCTCCATCCTGCACAAGTGGGAACCCCACCCCACCCCTACAGACCCACCCACCTGTCATCACCCACACAACACACATCCCACAACCTCTGCAACCTGAGCCCCATCCCTGCACATTCACACATCCACATCCTGGTCCCCCCTCGGCCCCTCCCCCTGCACAAGGAGACACCCGTGCTCTAACTTCCCTGTACCCTGACTTCTGTGCCCTGTACCCCACACCCTGACACCCAAGACCCACACGCTTCATGCACCATACCACATCCTGCCTACATACTAGCCCCTGTGCATCTACTCTGCCCCCACCCCATCCACCTCCTGCTATGCCCTACCTCTGTATCCCTCATGCCGCACCTTGCTCCTGTACTCCAAGGCCTACCTGAGCTGCTTCTTGTCCCCACAGCCCCTGCACCACATGTCCACAACCCCATGACCTGCAGCCCATGCCCAAAGTCAACAGCATAGAGTTTCCTACCTGTGCATGTACCTGCAACACAATCCACCACTGCACTGTTCTGTCCATCCCCATACCCCGCCTCCTGCTCCACATCCATCCCCCAAATACAAAGCTTTAGACTACTGAAGAAATCAACATCCAAAGTAACCCTATCAAGATATTCACATGCCACGAAGACAACAGAAGATCACTAAAGTATATGAAGATATAGGCAGAAATAGCTGTCTAATGAGAAAATTAAAACACTGGAGAACACACAGACTTTGAAACAAGTAATCAAAGATGTTCATATAATGCTACTAAATAAAATCAGTGAGATGACTAATGACGAAGGAGATCTAAGAAGATTCTAGAACAGCATAAAGAAGCATTTGAAAGAATAAATAGAAAAGTAGCAGACATCACAGAGATTAAAGATCCTGTAAGCCAAAACAAAAATATATTAGAGACACACAACAGCAGATTTGAAGAGGCAGAAGAAAGAATAAGCAAACAAAAAAAAGCAGGACAATTGATTTTGAACACTCACAAGAGTAATTGACACAAAAAGATTGAAAAATTTGAAATGGATATCAGGGAAATGACAAACCACAGTGCACAAATATAAGAATCATCCATGTCCCAGACGGAGAAAACTAAAGGGTTAAGAAGATTAATGAAGGACATAATGGGTGAAAACTTCCCAACCTTTTTAAAATAAATAGATATGCAAATCAAAGATAGCCGATGATCTCCAAATAGGATAAATCCAGATAGGTCTATCCCAAGATGCATGCTAATCAGTCTGTCAAATGTTGAGGAGAAGTAGAAAATCCTGAAAGTGTCAAAAGAAAACTAACCTACTACATACAAGGGAAATCACATAAGACTGAGTTCAGACTACTCAACTGGCACTATGGAGGCAAGAAGGCAGTGGTATGATATATTTAAGGTTCTGACAGAGAAAGACTTTCAGCCAAGAATTCTGTACCCAACCAAACTGACCTTCAAAACCGAGGGAGAGATTAACATTTTCACAGACAAACAAAGGCTGAGAGATTATGTCAACAAGAGACTGGATCTACAAGAAATACTAGAGGGAGGTCTACCAGCTGAAAAAAAAAGACAGGAGAGGCAGGTCTGGAGGAGGACACAGAATTAAAGAGAACCAGTCGGGCGGGCCACAGTGGCTCAGCAGGCAGAGTGCTCGCCTGCCATGCCAGAGGACCTGGGTTCAATTCCCGGTACCTGCCCATGTTAAAAAAAAAAAAAAGAGAGAGAGAACCAGTAAGGGTAACTTATAGGATAAAAAGAGAAAGAAGGAGAAGAACATATAGATCTGACAAATAAAATCCAAAGGATAAGAGGATGGATTCAAGAAATGCCTTTACAGTAATAACTTTGAATATTTAACAGACTAAACTTACCAATTAAAACATACAGATTGGCCATATGGATTAAGAAACATAATCCATTATATGCTGCTTACAAGAGACTCATCTTAGACACAAGGATACAAATAAATTCAAAGCGAAAGGATGGGAAAAGATGATCCACACAAGCTGTAACCAAAAGAAAGCAGGAGTAGCTATACTAATATCACACAAAATAGACTTTAAATGTAAAGACATCATAAAATACAAAGAAGGACACTATATATTAATAAAATGGACAATTAACCAAGAAGAAATAACAATCAAAAATGACCGTGCTCCCAATCAAGGAGGTCCAAAGTACATGAGACAGACATTGGCAATGCTGAAGCGAGCAGCAGATATTTCCTCGTGCACCACTCTCCTCTATAGGCAGAGCAACCAGACAGGAGAGCAACAAGGAAACAAAGAACTTAAACAATTTGATAAAAGAATTCGACCTAACAGACATGTAGGTTATTACACCTCCAAACATTAGAGTATACATTCTTCTCTAATGTTCATAGAACATTCTCCAGGATAGATCATATGCTGGGGCACAAAACAGGTTTTTATAAATTTAAAAGCACTGAAATTATTCAAAACACTTTCTCTGATCACAATAGAGTGAAGCTGGAAATCAATAACCACTAAAGAACAAGAGCATTCGCAAATATGTGGAGATTAAATAACACACTCTTAAACAATGAGTGGGTCAAAAAAATTGCTAAAGAAATCAGTAGCTATCTGGTGATGAATGAAAATGAGAATACAACATATCAGAATTTATGGGATATGGAAAAGACTGTGTTAAGAAGGAAATGTATTGCCCTAAATGCTTATATTAAAACAGAAGAAATAACAAAAATTGAGGATTTAACTCTTCACTTGGAGGAACTTGAGAAAAAAACAGCAAACTAACCACAAAGCAAATAAAAGAAGAGAAATAATAAGGATTAAAACCCAATTAAATGGATGGGATAACAAAAGAACAATAGAAAAAAACCAGTAAAACCAGAAGTTGGTTCTTTGAGAAAATCAATAAAATTGATGGGCCGTTAGGAAGGCTGACAAAGAAAAAAAGAGATAGGATACAAATAAACAAAATCAGAAATGGGAGGGGGTTCATTACCTCAAACCCTGAATAAATAAATAGATAATCGTAAGAGGATATGAGGATACTATGAACAACGCCAACAAACTAACTTATGAGAAATGGACAAATTCCTGGAAATATACAAACAAGCTACACTGACTCAATAAGAAATGGAAGATCCCAACAAACCGATCACAAGTAAAGAGATTCAAACAGTCATCAAACATCTTCCTGCAAAGAAAAGCCCGGGGCCAGAATGGCTTCACAGGAAAATTTGATCAAACATTCCAAAAAGCACTAACACCAATCCTGCTTGAACTTTTCCAAAAAAATTAAAGAAAAAGAAACACTACCTGACTCATTTTATGAAGTTAATCTCACTTTAATACCAAAATTGGGTAGATTCTACAAGAAAGGAAAATTGCCAACCAACATCACTAATGCACATAGATGCAAAAATTCTCAACAAAATATTAACAAATCAAATCCAACAGCACATTAAACAAGTTACACACCACGACCGAGTGGGGTTTATACCAGAAATGCAAGGATGTTTCAACACAAGAAAATCAGTTAATATAATACAGCATATTAACAAATAAAAAGGGGAAAATCATGCGATATCTCAATTGATGCTGAAATAGCATTTGGCAAAATTCAACATCCTTTTCTGATAAAAACATTTCAAAATGTAGGAATCAAAGTTAACTTCCTCAACATGATAAAGGCATATATGAAAAACCCATAGCCAGCATTGTACATAATGAAGAGAGACTGAAAGCTTTCTGCCAGGGTCAGAAATGAGATAACAATACCTCCGTCAGCACTATTATTCAACACTGTACTCCAAGTTCTAGCAAGAGCCATCAGGTAGGACAAAGAAATAAAAGGCATCCAGATTGGAAAGGAAGAAGTAAAACTTTCATTATTTGCAAATGACATGATACTATACTTGGAAAATCCTGAGAAATCTACCACAAACTTATTTGGGCTAATAAACAAATTCAGCAAGGTGGCGGGATATAAAATTAATGTGCAAAAATCAGTAATGTGGGCGGGGGGGTGCAAGGGTAGTTCAGCAGTAGAATTTCCCTGCCATGCAGGGGACTCAAGTTTGATTCCCAGGCCACACACTTCCCCCAAAAACAAACAAGCAAGCAAAACAAACAAAAAATTTCAACAAATATTGCTGCAATAATGGGATACTCACATGGAAAAATAATAAATGTAAACTTGCCGTACATCATACAAAAAAAAAAAGTCAGTAATGTTTCTTACACAAGTAATGACCTAACTGAGGAGTCAATTAAGGAAAAAATTCCATTGAAAATAGCAATAAAAGAATCAAGTATCTAGGAATGAACTTAACCAGGGATGTAAAGGACTTGTACACAGAAAACTACATAACACTGCTATAAGAAATCAAAGATCTAAACAAGTGGAATGATATTCCCTGCTCATGAATAGGAAGGTTAAATATAGTTAAGATGTCAGTTCTACCCAAAATGATCTGTAGATTTAACACAATACCAATCAAAATTCCAACAACCTACTTGGAAAAGCTAGGTACCAAATTCACCTGGAAGGGAAAGAGACCCCAAATAGCCAAATTCATCCTAAATACAAAGAACAAAGTGAGTGGATTAACACCCCCCTGGCTTTAAAACTTATTATAAAACCACAGTGGTCAAAATAGCATGGTACTGGCACAAAGATGGAAGCATTGACCAATGGAATTGTATCGAGAGTGCAGAAATAGATGACCAAATCTACAGTAAACTGATTTTTGACAAGGCCCCAAATTCACTGAACTGGGACAAAATAATCTTTTCAATAAATAGGCATGGGAGAATTTGATATCAAGAGCCAGAGGAATGAGAGAGGACCCTTACCTTATACACTATATGAAAATTAGATCAAATACCTAAATATAAGAACTGGCACCATAAAGCTTCTAGAAGAAAATGTAGGGAAACCCCTTCAAGACCTAGTAGAAGGAGGTAGCTTCCTAAACTTTACATCCTAAGCATAAGCAACAGAAGAAAAAAAAAATAGGTAAATAGGAACTCCTCAAAATCAAATGCTTCTGCACCTCCAAAGACTTTGTCAAAAAGGTGAAGAGGGAGCTAATTTAATGGGAGAAAATATTCAAACATCACACATCAGATAAAGGTTTGATACCTTGGTATCTTGTATACATAAGGAAATCATACAACTCAACAGCAAAAGAACAAGCAACCCAGTTATAAGGTGGACTAAAGATGTGAATAGGCATTTTTCTGAAGAGCAAACACAGATGGCTGAAAACCACATGAAGAGATGCTCATTTTCCTTAGCTAAAAGGAATTCCTTTTAGGGAAATGCAGATCAAGACTGCAATGAGATACCACCTCACACCTATAAGAATGGCTGTTATTAAGCAAGCAGGAAACTACAAATGTTGGAGCAGATGTGGAGAAATTGGGACACTTATGCACTGCTGGTGGGAATGTACAATGGTACAGCTGCTATGGAAAACAGTCTAGTAGCTCCTCTGAAAACTAAATATCGAGTTGCCCTATGACTGAGCAATAGCGCTATTTGGTATATATCCAGAGGAGCTGAAAGCAGTGACACAGACAGACATTTGCACACCAATGTTCACGACACACACTACTCACAATTGCCAAATATGGAAACCCAAGTGCTCATCAACAGATGAGTAGATTAACGAAACGTGTTATATATATACGATGGAATATTATGCAGCAATAAGATGAAATGATGTCCTGAATCACATGACAAGATAGACAAGCCTTGAGGACATAATGCTGAGTGAAATAAGCCAGACACAAAAGGGCAGACACTGTGATTCCACTTTCATGAACATGGAAAGGTAAAATCAGAGGTTTATAGTACAGAATATAGGGTACCTAGAGAAACACAGAAGCTAGTGATAGGTGAATGGTTAGCTAATGAGGTTGAACTTAATCGTAAGGGAATACATAGAAGTGAAGGTGGTTCACTTGTGGATTTATAAGTAATATTGCCATATTGAAGGTGAATATGATTGAAAGGGGTTATATAGGCCCATGTGTCCCACCAATTACCACTACAAATATAAATAACTTCTTGCATGAATTACTTCAAAGATATGAATCCTGTACAAAGAGTGTATAAGTTCCAGGTATAGGGGGAAAATGTTACTGCATGCTATGGGCTGTATTTACAGCAAAACAAACATCAACAGTGCAACAGCAACACCAGGGGTACATGATGGGTGGAGGGACAAGACCTAAGGGAAGGTTTGGATTTTCTATTTGGTGAAGGTGTGTTTAATGACTATCTTTCTTATGGGAATGATGAAATTATCTAAAATTGAGAGTGTTGATGGACTATTGACTTTGGACACTATACATACAGCCTAGTAGATGGAGGGTGGCTGTTCTATAGCACATAATCTAACTCAACCTGTCTGAATAGATCATTTAAACAATCCAAACATAGGGAGCTCAGAATAAAAATGCGAGCCTTTAATCCTGTATAATGTAATGTAATGCCTGGATACATCCCAGAGTATATTAAGCAGATAATCAAAAAGCATTGGCAAGGCGGTGCAAGAGTAGTTCAGTGGTAGAATTCTTGCCTGCTATGCAGGAGACCCGGGTTCTATTCTGGGCCCATGCATTTTCCAAACAAACAAAGAAATGAAAAAACAAACAAACAAAACTTCAACAAATGGTGCTGCAATAAAGGAATACTCACATGGAAAAAGAATGAAACCTAACCCCTGCCATACAACATACAAAAAAAAAAAAGTATTGGCAAAGTCCCTTGAGGCATGGGAGAAAAATTATGAAACTATTAGATTTTACTGACAGGGAAACCTTGGATATCATACCAAACTTTAGGGACATAAAAATCAATAGGCCAAGCCCTTGATCTTGAGGCTTGCTCTTGTGAAGCTTATGTAGGTGGCAGAGAAGCTTAGCCTACCTATTGCTACATAATATTCCATTGTATGCATATAACACATTTTGTTAATCCACTCATCTTTTGATGGGCACTTGGGTTGTTTCTATATTTGGCAATTGTGAGTAGTGCTGTTGTGAACATTGGTGTGCAAATGTCTGTCTGTGTCACTGCTTTCAGCTCCTCTGGGTATATACCAAATAGTGCTATTGCTCAGTCATAGGGCAACTCGATATTTAGTTTCATAATATATCTATATATAGGAACTACCAGACTGTTTTCCATAGCAGCTGTACCATTATACATTCCCACCAGCAGTGCATAAGTGTCCCAATTTCTCCACATCTGCTCCAACATTTGTAGTTTCCTGTTTGTTTAATAGCAGTCATTCTTATAGATGTGAGGTGGTATAGCTAAGAATTACTTCTGAAGGACCTCTTCTATTGCTCAGATGTGGCCTCACTCTCTCTAAGCCCAACTCTTGTTGGAAGACAAGATAATTTACTAATGTATTTACAAAAATCAATAGCTTTCCCGTGTCTAAAAAAAAAATGTATAACCTCACAGAAGAAATGTTACCATTTGCAAAAGCAATAGAAATATTAAATGAGGCATAAGCTTACATAAAATATTCAGAAACAAGAGCCAGGTGAAGAAAACTTGAGAATTCTATGTGTACTGGTTTGAAGCTAATATGTGCCCCAGAAAAGCCATGCCCTTTAATCCTCATTCAATATTGCTGAGTGGGATCTTACTGATTGTTTCTATGGAGACGTGACCCATCCAATTGTGGGTGGTAACTTTTGATTATATGGTTTCCATGGAGATGTGTCTACACCCATTCCAGGTGGGATTGCTTACTGGAGACTTTAAAAAGGGAACCACTTTGGAAAAAGCTCCAGAGCCACCAGAACCAAAGAGTCCATACAGCCAGAGACCTTTGGAGCAGAAAGAAAACAGTCCTGGGGAAGCCTTATAAAATGAGAAGAGGAAGCTAGCAGATGTTTCCGTGTGCCTTTCCAGCTGAGAGAGAAACTCTGAACATCACTGGCATTCTCAAACCAAACTATCTTTCCCTGGATGACTTAATTTGAACATTCTCATAGGCTTGCCTGAATTTGGACATTTTCACAGCCTTAGAACTATAAATTTGCCACTTAATAAATTGTCCTTTTAAAATCTGTTCCATTTCTGGTATATTGCATTCCAGCAGCTTACTAATTAGAACACTAGGTAATAAATAGAAGTATATCTTGTTCTTGGATGAAGAATAATATTGAAAAGATGGCAGTTTTCCATGAATGAATTCATAAATTCAATGTGATTACCAACAAGAATGTAAATGAGATTTTATTGTCTGGAACATGATAAGAATTCTATGGAGAAAATGGAAAATAAAGATAGGGAAAAATAAACATGCTAGAATAACTAGAATGGACATGAAGATGAGAAGAGTAGTAATGGAGGACTAGCCCCTCCAGTTGTTAAAACATACATTAAAATTTGGCAGTACTTCAGGAACAAAGAGATCATCAGGATAGGATCCCAAAATAGAGCCAAATATATGTGAAAACTTAGAATGCAAACAAGTGGCTTTCCAGCTCATTTCGGAAAGGTGGGATTGATCAATAAGTTGTGCTGAGAAAATGAGGCATTTGTGGGGGGGGAGGGGAGATCTGGATCCTTTCAATAAAAATAAATTTCAAATAGGTCAAATGTTTTAAAATGGAACCTAAACTATCTTATGAAAAAAATGGGCAATTAGAAAAAAATTATCTTAGGATGGGAAAGGCCTTTCTAAACAAGACATAAAATCAAGATATCTATAAAAGAAAAGATTAATAGACTTGTCTTCATAAACATTAAATGTTTCCACATGGCAAGAAATTTAATTAAAGTGAAAAAGATGAACCAAACACTGAGCATATTATTTACAATACATGTAGATGTATTTTCATTTCCTTGAGATACAACTGTCCAACAGTGTCATGGTTAGCCTAGTCAGTCTCTTTGGATTTTGGCGACAACATATTCCTCATTTGGGTGTACTACTCCAGCCCATTTATCAAGTGACAAGAAAAGCTGCCAATTTTGCATGGGGACCTGAACAAGAGGAGGCTCTGTGACATGTCCAGGCTTCTGTACAAGCTGCTCTGCCACTTGGGCCATATGATCCAGCAGATCCAATGGTGTTGGACGTGTCAGTGGCAAATAAAGATACTGTCTGGAGCCTTTGGCAGGCCCCTATGGGAGAATCACAATGCAGACCCTTAGGATTTTGGAGCAAAGCCTTACCATCTGCTGCAGATAACTACTCTCCTTTTGAGAAACAGCTTTTGGCCTGCTACTGGGCCTTAGTAGAGACTGAATGCTTAACCATGGGCCACCAAGTTACCATGAGACCCAAGTTGCCTATCATGAGCTGCCTATAGTTGTCTGACCCATCAAACTATAAAGTTGGGCATGTGCGCAGCACTGTATTGTAAAACGGAAATGGTATATACGAGATAGAGCCAGAGCAGGTCCTGAAAGCACAAAGAAGTTACACGAAGAAGTGGTCCAAATGCTCATGGTCTCTGCTCCTGCCACATTACCTTCTCTTTCCCAGACCAGAGCTATGGCCTCTTGGGGAAAAGAAAACTCAGGCCTGGTTTACAGATGGTTTAGCACGATATGCAGGTACCACCCAAAAGTGGACAGCTGCAGCACTACACCCTTTCTGGGGTGTCCTTGAAGGACAGTGGTGAGGGGAAATCCTCCCAGTGGGCAGAACTTCAAGCAGTGCACCTGGTTGTTCATTTTGCTTGGAAGGAAAACTGGCCAGAGGTGCGTTTGTATACTGACTCATGGGCTGTTGCTAATGGTTTGGCTAGATGGTCAGGGACTTGGAAAGACTATAATTGGAAAATTGGTGACAAAGAAGTCTGGGGAAGAAGTATGTGGATAGACCTTTCTGAGTGGGCTAAAAACATGAAGGTATTTGTGTCCCAAATGAATGTGCACCAGAGGGCAACTTCAGCAGAGGATGGTTTTAATAATCAAGTGGATAAGTTGACCCGTTCTGTGGATACCAGTCAGCTTCTTTCCCCAGCAACTCCTGTCATTGCCCAATGGGCTCATGAAAAAAGTGGTCATGGTGGTAAGGATGGAGGTTATGCATGGGCTCAGCAACATGGACTTCCACTCACCAAGGCTGACCTGGCTACAGCCACTGCTGAGTGTCTGATCTGTCAGCACAGAGACCCACACTCAGCCCCCAATATGACACCATTCCCTGAGGTGACCAGCCAGCTACATGGTGGCAGATTGATTACATTGGACCACTCCCTTCATGGAAGAGGGGGCGATTTGTTCTAACTGGAATAGACACATACTCTGGATATGGGTTTGCTTTCCCAGCATGCAATGCTTCTGCCAGAACTATCATCCGTGGACTTACAGAATGCCTTATCTATAAGCCAGACACAAAAGGACAGATGCTGTGTGACTCCACTTTTATGATCATTGTAAAGGTAAAATCAGAGGCTTATAAAAATACACTAGAGACATACAAAAGCAGAAGTCAGGATTCTATGTATAGAAATTCAAAAAAAAATCTACAAAAGAGATATTAGAGCTAATAAATGAGTTCAGCAATAGGACAGCCTGCAAAACTTATTGGATATTTATACCCTAGTAATAAGCAATCTAAGGAGGATTTTTTTAATTCCATTTACAATAGCAACCAAAAGAATCAAATATCTAGAAATAAATCTAACTAAGGTTGTAAAGCACTTGCATACGGAAAATTATAAAACATTACTAAAATAAATCAAAGAAGACCCAAATAAATAGGACACTCTGTGTCATGGACTGGATATCATTAAGATGTCAATTCTACTCAAATTGATTTATGGATAAAAATATTTTTTAAAATGTAAAAAAAAAATGACAAGGTAAAGAACATTGTGTATAATGTGTTCTCAGTTATGTAAAAATATCATTTATATAGTCTTACAAATATGTCATTTACATATTTCACACATATGTAAATGCAATAATTTGTGCCTAAATGGTTAAAATGCATTTGCACTCCTGTATATAAACCATTATAGAAACTTGCAATCCAAATTAAGGGGAATAAGAATCCTGATGCCAAATCCAAGTTAAAAGTCCAGTCCATGTCCAGAGAAAAGTTCATCAGTGCCCTTCCCAGGGTCATTTCCTAAGAGAAGACCTATTAGAAGCATCCCTTCTAGAGACTTCTAGAAAAAAGTATTTGGCCTTGCTTCTTTGTTTTCTGTAGTGACCAAGAAATAGTTCTTGAAATTAATGAAGGATGAGTTTTCTGACATTTATACCCCTACTCAGTACAACACAGAGAAAGTCTCAGAGGATAGTATCCTGATTAAAAAGATTAGTTTAGCATAAGAGGGAAAAAGATGACCATGTATATCTGGCATATCAGGATTGGGGTGGAGGGAGGATTTATTTTCATGGTATACCATTTTGCCCTCTTTCAATGGTTTAACATATACATGCATTACTTTTCAGAAATAATGCTATATTATAAAATGTGAGCTTTTTTTAGCAATGTGATTATTAAATATTGTGGGATGTTTGGTCAAGAAATAGCATACCATGTCTTAAACTTCTGTTCCTTTTCTAGGCCTCTTCACTTCTTGAGGATTCCACTCCTATAGTAGTTAATTATGAGCTGTGATTTCTATTAGAGTTGACTTAGCTATTCTTGATATGAAGCTATGAATATATGCTTGTATCCCATCTTGTTTTATACCTATTCACACAGTATACAATATCTGATTTATCATCATATCTCTCACTCTTACTGCCGCTACACACTAGGCCCCCAATCCATTTTGTATGTTAGATAAATTAATGATTGCATTGTCCCAGCATTGATTCATTAAAACCTTACAGTTAAAATTTATTCATAAAAGAACTATCAAGAAAAAAAAAACCTTGCACCTTCACTATTATCACTATTAAAGAAAATCAAATTTGTTTGTTACTTGCTTCCAATTTTTAAGTGAGAAGAGAATGTTGAAGGCTATGAACCACTTTCCAGGAAAAAAGTGTAGATGTGTATTCTATCTATATCAGGGCATTCACTGAATATACCAAGTCTTTCCATGGACCCCACTGGTCTCAGTAAAACTTAGAAGACAATTTACTTCAGGCCAAGTCTCTGTGTGCCTCAAAACATCCACCTCAACTCCAAACTATATAAGTTCTTGCTTAAAAACCTTGCTTAAACTTTGCAAAGATAAAAGTTACATTAGAGTTTTTCAGGCAGTTGGCAAGAGGGCACAGGGGAGTGTTTGTTTAGAATTTTTTTAAAACAAAAATTTTAAATGATTTTTTTAGGCTTGAAAAAAACTGACACTGTTTATTTTTTATTAAAAAAAAACCTACTTCTTGCTTGAATATGTCCAAAATATTTTTGCCTATTTTATTTAAAGATTAGAACCATAAATCTATAGACAAAACAGGGTTTTTAAACATCTGAATGTCCAGGTCTGAATATACAAGTTTAAAAAACCAAAAAAGGGTTTTTAAACATCTGAATATACAGGTCTCAACCACAAATAACTCTCTGCAAAGAAGATTGAAGGAAACAAATGAATCAAGTAGGGGAATACCTAGCTTTTCCCCAGTAAATGTAAGATGAAGAATTATTTCAAGGGAAGATAAGGGAAGTTTTGTAAAGTAAATATGCAATAGAAGAAACAGACTGAGATCATCCTGTCTCTATAAGTGCTACATTGTCTTACAAAACAAGCATTTCTGAGGTGGCACAAAGGAACTATTATCTTCTATCACTGGCCATGCTGTAATATTGCTAACCTTTCCTGTTCACATATGTGCCATAACTGCACTTACTCTGATAATGAGGGAGTTAGTGAGTGAAATCACTCATTCATTCATCACTAGCATCATGACACTTTAGGTTAATGCACTACCCATCAAAATATAAGAATCAAAAATATCCGGAGAAGATGGCGGCTTAGTAAGACGCGCGGGTCTTAGTTCCTCCTCCAGAAAAGCAACTAAAGAAACAGAAACAATACGAAACAGCTCCCGGAGTCACGACAGAGACCAAAAAGACAGCGTACCCCATTCTGGAACAGCTGAACGGGCAGGGAGAATCTGCTGCGGTGAGCTACCCGAGGGACGCGCGTTTTCCCGGCCAGGTCGGCTGGCGACTGGGGTCCCCTCCACGCACGTGGCTCCCCGGTCTGACTGGGAACGTTGGATAGCGGGGCCCTCCCGTCACGCTTGGCGTTTCGGGCCAGCTGGGCAATTAGGACCGGCACTCTCCCAAGTTGCGGAGGCTAGCGACCCCCACCTCCACGCGCGGTTTCCCGGGCCGACTGCCGTGCAGACAGACGAGCGCCACGAGCGCCACCTACTGGGCAGGAAAAGAAAAACAGAGCCCAGAGATTTCACAGAAAAAGCTTTCAACCAGCTGGGTCCCACACCCAGAGAAATCTGATCAAATGCCCAGACACCAGCAGAAAATAATGGATGACGCTCGGAAAATTGAAGATATGGCCCAGTCAAAGGAACAAACCAATAGTTCAAATGAGATACAGGAGCTGAGACAACTAATGCTGAATATACGAACAGAAATGGAAAAATTCTTCAAAAACCAAATCAATAAATTGAGGGAGGACATGAAGAAGACATGGGCTGAACAAAAAGAAGAAATAGAAAATCTGAAAAAACAAATCACAGAACTTATGGGAGTGAAGGACAAAGAAGAAAAAATGGAAAAAACAATGGATACCTACAATGGTAGATCTAAAGAGACAGAAGCTACAATTAGTGAACTGGAGGATGGAACATCTGAATTCCAAAAAGAAACAGAAACTATAGGGAAAAGAATGGAAAAACTTGAGCAGGGGATCAGGGAACTGAATGACAATATGAAGCGCACAAATATACGTGTTGTGGGTGTCCCAGAAGGAGAAGAGAAGGGAAAAAGAGGAGAAAAACTAATGGAAGAAATTATCACTGAAAATTTCCCAACTCTTATGAAAGACCTAAATTTGCAGATCCAAGAAGTGCAGCGCACCCCAAAGAGAATAGACCCAAATAGGCATTCTCCAAGACACTTACTAGTTAGAATGTCAGAGGTCAAAGAGAAAGAGAGGATCTTGAAAGCAGCAAGAGAAAAACAATCTGTCACATACAAGGGAAACCCAATAAGACTATGTGTAGATTTCTCAGCAGAAACCATGGAAGCTAGAAGACAGTGGGATGATATATTTAAATTACTAAAAGAGAAAAACTGTCAACCAAGACTCCTATATCCAGCAAAATTGTCCTTCAAAAATGAAGGAGAAATTAAAACATTTATAGACAAAAAGTCACTGAGGGAATTTGTGACCAAGAGACCAGCTCTGCAAGAAATACTAAAGGGAGCACTAGAGTCAGATACGAAAAGACAGAAGAGAGAGGTATGGAGTAAAGTGTAGAAAGAAGGAAAATCAGATATGATATATATAATACAAAAGCCAAAATGGTAGAGGAAAATATTATCCAAACAGTAATAATACTAAAAGTTAATGGACTGAATTTCCCAATCAAAAGACATAGAATGGCAGAATGGATTACGACCCAGCAATACCACTGCTAGGTATCTACTCAAGGGACTTAAGGGCAAAGACACAGACGGACATTTGCACACCAGTGTTTATAGCAGCATTATCTACAATTGCAAAAAGATGGAAACAGCCAAAATGTTCATCAACAGACGAGTGGCTAAACAAACTGTGGCGTATACCTACGATGGAATATTATGCAGCTTTAAGACAGACTAAACTTATGAAGCATGTAATAACATGGATGGACCTAGAGAACATTATGCTGAGTGAGTCTAGCCCAAAACTAAAGAACAAATACTGTAAGGTCCCACTGATGTGAACCGACATTTGAGAATCAGCTTGGAATATATCATTGGTAACAGAGACCAGCAGGAGTTAGAAACAGGGTAAGATAATGGGTAATTGGAGCTGAAGGGATACAGACTGTGCAACAGGACTAGATACAAAAACTCAAAAATGGACAGCACAATAATACCTAAGTGTAATGTAACTATGTTGGAACACTGAATGAAGCTGCACCTGAAATATGGTTTTTTGTTTGTTTGTGTGTTTGTATCTTTTGTTTTTGTTTTTTTCTTTTTCCTTTTTATATATATATATATATTATTAGTATTATTATTTTAATTCTCTTCTCTATATTAACATTCTATATTTTTTTCTGCTGTTTTGCTAGTTCTTTTCCTAAATCGATGCAAATGTACTAAGAAATGATGATCATACATCTATGTGATGATACTAAGAATTACTGAGTGCATTTGTAGAATGGAATGATTTCTAAATGTTGTGTTAATTTCTTTTCTTTTTTTTGATTAATAAAAAAATTAAAAAAAAAAAAAAAAGAATCAAAAATATTGCCAGTTCTCTGTGGAATACACTGGTTTAAGTATATTAACAGAAGAGATTACCAGGAAAGAGCAGTCCATCCCCTAAAACAATTGCTGTCGGATGAATACTATGAGGTAGAAATGTTACTTAAAGTTCAAATTAGATTAATGTTTTCAAACCCTGGTTAGAGTATAAATTGATTATTTTCCATGTCATCTTGCCATATACACCAGACTTTAGTTAGAGGGAAAATGGCTAGAAAGTTAAAAAATAATCCTTCTTCTTTGGCTCAATATTTCTTTTTCAGATTCAACTTTCTTATTAAAGATAGAATCCCTCTGGAGGCTGGGTTGTTAATCCTGGGCCTAAGAAGAGCCTCCATACCTTGCTACCATTGGCCAGCCCCAGGTCTGGGCCAGGGGCAGCTGTAAATAAATCCTCCTGTCACCCCCAGCTAACGGACTTCCCTGATTCTCCTTCTATCTAATTCTGCCTTCCCAAATCTCTCCAAAACCCAATCTAAAGGAGCCAGATGCAACAGGACAGAGGACTCAAAATAGCACATGGTTTCTTCATAGTGTTTGCTTTCATTTCTAGTAGTCTGAAGTGAGACTTCTTATATTCAGTGTATGGGTGTGGCAGGAAGCCTGGGTATGCCCCAGACACAGCCCTGCGTTCAGACAGGCTGAAGGGAAATTAGTCACCATTAAGGGAATAATTGTAAAGGAAAATCCAAATTTATTTCAACAACTTTCTTTGAATGTCTCCATGAAATTGCATACCATACATGTGTATTCCTCCACTTTCCTCATCTTTCTCTTATGGTTTTAAAGTTTTGCTTTCCAGACAAAACCAATTAAACAGTAAGCAGGATCACAGAGGAGGCTTAACCAATAACGGTCATTATTCAGACAGAGTTCAAGTTGAAACATGTCCTGGAGAACACAACCATAAATTTTGGAAGAGGGTATACTAAGCCTTGTTAAATTGCATTGCAGGGATTAGTGTTCTTCTCCAGTTCCATTCTATTTACATGGTGTGTAAATCAGAATCCCAACAGGAAACAGATGGCACACTCACATTAGGATGATTTAAAGAGGGTTAATTTACAGAAGTATGGTGTAGGACAATCACCAGGGGTTGTGCAACAATGCTAAGCTGTTTGAAACGAGTTACTAGCCATAGATCCAAAAGAACAAGGGCAGGTAGGAGTTACTGGAACTCAAAGGAGAAAGTCACACAGATAAGTCTGACTTAAAAGAAGGAGGTACCCTTCAAGGAGAGCACAGTCAGCAATAGGACATCTGGTGGAGAGATCACTTGCTTTCCTTTCCTTGTTCTCCAGCCCAACAGGAAGCCTGAAGGCATGGAGTGTTGAAGGCTCTGTAAAGAGTGCCACCCTAAGCTACTTCCCCACAAGATAGCAAGGAGAATGACACATCTGGATTTCCTGCACAAGTCCCAGCAGCTGAGCCCAATCAAAAGCCAGAAAACACAGAAGTCTGCTGATGAAGTACAAACAATTCAGCTTCTTAGGGTAAAGAGCAAGATAGAAAAGGTTAAGGTTGGATCTGGAGGCCCAAACAGAAGATACCCAACACACACAATTAAATTCTTCTGTCTGCACTTGATCTTTATCAAACAAATGAAAAGCTCTCAGAAATGAAACCTCCCTAGAAATCGGCACTTCATGATAACTTTCATGCTCAATATTTCCCATCAATTAATTCAGAAATGTAAGACTGATGTAATCTGTTGATGTTGATTAGTATTGATAGCCTATTAAAAAGAAAAATAAGAAAACCAACATTTTTGAATACTAGTCCATTTATATATCTCGTTTAATCTTCAAGATTATAAGTTATAAATTATTATCCAGTTTTTATAGATAAATTGAAACTCAAACAGTTTTTAAAATGTGTCTAAAGTTACATGGGAAAAAAAGTGAATCACTGACCCCAGACCTATTTGATTCTAAAGCCCATTAGGCTCATTCCCCATCACCTTGCTTATTGATGAATGTTGCACTTCAGTACTTCAACCAAACTAGTTTAACACATTTCCTGGCAAAGGGCAGGGCAGGTGAGAAGTCAACTGAAGATATGAGGGAAAGATTAGTTACAGAGTTCAATGTCTACCTGGCAGAATACCAAAGGGAGAATTCTGAAGGTTGGGGCTGGGAAGACATGTTAAGAAAGAGGCTGGATGTCTGGGGAGAAAGGAGAAATAGGTATTAAACACCATCTTTGCACTTTCCATCTTGCTGAGCCAGCCCTGCCACTTTCCAGGACCTTTGGACTTTGTAAGGTTTGCACCCATCCACAAAGGGAGTGTTTTATCATGTCGGAATGATGCAATGCCTCATCCCTCATAGTCCTTTCACCGACCTACCCTACGCCACCCACCATAAAAGAGCAGGGTGCAATGGTCAATTGACTGGGCTCACTAATGATTGTCCCGAGGGAGAATGACCCTGCCAGTCCACCTGCCTCCGTACACGTGTGCTGCCACAGGAAAATTAAAATCACACCTACGCAGACAGGAGGATGTGGTTCTCAATGAGGTCACATCTTGATAGCATTAAATGAGTCAGTGACTCAAGACCTGTGCTGGCAGATTCTTGGGATCTGTTTGCCTAGGGACGAAACAGCATGGGGCCCAACTATGTGAGTCCTCTACTACTTTAATCTGCAAGCCCGAGTCCAGACCACAGACAAGAAAATTCATGCACCTGTCATTCTTCCCAGAGGCAAAAATGGCCAACTGGAAGGGACTACAAGAAAGATTATGGAGTTATGCTGTTCTCTTCTTTCTTTTTTTCTTAAGAGAGACTCAATCCTCTGCTGTAGACACTTGGCATTCTCATTTTTAGATACAAGGCTAGAAACCTCTAAAAACAGAACACAAAGAAATAGCTCTCAGGGCTGGGCAGACACTCCCTGAGTCGATGGGGAATCACCAGCAGTACTTTTATTTTTGACTCAAATTCCACAGTTGCCATGAGGCCAAACATTCTCCTGGCTTCTTTAATTTCCACACTGGATTCTGCAGAACTTATTTGTGAATGTTCTGTTTACCCAGCTAGCCTTCCTGCCTGAGCTGTGAAATCGTTTCAGACAGCTAACTGGATAAAGAGCTTAAAATAGGGTAGCCTTTATTCTTTATCAGCTTAAAATTGCCAACTAGCAGCCAAGTTGAGCTTTGGATAAATGCAAAAACTCTTTCGAGCTATTTATATTTTCTTTACCCTTCATGAAATGATTTAATTCAGATCCAACTTAAATTAAAAAATTGTTTGAGGTTTTTTTGGGGGGGGGTTTTAATCAAATATCTTGATTGACTAGGCCTCCTTAAATTATTCAGTGGGTTCAGAAATACTTTGTTTGGAAATTAAGGGACACTTTGATAATACTGTCTTTTCATAAATTTGTTTACAATCATAACATGGAAACCATACCATGTTTATATTATGATTCACAAGTAGAACTGGAAGAGCCTGTGTCTCTCAATGGAAAGACCCTGGATTGTGAGTCAGGAACTCAGGATTTGAGCCAGCTCTCTGCCGCAGCTTATCAGGGAAATGCTGCTAAGGTCATTTCAACCTCATGACTCAAGTTCCCTCGTGGTGAAAGATATGATGGATTAATACTTGGTTTTCAACCCATCCTCTGCAGAGCATTCAGGACAATGAAGGGGGAACAGCGACCACTGCCGGGTTTCCATAACCATCTGCCGCACACACCATCACCACCGTCACAGCAGCTCTTTTTCAGTTTTTGTGTAAAATTTTAGTTGAATAAAGAATTCCATTGCCCAAAAAATCTTAAATAGTCTTGTCTACAGAATCTCTTTGATTTCAAATTCCATGACTCTGGATTTTATTTGCATTGACATGTAGGTCATGCTTTGCATTATTGCAAAGCAGATAAATATCATTTTCTCTGACTTGTACCAAAGCAGTATAAAAAATGCAGTGTCCCCAACAGCTATCCATGGAACAATGAGAAACTTATTTTATTGATCTGAAAATGAGAAATTGCTTGTTTAGATTTCTATAATCTTCCTTATCTTAATGCTGTACTATTTGTGTTTGAACAGTTTGACCTGAATAGGTTTCCAGATTGAGGTATTAGCTAATCTGGGAAGAATGGCATCTTTCTTTGAAAGGACTGAATTATGTAATTAGTGCTTCAAAACCACATATAATACAAATACACACCACACATGCATACACGCAATTCTTCTTAGAAACATGCCTGCATTTAGGTAACCAAATTCCATCAGCGATTAAGAAAAGAAAGCAGGGAAATGCAGAGCTTTATGACCTGACTAATACCATCTTTAGGTATATGGCCAGGAGAATTGAAAACAGGGACTCAGACAGGCATTTGTACACCAATGATCATAGCCAAATTACTCATAATAGCCAAAAGGTAAAAATATAAATATATATATTAATCAACAGCCAAATAGATAAATAAGATGTAAAATATACATACAATTGAATATTATTCAGCCATAAAAGGAATGGAGTTCTGAGTCACACTGCAAGGATGAACCTTGACATACTGAGTGAAATAAGCCAGACAAAAGAATACCGTATGATTCTTCTTATACGAAATCACTAGGACATACGAAATAATAGAGACAAAAAGTGAAGAATGGGTTACTAAGGGTGGGGAGGGAGTGGGGAGAATAGGTGGTTAATTCACAATAGATGGAAAGTTTCTGCTTGGAGTAATGGAGATGTTTTGGTGATGGATGATGAGATGGCAGCGCAACACTCTAAATGCAATAATGCCACTGCGTCTTATGCTCAGGAGTGATTGAGGTGGATATTTTATGTTGTATATAAATCTCCACAATTAAAAATAGAGACTAAATAGACAATGACAATTAAATGCAATTTATGGTCTTAGGCTGATTGTAATAATGGAGAAGAAAATGTCCAAATGTAAATTACTGGGACAACTGAAAAAAAATGGAGTATAGACTGTCTGCTTATATCAAAGTTAAGTTTCTTGAACATGATAACTGTACTTAAGGTGGCTACGTAAGTGAATATCCGTGTTCTTAAGGAATACACATAGAATTATTAAGTGTTTAAGGAACATGATATAGTGACCTACTCTCTGATGTTAAAAAAAAAAGAGATGGATGAGGAAGGAGAGGGGAACAATAGATTGATGATAGTTCAAGTGAAAGAATGATGTAGAATGATACCACAAATGAGGCAAAATGTTAAAAGTTGATATATCTGGATGGGGGGGATATTGGAGTTCTCTGTATTGTTTTTGTAGTAATTTGGCATCTTTCCTGTAAGTTTGAAATAATTTTAAAATAAGACGTAAAAAAGGAAGAAGAAAGAAAGAAAAGAAAAGCAGAGTGGTGGATATAAAGCCACGATTGGGAAAGGAGTGAGATTTTTCTGATTCCTTCATCTGAGTTTGGAACAAAAATGTGGCAGCAGTCTGTATCTCACTCAGCAAGTCTGCCAGGGGGGCTGGGGGTACCCAGGGATGCCCGGGGGGGGGGGTAGGAAAGCCAGGGAGGACACGAGGGGGCCAGGGAGAGCTGGTGGGGGGGCCAGGGAAGGCCCGGGGGAGACCCAGGGGAGCCCAGGAAGGCCCAGGAGGGCCCAGGGCAGCCTGCACACAGATATGTGTGTGCAGTTGGTGGGGCAGGGTCCAGAGGGAGAGGGATGGGCTGGGCCCCATGGCAAAGCCCGAAGGAGGCACGTTGAACCTGTCAGTCCAAGAGAACTGCTGCACTTAGGAGGACCCAAAGCCTGTCCTCAAATTGGAAGCAGAATAATAACCGAAGACAAAGACATATGTGGGCATTTGGAGTTAGAATAAGGCACAAGAGAGAGTTAAAGGTTTGTTAGAAAACAAATTTCCTAGATAAATGTCTTCTCATGTAATATAGTTTTCAGGGTCTGCCATTCTCTTGGTGAACTAGGGCATATCCTTAAAATGCACCACACACAAGTGCAGGTATGCTTGTCGGGGCTGTGGGGCATGGTGGTGTAGGGAGTGGGAAGGGGAGGGGAGGGGAAGGGGGAGGGGAAGAGGGAGAGGGGAGAAGGGAGGAGGTGGAGACAGGGAGATGAGGATAGAGAGAGAAAGGGGGACTATATTAGCGAGGGTTCTCTAGAGAAACAGAATCAGCAGGAAATATCTGTAGAGAGAACATTTTAAAAAGTGTCTTATGTAACTGTGGGAACGTAGAGTCCAAAATCTGTAGGGAAGGTTGTGAAGCTGACGAATCCAATGGAGGGTCTGGATGAACTCCACAGGAGAGGCTCACCAGCCCAAGCAGGAAGAGAGCCTGTCTCTTCTGAATCCTCCTTAAGAGGCTTCCAGTGATTAGATTAAATGTCACTCATTGCAGAAGACACTACCCTTGGCTGACTACAAGTAGAATCAGCTGTGGATGCAGCCTACGTGATCATGATTTAATTCTATGAAATGGCCTCATAGCAACAGACAAGCCAGCACTTGCCCAACCAGACAAACAGGTAGCACCACCTGGCCAAGTTGACACATGAACCTGACCATGACAGAGAGAGAATCTACTTTAAATTCCAAACATACCTCCCAAAAGCTCTGTATGATTTCCATTACTTTGATGTTATTCTTTATATATTTTATAATGATTGTATTTTAATAATTTCATGTTATTATCTTGGGTCATATGAGATGTCCTCAAGTCATACAAAACTAGAGGAAATAAAATATTCTAAGCAGCTTGTAGACACTTAATTTAATAAAACCACACCTCATATTGAGACATACTACTTTTTTCATATAAACATATTTTATATCAACTGATTTTTTTCTTGCCTATTTAGAAATTCCACAAAGATGCTACCAATAAGCTGCTGATAAAATATTTCCTTTTTTTTTTTTCCAGACAAAGCATAAGCTGAAAAGGTCTACTGATGCTTTCTTAAAAATATGATTTCAGGATCAGAGAAATTTGATATCAGCCAAGGTCTGACTAGTCCTTACATTTAAATAAATAGATGATCTTTTGCCCCTCTCAGAAAGCATTTGAGAAATGCTTTGCTCTCAGACTTGGGTTTCCTAGGCCTTTGTTTCTTGCTTCTAGACAGTACCTTAAAAAAAAGAGGTCAGTTCACCATTTCCTCAGCCAGCATATATACAAAGGTCCAGGAATGATTTTCACAAATAAAAATAAGCAATAGTAGGGTTTGACAATACACAGAACTTGCCTAAAGAGAGATATCATTATTTTCACTTGTATTAATAGAGTGTTTGGAAAAGTAAGTCACTTTGATGTAAGAGGCAACAGGAAATTGGCTAGCTACTGAGTGAAAGGAGGTGGCTTAATGTTTGGTTTCCATATGTATTAATATTCTGTGAAGCAAAAGCAATCTGGATTTTATCTACAAAACCGCAGAACTGTTATTTCTCTCATGATTTCCTTCATTCAAATATAATAGAAATCACAGTTTCTTTCATAAAAAATTCATTCTATAACATATACTACCTAAAATTTCCTCTTTTAGAAACATTCACTTATATAATTCGAGGCTGTTAATTATATTCACAGTGTTGTGCTGCCAACACCACTTTCCATCACCAAAACTTTTCCATTGTCCCAAATGGAAACTGTTACATTCTGAGCCTTAATTCCCTATTGCCTATCTCCACTCCAGCCCCTGAGAATCTTATATTCTATGAATTTGCTTTCACTAGTTATTTCACATCAGTGAGATCATACAATATTTGTCCTTTCATGTCTGGCTTATTGTACTCAACTAGATGTCTTCAAAGTTAATCCATTTTTTCACATGTATCAAGACTGAATTTCTTTTTAAGGAGAAATAATTTTGTTTATCCATTCATTGGCTGATGGACACTCGGGTTGCTTCCATCTTTTAGCAATTGTGAATAAGTTGCTAGGAACATTGGTGTGTAAATATCTGTTTGAGTCCCTTTCAGTTCTTTTGGGTGTGGATCTAGAAGTGGGCTTCTTGGTTGGTATGGTAATTCTATACATAACTTTCTAAGGAACTGCCAAACTATTTTTGACAGCAGCTACATCATTTTACAGCACCACTAGCAATGAATGAGTGTTCCTATTTCTCCACTTCCTCTCCAACACTTGTAATTTTTCAGTAGTAGCCATCTTAGTGGGGGTGAGATGGTATTTCATAGTGGATTTCATTTTCATTTCCCTAATAGTTAATGATGCTGAACATCTTTTCATGTGACTTTTGGCTTTTGTTGTGGTGATTTGGAACTGTATGTACCCCCAGAAAATCATGTTCTTAAAGCTAATCCATTTTTGTGGGTGTGAGCCTATTGTAAGTAGGACCTTTTGATGAGGTTTATTCAGTTAAGGTGTGGCTCAGGATGGGTCTTAACCCTCTTACTGGAGTCCTTTATAAGAGAATGAAATTAAGACAAGGAGAGAAAGCTACTCAAGCAAGAAACTAATAGCAACAAAACCTATAGGAGAAGGGAGAGACCAGCAGACACCACGTGGGCCTTGGCATGTGGCAGAGGAGTCCAGGATCACCAGCAGCCTGTCTTCAGAAGAAAGCCTCACCTTGATGATGGCTTGAGTTGGAAATTTTCATGGCCTCAAAATTGTAAGCTTCTAAGCTAATAAATTCCCATAGTTAAAGCAAATATACTTCATGGTATCTCCTTTGAGGAGCTTAGAAAACCAAAATAGATTTTGGTACTGGAAGACTGGAGTGCTGTTATTGCAAACACCAAAAAAAAAAAAATCTATTATTTAACTGAGTAATGAGTACAGGCTGTAAGAATTGTGAGATGCTTGATAGAAAAGGCTTAGATTACTTTGAAAAGACTGCAGTTGAATTATGGACACTAAGGGTACTTCATCAGAGGCCTCAACAGAAATGACGAATGTGTCATTGCAAGATGGAAGAAAGGCAATGCTTCTTTTAAAGTGGCAGAGAACTTGGCAAAATTGAGTGGTGATGTCAGATGCAGAATTTGAAAGTGATGGGCTTGGAAATTTAGCTGAGAAGATTTCCAAACTAAATGTGGAAAAGTGCTGTCTTGTTACTCTTTGCAGCTTAAATTAAAATGTCAGAGGAAAGAGATAAGCTGTGAACTGAACAAAGAAAACAGAAACTGTTGATTTGGAATATTCTGAGCTTCTAGAAAGGAAGTCCCCATAGGATAGCATACCAAGTGAGAGTTTAACCAAACATGGATCCAGTCAGTCATTTCAGTGCAAGTCAGGATTGGAAATGCTGTTATCCAGGAAGAATCTGTGGAACATTCTTCTGTCTATAGTTTTGACCCCTGTGTACTACATGTGAAACTGACAAACTGTTTGTGATCTCTTTATGAATGGAACCACCGCCAGCCTGGACTGAAAGGGACAGATTTAAGTAAAAATGATTTTGGAGACAGACCTACAGAAGTTGAGGTCTGGACTGAATACATCCTCTTGGACCAATAGAGAAGAACCACCCATGTAGATGGAAAGGGTGAGTATGTCCAGAACTTGGAGACAGCAGGCCTTTCAACACTTGTTCAAGAACAGTGTTACCACTCCAGGTTTCTCAGATGTGCAAGGGATTACAGAGAAGCTGGCTGCCTCCCCCAAAGTTTGTTGAAAGTGGAGCCTAGGATCTTTCACTCCAATTCTTGATGACATTGAAGCTTTCATCCTCATTCAGACCCATTCCTTAGGTGACTCTCAGTACTTGAAATCTAGTGGAGTATGCCCTGCATGCTTTCCAAATTGTTTGGGACCCATGATTCCTTACAATTTCTCCCCATGGGAATAAGAATTTTATCCAATAAATGGCCCACCTTTGGATAATGGAAGCAGATAGTTTTTTTCTCTAGCTTTCACAGATCCACAGCTGGAAGGGAACTGTGCCCCAGAAAAGAAAACACTTATAACTGATTTTGATGGGAATTTTTATTCTTAATATTGTTATTGAAGTGATTTAAGTCTTTTGGGATATTGTGATGGAATGAGTGTATTTTGCATATGGAAAGAGCATGTCTTTGGGGGATCCAGGGAGTGGAGTACATTGGTTTGAAACTATATGTACCCCAGAAAATCATGTTCTTAATGATAATTCATTTCTGTGGGTGTGGACCAATTGTAAATAGGAGCTTCTGATAGATTAATTCAGTTAAGGCATGTCCCAGGACAGTCTCAATCCTTTTATTGAGTCCCTGGTGAAAATGAAATTCAGACAAAGAAAGAAAGCCACTGAAGCAAGGTTGTGAAAGCAATGGAACCCAGAAGAGAAGAGAGAGACCAGCAGACACAGCCATGTGCCTTGTCATGTGAAGAAGGGATTCAGGATTGCCAGTAGCCTGTCTTTGGGAAGAATGCATCATCTTGATGATGCCTTGGTTTCGACATTTTCACAACTTCAAAACCGTAAGCTTGTAAGTAATAAATTAATAATTAAAGCAAAAGCATTTTATGGTTATTGGTTTGAGCAGCTTATCAAACTACAACATTTGTATATCTTCTTTCAACCATTTTTAAATTGGGTTGTTTGTTTTTCTGTTTTTGAGTTGTTGAGTTCTTAATATATTGCAGATATTAAACCCCTATTAGACATATGGGTTCAAATATTTTCAAAAATTCAAAATGTTTAATAACCAAATATTTTCCCCTGTTGTGTAAGTTGTCAGTTTACTTTCATGATAAAATCCTTTAAGGCACAAAAGTTTTTAATTTTGATGAATTCCCATTTATCTTTTTCTTTTTTGCTTATGCTTTAGGTATAAAATCTAAGAGACCCCTACCTAACACAAAGTCCTGAAGATGTTTCCCTATATTTTCATCCAAGGGTTTTATGTTTTTTGTTTTTATATTTAGGTCTTTGATCCACTTTGAGTTGATTTGGGGGTATGATATGATATGATTTGGACGTAAGAGTCTTTCTTCATGCATTTGTATATGAATACCCAATTCTCCCAGCACCATTTCCAAAGAAATTATCCCTTCCCTGCTGGGTGGACTTGGTACCCTTGTCACAGACCAATTGGCTGCAGGCATGAGGATTTATTTATCAACTCGAAAATCAGCGCATAGGTCTACATGTCTGTTCTTTCCCTGTATTGGGTTTTCTTCTTGATGTGTAAGAGCCTACTCAAAGCAGCTGCATACAGCTTGGCAGAAAATAAAGATTGTTTAAGACTACATAAAAACTGTAAAAATAGGTAAAAACAAATAAAGCCCACTTTTTAAATCACAAAATAAGGAGTTTATCTATTGTTTTTAAAACAAAATATGTATATTTTAAGTCTGCATTTATATTTTCTTGAAACATTTTGTTAACCTAAGATGATGATGATTTGGCTATGATGTACTAAAACAACACATCTCAAAAGATAGTCTCTATACATCCTATAAAAATGGAAAAGAATGCTAGTTTTAATGTTCTGGAAATGAAAAAAACTAAACTAAATATAATAGTCCACTTTCATTTTAAAGCTGTAAATTGGATCAAGGAATTTTATGACACAAGGTTTTCCATGTCCATAAAATGTTAGTATATTTAAAGGGCGATAGATTGTTAAAAGTAAAGCTGTGTCTAGGAGTGGTTTTCACTGGAATGGTGCATTTTGCAAACTCAGCCAAGTGCCTACAAAGGTGGTGTTTTCCCTAGTTCATCCACCACGAGTCAGGTTCTGCCCTTCAGTCACCTTCCAGCTTAGAAATGCGGTTTTACATCATTGAGGGACTTCTCTTAAGGACACAGATTCACACTAACAAAACTCACAACAGGCTGGTGAGTCAGGTAGAACAACTGTCACTTTACAAGACTAGATAGTCCATTGAACTGATCAGCATGTTCTCTCTTCTTTGGTAAAACTCCCTGGAAAGTCAAATCACAAGACTTGTTCCTGGAGGAAAGTGAAGTATGATTTGGATCATTAGTGAACCTGATTCAGACAGACCCAGGCTTAACCTATGTTATAGTTTGCTAGCTGCCGGAATGCAACACACCAGAGATGGATTGGCTTTTAATAAAAGGGGATTTATTTTGTTAGCTCTTCAGAGGAAAGGCAGCTAACTTTCCACTGAGGCTCTTTCTTACGTGGAAGTCACAGGATGGTCTCTGCTGGTCTTCTCTCCAGGATCCTGGGTTTCAACAACTTTCCCCAGGGTGACTTCTTCCTGCATCTCCAAAGGCCTGGGCTGAGCTGCGAGTGCTGAGATGAGGAATGCCGAGCTGCGTAGGCTGTGCTACATTGCGCTCTCTCATTTAAGCACCAGCCAATTAAGTCAAATGTCACTCATTGCTGCAGACACGCCTCCTAGCTCACTGCAGATGTAATTAGCAACAGATGAGGTTCACATACCATTGGCTTATGTCCGCAGCAACAAAACTAGGTATGCTCACCTGGCCAAGTTGACAACTGAATCTAACTAACATAACCTACATAATAGATATTTCTGGGAGGCAGCAGGGAACTCATATGGCTAGGCAAGGCACCTCTTCCCTGCATAAGGAGATCTCTTATGGAATTTGGCAATGCTTATTTCCTATAACAAGTAAAGAGATCCAATCAGTAATCAAAAATTAGCACATTAAGAAATCAAAGGGGAAAAAATTCACATGATCATATTGATTGATGCTAAAAAAGCATTCAACAAAATCCAGTATCCTTTCCTGATAAAAGCACTTCAAAAGTTAGGCATCAAATGAAACTTTTTCAATATCATAAAGGGCATATATGAAAAACCCATAGCATGCATCATACTTAATGGTGAGAAATTGAAAGCATTCCCCTTGAGATCCAGGATGAGACAAGGACATTCATTGTCAACACTATTATTCAACATTGTATTAAAAGTACTAGCTGGAGCAATTAGGAGAAAGAAATAAAAGGCATCTAAATAGGAAAGGAAGAAGTAAAACTTTCATTATTTGCAGATGACATGATCCTATACTTAGAAAACCCTGAGCAAAACTATGCGAGCTAATAAACAAATTCAGCAAAGTGGCAAAATACAAAATTAATGTACAAAAATCAGTAATGTTTCTATACATAAGCAATGACCTATCTGAGGTGACAACTAAGGAAAAAATTCCATTCAAAATAGTGACCAGAAGAATTATGTATTTAGGAATAAACCTAAACAGGTATGTCAAGGACTTACACTCAGAAAATTACAAACAATTGCTAAAAGAAATAAAAAATGACCTAAATAAATGTAAAGGCATTCTGTGCTCATGTATAGGAAGGTTGAACATCATCAAGATGTCAATCCTACCCAAACTGATCTACAGATTCAGTGCAATACCAATAAAAATTCCAATAACCTACTTTGAAGACTTGGAAAAACTGCTTATCAAATTTATATGGAAGAGAAAGAGACCTCAAATAGCTAAAGATATGCTTAAAAAGCAGAGTGAACTGGTAGGTCTATTACTTTCTGACTTTAAAGCTTATTATAAAGCCACAGTTGTTAAAAGAGCATGGTACTGGCACAAAAACAGGACTGAACAGTGGTATAGAGAGTGCAAAGGCTGACCACGAAATTTATGGACATTTGATCTTCAATAAGGCCCCCAAATCCACTAAATTGGGAAAGAATAATCTTTTCAATAAATAGGCATGGGAGAACTGGATTTCAATAGACAAAAGAATGAAAGAGGACACTTACCTTACACCCTATACAAAAATTAATTCAAAATGGATCAAAGACCTAAATGTAAGAGCCAGTACCATGAAACTTGAAAAAAATATAGGGAAACATCTTCAAGATCTAGTAATAGGAGGTAGCTTCTTAAACATTACACCTAAAGCACCAGCTAAAAAAGGAAAAATAGACAGTGAGAACTCCTTAAGATCAAGACTTCTGTGCCTCAGAGGACTTTGTAAAAAGGTGAAGAGGCAGTCAACTCAATGGGAGAAAATATTTGAAAACCACATATTGTATAAAGGCTTGATATCTTGTGTACATAAAGAAATTATATAGTTCACCAACAAAAGAGCAAACAACCCAATTATAAAATGGGCAGAGGAAATGAATAGCCACTTTTCTGAAGAATAACTACAGATAGCTAAAAAGCACATGAAGAGCTGTTCATCTTCATTGGCTATAAGGGAATGCAGATTAATGAGATATCACCTCACACATATATGAATGATTGCTATTAAACAAACAGGAAACTATAAATGCTAGAGAGGATGTGGAGAAATTGGAACACTTATGCACTGTTTGTGGGAATGGATAATGGTTCAACTGCTGTGGAAGTCAGTTTGGTGATTCCTCAGAAAACTAAATATTGAGTTGCCCTATGACCTGGCAATACCAATACTCAGTATATATCCAGAAGAGTTGAGGGCAGTGACATCAACAGATATTTTTATACCAATGTTCAGATTTCCAAGAGATGGTAATAATCCAGGTGCCTGTCAACAGACTAGTGGATAAACAAAATGTGGTATATACATACAATGGAATATTATGCAGCATTTAGACAAAATGATGTCCTAAAACATAAGAAATGTAGATGAACCTTGAGGACATAAGGCTGAGTGAAATAAGTCAGACACAAAAGGATGGATACTGTATGATTCCATTATTATAACTCTGATAAAGCCACCAGTGTTTTGGAGCAGGTAGAAGGAAAATCTCTGATTTGAGAGCATGGCAGCCCATGAAAAACTCTGGGATCTGTTCTGTAGCAGCTTGATGAAGTATGCTTTGAAAATTATTGCTGTTTTCTTTCTTTTCTTTGTACATATATGTTGTATTTTACAACTAAAAAATGGTTTAAAAAAACTATAGGCAATTATAGTAACATTAGATAAGATAAATCCCTGAAATCAAAAATTTGAAAATATTTAGTAACATTACTCACTACTATAGCAAAGTTGATATTTGTAATAACTTTTTTATTATATTTTGAGAATGTACAGTTTTGATAGTTAATCAAATGGTATTTAAGATTGTGTTTAATATTTAGAGTTCAAGAAACTCTGATATCTGCATCTATATATTTTTTTCTCCTTCCTTGCTTTACTTTTAAATCGGTTTATGAAACATATTGTACAGCCAGGCTTTACAACGATCACTTAGAATTTTTTTAATATGCCTATGGATAAGCTGACTAAGATATCCATTTTAGGTGGTTAAGATTTCCATATGTTAATCATAAAAATATTCGTATCTTCATATTTTCCTGAAATCAGAAAAATATTTAGTAACATTGATCATTACTATAGCAATGCAGATATTTGTAAGAACTTTCTACTTGATATTTTTTAGAACATTTACAGTTTGGCAGCTGATCAAATGGTATCTAAGTTAGTGTTTAATACTTAGAATTTAATACTGAATTTTTAGATATTTTTCCTTGTTGACTTAATTTTAAATTGGATTATAAAACTTACTGCACTAACACAGGCTTTACAATGATTATATGGATACTTTACTTAAATATGTCTATGGTTAAGCTAACTAAGATATCCATTTTTGGTGGTTCTAGGTGTATTATTTGTTTTCTTAAATAAAAAATAAAATAAAGTAAAAATAAATTTAAAAATTAATTAAAGTGGTTATGTGTGGAAGTGGGGGGTTGGACCAAAATGTGTGAAACTTTTTGTGAGTCACATAAATATATCTTGTTCAAAAAAATATTCAGTAATAAACAGTGCACAGAGGAAAACTAAATTTAATATAATGAAACTGGATGACAGCTTCTATGTTCAATAAAAACACAGATTTGGAAATGCAAAAAAAAATCACAATATGTTTTTGTTTTTATCTTTGAAAAACTCTACTCATATTATAGGAGTTAACTTGTGACACTTGCAAAACAAACTATAAGTAGTCAGCCTTTATGCCCATTAAAGGTGAAAAATCATAGGCAAAAATTTAATCAGTGGCAGACCCAGAAATCAAACAGCATTTAAATGTGTATTAGGCCTTATTCTCTATTTGTTTTACCTTGAAGTGAAAAGTTCATGGTATTTGGAATCAGAGACCTATGTTCAAATTATTGTTCCACCACTCTCTTACCATTTATGTGACTTTGAGATTTTGCCACCTGCAAGTTATAGCTAATAATATGTACCTCATAGGTAACAGTTGGTAAAACATCTGCCTGTGATAACAAAGGTTAGTATGTCCTGTTTTAATTTTCTGCCTCCTTCCAGTGTTCTAGAACTCACACTATCCCTCATGTCTCAAAAATTGTTTCACAAAATTCATTCACTTAAAAAAAAACCTCACAGTTTGCCATATCCACATGTATTCTTATTTATATATTTTCTTTTGATAAATTTATACTTTTACTGCCCCCCCCAAGCAAAAATGTGAAATCATGAGCTTAAAATCTAGTTGTGGGTGGTGCAATGGTGATTCAATGGCAGAATTCTCACCCGCCATTCCTGAGACCTGGATTTGTTCTCCAGTGCCTGCCCATGTAAAAAAAAAAATCTAGTTGTATTTTAATACACAGCAAAACAAATATATAATTACTGTTTTAGTTAGTAAAAGCACTGGAATATGATATACCAGAAATAGAATTGCTTTTTAAAATGGGAATTTATTAAATTGCAAGTTTACCATTCTAAGTCTGTGAAAATGTCCAAATTAAGGCATCCAGGGAAAGTTACTTAGGTTCAAGAAGGCTGATGATGTTTGGGGTTTCTCACTCAGCTAGAAAGGCACATGGCAACATCTGGTAGCTTCTCTCCCAGCTTCTTCAAAAGATTCAGACTGGCACAACCATTAAAATAGAAATTGATTATCCCTACAATTCCTGAACTCATCTTCCATGCCGTAGGAATACAAGCACCATACTTCAGCAAGCATTGTCAAAAAGCCATTAAGTCTCCAGAGTCATAAATAAAAAGGATCCTGCACTTTCCACTAACTACCTGTACTCAACTCCCAGAGACTGATGCTTTTGAGTCTATAGGAACTGATGCTTCTGAGTCTATCTCATACATTTCCATGGCCACAAAACAACTTTTGAAGGCCCACAGTTGAGCCATTAAGTAAGTTCCAAGAAATTATCAAAGCTCCTGGATAACTGTCCTCCCAGCCAAATGCACCTGGCTCTAACATATATTTAAGAATATATATTAGAGCCACGTGTAAGTACATGCAAGTGTCCCCTTAGCAAATTTGTAATCATATACTTCCTTCTGCTCCAGAATACAAAGTATGAAGAAAGTCAATTATATGTTAATAGAAAGGACACTTAAAATTTTCTGAGATTTCTTTTAAGGTTTAGGCTAGAACTAGTTTTCCCATGCTAAGGCGCATGCAAACATATCAGTTTGCATGTTGTTTGGAATATTAACCTGGGAGATGAATTTAGTAATTATAGTACCTTATACAAATACTTCTTACTCTGTGTGTTCTAGGTGATTGAGACATTTTTAATATGCTGACTGAGTGACAGCAAGATATGCAAAGGCAGGTTTAACACAAATAGAACAACCAATGGAAAGGTCTTAAATAAAGGGATAGAAGACTACATGGATTTACCAGTAAACTCATGGGTCTTCGGTTTTAGAGTTTTCTAAAATGAAACTGAAGCCATGTAACAGGTTCTGGTAATGGATTATGGGGAAAACTTTGAGCTAGAATCTTACATTAAGGTGATCACTGATGCTTTCAGTAGAAGGCTAAGGATTATAAGCAAAAAACTGCAAAATTCCTTTGGAAAAGAATTAATATTTCTAAATAAATGCGTGACATCTAATATTTTCATAATTATAAAACTTTTTATAATTGGAAATCTAATTTCACATTTAGATGTTAAACTTATCTCATTTTGAAATAGCAAAACAGGAAAAAGCCTCATGGACTTCTTTGGGATATGCCTTTTTAATCAATTTCTGGAATGTGACTGTAATTGTGAAGGGAAATCAATTCCGTCTGCCATATACAGAAACTCAGGACAGTACTGGAAAATCCACCAGCAAAGTCCTTTTAAAGCCAGTTCTGATTTGGCCCTCAAAAAGCCAAGCATTAAGAATCCTAACCAAAAGCATAAGGAAAAGTGAATAGAGAAGTGTGTGATGTTAAGCGACATCATCTCTCCTTTCAACAGAACTCCATGTGTGTAAAAATGAAATTTCAACACAGCTGTACCCTGTTGAATACAACAGATGTATTCCTGAGAAGATGTTAAATCAAATATTTAAATAGAGAATTGTATTTTACATGAGAAGTGATTCTCAGTTCTTGGGGATTTTAATAACTATATATTTATAAACTTTGTCTTTTTAAACTAAATTAGAATAAAGAACAAGTAAAAAGATTTGATAACACCTCTTGTCTTTAAGAAAGTGAAAGACTGAAATTTTAAGATTCATGAACATATAATCTCTTTTCTTGATAAAAAATGCACACACACAAACTAGGAATACAAGGAAACTTTCTCCACATGACAGAGGCTATTAATGAAAAACCATAGGAAACATCAGACTCAATGATAAAAGACTTAAAGCTTTTGTCCTAAGATCAGGAACAAGACAAGAATGCCCACTTTCACTACTTTTATTCTTATTGTACTAGAAGTTGTTGCCAGAGCAATTAAACAAGAACAAGAAATTACGGGAATCCAAATTGGAAAAGAAGTAAAACTATCCCTAATTGCAGACGATGTGATCCTATATTGAGAATATCCCTAAGAATCCAAAAGAAAGCTACTATTAGTTGAATTCAGCAAAGTGGCAGAGTCTAAGATCAATGCATAAAAACCAATGATGCTGCTATATATCAACAATGAATAATTGAAAAAGAACTGAAGAATACAATTCCATTTGCAATAGCAAATAAAAGAATAAAATATCTAGGAATAAATTTTGTAAAGACGTGTATATAGAAAACTAAAAACCATTACTGAAAGAAATTAAAGAAGATGGAAATAAATAGAAAGATATCTAATGCTTATAGATTGGAAAACAATATCAATAAGCCATCAATATTACTTAAGGTGATTTACAGATTCAATGCAACCCCAATAAGAAGTCCAACTGCCTTTTTTGCAAAAATGTAATAAGTGATCATCACATTTATATGGAAAGGCAAGGGACTCCCCCAAACAAGAATATATTGAAAAAGAAAAGTAGGGTTCGAAGACAAACATCCCTGATTCCAAAGCTTACTACAAAACTGTGATAAGTCACGTGGTAATCAACAGGACAGACATATAGACAAATGGAATAAAATTATATTGAGTTTTGACAAAGGTGTCAAGTCCATCTAATGAGAAAAGACTTATCACTTCAGCAAATGGTGGTAGGAAAACTGGATATACACATGCAAATGAATGAAAGTGGAACCCTTATCTCACACCATATACATAAATCAATTCACAGTGGATCAATGACCTAAATATAAGGGGGCTAAAACTGTAAAACTCTTAGAAGGAAACATATGGGAATGCCTGCAGGATCTTGCATTAGGCAATAGATGTTTTAGCATCACACCAAAAGCATGAGCAACAAAAGAGAAAGGTAAATTGGTCTTCACCACAATCAAAAACTTTTTCACATCAAAAGAAATTATCAGAAAAGTGAAAATAATCTACAAAATAGAAGAAAATATTAGAAAACCATGTTTCAAATAAGGGTTTAATATCCAAAATGTAAAAAGAATTTATACAATTCAACATCAACAAAGAGATAAATGACCCAATTAAAAATATGGAAAAAAACCTTGAATAGACAGTTCCCTAAAGAGGATATATAAATGACTAATAAGTACCTGAATGGATGCACAACAGCATAGCTATTAGGGAAATGCAAATCTAAACCACAATGAGATACCAATTCACATACATGCACTAGTATGGCAATTGTTTTTAACAAAAAAAAAGAAAAAAGGAAATAAGTGCTGGATAGAATGTGGAGAAATAGGGACACTACCACACTGTTGGTGGGAATGTAAAATGGTGCAGCTCCTGTGGAACCGAGTTTGGTGATTCCTCAAAACATTAAACAGAGACTTACCATATGACCCAGCAATCCCACTTCTGGTATAAACCCCAAAGAATTGAAAGCAGGGACTTGAACAGATATTTGTACACCAATGTTCATAGTAGCATTATCTGCAGTAGCCCAAAGACGAAACCAACACAAATCTTCACCAACAGATGAATGGATAAACAAAATGTTGTATAAACATACCATGGATATGATTTCACCTTAAAAAAGGAATGAAGTTCTGCTAAATGCTGCAACATGGATAAACCTTGAAGTCACTATGTTGAGTGAAATAAGCCAGACAAGAAAAGACAGATATTGTATGATTCTACATAAATGAAGTTATTAGAAAGTACAAAAGTTAGAAAGGCAGAAAGTAGAGTGGAGGTTGCATGGAGTAGAATAGGGATGGAGGAATAGGGAGCTAAAGCACAGTGGGTAGAGTGTTTCTGCTTGCAATAACAGAGAGGTTTGGTGATGGGTGGTCATGATGGTAGCACAACATTGTGGAAATGATTAATGCCACTGAATTGCATGCTTGGGTGCAGTGAGATGGGAAATTTAATGTTTATATGTGTTTCCACAATTTAAAGGCAGAGAGAGAAACAGAATAAAGAGATAATGACAATTAAATGCAATACATGGTCCTGTACTGGATCTAATAATGGAGAAGAAAGTGCTTAAAAGGACATGATTAGGGCAGGCCACAGTGGCTCAGCAGGCAAGAATGCTCACCTGCCATGCCAGAGGACCCAGGTTCGATTCCCGGTGCCTGCCCACGTTAAAAAAAAAAAAAAAAAAAAAGGACATGATTAGGACAACTAAAAAAAAATGGAATATAAATTTTCTGCTTTATATCAATGTTAAATTTCTTGAATTTAATTGCTGTACTTAGTGGGGTTATGTAAGTGAATATCCTTGTTAAGAAATACACAAGGAGGCATTAAGTGTTCAAGAAGCATGATACACACAACCTACTCTCAGATGTTTTGCAGAAAGTAGATAAATGAATGAGCAGAGATGAAAGGTAGGTAGAAAAGTAGGAGAAAAGATACATAGATAGATATAGATAAAGGAAAAAAATAAAGGAAGGAAAGATAGAAAGCTAAAAAGAAAGATGAGAGAAAGCAGGAAAGAAAGGAAAGATAACAAATCTGGGATCTGTGTGGGAGGTATATTGGACTTTATATTACTTTTGCAAATGTCCTGTAGTTCGAAGTTATTTCCAAACAAAACTGTAAAAAGAAAGGAAGGAATGGAGTAGGAGGCCCTGTCACTCTTCTCCCTGCTCTGCTGGTGCTAACAGCTTGTATAACTAGAGTACAATAGCAAAGCCAGGAACCTGACATGGAACCTTAGACCACTTATAAGCTGGTAAATGCACTCATTGATGTGTATGTCAGTTTGAAAATAATATGCACCCCAGAAATGCCATGTTTCAATCTGATTCAATCTTGTGTAGGCAGCCATTTCTTTTAATCCTGATTCAATACCATAAGTGGAAACTTTTGATTAGATTATCTCCATGGAGATGTCGTGTGCTCAACTGTGGGTGTGATCTTTTGATTAGATGAAGATGTGGCTCCACCCATTCCAAGAGGGTCTTGATTAGTTTACTGCAGTCCTTTAAAAGAGGAAACATTTTGGATAAAGCTCAGAGCCAATGTAAACATTTGGAGATCAAGATAGAAATAGCCTTGGGGCTAAGCAGGGACTCACAGAAATAGCCAGAACTTGAAGAGAAGAAATCTTCAGCCCCAGCAGATGCTATGTTAAGATATGAAATCCAGAGCTTTTACCTGGAGGAGCTAAGTGAATGCCCACAGATGACTTAGATAGGAAACCACTGGCATCAAAAGCTGGGAACAGGAACCAGCAGACACCAGCCATATGCCTTCCCAGATCACCTTTCCTTGAGCCAAGGAATCTTTGCCTCAATGCCTTAGTTAGGACATATTTACAGCCTCAGAATTTAAACTTATAACTATTAAATCCCCTTCTTAAAAGCCATTCTATTTTTGGTGTATTGAATTCTAGCAGCTTAACAAATTAATACAATGTATGTGCATGTATGTGGGTCCATGAAATTTTGTCATGTGTGTAGATTTGTGTGTCCACCACCACAGTCAAGGTATAAAATAGTTCCATCACTACGAGATACCCTTGTGTGAGATACCCGTTTATGGATATACATCCCCATCACCATCATCCCTAACTGGCAACTATTATTGTGTTCTATTTCACTATAATTAGATTATTTCACAAACATGATGAAAATATTAATGTACTATGTAACCTTTCCAGATTGATATTTTTCACTCAGCATAATTTCTTTAACTGACCAACAGTTGTGTATATGAATAGTCCATTCTTTTATTGCTAAGTAGCATTCCATGGTATGGATTTACAGCAGTTTGTTTAGTCATTCGGCCACTGAAGTTCATTTGGGTAGTTTCCAATGATTGGCTATTGCACAAAATGCTTTTCTGAACATTCTTGTACAATTTTCTGCATGAAAATACATTTTATTTCTCTGGGAGATATGCCCAAGAATACAATGGCTGTGTCATACATCAAGTCCACTTTCAATTTGAAAAGCAACCACATTATTTTCTAAAGTGCTGTGCCATTAATGTATCCCTACCAGCAATGTGTGAATGATGGAGTTTCTCAGCATTCTCACCAGCATTCAGTGTTTTCACTAGTTTCACTAGCCTCTCTCATGGTTGTATGATGGTATCTGTGGTTTTAATTTACATTTTCCTAATGACTAATGATGTTGAACATCTTTTCAGGTACTTAGTTGCCATATGTTTATCTTCTTCAGTGAAATGCCTCTTCATGTCTTCTCCCTGTTTTCTAATTGGATTTTTTAAAAATTAATGTTTTTTGTAATTTCTTTATATGTGCTGATACAAGTCTTTTGTCACATATGTATTTTCCCCCAAACCATGGCTTATCTTTTATTCTCACTTGAAAAAAAAAACAAAACAACAAAACAAACTACAACTACATTTCCCAGAATTCCCATCCTTGCACAGGTCTCTGCAAGCTTGGGCCACGGAAACAATTTGCTGAGATTTGGAAGATGGTATTGAAGTGGCTATCATATTGTTTTTTTTTATTTTTTTGCCCTAGTCATAAAACTAGTCAGAGATGAATCTAAAATGCAAAGCTGATAAGTGCCAAAATAATGCATTTTCCAAGGAAGTATCACTGAAATGAATAAACTCAAAAAAAAAAAATACAAATAATTCATTAAAGCAAGAACAATTCTGTACTCATATTCATTTTTTTTTTCACTCAATTAGAGCAAGAGGGCAGGATAATGGGTATGGAAATTAGTTAGTCTTCTAGAGCAGCTAGTAAGTAGCCAGGAACTGCCTGGAACAACTGTTTGGGAGATTTCATGACTGGACAAATGTCACACACCAGCCTTTAAATGGATGGGATGGTTGAAATCCCATGCAAAACTTTAAGTCACCTAAAGTCATGCTGGCAGTTGCCCCTCGTCTGCTGGCACAGTAAGCAATCTTGGAGTTGGTTCACCAAGAGGCAAAATAACCTTCTTGACTAGAAACAAGGAAGGTAACTCAATTAGGTTCAATTGTGGAATTATTTAACAAATTTAAGCAGCACAGTACAAACTCTGAGAACAGATAAACCTGGAGTAAGCACAAAAGGAACCTGAAAATTTCACCCTGAAAAAGAGGAAGAGGGACTAATGGAAAAGCAAAAATAAATTAAATACAATTAAAAAGAATAAAGGTGGAGGACTGTGGAGTCAGCCAAGCTCAGAGGACTGAAAAGGGGCAGAGCCCAAGAACAGGAGTACATACAGCTGGTTCTCAACTCTGGCTGCTGACTGACAACCTTAGGGGCTAGGGACTGGTTTCAAAAAGAGATTTCTTTTATTTGTTTGTTTTTGTTTCCCTTTTTTTTCTCCATCTTTTTTTAAAGCTATTCTAAGTAGCTCATTAGAAAAAGCCTCAGGCATTTTTTTCAATTATCATCTGGACCCAGGAAAGGGCTGAACTGAGATACATCTGAGAGACAAAGTAATGAGTCAAGGTGGGAGATAATTCTCTAAAGGACCTATCTTCCCCAAAAGAAGAAGGTGGGTTGGGGCCGAGCTCACGTGGTGGACCTCCCCAAAGAATCCAGGTCCCAAGAGCTGGAGATCAGAAACAGCTTTTAAGCTTGCCTATTACCTCAGGCTCTTTCCTGGCCAAATCCCTGGCAGGGAGGGCCTGCTGAGAAGTAAAAGCCCTGCATCACTTTGCTGCACTGGGGAGCTGAAGGCTGATGAGTGCCACATGCTAGGCAGGATGGTAAAAGCATAGAGTCTAGAGGCTCCACAGGAAAATCAGACAACCTGCTGGGTCTCACCTTCCAGAAAACCTTATACTGTTTACACTCAAACATGATGTACCCCAATCATACTCTCATCAAAAAAGGATCCATATATGCAGGACAAGAAGCAGAAAAACAAGAGCTGAAAAATTCTGATCCATTAAAAGAAGTATGCTAGGGGTCTAGAATAAGTTGAACTGAATGCCAAAGAACAAATAGAGAACAAAGTCAATGAACAAGCAAACCCTAGGTAAAAGAATGCAAATGACCTCCAGAATAAACTAATCAAGGAAATCAGATACCTAGATACCAGCAAAAAATGATGAGTCATACTATGAGAAATGAAGATATGGCTCAGTCAAAGGAATTAGCTAACATTGAAAATAAGACACAGGAGTTGAAACAACTAATTAAGGATATTTGAACAGACATGCAAGATGACATCAAAAATCAAATCAACAAATTGAGTGAAGATATGGCAAAAGAGATGAAGGATATAAAGGTGACATTGGTGAAACATGAACATAAATGTACAATTGAAGAGATGAAAAACACACTAAAGTCATACAACAACAGATTTGAAGAGCCAAAAAAAAAGGATTGGTGAACTAGATGACAGGATATCTGAAATCCTACACACAAAAGAACAGGGTCTCAGGAAATTGAATGACAACATGAAGCACACAAATATACATGTCATGGGTGTCCCAGAGGAAAAAACACAGAGAAAACAGAAGAAAGAATAATAGAGGAATGTGTGAACTTGGAGAATTGAAGTTAAGAACACAGGTTTTCAGGAGACAAAAATAGGGTAGAGATCGGGCAATTTGTGCTAAAGGAATATGGATTATGCAACAGGGCTGATTGTAAAAATTCAGAAATGGATAACACAACACTACATGATTGTAGCACAATAACATAAGTACACAGAATGAAGTTGAATGTGAATATGATTGAGGAAGAAATGCTGGGGGCACAAATGACACCAGAAGGAAATATAGAGGATAAAGACTAAGACTGCATAATTTAGGAATGCCTAGAGAAGACAATGATGGTGATTAAATGTAATTTAAAAAAATGTTTTTGCATGAGGGAGAATAAATGAATGTCAATATTGTAGGGTGTTGAAAATAGACGACATATGGGAAAAAGTACAATCAATGCAAGCTAGGGTCTATAGTCAATAGTAACATTGTGATATGCTTCTACTGAATGTAACAAAGGCATTATGCCAAAACTAAATATCAACTGGCAGGGGGTATGGGGAAGGAGTATGGATTCTTTGTGGAAGGAAAGGAAATGCCTTCATATAGTTTATAGTGGTTAAGGCACATCTATACACTTAGGTTGAATTATATGATGTGTGAATAAAACTATTTTAAAATAAACAGAGAGAAACAAGTGCTAGAGAAAATGTGGAGAAAGAGATGTACCCTTTCACCATTGGCTGGGAAACAGAGGTGCGGCCCCTTGGAGGGCTCCACAGGAGGCTAGGGGTGGGGTTGTCACATGATCCTGAAACCCCATTGCTCAGTGTATACATGAAGAAGTTGAGTGGTCGGACATGAATGGGCATTGGCATACTGGAGCTTATGGCTGCAGTGTTCCAAATTCATAATGCATGGAGGTGACCTAAGGGTACAATGACTGAAGAATTGAAGGGGAAACTATGGTATATACATACAGTGGTCTACTGAGTGGCAACAAGAAGGAATGAAGTTGTGAGGCATGCAACTACATGAATGAACCTTCAGGACTCAATGTTGAATGAAATGTCAGGAACAAAAAGACAAATATTATCATGCCTCAATCATATGAACTGACTATAATATAAAAACTCAGTGAACTGAAGACAAGAACACAGGTTCTCAGGTTGGGGCCTACTGTAAAGTGTCCTAGATTGTAAGCTTTTACAGCAGTCACATATATTCAGGAGACGTAACTGTTATTTCTAAAATCTGAGACACTGAGCTGTTTGTTTGTACCCTAGACATTCCAAGAAAATTTGGGTATTTATGTGCCACCTGAGAGTAAGAGTTACAGCTCTGAAGCTATGAAAGTCAGCAGTACCCCACACAGGAATTATTTAAAAAGTTGAAAAAGTGATCAGACTTCAAGTAGAGATATAAATGAAGCTGATCTGGACAGGACTAAGGTAAAACAGAATACAGGGTAAAGGATGATATCATCCATATTTTAAAACGTCAACATCTGTGTGAGACCAAAGGAAGAGATGTTTATTTGGTGCAAAATTAATATTTTGGTTAGTACATTTCCTAGTTTAACCTGTATGGCCTGTTTAGATGAACATCGTAAGTGCATGGAGCCTTAATAAAGGAGTGAGATCTTGTTAGTTTGTCCAGGTTAGTGTGATGCCCTGATATATCCCAGAGTAATTTGGGCAGTGAATAAAGAAGAATTGCAAAGTCATCTTAGGGGATTGGGGGGAAAGGAGAAAGTATTCAGCTTCCCATTTGCAGAATTGCTGATAATCTCACAAGCAATGGGGACAACCAATCAATAGGTCAAGCCCTCTATCTTGGGGTTTGCCCTTATGAAATTTATTCCTGCAAAGGATAGGCTAAGCCTACTTAAAATTAGGCCTATGAGCTACCCCTAGAGAACCTCTTTGGTTGCCCAGATCTGTCCTCTCTAAGCCAAATCAGCAGGTGAACTCGCTGCCCTCCCCACTACATGAGACATGACTCCCAAGGGTGTAAATTTACCTGGAACATGGGCTATGACTCTTGGGGATGAGCCAGGACTCAACATCAAGGGATTGAAAAAACCTTCCTGATCAAAACGGGGAAGGGAGAAATGAGGCAAAATAAAGTTTCAGTGGTGGAGAGATTACAGATAGAGTCAAGAGGTTATCCTGGAGGTTATTCTTGTGATTATATAGATATCCCTTTTTAGTTTATGGTGTACTGGAGTGGCTGGAGGGAAGTACCTAAAACTTGTTCCAGTAGCCTTGATTCTTGAAGACAATTTTATGAAGATTGGACTTTTACAATGTGACTGCATGATTGTGAAAACCTTGTGTCTGATGCTCCTTTTATCCACAGTATTGATAGATGAGTTTAAAAAATGGATAATAAATAAATAGGGGGGACAAAGGGTAAAATAAATTGGGTAGATGGAAATACTAGTGGTCAATGAGAGGGAGGGGTAAGGGATATGGTATGTATGAGTTTTTTTTTCTTTTTATTTATTTTTCTCAAGCAATGCAAATATTCTAAGAAATGATCATGGTTATGAGTACACAACGATGTGATGATACTGTGAGCCACTGATCGTACACCATGCGTGGACTGTATGTGTGTGATATTTCTCCATAAAAATGTTTTTTTAAAAAAAGAATAGTAGAGGGCGGGCCGCGGTGGCTCAGCGGGCAAAGTGCTTGCCTGCTATGCCGGAGGACCTCGGTTCGATTCCCGGCCCCAGCCCATGTAACAAAAAAAACGGAAAAACAAAATACAATAAAACAAGAAAATGTTTAAAGATGTTTCCCTTTCTTCCTTCCTTCCTTCCTTCTATCCTTCCTTCCTTCTCTCTGTCTTTCCTTTAAAAAAAAAAAAAAAAAAAAAAGAATAGTAGAGAAAATAATCACTGGAAATTTCCCATCTCTTATGAAAGACATAAAGTTACAGATCAAAGAAGCACAACATACTGCAAACAGAATAGATCCAAACAGACATATTCCAAGACACTAACTGATCAGGTTGAGTTTGTGCAGTGTCACAAAGAGAAATCTAAAACAGCAAAAGAAAATTGATCCATCACATACAAGAGATGCTCAATGAGACTGTGTATGGATATCTCAGCCGAAACCATGTTGACAAGAAACCACTGGTATGATATATTTAAGATACAGAAAGAGAAAAACTGCCAACCAAGAATTCTATATCTGGCAAAACTGTCCTTCAAAAATGAAGGAAGAGTTTAAAACATTTTCAGACAAATAGACACTGAGAGTTTCTGAACAAAAGATCTGCTCTACAAGAAACACTAATGGGAATACTGCAGGCAGATGAGAAAAGAGAGGAGAGAGAGGTTTGGTGAAGACTATAGAAATGAAGACTATGAGGAAGGGGAGGGAGAGAGATTACATAAAATTCAGAAGACAAAATAGTAAAAGAAAGTACTGCCTTTACAGTGATAACATTAAGTATTAATGGAATAAACTCCCCAAAAGACATAGACTGGAAGAATGGATTAAAAAACAGGAGTCATCTATACAGTGTCTACAAGAGACTCATTTTAGACTCAAGGACAAAATAAGTTGAAAGTGAAAAGCTTGAAAGAGATATTTCTGACAAACAACAACCAGAAAAGATTGGAGATAGCTAGCTAATATCAGACAAATTAGACTTTAATTGTAAAACGGTTAAAAGAAACAAGGACCCTTTCTATTAATGAAAGGGACAATTCCTCAAGAAGACATAATAACCATAAATATTGATGCATTGAGCCAGAGTGCTCCCAAATACATGACACATACCGACAACACTGAAGGGAGAGGTAGATACCTCTACAATAATAGTTGGAGACTTTAATACACCACTGTCAATAATAGATACAAATCTAGACAGGAAATCCATAAGGAAACACATGTTGAGTAGTGTGGTGAATGAATTATTTAAAGTAACAATGTAATATACTTCCAGTAAATGTAACAAAGGCAATATACCAAAGCTAAGTGTTGATAAGAGGTAGATATAAGGGAGAAGTATGGGATTCCTCATGTTGGTGTTAGTGCTTCTCTGTTTTGTTTTATTTTATTGTTAGTATTATTTTTTCTTAATTTTTTCTTCTTCCTCTTTCTTTGAAGAAGAAATGGAAATACCCTCGTATAGATTGTTGTGTGATTATACCAGGAACCACTGATTATTTACTTAGGATAGAAGGTATTATCTGTGGATAAAACTGTAAAAAATAAACAGAAAATCACTTCTTGGCCTTTTGGCTAAGATCAAGTGTAGTATCTGTTCTTATCAGTTTAATATCTGATATGTCCTCTATCTGAGGAGAATATATTAAATGGATTTTTGGAGTTAGAAGATGAAATAGGAGCTTGCTCCATCCACTCCACGCATCGACCTGGTATTGCAGTACTTCCAGGAACGGTGCACCCGCCCCCTCGGGGGAACAATAAATGTATAAAGTCAAAAAATAAATAAATAAACAGAAAGATACTAGTGCCGGGGAAAATGTGGAGAGAAGCATGTACTGTTCCCTAGTCACAGTTGGTAGGGAAGCAGAATAGTGCAGCCCCTCTGGAGGGCAGTGTGGTGGCTCCACAGGAGGCTCAGTATAGTGCTGCTATATAATCCTGCAACCCTGCTATCAGGTATATACCTGGGAGAGCTGAAATCAGGGACAAGAAGATATTTGCACACCAGTGTTTCTGGCAGCAGTATTCACCATCTGCAATGGATGGAGTTGGCCTAAGGTCACGTTGACTGATGATCAGAAGGGCAAACTGTGGTTGATGCTTACAATGGAATATTGAACAGCTGCAAGAAGGAATGAATTTGTGAGGTATGCAACTAGGTGAATGGATGGTAAGGACAGTGTGCTGAGTGGAATAAGCCAGAAATGAAAAGACAAACATTATAATGCCATACGATTACAGACAGACCATAATGTACAAACTCTGAGAATTGAATCCAAGAGTACAGGTTATCAGGGAAAGGCTTATTGTAAAGGTTCATAGACTGTAAGCTCTTACAGCAGGCACAACATTCCTGAGTTGTAATGGTCATTTCTAAATTATGAGATGCTGAGAAATTTGTGTATAACCTGGTCATTCTATGGAACTTTGGGTATCTGTGTAACAACAGACTCAGAGCTAGAGTTCTGCAGCTCTGAAAATCCACATTAACCCAACTTCAGCTGTTTAAAAAGTTGTAAAGGAGATCAGACTTCAATTAGAGACATGAATAAAGCAGATCTGGTTAGAACTAAGGTAAACCAGACTGAAGAGTAAAGGATGATACTGACTGTGTTTAAAAGTTTGAATTCTGTGTGAGACCAAAAGAAGATATAGTTGGTGGAAAAATTTATATTTTCTGTAGCATACTAGTTTATTTTTGTGTCAGTTTATTTGAACACCATAATTACATGGAGCCTTAAACAGGAAGTGAGATCTAGTTGGTTTGTATGGGTTAGTGTGAAGCCCTGATACACCCCAGTGTAAACTTGACAGAGAACAAAAATACATTTCCATAGCCCCCTGAGGGACTGGGGGAAAATATAGAAATAGCAAACATTCCCACCTGAAGAATTCCTGATATTCTTGCAAGCATGGGGGATTACATATTTAATAGGCCAAGTCCTCGATCTTAAGGTTCACCCCTATGAAACTTATTCTTGCAAAGGAGAAGCTCAGTCTATTTATAATTATGACTGAGTGACCCCAAGAGAACCTTTTTTGTGGCTCAGATGTGGCCTCTCTCTTGAAGCCAACTCTCTGCCCTCCCCACTACATGGGACATGATTCTGAGGGTTGTAAATCTATCTGATGATGTGGGACATGACTCCAGGGGATGAGCTGGGACCTGGCATCATGGGATTGAGGAAGCTCTTTTTGATGAAAAGGAAGAAGGTAAATGAACAAAATAGTTTCAGTGGCTGAGAGACTGGAGAGGCCATTCTGGAAGGTATTCCTATACATTATATAGATATCCCTTTTTAGCTTTAGTGGATTTGAATGGCTAGCAGGAAATTCCCGAAACCGTTAAGCTGTGTTCCAGTAGCCTTGATTTTTGAAGACAATTGTATAACTATAGAGCTTTTACAGTGTGACCGGGTGAGTGTGAAAACCTTGTGGCTGACTCCCTTTATTTAGTATATGGACAGATGAGTTAAAAATAAATAAATAAGGACAATAAATAAATAAATAATGGGAGGGGAAAGGGGCATGGGATGTTTAGGGTGTTCATTTTTATTTTTATGTCCTATGTACTTCTTGGAGTAATGAAAATGTTCAAAAACTGATCATGGTGGTGAATGCACAACTATATGATGATGCTCTGAACCACTGATTGTACACTTTGGATGATTATATGGTGTGTGAGTACATCAGTAAAACTGCATTAAAATCAAAATTTTTCTTACAATGAAATTATCAAATTAGCATTCTTTTTTCTTTATTTTTATAAACAAATGTTCCCTCTTCTGCCCTGCCCTCATCCTCACTCCCATGGTTAACCTCTAATCTGCTGTTTAGATCTGTACATTTACTATTCTAGTAAATTTTATAAGTGATGTACAATTTTTGCCCTTATGTGTTTGGCTTATTTCACTTAGCATAATGTTTTCAGGATTCTCCCTTGTTGCAATATGTCTTATAACTTCATTTTTTCTTATGGGCAAATAATATTCCGTTATGTATATGTACCACATTTTGTTTTTTCCGTTGATTTGTTGCTGAGCCCTTGGGTTGTTTCCAGCTTTGGGCTGTTGTGAATAATGCTGTATAAATTTTGTGTGCATGTATCTGCTTGCAAACCTGTTTTTGCTCTCTTTGTATATATACCTAGAAGTGAGATCTCCAGGTCAGATGGTAGCTGTATATTTCTCTTTTTGAGGAAATGCCAAAGTGCTTTCCACAGTGGCACCACCATTTTACATTCCACCAACAATTCATTAGAGATCCAATTTCTCTGCATACCTTCAATACTTACCTTCCATTTTTTTAACACTAGCCAGCCCTGTGGGTAGAAGACGTGTTTCATTGTGGTTTTAACTTGCTGTTCCCTAATGGCTAATGATGCTGAGCATCTTTTCATGTTTTTGTTACTCTTTTGCATATCAAATTTGGAGGAATATCTATCTATTCAACTCATTTGTCACTTTTAAAATTGATTGTCTTTTTGTTGTTGCATTGTAATAGTTCTTTATATTCTAAATACTGAACCCTTATCTGACATAGATTGAAACTATTTTCTCCCATTCTGAAGGTTTTTAATTTTCTTATTAATTTCCTTCAATGCACAAAAGTTTTAAATTTTGATGAAATCAAATTTATCTATTGTTTATTTTGTTGATCATGCTTTTAGTGTAAAGTCTAAAAATCCATTGCCAAATACTATGTTATGATTCCTAACAGTTTTATAATTTTAGCTCTTATATGTATGTCCTTCATTCATTTTCTGTGGATTTTTGTATTATGGTATAAAGTAAGAGTCTAACTTCATCTTCTGCATGAGGTTTTCCCAACACCATTTGTTGAAATCACTACTCTTTCCCAACTGCATGTACTTAGCACCCTTGTCAAATATTAACTGGCCATATTAAATCATCTCTATGTTTTTTATCATGTTCCACTGATCTATTTGTCTATCTTTGTGCTGGCATCACACTGCTTTGTGTACTATCACTTTGCAATACAATTTGAAATTAGGAAGTGTGAGTCCTCTTATACTGTTCTTTTTCAAGATTCTTTTGGTTATTTGGGTCCTTTACAGTTGCAAATAAACTTTAGGATCAGTTTTTCCATTTTTTCCAAGAAAAAAAACTGCTAGAATTTTAATAGGGATTGCATTAAATTTGGTTATTGTTTAGAGTGATATTGGCATATTAACAATAATTTGTAATCCCTGAAATGGGAGGTCTTGCCATTTATTTAGGTCCTTTAACTTTTCTCCAATGTTTTGTTATTTTCAATATACAAATCTTTTGTATCCTTAAATTGAATCCTATATATTTTATTCTTTTAGATGCTCTTATAAATGGAATTGAGAAAAATATATATTCTCTTTGGGTTGCTCTTTGCTAGTGTATAGGAATACAATTTTTTTTATATGTTAATTTTGTAGCATACTACTTTCCTAAATTTGTTAATTCATTCTAACAATTTTCTTGTGGAGTTTTTGGGTTTCCTATATATAAGGCCATATCATCTGCAAGTAATTTTACTTCTTCCTTTCTAATTTGTATGCCTTTTCTTTTTCTTGCTTAATTGCTCTGGCAAGAGCTTCTAGTATAATATTGTATAATAGTGGTTAAATGGGTCCCCTTGTCTCATTCCTGATCTTAGGAAACTTAGGTCTTTCACCATTGAGTATGATGTTAATTGTGGGTTTTTCACAAATGGCTTTTATCACATGAAGAAAGTTTCCTTCTATTCCTACTTTTCTGAGAGTTTTTTGTTCATTTGTTTTAAACCAAGAATGGGTGCTAGATTTTGTAGAATGCCTTTTCTGCATCTATTGAGAAAATCATGTTTTTTCTTCATTCTGTTTATGCAGTGTATTACATTGATTGATATTCATATATTGAATCACCTTGCATTCCTGGAATGAATCTCACTTAGTTATGGTGTATAATCTTTTTAACATGCTACTGCATTCAGTTTGCTTGTTTTATTCTCTTAGCAGTATTACTCTTTAAACAGGGTATTTCACGGAGCTAAAGTGTTTAATTTTGATGAGGTACAATCTGTCTCTAATAAGTTTTTAAGGACCCTATTTTTCTATTTAGTACACTTAGGTTATGATTTAAGTGTGGAACATTTTCTTTCAACAAATTCTTTAAATTTTCTTTCAAAATGCCTTGTAAATGTGGTTTCATAGAATTATTACAGAGGATAATTCCATATTATACACCTTAGGAATCATTTTCACTTATTTCAAAAACCTGAACCGAATATATGATTATTGATCTTTTTCCTTCTCACTTCTCCATGGGCCCACAAAAGCCAAAAAGCCACATGAAGAGACAGGTGCTGAGACCAGCCCCCAGCAACTATTGCAGTCAGTATTCACGTTGGACATATTGGAGTCTGAATTCTGTAGAATCAGAAGCAGGAAAAGAAATGGCTTGGCTCACATGACTACATTGCCGAGATGATTCTGAACTGTATTTCACTTCTGGAAAAAGTTATAGAAAAAATATGAATTCTAAGTAAACAAAAAATTGGGACAGAGGTCAGAATCATATGGTTCCAATATATCTAATACAAATGATATTTAAAAAAAAAAATGGGAATTGCTGAGAGAATATTGTGCTTGCAGAACCCAGTCTCTCTAAACAAAGCAAAAAGGTGATTTCTGTCCCATCTGGAGGACATGAGGAGGTTAGGAGTTGGCCGACTTTTCAGACTGAGGAAAGTGAAGCAGAAATGTGTGGAGCTGAGGAACCGATAGACTGGAGATCAATTAAAGCTTCTTCTGTGATTGCTTTATATGGCTTGAGACTAGAGCCAAAGAATCGGTCTGTTCCTTTTATGAACTTTGAGACAGAAACTTTAAAAATACAGATTCTCAGCCCCTATTCCCCACACATCTGGTGGTGACCAGGCACAGGAGGGGAATCTAGTGCCCACCAAGGGCTCAGACCTATTGCTTTAGGCTTACAAATATTTGCCATCAACTATTGATTTTTTTTAAAAAAAGGTATATGTCATGCATTTCTCATCTAACATAAAGCAACTTGAAACCAATCCTTGGTTTGCAATGTCCTTAAGACCATTTGGAACATCCTGAAGGTGAAGTAAAACCAAGGTGCAGAAGCTTATAGGAGGCTGCACTCTTTATGGGGACTTTTGTGTTCAGCAAAGGCACCGAAGGCATTAACTGGGTGACTCCCCCAGGTCTTCATAAACATAAGATGCCTGCTCTTATCTCCAATTATTTTTGTTTCTACCACAAGGGTATGAATCACGGGGAAGAAAATTCTCTCAGACGTTTGGCTTCTTGTTTATCCCATAAAGAGAAGGCATGAGCACATCATACAGTTAGGCACATATTTTGAGGGCAAAGTTCTTTTTTTATTATCGCAGAATGAGTAAATCGTTATGTAAACTAGAGTAATTCAACTTAGTTTTTGAATCTTTACTAGACCAATCAGTTCATGTTGAATCTGCCCTATTTCCTAAACTCCCTACCTAGTTATCTGACCACTTATATTTGACGCTGAAAACTTGTTGCATTAGTAATTCTTAAAGTTTTTCAACACATTGATACATGTTAAGTGTTCAAAATTCAAATAATATAGAATTTATTAAGAAAAAGAGTGAGGAAATCTACCTTAAAGTCCCTACCCTCTCACAGATCCTCGTCTCAAGGCAACCATTTTTAACTGGTTTTGGTTTTCATTATAGTTGCTTCCATATCTATAAAAGAATTCTTACCCTGCTATTTCTTGATTGAAGAGATTTAGAGATTTTTCTATTGATTGCTGTAATAGTTGAGGATTATTTAATCGTCTCCCTTCACCTCTTTACTTTCTACCCTATGTAGTGAATATTATACTCATTCCCTCCACTGTCACCTCTGCAGCATCACACAGCATGCTTCACCTCCACTTCTTGTCCATCAACCAGTGAGGAACTCTTGTCTTCGTCTATGCTCAACTACCTCCACTTCTCAAGCTACGTCACCTTTATCCATGTTTCCATATTGTCAATGTTATTAAAATTTATGTTTTAAAGTTGAATATGTAGTGTTAACATCCTATAGTTATGGCATTATAGTTTACATTATGGCAGTGTGCCAGTCTTGAGTGCTGAGCCACTCAACGGAGAATGCTCTTAATGTTAAACTCAATTAGATATATATTTTTATAGTCCAGTAACTGCTTTTTGCTCATTAAGTTTTTCCAAGTGCAGCCATATTTCTTTTCTAGTAATTCTACTTCTTTTACTGGACATATTACCCCAAGAACCTTATATCTCTTGGCTCTAATCTGGACCAATTGTTTCCAGATAAATAAAATTGCCATCATGGAACTGCCCTTCACCCTGTGCTTGGGGGAATATACCCTTTCCTGAATCTCATGTCTTCCTCTTTCTAAATCAACTTTAAGCTATAATTTATATATAACAAATGCACCCATTTTAACACGTTTATGAGTGTTAGCAAATATATAAAGCTGGCTAATGAATATGATCGCCAAGATGAAATCACCCTGAAAGCTCCCTCAGCATCCCTCTTCATGCAATCTCCCCTAGCTCCAATCAGAGGAAACAAATGACCAATTTTTGCTCACTATAGATCAGAGCCTCCTTTTCTACAATCTCATATAAATGGAATTATACGATATATATAATGCTTGAGATTCGTGCATATTGTTATGTATCAGTAGTTTGTTCCACTCTCTGACTATATCACAGCTTATTTATCAATTCATCTATTGATGTTTCCACTTTGAAACTATTATGAATAATGCTGCAATGAGCATTCTATCTTTACAAGGGCATAGGTTTTCATTTGTCCTGGGCGAATACCACGGTGTGATAAATGCTTCAACACGGATGAACCTTGAAAAAAGCATTATGCTAATGAAAAAAGCCAAATATTATACAATACCACTTATATGAGGTTACCTAGAACAGGCAAATTCATAGACTGAAAGTAGATAAAGGTTACCAGGGGCGATGGGAAGAGGAAAATGGGAAGTTATTGTACAAAGGGTACAGATTCAAAAAAAAAAAGTGTTAAAATGATATCACTGTTGTGGCATGGGATTTTCTGAGCTATCACTTTTATGTGACCCAAAACAAACAAACAAAATAACCCACACAACCTAGGTGTGCACGTACAGGGTTGTGTGCTTCTATGCAAGAAGCTGCCAAATTGTCTTCTAATGTAGTTGTTCCATTATTCAATCCTATCAGCAAATAGGAGAATTCTAATTGCTCCACATCCTTGTGAAAATTTGGTATTGTAACCATTCTAATGAGTGTGTAATGGTGAATCAATGTGTTTGGCTTCTTTTTTTTTTTTTTTTGCTTGGGCAGGCACCCGGAATCAAACCTGGGTCTCCAGCATGGCAGGTGAGAATTCTGCCATTGAGCCACCATTGCACCGCCCCTGAAGTGTCTACTTTAATATTTTATGCATTTTTAATTTAGTTGCCTTAGTGAATAGTAAGAATTCTACAAATCTTTTGGATATAATCCCTTGTCAAACATATCATTCCCTCTTATTGGTGAAATACATTCTAATAATACTTCCTAAGAATGGATAAACCCCTGTGTCCTTGGATATATAATAATATCTTTGCTTTCCCCTTATATTTTCCCTTTATATTCCAAAATTTATAATTGTACCTGAGTATAGAATCCTAGATCAAGCTCCATTATTTTCCTTTGAACGTTGAACATTATCTTCTAACAGGGTTGGGGATGAGAAGTATATTTATTTGATTATTTTTCCCCTTTCAAGTGATCAGCTGTTGTTGGTTCACATTTTCCTCTTTAAGAAACTTTTAAGACATATAGTTTTCCTTGATTATGAAATTTTACTAGGTTTTCTTCCTCTTGTACTTTTTACAGTACCTGTCCTGGGCACGTGGTAGGTCCTACCGGTGTGAGGACTAATGTCCTTAGCTAAGGTTAGGAGCAGAGACTCAGTCCTCTGCCCTCATTCCCACATTAAACCACTGGGGATGATTCGTAACTTAACTGCTGTGAGGCTTTAATCATTAATACATTTCAGCACATAAAGTATCAGGGCAATATATGATCGGTATCCTTAACTTAAACTTTACTATTAGTAATAAGTACTAAAAATAATATTAGTATCTCTTTAATAATACCTTCCCACCCATTTTTCTGGGCTACTTATTATTGACATGCTGGTCCTCTTAGGTTGATTCCCTAATTTCTTTAATTTTTTGTCTCATGTGTTCTACCTCTGAGTTCCTGTCATACTTCCTGAATTATTTTATTGACTTTATCATTCAGTATATAATATTCTGGCAGTCATATTTTTAAGTTTTAAGAATTCTTGTTCTTTCTTTTCATTGTCTTCTATTATTGAATGTAATATCTTCTTGATGTTAACATTTCTAGCGTTTGCCTTCTTAAGTTCGAAGAGAAAACCCTGAGTCACTAGATATATAAGTGCTTGCAAAATGAAAGAGCAGTCCAGGATAAGAAAACTTAAAAATTACTGTCAAGGACAGGATCTACTTCATAAAACAAAAGAAAACTTTAAACAATCAAGTTATGAAACAAAAAAAATCACAGAACTCTGATTGGTATTCTCAGAGAGATTCAAGAAGATAGACGAGCATTGGGTATCTGAGAACTTTTGACTGGCGGCTTCTGCATTATGGAAGGCAGGGAGGAGAAAGGTCTCATGCTGGAGGACCTTAAGTGCCAGATTAGGGCTTCTTTCTGAGGCACCAGCACTAACTAATTGCACTCATTATTTCTGTTTCTTCTGAGATAAATACCCTACTTTTTGTGGTCTGTGGTTAAGTACTGGCTGGGTAACTCTCTGTGTAGGGAAGGGTAGCTGTTTGAAGGCTCACATCCTACTCCCAGCCTTGTTGGTCACTATTCTCTCAAGTCCACAGTATCTCCAGGCAGATCAGTCACTCACCTCCACCACCCATCCCCGGCCTGTAGCCCCCGGGCATATTCTAGGTGTGGTTTCCTCTTTTACACTTCATCAGTATACTTTCTTATTCCAGCTATCCATGGAAATCACAAACCTGCAGATGTCTTCCTCATATTCACTTCATTTTTATGAGTTTATACCCTCTCGTGTTTCTTTACTATAGTGATAAGGTAGTCTCAGATGGAACCAATTACAAATGTGCACTCACTATATCATCTTCCTAGACACCTGTATTTGTTTGTTTGCCTATTGGGGTGGGGGGTTTATTTATTTTTAATTTATTTTGAAAATAATCAAACCCCACAGAAGTTGAAGAGTACAATAAACAACCATATGCCCTGCACCTGCATTCACTAATGTGCAAATTATCACAACTGCTCCATTACCATCTCGACATGAACACACACTTCCGTTGCCAGGCCATTTGAAAGCAGGAGATAGACCTTCTGCACTTTACCTCTAAATACCTCAAAATGAAGACTTTTACCCATATAGCCAGAACACCATCCTACTTCTAAGAAATACTCATTAACTCAAACATGTTATTCAACATTCCAGACCATTATCATGTTTTCCCAATTGTCACAAAAATATTTGCAGTCAAGGTTTATGCACAGCAAATGGCTATTATGTCTCTTTAGAATCCCCCCAGCCTGGAACATCCGCTAACTCCTCTTTGTTCTATATGAAATTTAATCTTTTAATATTCTAGGCCCCTCTTTAATAATTTCTTTTCATGGTATGTGGGAAAAAATATATACCTGTAGCATAATATGGTCTATAGTTGAGTAACATTTTAATATTCTTGCATACATTGTACCAAAAGTACCACACCAATGCTATTGCATTTTCTATTCTTAGAAAAATTTTACATGTCTCAGAAGCAACTAAATTTACTCATCAGTTACAATGTTTTACCCCGATGCTTCTCTGAAAGTACACATGATTAATTGCAGGTCAAATCTTCATCTTCAGCAAAAACAAAATAAAACAACTCTACAACACAAATAGTGATCCCTATAGGAAGTGGACTATAGTTAATAGAACAATTATAAAAATGTTCTTTCATGAATTATAAAAAAATGGTTCCACATCAGTGCACACTGTTAATATTAGGTAGTATATAGGAGTCCTGAATTTTATGCATGACTTTTCTATAAACCTAAAACTTCTTTAATAAACAATTTAGTAAATTTAAAACTCCTCCTTCTGTTTTCCTCCTAAATGCTAACAGTACCTCCTTTGTGTTAATAAGTTGGACTTCTCTAGGATTCTTCTCTACATATTGTTTTAAACATCATCAAGCCATTCTTGGCTAGCTATTACTTGCACATAACCTGAACCAAAGGCTTGTTATCATTCTTTCATCCTATAGCACGCCCATCTTTATGTATCCTTACATAAAGTGTTTTTTTCTTTTGATTGTGTATCTAAAAAAAATTAAAGGCATGCTTTGAATTCATACACACACAAATAAAAGTACATATTAGACTATAAATTATTTGCAGATAAGGATCACTTACTATCTTATACTAATGTATCTTTTGATTGTCATATTTCAGGCTAAAGTTACTAGGCATTTCAATGATCTAATAATTTAAATTGAATCTAATGTAATTTTTTATTCAGTATTCTCAATTCCAAGGGAGATAAGAAAAGGAAACATAAAATACAGCATTAGAAAACTGAAGCCATTTATAAATTACATCATGATATGCAATAATGCTATAGGAAAATGGAATCCCTTATCTAAATGGAGGAAATACATGCCAAGGATTACAAAGAGTTATCTAGCTGCTTAACCATTTAAATAAAATTTATGACAAGATGCTGTTTTCATGCTTTTCTTTATCCAACAGGAATAAAAGTCAGTGTTAAGATCAAAGAAAAAGATAGGATTTAACAAATGATGAGTATAACTGCTGAATCATTATATTGATATTTTTGTTGGTCTCCAGTGTCTTGGAACAGCTAGAAGTAAAAACCTAAAATTGTGGCATTGTAACCCATACTGAACTCTGAAATCTGTCCAATAACTAATTGTTGAGGTATATTTTGAAATTTATTGCTTTTTTGTATATATGCTATTTTTCACAATTAAAAAAAGGAAAAAAAAGTCAATGTTGACATGATCCTCATTGGATTTTTAGAGTTTCAGACTAATAGGACAGGAAAAACAATTTGTGAGGCATAAAAAATGGTTGCATTGACTATACTTCTGAGAGACTAGCAGCCAACAACTGTGATACTCTCGGTTCATATATGCATTTTTAATTAGGCAAATGAAGCAATTTAGGGCCTAATGAGAACAATTTTATTAATATTAAACCACTTCTCTAGGGAAACTTTCAGTAGGATGGGCTGCTCCCGTTCACTTCAATAAGAGCTTTGCATCTCTGTATCCCAGCAAAGCTTATCTTTTCATCTTTATTTTGAAGCCCAAATATACAGATATGGTGGGGAAAATACCTATTAAGCATCCCTTGAGTTGATTTGTAACATTTGTTTCTCCTTTCCTTCAAAAGAAAAATGGATAGTTGCCCAATGTAGAGGGTAACGGTAGGTTAGGAATTCATTGGCATTTAAATTTATCATTTGTTCTCTTGATTTATAATTATTCTCTTAAATAAAAAAATGAACATGTAAACCATACCACAGTATTTTTATTTTGTATATTCACCACAACTGATCAATAAGACCAGGGTTTCAACAGACAACAAAGTTTCTGAGTAAAAGAAAATCACAGCTTCTTAGAAGTGAGTAAGACCTAGAATAAATATCTGATCAATTGTCAAGGCTCTGGCACACTGTGCTGTACCCTACCAGATTCATGCCCTCTTCCAGCCTCTTTAACCACAGGCTCTGTCTTGCCTAGTACTTGAGCTAATCATGACCAAGGAAGGCAGGGCATCCCAATTCAAGCCTGAGAGGTACCCATGGGATCTATTCTCACAGAACTCAACTGGCCTGCCTGGCCTTGGTTCCTGTATAAGCTAGGCCTTCCCTGAAGCTGGAGCTCCTACTCAACCATCAGGCCCCTTGTTAGATACCCTAACACACTGCCTAGTAATGCTTGTGGGTTCCTTGAGGGCTTAACATGGTTTTTACTGTAAGCTTCCCACTCTATACAAAACACCAGGAGGCACAATGCTCTCATCACCTTACCTCAAGAGTTACCACTTCTTAGAAATCTCTGTGGCTACCTCTCAATGACTCCCTACAGCTTGGACCTCACCTTCTTTCAAGGCTCTTTGCATACTTATAGAGACCCTTTACTTTTCAGGAAGGCAGCATCTTTAGTCTAGTTTTATTTCAGAGTCCAAGCCACTTCCTATCTTCACTGCTCCTTCCTCCTCACAGGAGAAACCAGGAAGTCTGATAACCACACCATTCAATGTATGATGCTTTGGGAGCCCTGGGTCTTCACCACCCTCAAACTCTGGGGAAGGTAGCTCCTCAGGCCAGGAAGACCTGGAATGCAGTTTTTGCAAATATTTCAGGGAATTAACAATCTCAATATTCTCCCAGGCTGAAGAACTTCTGCTTTAAATTTTGACTCCCCTGAGGTTCAGATGATTTAGATTTTCAGGTGCAAACTCCTAATTCCAATTCCAGTACATATCTGAATATAAGAAGTTTCCTCCCAGATCTTATTTTTCTCAGGGAAAGTTTAAAAAGTAAATAAACTTTTAGAAGAGAAAAGTCAAAGGCCTACTTAATAATATGTAATTTATTAATTTAGTTACACATATGTTTAAAATTGCAATTTATAAAAATTTACTTATGTAATTTACTAATTTAGTTAAACATGCTTAAAGTTGTAATTTATAAATACTCATTTAGAAATATTATTCTTTTTTACTCTTAGATTTCATGAAGCAATTGCATTCAAGCGCTCCACATTTCTCTTCCACATCATTCACCTGCCTCTTCATTCCCAGAACTTCTGTTTGAGTCATCCAATGTCTAAGATCATCTGTATTTTCAAGAATGGGCCAGAAGCCATGGGGTTGGCTGACTGTAAGAGCTCATGAGGGCTTAGAACAAAGGTAGCTCAGAGGAACCAGTAGCGCTGACAACAATAGGAACCTCATTTAGGTTTTAGGTGAGACCTCAGGCCTTTGCTGAACCCCAGTAATTTGCTGGAGCTCTAATGAATAAGGGCTACAGTCAAATGTAATGTGATTTGAAGAAAATAATGAAGAGTTTCTACTCTTGAACATCCAAGTTTGTCAAGTTATTTACTACATCTATTTTTCAAAACATACTTTTCTCTGTAGAATATCAAACCCTGAACTTGTATCTTCATTTTCTGAATCCACTTAAAAAGAGAAACTAATTCTATAGTATCATGTCCCTTGAATTTTCACATAACATCTTTCTACATTACTTTTACCTCAAAATCTACTTAGAAATATATTCTTATCTTTCCTTATAATCATGAGCAAAGCCGTTAATTTGTTGGAATCCAAATCTAGATTTTATTCTGATCACACTATAGAATACATTATTGAATTAATAACATAATTTTTGCTAATCTGTATTCTAATTATTTTTAGTATAGTGAAATCAAAAGCAGGTTTTATATAGAGGGATAAACATACAATAGATGATACAAGAAAATTTCATTTGGGTAAGTTATTTCATGTTACACGGTAGTAGCTACGAAATTGGTGAGGAGACATGCAAGACAATATAGTTAAATATGAAAACTTATGCTTATATTTATGTTATACTTAATGTATAGCTCACTAAAATGATATAATTGATTTGCTCTGGAGACCAGCTTACATTCTTTCACCGTGAATGACAAAAGATACATTCTCTGCTGATCGTTGTGCTGCAAGAATTTTACAGACATTCAAAACACACTGATTTGTTTAATTGGCTAATTACCTTTATTAATTTTGTTTTTAAAATAATTAACACATCAAAGAGTATAAATGTATTAAATGCAGAAACACATTTTAAATGCCTTACTCTGCCACAATTTATTTGGTACAATGCTGTCAGCTCACAGTCCCAGTCCTTCCATAAATGGCATCATTTTGGGGGTTTTTTGTTTGTTTTGTTTTTTGCATGCTGTATGGTGGGGGCCACGTTTCATTCTTTTTCCATGTGAGTAGCTCATTATTGCAGCACCATTTGTTGAATGTTGTTTGTTTTTCATTTGTTTGTTTTGCTTGTTTGTTTGTTTTCTGGAAAGTGCATGGGCTGGGAATCAAACCTGGGTCTCCTGCATAGCAGGCAAGAATTTGACCATTGAACTAACCTTGCACCCCTGCTTTTGCTTTTGTTTTTTTTAAATTGAACTAGTTCCACTTGCCAACATTTAAAAAACAATGATAAAAGTCGAGATCTGGCTGTCCTTTGACAACAGAGTCATCTGGCATCACTAGGCCTACTTCCCCTCATTTCTTCGTTTTCCCCACAGGCCAACAATGGGGAAATTCTCTGCTGGAACCACTCCTTTGGTTGCTGTTCCCCTTATCATACAGTCTCTCAAAATTGCCACACCTGACACACTTCACTCAGTTACCTGCATGGCTCCTGAAGACATTCGGGTTTGAAAATCTGTCTTAAATTTTATTTGAGTAATCACAACCAGACAGAATTCTAACACTTTCTAATGAGATTCTTTCATAATTCATACTAAGAGAGGCTAGTCTGTGTAGTCTGTTTTCAGGTATCAATGCAGAGCATGAACCAAGTGACTACATAAATATTTAAAGTTACATCTGATTCAAAGGAGAAGGTGGAGTTATAGAGAAGATAGAATTTAACAAATGAGTACGACTGCCGAATCATTATATTGATATTTCTTTTAGTCTCCAATGTCTTGGAACAGCTAGAAGTAAAACCCTAAAATTGTGGAATTGTAACCCATATCATACTCTGAAATCTGTTTTACAACTGACTGTTGTAAAATACGCCCCCAGCTCAGCTGAACCTCAAGTAAAAATAGAGATTGCTGGGTTTTGTTCCAGCACAGAGGGGGCAGAGCTGACAGAAAAAGAAAAGAAAAAAAAAAACAGAGGTTTTTTTGGGATTTGTAAAGGTCTGGGCCCTGAAGGAAAGGAAAGGGCACATAGGACCTGGAGATACACAGAGCAATTTACCAACTAAAGCTCTTGATTAGAAAACCTGAGGAATGGGGGTCCTGCTCTGAAAAGGATTTTTCTCTTCCATTTTGGTGGCTGTGTTTCTACAGTTTGAGTACTCTTTGGATACAGCTGCAAGGCTTCTTGGGCTCCACTGCCCCAGGCATAGGCAGAATTAAGCTTGTTTGAGTGTTTGTTTGGAGCCTGTGCCTTCCCCAGGAGAGGGGTGGGGCCCAGCTGAGGTGGAATCTCTCCCTCAAGGAATTCAGACACCAGGGTCTGGAAAAGTGAAGCAACTAAAACCAGACTCCAACCTCTCCTCTGTCTCCACCACGCCTCCAGCAGGGAGAGTCTGCTGAAGTAGAGGTACCACATCACTTTATGCTGGTGGGACCTGCAGGCAGACAAGCACCACATATGGGCAGGATAAGAAAAACAGAGTCCTGAGACTTCATAGGAAGGCCTTTCAATCTGCTGGGTCTCACCCTCAGGGAAAACTGACGCAGGTGACTTTTTCCTCCTGACAGGAGGCCAGTTTGGTCTGGGAAAATCTGGCTGGGGTCTATAATACCTACATAGACCCTCCTAAGAGGGGAGAAAAGGCACCATATAGGCAGGGCAAGAAACAAGAAAATAAGAACTGAAAAATTCTGACCTGTTAAACAAAACCTAAGCTAGAGGTACAGAATAAGCTGAACTGAATGTCAAAGAACAGATAGACAACAAAGTCATCCAACAAGAAAACCCTAGGTAAAAATTCTCCAAAATAAACTAATTAAGGTAATTAAATGCCTAGATGCCAGCAAAAAATAATGACTCATACTAGGTAAATTAAAGATATGGCCCACTCAAAAGAACAAACCAACAATTCAAATGAAATACAGGAGTTGAAACAAGGAATTCAGAATGTTTGAACAGACATGGAAAACCTCATCAAAAATCTAATCAGTGAGGCTCAGACTTTCAGAGGCTACTCTGCTGAGCCCTATGACCATAGAAAATAAAGCCTGCTTCCTGAATCTACGGATCCCTAGCCTTGGCCTGTTCTAATCTCGCGGAACGTTCCTGGAGGCCTGCGGCCTCGTTCCTAGTTTTCATGCTACATTTCTGGGGGCCTGTCCGGGATATGAGGCGGGTGTACTTTCACCTCCCTCACCCACAGCAATGGTGGTGCCCAGACTGGAGACCCAACAGAATCCAGCGCCGGCAGTGGTGCGTTTCCCTGTCTCCCAGATTCCTAACCTCCCCAGCTGGGTACCTGTCATCACTGGCGGGGCAATGGAGCCAGCATAGTTTCTAGAACCAGATTTCTGGGAGCACCACCCATCTGACTGTAACCCCAACAGCTATCAGAGACACAGAGATCATCCCGTGAATCCACTACTCTTGGGTCAAGAGGGCCACCACAGACGACCCCTGGGATGCACCCCTGATCCTGAGCACCTGATGTGCATCCTTCTCTGGGAGCCACTGTGCCCTGCTCCATCGCAGCCAGGATCAGCTGACCAGCCCGTGACTGAGGCCTGAATGACTATTGTTGCCCTGCTCTAGCTCACCGGAAGCTAGTCAGTACATGGCTGAAGCCTGAGGAGACCTCCAAGCCCTGTTTCTGTCACCCTGGAAGCTGACTGATCTATGCATGGTCGAAGGTTGAGGAATCAGCACATGGACATCCCAGTCTGCTGGGTCTGTGGACTAATTGACTTTTCTTGCTCTTTGCATTTGTCTTTCATTTAGCAGTTCTAGCCCTCCTGGAAATAAGTCTCCTGGAGTTCTTCCCGAAAACCAACTTTACTCTAATTTAATGGAATCCCTCTTACCCAGGTAACTTCCCCCACTTCCTAGCTGCTCCCCAGAGTGTGTGTCTCCATTCCTTCCCTGAGGCTAATTGTACATTCTTGCGGTGGCACTCCCAATAGTCAGCACCATGTGCTTCACTCCTCTGTTTCTGTTTGACTGGTCATGAGCCCTTCCAAGGGGAATAATGCATGCCAGGCATGCCTCAAGATGACCTATGTTGGAAAAAGGTAAAAAAAAAAAAAAACTAAAACCAGTATTCATGCCAGGGCATTTCTCAAACTTGAATTATTCTGTATGCACCCTAATGAAAAATCCCCCAGTATACTATAATCCCACCTCACCAGGTTCAGTAATGCTGTTTTCACTACTTGAGGATGACAGAAACAGTGAAGGCCTCCTGAGAGCTGGTGCTAACTTTATCTCTTGCTCAAAGTTATGAGCTAAGTACTCACTGAAGAAAAAAACATGGACTCCCAACAAAATGTAACCAAAGCTAATGCCCCATCAGCAGGTGAAGGAACCCCAAAGCAGGTGCTTGGCATAGAGGCCAGGGGGCCTAAACCCTTCATGGCTACATTGTTCCCCACACCCAGCTCAAATCAGGACATAACAACACCTGCAGCAAAAAAGGAATGAAATATAAATGACGCTATAACTCTTCCCTAAAAGTCAGGGTAAGCATCAAAGATGGTAAATGTATCAGACAGGCCTCCCAACCACCCCCCATTTGGGTTCAGCTGTGCTCTCTGGAAAATCCCCAAATCCCCTCGCCTGACCTTCAGGGACAGGTAAAACTGCAGGCAAGCGAGATAAGACACATTCCTGGGATAGAAAGCCCCTCTCCTACCCTTCAGGAACTGGTGAAACTGAAAGTAGGCAAGATAAGACATTTCTGGGGTGGGAACCCCTCCCTTAATGGTTCACCTTTGGGCCATTCTCAATTTAAATCAGCCAATCATGTAACTGGTCTTTAACATGTCATCCTGTCTATAAAAACTGATGTTAACTTTTTAGTCAGGGCTCAGACTTTCAGAGGCTACTTGGCTGAAACCTATGGCCATAAAAAATAAAACCTACTTCCTGAAACTAAAAAAAAAAAAAAAAAAAAAAATCAAATCAGTGAATTGAGGGAGGATATAAAGATGGTAAGGAATGAAAAAATGAAGAAATTGAAAGGCTAAAAAAACAAATTACAGAACTTATGGGAACTTGTGGGAATGAAAGGCACAATAGAAGAGATGAAGAAAACAATGGAAACCTACAATGTCAGATTTCAAGAGGGAGAAGATAGGATTAGTGAACTGGAGGATAGGACATCTGATATCCAACAAGCAAAAGAAAATATAGGGAAAAGAATGAAAAAATATGAGCAGGGACTCAGGAAATTGAATAACAACATGAAGTACATGAATATACATGTAGTGGGTGTCCCAGAAGGAGAACAGAAGGGAAAAGGAGGAGAAAAACTAATGGAGGAAATTATCACTGAGAATTTCCCAACTCTTATGAAAGACTTAAAATTACAGATCCAAGAAGTGCAGCGTACCCCAAACAGAATTGATCCAAATAGATGTACTCCAAGACACTTACTAATCAGAATGTCAGAGGTCAAAGAGAAAGAGAAAATCTTGAAAGCAGCAAGAGAAAAGCAATCCATCACATACAAGGGAAGCCCAATAAGACTATGCATAGATTTCTCAGCAGAAACCATGGAGGCAAGAAGACAGTGGGATTATATATTTAAGATACTAAACGAGAAAAACTGCCAACCAAGAATACTATATCCAACAAAATTGTCCTTCAAAAGTGAGGGCAACATTAAAACATTTTCAGACAGTAAAAAAATCAATGAGAGAATTTGTGACCAAGAGACTGGCTTTGCAAGAAATACTAAAGGGATCACTTGAGACAGATACAAAAGGACAGGAGACAGAGGTGTGGAGAAGAGTGTAGAAATGAAGGCTATCAGTAAAAGTAAAAACAGGGAAAATCAAATATGACATATAAAATTCAAAAGGCAAAATGGTAGAAGAAAGCACTGCCCATACAGTAATAACACTAAATGTTAATGGATTAAACTCCCCAATCAAAAGACATAGACTGTCAGAATAGATTTAAAAACAGGACCCATCTATATGCTGTCTACAGGAAATGCACCTTAGACCCAAGGATAAACATAGGTTGAAAGTGAAAGGATGGGAAAATATATTTCATGCATATAACAATCAGAAAAAAAGCAGGAGTAGCTATACTAATATCCAACAAACTAAACTTCAAATGTAAAACTGTTAAAAGAGATAAAGAAGGACACTATGTGTTAATAAAAAGAACAATTCAACAAGAAGACATAACAATCATAAATATTTATGCACCAAGCCAGAATGCTCCAAAATTCATGAGGCAAACATTGAAAATATTGAAAAGAGAAATAGATACATCTATCAAAATAGTTGGAGACTTCAATTCCCGACTCTCATCAATGGACAGAACATCTAGACAGAGAATCAATAAAGAAACAGAGAATTTGAATGATACAATAAATGAGCTAGACTTAACAGACATATATAGAACATCACTCCCCACAACAGCAGGATACACCTTTTTCTCAAGTGCTTATGGATCATTCTCAAGAACAGACTACATGTTGGGTCACAAAGCAAGTCTCAATTAATTAAAAAAGATAGAAATCATACAAAACAGTTTCTCAGATCATAAAATAACAAAATTGGAAATCAATAATAGGCAGAATGGCAGAAAATTCAAAAATATATGGAGGCTCAACAACACACTATTAAGCAACCAGTGGGCCAAAGAAGAAATTACAAGAGAAATCAGTAAATATCTTGAGGCAAATGAAAATGAAAACACAGGTTATCAAATTTTATGGAATGCAGCGAAGGCAGTGCTAAGAGGGAAATTTATTGCCATAAATGCCTATATCAAAAAAGAAGAAAGAGCAAAAATTGAGGAATTAAAAGTCCACTTGGAAGAACTAGAGAAAGTACAGCAAACTAACCCCAAAGCAAGCAAAAAGAAAGAAATAGTGAAAATTAGAACAGAAATAAATGAAATTGAAAAGATGAAAACAATCGAGAAAATCAACAAAACCAGAAGTTAGTTCTATGAGAAAATCAATACAATTTGTGGACCCAAAGCAAGGTTGACAAAAAGAAGAAGAGAGAGGATGCAAATAAATAAAATCAGAAATGGAAGAGGAGACATAATCATTGACCCCACAGAAATAAAGGAAGTAATGAGAGGATACTATGAACAATTTTATGCTAATAGACTCAACAATGTAGATGAAATGGTCATCTTCCTAGAAAAGCAACCAACATTGACTCAAGAAGAAATAGGCAACCTCAACAAACCAACCACAAGTAAAGAAATTGAATCAGTCATTAAGAAGCTCCCCAAAAAGAAAAGTCCAGGACCAGATGTGAATTCTACCAAACATTCGAGAAGGAATTACTACCAATCCTGCTCAAACTCTTCAAAAAAAAATTGAAGAGGAGGTAAAGCTACCTAACTCATTCTACGAAGCCAACATCACCCTCATACCAAAACCAGACAAAGATATTACAAGAAAAGAAAACTACAGGGCAATCTCTCTAATGAATATAAACCAAAAATCCTCAACAAAATTATGCAAATCGAATCCAGCAGCACATTAAAAAAATTATACACCATGACCAAGTAGGGTTCATCCCAGGTATGCAAGGATGGTTCAACATAAGAAAATCAATTAATGTAATACACCATATCAACAAATCAAAGCAGAAAAACCACATGATCATCTCGATTGATACAGAAAAGGCATCTGACAAAATTCAACATCCTTTCCTGTTGAAAACACTTCAAAGGATAGGAATAGAAGGGAACTTGCGCAACATGATAAAGGAAATGTACAAAAAAACCCATAGCTAGCATGATCCTCAATGGGGAAAAACTGAAAACACTCCTCCTGAGATCAGGAACAAGGCGAGGATGTCCATTATCATCATTGTTATTCAACATTGTGTTGGAGTTTCTAGCCAGAGCAATTAGACAAGAAAAAGAAATACAAGGCATCAAAATTTGAAAGGAAGAAGTAAAACTCTCACTGTTTGCAGATGATATGATACTATATGTCAGAAACCCCGAAAAATCCACAGCAAAACTACCAGAGCTAATAAATGAGTACAGCAAAGTGGCAGGTTACAAGATCAACACTCAAAAATCTGTAGTGTTTCTATACACTAATAATGAACAATCTGAGGGGGAAATCATGAAAAAAATTCCATTTACAAGTGCAACCAAAAGAATAAAATATTTAGGAATAAATTTAACTAAAGAGACAAAAGACCTATACAGAGAAAACTATAAAAAATTGTTAAAAGAAATCACAGAAGACCTAAATAAATAGAAGGGCATACCATGTTCATGGATCAAAAGACTAAATATAGTTAAGATGTCAATTCTACCTCAATTGATTTACAGATTCAATGTAATACCAATTAAACTCCCAAAAGCTTACTTTTCAGAAATAGAAAAACCAATAACCAAAATTATCTGGAGAGGCAGGGTGTCCCAAATAGCTAAAAGTATCCTGAGAAAGAAAAATAAAGTCAGAGGTCTCACGCTACCTGACTTTAAGGTGTATTACAAAGCTACAGTGGGCAAATCAGCATGATACTGGCATAAAGATAGATATATTGACTAATGGAATCAAATAGAATGTTCAGATATAGACCCTCTCATCTATGGACAATTGATCTTTGATGAGGCAGAAGAGACCTGGGACAGAACAGTCTCTTCAATAAATGGTACCTAGAGAACTGGATATCCAAATGCAAAAGAATGAAAGAGGATCCATATCTCACACTCTGTACAAAAATTAACTCAAAATGGATCAAAGACCTAAACATTAGATCTAAGACCATAAAACTGTTAGAAGAAAATGTAGGGAAATATCTTATGAATCTTATAATAGGAGGCAGTTTCCTAGACCTTACACCCAAAGTACAAGCACTGAAGAAAGAAATGAAAATTCCTCAAAATTTAATACTTTTGTGGATCAAAGAACTTCATCAAGAAAGTGAAAAGACAGCCTGCACAATGGGAGACAATATTTGGAAATGATATATCAGATAAAGGTCTAGTATCCAGAATATCTAGTATCCAGATTGTTCAACTCAAGAACAAAAAGATAGACAACCCAATTACAAAATGGGCAAAAGACTTGAACAGACACTTTTCAGAAGAGGAAACACAAATGGCCAAAAGGCACATGAAAAGATGCTCAACTTCCCTGGTGTGTTAGTTAGATTCAGTTGTCAACTTGGCCAGGTGAGCATACCTAGTTTTGCTGCTGTAGTTTGCAAATACCAGATATGTTGGAATGTTTTTTGGATGGCTAAGGGGAAGATTCTGGAGGAACTGTGAAGAGAATGATGGAGAAGTCCTGGAGTGTTTGAAGAGACTGTTGGTGTAAATGGAACCACTGCCAATCTTGACAAAGGAGGACACAAAAGAGAAAAAAATGGAGTTTGCAGAGTGAGAACCATGGAAGCTCAGGTCTGAAGCCAAGAAATCTCAGCCAGGAGAGTGGACCCACCCATATACATGGAGAGGGTGAGTTCACCCTGAAGGGCGAGGACGAGTCTTCCCTCTCATTGCAGTGGTAGGGTTGTACAGCCTCAGACCTTGGAAAAGATGTAGCATGCTCCTTGGGGGACTGGGAGAGCCTGGCTGCCACTACATGGAAGGGTTGAGCATGTGCCCCAGAAATGGCAGAGAGCCCAGGGGTGGTCCTGATGCCTGGAGAGAATGGAGCCGAGAGGTGGCCTCCTCGATGTTTCCCGAGGTTGATTTGGAAAGAGGCGGGCCACTGCACAGGTCCTTGGAAGGGGTGGGACTGCCACTTTCTAAAGCTGAAGGATAAATGACTTTCAGACTTTGAAATCCCATGGCACTTGCCCTGCAGGTTTTACATCTGTGTTCTCCCAATTTCTCCCTGTGGAAATGAAAACCTGTATCCTGTGAATATCCTCCTTTGCATCTTGGCACCAGACAACTTGTTTTGAGATTCACAGGTCCACAGCTAGAACAGAATTTTTTGCACCTGTTTAAGGTGATGTTTGAAGTTGCCAAATTGACAAGGGGTGGACATGTATTAGTTAGATTCAGTTGTCAACTTGGCCAGGTGAGCATACCTAGTTTTGTTGCTGCAGACATATGTGAACCTCATCTGTTGCTAATTACATCTACAGTTGGCTAGGAGGCGTGTCTGCTGCAATGAAGGACGTTTGACTTAATTGGCTGGTGCTTAAATGAGAGAGCACAATGTAGCACAGCCTAAGTAGTTCAGCATTCATCATCTCAGCACTCACAGCTCAGCCCAGGCCTTTGGAGATGCAGAAAGAAGTCACCCCGGGGAAAGATGTTGGAACCCAGGGGCCTGGAGAGAAGACCATCAGAGACCATCTTGTGCGTTCCATGTAAGAAAGAACCTCAGTGGAGAGTTAGCTGCCTTTTCTCTGAAGAACTAACAAAATAAATCCCCTTTAATTAAAAGCCAGTCCGTCTCTGGTGTATTGCATTCCAGCAGCTAGCAAACTAGAACACCTGGCTATTAGGGAAATACAAATCAAAACCACAATGAGATATCATCTCACCCCACCAGAGTGGCCATTATCAATAAAACAGAAAATGACAAGTGCTGGAGAGGGATGTGGAGAAAGAGGCACGCTTATCCACTATTAGTGGGAATGTCAAATGATACAACCGCTGTGGAAGGCAGTTTGGCGGTTCCTCAGGAAACTATGTATAGAGTTGCCATATAACCCAGTAATACCATTGCTAGGTATCTACTCAGAGGACATGAGGGCAAAGACACAAATGAACATTTGCACGCCAATGTTTATAGCAGCATTACTTACAATTGCCAAGAGATGGAAACAGCCCAAATGTCCGTCAACAGAAAAGTGGCTAAACAAGCTGTGGTATATACGTATGATGGAATATTATGTAGCTATAAGACAGAATAAAGTTATGAAGTATGTAACAACATGGATGGACCTTAAGGACGTTATGCTGAGTGAGATTAGCCAGAAACAAAAGGACAAATACTGTAACTTAAAATTAAGTTTTAATTTTAAGTCTCACTGATATGAACTAACATTAATGAATGAACTTAGATAATTTCAGTTAAGAACAGAGACCATCAGGAGATAGAAATAGGGTAGATGATGAGTAATTGGAATTGAAGGGATTCAGATTGTGCAGCGGGACTAATTGTAAAAATTCAGAAGTGGATAGCACAATACTACCTAACTGTAATATGATAATGTTAGAACACTGAGTGGAGCTGAATGTGAGAATAATAGAGGGAGGAGGGCTGGGGGCACAAATGAAATTAGAAGGAAAGGTAGACAATAAAGACAGAGATGGTAAAATCTAGGAATGCCTAGAGTATATAACGATATTGACTAAATGTACAAATTTTAAAATGTTTTGCATAAGGAGGAACAAAGGAATGTCAATAATGCAGGGTGTTGAAAATAGATGGGAATTAGCATTTTAAAACTTTAACTTATGTGTGAGACTAAAGCGAAAAATGTTTATTTCATACCAAATTTGTATTTCGACTAGTGCAATTCCTAATATAACTTATGTGGACAGCTTAATTGAACTCCATAAGTACATGGAACCCTGAGCAGGGCATGAGATTTCGTAGATTTGTTCGGAGTGATGCCTCGATAAATCCTGAAAGGATTTGAACAGTGAATAAAAAAGTATTTACAAAGTCCCCTTGGAAAGCAATAGGCTGAACTCCCAATCTTGGGGTTTGTTTATACGAACTTAACCCAGCAAAGGATAGGCTAAGCTTACTTAAAATTAGGCCTAAGAGTCACTCCCAAGAGAACCTCTTTTGTTGCTCAGATGTGGTCTCTGTCTCTCAGCCAACACAAAAGCAAACTCACTGCCCTCCCCTCTCTACGTAGGACATGACTCCCAGGGGTGTCATGGACATGACTCCTGCCTGGCAATGTGGGACAGAAATCCTAGAATGAGCTGGGACTCAGCACCAAGAGATTGAGAAAACCTTCTTAACCAAAAAGGGGAAGAGAGAAATAAGACAAAATAAAGTGTCAATGACTGAGAGATTCCAAACAGAGTCAAGAGGCTATCCTGGAGCTTATTCTTACACATTAAATAGATATCACCATTTTAGTTAAGACATAGCAGAGGCTGGAGGGAACTGCTTGAAAATGCAGAGCTATGTCCCAATAGCCATGTTTCTTGAAGATGATTGTATAACGATATAGCTTTCACAATGTGACTGTGTGATTGTGAAAACCTTGTGTCTGATGCTCCTTTTATCTACCTTATGGACAGATGAGTAAAACATATGGATTGAAAATAAATACACAATGGGGGAACAAATGTTAAAATAAATGTAGTAGATTAAAATGCTAGTGATCAATGAAAGGGAGGGGTAAGGGGTATGGTATGTATGAAATTTTTTCTGTTTTCTTTTTATTTCTTTTTCTGAATTGATGCAAATATTCTAAGAAATGATCATGATTACGAATATACATCTATGTCATGAAAAAAAATAATAGATGGATTTTCACCCAAAAAAAAAAAGGCTATTGGTATCTCAGAGGATTCTGGAACAACAACAAAAAAAAGAGGACATTAGCGGAAAACTAAAGAAAATGAAATAAAGTGTAATGTTTCATTAATAGTACCAATGTTGGTTCCTTAGTTTTACAAATATGAAATGGTACTAAGACATATTATCATTAAGGGAACTAAGTGAGAGGTACACAGGAACTCTGTACTCCCTTTGTACTTTTCTATGAATCTAAAATTATTCTAAATTAAAAAGCTTAGTTTTATAAGCCCACCAAAAAAATTTTAAGTTACATCTGATATGTCTTTTTATCAATAATGAAGCAGTAACTGCTCTCTTGTGCAAAAACATCTCAATGTCTTTGAATTTCAGTCAGCTTTGGATGTGGGTGGGCATCTAACTTTTTGCTTCCTTGCTTTGCATTCTTCTTCTGGTGTGAAACCATACACTCGAGAAATAAATGATGGAAGACAAATACTATATTATGACAAAAATCTAGTCACTCCTGTTAATGGAATTACAGCTCAATAAGCAGGAAAGGGTGATCTGGCCCCTGAGGTAAAGCCACGAAGGAATCCCTTTTCCTATCACCACTGAGCATCCTTTCAATGGAGGGATGAAGGCACGAAAACAAACTGTGCACGTGGCCTTTGCTCAGAAGGGGGAGCTGCCACAGGACTGTTGGCCATGGCAAGCTGCACCTGCTTTGGCCTGGGTATCATTTAGGGAGCCACCCCTGACAGGAACTCGCCATTGTACCATGACCCAGCATCCAGCGGGCAGGGTCTGGCCTGCCAGGGGCACAGCCAGAGGCTGCAGCAGGGCCCTGCTGCCACCAGAAACCAAGGCCACATTAAATCATGGCTGGTCAGCAGCCAGAGAGGACTGCCATTGTACACACATGAGACCACATTGAGGAAAAATAACACTTTATCCTGCACTGGGCACCTCACAGATAGATTTATAACTACACTGCCAGTTGGAGATAAAGTAAAAATCAATCGTGTTATTCATATGAGTAACATAAGCAAGGACTGGTGAAACAAAAAATATGCTTCCCATGATTGTGTTGGAGATACTTCATTTATATGCAGCTTTATTCAGCAGAATCACAGATCCACAACTTTTTTTTTTTAATGAAAGCTGAGAAATACACTATCAGCTGGCAGTATAATGAAGAGATCTGGGAACTTTTTACATTCAAAGCCTTAGTTGCAAAAATACATTACAATATTTCCTGCTTTACTGCCTTACTCATATTTTATTATGATAACTCTATGGCATTTTGAAATGTAGATTCTGAAAGCTGCAGAATAATCATAGTCAACAAATAGACCAGTTTGTTAATTATGTCCATGGGTAATTAAAAAGAAAAAAATAATAATTCCGTGCAGTGAGAAAATGCAGAAGAATTTATGTTTCTATATATGCACAATTTAAATCTCAATCTAGTTCTGTAACAGAAGCTGCATCATCAGCTGAACATACCCTAAAAGAGATGGTCTTTGAAGGATTAAAGCAAAATGGAAATGCCACAATACACCACAGGTTAATGGGGAAGCATGTCCTGTGGGCCAGAAGCAGTTGCAGCATAGCAATTTCTATGACTTAAAAAAAAAAAATTCATCTGTTGAGGTACTTATGGTACAATCCATAATTAGTAGATGTGGTAGACTTTTTATTGAAAAAATAAAATAAAAGTAGCTGTTTAGCATAAAGGTTGTATAACTTCATGAATTTAAATTAAATTTATACCTATTTAACCCAAAAATCTGCAAAAGATCTGGAGAACTAAGACAGGCCACGGTGGTTCAGTGGCAGAGTTCTTGCATGTCATGCTGGAGACCCAGGCTCGATTCCCAGTGCCTGCCCATGCAAAAAAATAAATAAATAAAATAAAATAAATATCTGGAGAACTAACATCTTCAAATCAATAGCCTAGGTGATATTACACAGAAACTAGAAACTGTTTTCTCCCCAACACATTCAATTCCACCTCACCATCTTCTCTCTATCACCTGTCAAGCTGTCTATAAAGTGAGTGGGGTGACCAGAAGAGACCCAGGGGATTGCAGAAAAAGAAGAGGGGGTGCAAAAAGGAGTGGTGGCAGAATGCCACAGTAGGCTCAACTATTGCTCTCTGTTCACGCACCATCCTCCTCGTCTCTCACCCAATCTCCCTCAGCCACAGACAGGACACCCAGGTGGCCTTGGCTTCTCAGGATCACACTCAACAATCACTTAGCCAACAAGAGGTCTTCGTGAGAAGAGAAGAACAGGCATGGTGGTGGGCAGGGGCATGGAGGGTGGTAAAGAAACCTGCAAGCTCCCAATGTGCAGCTGCATTTGTCTGTGCTCCCCAACCTGGACAGGGCCAAAGCTTTAGGTGTAACTTCTAATTAAAGCTAAACAGTAAGCATGGGCACAACGGCCCTGGTTTCTTTCCAAGCAGCCTCTCCTGATTTGGTTTAACAGCTGATTTTGCCTTTCTTGGTTACTTTGTTGCTCAGAATAAAGCAATTAAGCACACTTGTTCACATTAAATGGAGTATTTTCATTTGAATTTGAATTCAGGATCATTTAGCAAACGTGCCAAGAACATAAGGAAGCAGATGCTTCAGAGGTGGACGGGGAGAACCACTGCACCATGGTTCATTATGAGCATTAGGGTGCCCGTTTCAATCTCTTCCAAAATACCTGGCCTCTGTGAGTGGCGCCCACTTCCATTTGGGTAATTTCCCACAAATTGAATCTCCTCATTCTCTGTAACAGAATGACAGAACATGGGGATTCAGTTCATCTGCATTTTTTCCCTGATATTAAAAGCAAGGCTGAAACACAAAATTTTCAAACTGCTGAGGACTGTGGTATGCTTGCATGTGTGTGTGTGTGTGTAAGTGTGCTGGGAGAGAAAAATCAGACTATTTTACAAAAATACATCCTCTCAGTTTCTGTCATTTCAGCATTGTCTTGATTTCTGGAGAAAATCTCTGTTTCCCTTCACACTGAGTGCTGCCTTTAGTCCCTAACCAGGATGCTCCCCGCCTGCGTCTCTGAGCTTTAATGTTCCCACTGCTTGTCACCCGCCGAAGGCCTGCCATCCTGAGCCAGGCAGAAGTCTGTCCTTCCCTTTTCTATGGCACTCTACTGGAACAAAATTTCTATCTATGTTATTGAATATTTAGCTATTTTTGTGCATGTTTGGGCACCCCAAATTCTCACTGCTGCTGTGATTTGAGTACAGGAAGCACCTGCTATCTGCTTTTGTTATCTGAAATACTGTGTACACAGCTTGGCACCTAACAGATCCCCAGTACCAATTATCAAGTTGGGTTGAATTTAATAGTTTTACATATCCAAAGAAAATAATTCCTATGTGTATAGAAATTTTTTATAGTGTATGTAGTAAAATCTTTGAAAATATATTCTAGAACACATTTTCATTTATATAATCTTTCTGTCCTTCAATACAGTCTTATAAAATCAATCATCAGTCTTCCAAGAAGATGGCTGAATAGAGTAGATCAACATTAGCCCTGCTCCATGGAAGTTATAGAAGGGACAGGAGGGCGATGGAGGTGATGATTCAGGAGTGCAGCTGCCCTGGTAGAGGCTTCTGCACCTCACAGGGCACCTGGGTTGCAGAGGCTGAGGACTGAGAGGCAGGAAGTTGGAATCTGGCGCAGAGGCACGGAGCCCGCGAAAGTGCATGGAGGGGAGCCTGCGACCAGAAAGTTAGCCAGGCACTAGGAAGTTAGCCAGGCACCGTTCCTTGGGTGCAGGACCCTCACCTGTGCAGCCCCGTGCGCCCAACATCACACACCCAAACCCGGTCCCCTGCTCCCATTCCCTGCACTGCAGGTGCCCTCACCCCACCAGCCCCCAGTGCATGTACCTGCCCCACACCTCCACCCCAAGTGTAGCTCAAACCACCTCTCCTGAACCCCTCCCAAACACTACCTCCCCCTCCCTGTTCTCTGCAGGTAGTTGCCAACACATAAAGGCTGCGGGCACTAACTTCCATACTTAGGCTACCCCTGACCCCTGCCCATAATATCTCACAGCCACACCCCATACAACCCCCACCTCCAACCCCCCTCACTCCCCCCCCACCCCTGAGCTCTGCACATCAGTTTACGGTACTCCTAGTCCTGTGTGCACGGGGCCCCCAATCACGTCATTCAGTTCTGGGAACTGCACATTGCAGCAGTCCTAGAACTGCACATACATGCAGTCCTCAGCCTCACTTACCAGCTCAGAGAAAGTGCCAACCTGCATATTTGGGCCACATCTGCCCCCAGTCCATGAAGGCATAACACCGACGTGCTGCCACAGCTCTATATATGCGCACAAAGGGCCCATGCCTCAGACCAGCACACACCAGGGTTACACCTCCCAGACCGGTGCCACCTGCACAGCTACATCCTCACTGGCTGCTGGGCACCCACGTTCACAAGCATCAATGTAACATCCCCAACCTGCTCCTATATTTGCCCTGAAACAAATCACCGCATTGAGTGCCCCACCCCATACCCTGCTCCCTGCTGTACAACCATCCTGCAAACACAAGGCCTTAAAGTACTTAAAGAAATCAACAGCCAAAATAAATCAATGAAGATATTTACATGGCATGAAGACAGCAGAAGATCACTAAACATATAACAATGCAGACAGATAAAGCCTTGCCTAATGACCAAATTAAAACAACAGAGGAGACACAGACATTGGAACAACTAATCAAAGGTGTTCATACAACTCTACTTAATAAAATAAGTGGGATAGCAAAAGACATAAAGGAGATCAAGAAGACAGGATCAAGAAGACAGTAGAAGAGCATAATGAGGAATTTGAAAGAATAAATAGAAAAATACCAGCTATCATAGATATTAAAGACTCTGTTTAACAAATAAAAAGTATACTAGAGGCACACAACACCAGATTTTAAGAGACAGAAGAAAGAATAAGTGATATAGCAGACAGGATAACTGGCTTCGAAGACTCAAAACAGCAAATGGTGAGAAATTTGAACTGGATCTCAGGAAAATGATAGACAAAACAAAGCACACAAATATAAGAATCATTGGTGTTCCAGAAGGAGAAGAGAGGAGTAAAGGGCTAGGAAGAGTAGTTGAGGATATAATGGGGGGAAATGTCCCAACCTCCATAAAGGACATAAATATACAAGTCAAAGAAGTCCAACGAATTCCAAACTGAATAAATCCAAATAGGCCTCACCCCAGACACATACTAATCAGTCTGTCAAATGTTCAAGAGAAGGAGAAAATCCTGAAAGTGGCAAGAGAAAAACAATCTACTACATACAAGGGAAACCAAATAAGAGTGAGTTGAGACTACTCAACTAGCATCCTGGACAGAAGAAGGCAATGGTATGATATATTCAAGATCCTGAAAGAGAAAGACTTCCAGCCAAGAATTCTGAACCCAGCCAAATTGTCCTTCAAAACTGAGGGAGAGATTAAAGTTTTCACAGACAAAGAAGTCCTGAAAGCATTTGTCAACAAGAGACTGGCCCTACAAGAAATACTAAAAGGAGTTCTGCCAGCTGAAACAAAAAAAGGCAGGAGAGAAAGATCTGGAGTAGGATACAGAATTGAAGAGTAACACTAAGGGCAATTTAAGAATACAAAGAGAAAGAAGGAAAAGAATATATAGATCTGACAAATAAAATAAAAAAAGACAAGATGGTGGATTCAAGAAATGCCTTTTCAGTAATAACTTTGAATGTCAATGGACTAAATTTACCAATTAAAAGATAAGGATTGACAGAATGGATTAAGAAATATAATTCAGCTATGATGCTGCTTACAAGGGACTCATTTTAGACACAAGGATACAAATAGATTGAAAGCGAAAAGATGGAAAAAGATGTTCCACGCAAGTTGTAACCAAAAGAAAGCAGGAGTAGCTATACAAATATCAAACAAAATATGGATTTTAAATGTAAAGACATCATAAGAGACAATGAAGGACACTATAGACTAATTAAAGGATGAATTCACCAAGAAGGTATAATAATCATAAATTTTATGCTCCCAATCAAGGAGCTCCAAAATACATGGGACAGACATTGGCAAAACTGAAGGGAGTGACAGATGTTTCAACAATAATAGTAGGAGACTTCAATACACCACTCTCCTCTATAGATAGCACAACCAGACAGAAGATTAACAAGAAAATAGGGAAGTTATCAATCAGACCTTTATAGGTCATTGCACCTCAAAGCACAAAGATATATATTCTTCTCCAGTGCTCATGAAACATTCTCTGGGATAGATCATATGCTGGGGCACAGAACAGGTCTTTATAAATTTAAACACACTGACATTATTCAAAGCACTTTCTCTGATCACAATGGGATGAAGCTGGATCTCAATAACCACCAAAGAACTAGAACATTCACAAATATATGGAGATTAAATAACACACTCTTAAACAACCAGTGGGCCAAAGAAGAAATTGGTAGAGAAATCAGTAGCTATCTGGAGATGAATGAAAATGAGAATACAACTTATCAGAACTTATGGGATGCAGCAAAGGCTGTGCTGAACGGAAATTTATTGCCCAAAATGCCTGCATTAAAAAACAAAAAAGAACAAAAATTGAAGACTTAACAGCACAACTGAAGGAACTCTAGAAAGAACAGCAAACTAACCCCAAAGCAAACAGAAGAAGAGAAATGACAAAAATTAAAGCACAGATAAACAAATGGGAGAACAAAATAACAATAGAAAAATCAATAAAACCAAAAGTTAATTCTTTGAAAAAAATCAATAAAATTGATTGGCCATTGGCAAGACTGACAACGAAAAAAAGAGAGAAAATGCAAGTAAAATCAGAAGTGAGAAGGGGTGCATTACCACAGACGCTGAAGAAATAAAAGAAATCATAAAAGGATATCATGAACAGCTGTGGTAGTTAGATTCAGTTGTCAACTTGGCCAGGTGAAAGCTCCTAGTTCTGTTGCTGTGAAAATGAGCCAATGGTAGGTGAATCTCATCTGTTGCTAATTACATCTGCAGTTGGCTAGGAGGCGTGTCTGCTGCAATGAGTGACGTTTAACTTAATTGGCTTGTGCTTAATTGAGAGAACGCAATGCAGCACAGTCAAGCAGCTCGGCATTCCTCATCTCAGCACTTGCAGCTCAGCCCAGGCCTTTGGAGAAGTCACCCCGGGGAAAGTTGTTGGAACCCAGGGGCCTGGAGAGAAGACCAGCAGAGACCATCCTGTGCCTTCCACGTAAGAAAAGAGCCTCAGTGGAAAGTTAGCTGCCTTTCCTCTGAAGAACCAACAAAATAAATCCCCTTTTATTAAAAACCAATCCATCTCTGGTGTGTTGCATTCCAGCAGCTAGCAAACTAGAACAACAGCTATACACCAACAAACTAGACAACTTAGATGAAATGGAAAAATTCCTGCAGGCACTCAAAAAAGCTGCACTGACTCAGGAAGAAACAGAAGATCTCAACAAACCAATTATAAGCAAAGAGATTCAATCAGTCATCAAAAATCTTCCTACAAAGAAAAGCCCAGGGCCAGATGGCTTCACAGGGGAATTTTATCAAACATTCCAAAAAAGAGCTCACACAAATCCTGCTCAAAGTTTTCCCAAAAATTGAGGAAAAGGGAATTCTACCTAACTCATTTTATGAAGCTAATATCATACAAATTGTTTAATACAAAAACTGGGTAGAGATCCTGCTATAAAAAAGGAAACCTACAGGTCAATCTCCCTAGCAAACATAGATGCAAAAATTCTCGATAAAATATTACCAAATTGAATCAAACAACCCATTAAAAGATTATACACCATGACCAAGTGGGGTTTATACCAGGAATGTAAGTATGGTTCAACACAAAAAAATCAATTAATGTAATACAGCACATTAACAAATTGAAAGGGAAAAATCACATGATCATCTTGATTGATGCTGAAAAAGCATTTGACAAAATTCAGTATCCTTTTTTGATAAAGCACTCCAAAAGATAGGAATCAAAGGTAACTACCTCAAAATGATAAAGGGAATATATGAAAAACGAATTGCCAGCATTGTACTCAGTGGAGACTGAAAGCTTTCCCCCTAAGATCAGGAACAAAACAAGGATGCCCACTGTCACCACTATTATTCAACATTGTGCTAAAAGTTCTAGCTAGAGCAATCAGACAGGACAAAGAAGTAAAAGTCATCCAAATTGGAAAGGAAGAAGTAAAATTCTCATTATTTGCAGATGACATGATATATTTGGAAAATTCTGAGAAATCTACAGCAAAGTTAATTTAGCTAATCAGCAAATTCAACAAAATGGCAGGATATAAAATTAATGTGCAAACGTCAGTAACATTTCTATACACAAGCTAAGACCTAGCTAAGGAGTCAGTTGAGGAAAAAATTCCATTCAAAATAGCAACTAAAAGAATCGAGTACTTAGGAATGAACTTAACTAGGGATGCAAAGGACTTGTACACAGAAAACTACATAACATTGCTAAACGAAATCAAGGAGATCTAAATAGGTGGAAAGACATTCCCTGCTCAAGGATAGGAAGGCTAAATATAGTCAAGATGTTAATTCTCCCCAAATTGATCTACAAATTCAATGAAGTACCAATCAAAATTCCAACAACCTACCTTGAAGATTTGGAAAAGCTAATCAACAAATTCATCTGGAAGGGAAAGAGATCCTGAATAGCTAAAAGCATCCTAAAAAAGAAGAACAAAGTGTGAGGATTGACACTCCCTGGCTGTAAAATTTATTATAAAACCACAGTGGTCAAAACAGCATGGTACTGGCACAAAGATAGAAGCATTGACCAATGAAATTGAACTGAGAGCATAGAAATAGACCACCAAATCTATGGTCAACTGATTTTTGGCAAGGCTACCAAATCCTCTGAACTGGAACAAAATAGTCTTTTCAATAATTGGGCATGGAAGAACTGGATATCAATAGCCAAAAGAATAAAAGAGAACACCTATCTTACACCCTACACAAAAATTAACTCAAAGTGGATCAAACACCTAATTATAGGAACTGGCACCATAAAGCTTCTAGAACAAAATGTAGAAAATATCTTCAAGATGTAGTAATAGGAGGCAGGTTCCTAAACTTTACACTCAAAAACATAAGCAACAAAAGAAAAAAATAGATAAATGGGAACTCATGAAAATCAAACTCACAAACTCAAAAGACTTTGTCAAAAAGGTGAAGAGACAGCCAACGCAATGGGAGAAAATATCTGGAATTCACATATTGGACAAAGCTTTGATTTCCTATATATTCAAAGAAATCATACAACTCAACAACAAAAGAACCAACAGCCCAATGACAAAATGGGCTAAAGATATGAATAAGCATTTTTCTGAAGAGCAAATACAGATGGCTCAAAAGCACATGAAGAGATGCTCATTTTCATTGGGTATGAGGAAAATGTAGATCAAGACTGCAATGAGATACCACCTCACACCTGTAAGAATGGCTGCTATTAAACAAACAGAAAACTATAAATGTTGGAGAGGATGTGGAGAAATTGGGATGCTTATGCACTGCTGGTGGGAATGTATAATGGCACTATGGAAGACGGTGTGGCAGTTTCTTAGGAAACTAAATATCGAGTTGCCCTATGACCCAGCAAGAACACTACTTGGTATATACCCAGAAGAGCTGAAAGCAATGACACAGACATTTGCACATCAATGTTCATAGCAGCATTATTCACAATCACCAAAAAAAGATGGAAACAAACTAAGTGCCCATCAACAGAAGAGTGGATCAACGAAACGGTGTGGTATATACATACGATGGAATATTACGCAGCAGTAAGACAAAATGATGCCCTGAAGCACATGACAAGATGGATGAGCCTTGAGGACATAATGCTGAGTGAAATAAGTCAGACACAAAAGGATAGATATGACCAGTGTAAAGGTATAATCAGAGGCTTATAATACAGAATGTAGGGGACTTAGAGATACATAGAAGCTAGAGATAGGTGAACCATTAGCTAATAAGGTTGAAGTCCAATGTAAAGGAATAGATAAGAGTGAAGGTGATTCTCTAGTGGTTCTATAAGTAATATTACCATATTGAAGATGAACAAGATGGAAAGTGGTTATATAGATCTACATGTTCCACTGATTAACACTAGAAATATGAATTCGTTCTCACAAGAATTACTTCAAAGATATGTTTCTTGTACAAAGAGTGTTTAAGTCATAGGTATGGAGGAAAACTGCTATTGCATGCTATGAGCTATGTTCAAAAGGAAACCATCAGCACTACCACAGCAACAGCAGAGGTAAATAATGGGGGAGGGACAAGAGTTAAGAGGAGGATTAGACTTCCTATTTGGTGAGGGTGTGTTTATTGATTTTCTGTCTCTTGGGAACAATGAAATTATCTGAAATTGAGGATGTTGATGGACTGTGGACTGTGGACTTTGGGCCCTCTACACAATGCCTGATGAATGCAGGTAGCTGAAGGATGCACTGACAGAGAATTAGATTGGTGAATGATGGTGTACACTTATGAACGAAGGTTGTGCTGCTACAAAAAGGAACAAAGTCGTGAGGCATGCAATGAGGTGAATGAACATGTGGGACATTGGGTGAGACGATAAACCAGAAACAAAAGAACAAGAATGGTATGGTCACCTTTAGAAAATGCTTATAAGAAAACAGGGGCCTAGATTGTAAGCTTTTAGAGCAAACACGTTAATTCTGGAGTGGTGATTATTATTTCTGGATTTTGAGAGGCTGTTATATATATATATATATATATATATATATAACTTGATATTTAGAGATAAGAATTAATCCAAACAAGTTGGGGTTAAAGTAATTCAGAACATAGGGGTAAGGAAGACAGTGTCTATATTTTAGAACCACACATACTCTTTGAGACCATTGGAAGAAAGGTTTATTTGGTCTGGAACTGAAATTTTCTGTAGTGCATAATCTAATTCAACCTATCTGTATAACTCATTTGAACAACTGAAACACAGGGAACACAGAATAAGAAAGAGGTCCTTTAATCCTGTATAGATTACTGTAATGCCTGCTTTTATCCTAGAGTCTATTAAGCAGATAATCAAAAAGTATCAGCAAATTCCCCTGAGGGAGGAGAGAAAGAATATGGAAGTATTAGACCTTACCAACAGGGAATCCCCTGAGACTGTGTCAAACTTTAGGGACACACAGATCAATAGGCCATGCCCTTGATCATAAGCCTTACTCTTGTGAAGCTTATGCAGGTAGCAGAGAAGCTTAGGCTACCTATAGGCATGCCTAAGAGTTACTTCTGGAGGACTTTTGTTGCTCAGATGTGGCCTCACTCTCTGCAAGTGCCTTCCTCCCGGACATGACATCCAGGGGTGAATGTCTCCCTGGCAATGTGGGAGATGACTCCCAGGGATGAATCCAAGCCTGGCAGTGTAGGATCAACAATTCAATCCTGACCAAAAAGGGGGAAAAAGAAATGTAATTATTAAAGTATCAGTGGCAAAGAGAGATCAAATAGAGTTGAGAGGCTACTTAGGAGGTTGCTCTTACATAAGCTTTGGTTAGACATTGCTACCCATCATAACCTGCCAACCCCCAACCAGGACCATTCCAGCCAATCCTAAAGAACACCTAGGGCAATATATAAGATTCCACAAGGGTTTCATGCACTAGAGTAACTTTCCAGAAACCTACAACTTCCAGATGGGTCCCTGGTCCAGATAAATTCTGAAACCTAGCACAGCCTCTCCAGAACATCAGATAGTTCCATCTCCCTACCTCATATTGGTGGCAGATCCTTCCAATATGAAAAATTTAGAATTGCCATAGCCCAAACACCCCTAAAGAGAGGGATGGAAAGATCAAAGGTGATGGTGGAGTTATGCAGAGAAGATAGGGTTTAACAAATGAATATGAATGCTGAATCATTAAAATGATATCTCTTTTAGTCTCCAATATTTTAGAGCAGCTATAATAAAAACCTAAAATTCTGGAACTGTAACTTACGTCAAACTCTGTAATATATTCTACAGCTAATTGTGGTGCTGTGCTTTGAAATTTATAGCTTTTCTGTATATATGCTAATTTTCACAAAAAATGTCAATTATGGTGATGAAACAATATTTAAGGTCTAGACTCCTATATTCTGGAGCAGCTAGAATGAAAAATTGAGAGGATCGTATTGTTGCCCATGACAAACTCTGGGATCTGCTCTGTATCTACTTGTTGAAGAGTGCTTTGAAAACTATTGCTTTTGTATTTCTTTGCTTTGTATATATGTTATACTATACAATAAAAACGTTAAAAAAATTTTAAAAGTTATAAAAAAAAACCGTCATAGATGAGATCCCTAAATGATTAAAATTCATACATATTAATTCAAGATCTGTAAAGTTTCTGAAAAGCTACAATCCTCAAATCAATAGCCTAGAAAACAGATCATAGAAACTGTATTCTTTGTTCTGTCCAAACCTTCTGTTCTACTTATCCTTCTACTCCTTTCTGTTAATATTTTTATTAAGATATCTTCATGCACATATAGCCCATCCAAAATATATAATCCATGGCTCACAATTTCATCACATAGTTGTGTGTTCATCACCATGATCATTTTTAGAACCTTTATATCACTTCAGAAAAAAAAAAAGAAAAAAACTAATACACACCATACCCCTTACCTCTCCCTCTCATTGACCACTAGTTTTTCAATCTATCCTTCTTTTTTTTGCCCCTTAGCCATCTCCCCATTTATTTATTTCTTGCCCTTATTTTTTTCTCATCTGTCCATACCCTGGATAAAAGGAGCATCAGACAAGGCTCTCAGAATCACACGGTCACATTGGAAAGCTGTATAGTCATACAATCATCTTCAAGCACCAAAGCCACTGGAACACAGTTCAACACTTTCAGGTACTTCCCTCTAGCAACTTCAATACACCATAAACTTAAAAGGGGATATCTATACAATGCATAAGAATAACCTCCAGGATAAATAAACTCTTGACTGTTGTTTGAAATCTCTCAGCCACTAAGACTTTTTCCCCCTCTTGGTCAAGAAGTCTTTCTCAGTTGCAGGATACCAAGTCCTGGCTCATCCTGGGAGTTCTATTCCATGTTGCCAGAAGTATTTACACCCCTGGGAGTCATGTCCCACATAGGGTAAGAGAGGCCACATCTGAGCAACAAAAGAGTTTCTCTGGGGGTGACTCTTAGACATAATTATAAGTAGGCTTAACTTCTTCTTTGTAGGACTATGTTTCATGGGGGCAAATCCCAAGATTAAGGGCTCTGCCTATTGAATTAGCTGTCACCACTGCTTATGAGAGTATCAGGAATTCCCCAGATGGGGAAGTTGAATATTTCCTCCTTTCTCCCCAGTCCCCTAGTGGAACTTTGCCCTTCTATTCCTTTCTCCCAATTGCTGAGCTATCTGAGCAGGTAAGTGGAGTGACTAGAGGGTAACTGGGGAGATTCCACGCAGAAGACAGCTAAGATATATTGTACATAATACATTGTATTAATGCTTTGTATGTATCATTCTATTTAATCCCATAAGTATTAATGCCCCTATTTTACCCATCTGGAAACTGAGTCTCAAGGATTTTCAGCCACACAAATTAGTGAGCAGTGGAGTCATGATTCAAACATTTTTTTCCTCCAATTTTAAGGCCAAGATAACTCTTTCTATGACATTACAGAGCAACTAAACTGTTTTAACAAAGCATTATTTCTTTGTATTGCCTTTTTTTGTTTTTAACTGGTTGGGGAAAATTGTTTCTTGTTCCGTCAAGTGATTGAGTGCCCAAGCAATGGACACACAATACCTGACACAAGTAATACATCTTTTAAAATATGCATAAAAAGATATTTTTAAATATTTTAAAACATCTTTTAAAATATGGTTTGAAGTTGTTCAGTTTGTGGAGATTGGTTAGCGCTCAAGGAAATGAGTGCAGGTTCCCAGCTGTGACTTGATTTCCTATGTAGCAATGTACATACAGAGTGGCTGGGATCAGTATATTTGGTCTGCTTAAATCATGTTCACTTTTGAAAGATGGCATAATACTTGTAGCTATTAGTTGCCTGATATACTAAAACAACATGTATTTTCTCACTTGTACATAATCATAGGAAACATTTTACCAAAGGAAGATGTTGATACATTCTGTTTAAATAAGAACGTGGGGGAAGCTAGCCTAGTAGAAATCATACATGTACCTGTACTGTAGCTGCACAGAATAAAAACAGCAAATCCCTTTGCTTCAAACCGGCTCTACAGCAGCCTCAGCTTCTGTGTCCTAAAACCAAACCCTGCAACTTATCCCCTTCTTGCAGGCACTTTGCACACATGCCTAAAGACGACTTCCTCCCAGGAATACTTAACCTTGGATCTACATGGGTAGAAGTCCATTTCAACATAATTGGTTTCCTTTGTAATTCCATGCATTTTATGTATTTTGTTTTCCTCAGGAAAGAATCATGGCACAAAAAAAAAAAAAAAAATGTTTAAGGGATCCCTTCTCTTAAGGTCCGTTCCTGGTCTCATTCCCTAGGTGGAAACACTCGGTTGTTGTTTTTCCCTCCCCTAAATGATAGGTGCATTAAAATAAAGAAACAGCAGTATTCCTACTGTATCCCTCCACCTTACACTACTTATACAGAAAGGGGACAGGAGATCATTGTGGAAAGGATAGAGAGATGACAGGATGGATGAATTATATCAATGCAGGGTGTGCGCCTGGCGTCCTAAACTGCTCAGTAGCCCCATTTGACAGGTACAGATTAAAAATAGGGGCATAAATTATAAACACCATTTGACAGAAAAAAAAGTCTTCCAAATATTCGATTTATGAAAAGAGCAGATTATGACGTGACTAACAGATTGAAGACCACTGCCGAGAGTCTGCTCTACTCCCTGTGGTTGCTTCTCCCTGATTCCAGAACCTGCAGTTCTCCTCCACTTTATGCCAGTCCTGGGCCTAGACAGGTTGGATATAAGATGGCAAAACTGTGGAGTCCAATTCTTGGTTTTCCTTTGACGGAAAGAAGGCATGCTTGTGTCTTGGGGCAGAGCGGTTCCCACATACCTCCATTTGCTTTCACAGCAGTTGTTCCATTGTTATTTAAGAAATCTATTTTAAAATGACAATAAGGGAGTAGGAAAAAAGAGAAGAGAATTTATCTTTATTATGCATCTAATATGTACCAAATGGTATACTCTGTGCTATTAGGGGTAGGTATAAGTCTTTTCAATTTATTTTAAAAGGCTAAATAATTTGTCGAACATCCCACAGCTATCAAACCTAAGAGCCAGGGCTTTAGTACCCAGGCCCACTTGCTCCAAAAGCAGTGTCTTTCTCGCCTTGGGTGGGAGTCTAGCTGCTGGGACAATGCAAGTCACCAAAACCAGATGGTCATAGAAACAGCTCAGTGCCAATAAACGCAGTGCTCTTGAGGTACATGATTTGGGCTAAAGTTACTGTCTTCTGCAGAAAAAGTCTCTCTGATAAGAGGAAAGACTAATCAAAAAGATTCCCAGGCACTTCCAGCTCTCCCCTCCCCCACCCCACAACCCAGTTTTAGAATTAAGATGTTCTTACTTCCTACAGACTAGCCAGATGGTGTGTCACTGAGCTCAAATCTGAGCAGTCAGTACAATTCCGAGAATCTACTATGAACAGAGTTCAACTTGAAGAACGTAGAATAGAGGGATCCCCAAGGCAGAGGACACAATGCAGTGCTGAACAGGATATTAGAGGGGGTTCCCTCTCTTAGTTAAACTCTTCTTACATAAACTGTGATTCCCCTTCATATCCAGACAGTATGTCTTTAACAGTAAGATAGCCTGCTTATTTTTTCTATATGCTATTAATTTAGATGGTAGTTCCATAAATCCTTTACTGAATGTTACCAGACAGTTTGTTTCTCTAATCGTAATTTCCTGGATGCTAATACTTAATGAACTTTTGGATGCATCCTTATCGTGCATACCAAGAAAGGAAAAAACACTGCCAGTTGAATTAGGAAGTGAGTTTTAAGGTGCATCCTACTTCAAACAAGAAAAAACACAAAAGGTGTGCTTCCTAGAATCAGTTAAATATGGCATTAAAGTACAGAGTTTGTCCCACTTGGAACTGGATGTCCATGCTCATGCACATGTCCTGGCCTGGTCCACCCTGGAAAGCATGGGCTGCCAGGCACTTCTGCTCTTCTCCCTCTCAGCTGGGCCCACAGAGAAGCCTTGGAAGAAGGCTGCAGATGACGGTTGCTAAAGGTAAAACTGTTAGCAAAGTGGTATTTGGGCCAAGGAAAGGGAATTCAGGTTGATCTGGGAGAAACAGCAACCTCCACTACTGTACATATATCATTTTTCATTCAAATAGGGAGGCTCCCAGTCTTAGGGTTTGTTCATATGAAACTTAACTCCACAAAGGATAGGTCAAGTCTACTTAAAATTAGGCCTAAGTGTCACCCCCAAAAGAACCTCTTTTGTTGCTCAGATGTGGCCTCTCTCTCCAGCCAACACAACAAGAAAACTCACCACCCTCCCCCTGTGTATGTGGGACATGACTCCCAGGGGTGTGAACTTTCCTGGCAACATCAGACAGAAATCCTAGAATGAGCTGAAACTCAGCATCAAGGGATTGAGAAAAACCCTCGAATGAGCTGAGACTCAGCATCAAGGGATTGAGAAAACCTTCTCGACCAAAAGGGGAAAGAGGGGGAGACAAAGTGTCAATGGCTGAGAGATTCCAAACAGCCAAGAGGTTATCCTGGAGGTTATTCTTATGCATTAAGTAGATATCACCTTGTTATTCAAGATGTAATGGAGAGGCTGGAGGGAAATGCCTGAAAATGTAGAGCTGTGTTTCAGTAGCCATGTTTTTTGAAGATGGTTGTATAAATATATAGCTTTCACAATGTGACTATGTGATTGTGAAAGCCTTGTGCCTGATGCTCTTTTTATCTATCTTGTCAACAGACAAGTAGACTATACGAAATAAAAGTAAATAGTAGGGGGAACAAATGTTAAAATAAATTTAGTTTGAAATGCTAGTCAGTGAAAGGGAGGGGTAAGGGGTATGGTATGTATAAACTTTTTTTCTGTTTTCGTTTATTTCTTTTCTGAATTGATGCAAATACTCTAAGAAATTATCATGATGATGAATATGTGAATATGTGATGATATTGTGAATTACTGGTTATATATGTAGAATGGAATGATCAAAATAGGAATGTTTGCATTTGTTTGGTGTTTTTTGGTATTTAAAAAAATTTTTTTAAATTTTTTAAAAAATAGGGAGACTCAGTTTTAATGTGTGCTGTAGAATTGGACCTCTCACATCAAGACCACATTTCAGGGTGGGCCACGGTGGCTCAGCAGGTAAAAGTGCTTGCCTGCCATGCCCGAGGACCCAGGTTCGATTCCTAGTGCCTGCCCATGTGAAAAAAAAACACACATTTCATAAATCAAAAAAACCTCAAGTTACCAGATACTTTTTAATTAGTTTATGTTTTAGTGGTTTCTATTATCATATAAACTATATGCAATTTATAATGTTTACAATTTAATTTTACTGTTTTCTGGTTCTTGACATCCTTAATGAACATTCAAAAAATATTCAAATTGTATGTAGGGTAACCAATTTAGTTGTCTTGCCATAGTTTTAGAATTAAGAAAAGACATTCTTACTTTCTCCAGACAAGCCAGATAGTCACTGAGCTCAAATCTGAGTAACCAGTATAATTCTGAGAATCTACTATGAATATTTATCAAATTGAAGGATATAGAATTTATTAAATTTTGTTTATCACTGAAAGTATGAGTGGGATTTCGCATTAAAACCTCTATTATTAAAGCTTCTCTTTCCTAGGATGGTATTGTGGCTATACCTATTTATTCTCTAGCCCCAGGGCAGGGCACAACAAGACTAAAACCAGGAGAATGTGTAGAGTCAGTTCCAGAGACACAAAGTTAAATTAGATCCAAGAGGCAAAGCCAGAATTAAGTGGCAAAGCCAAGTTCAATTACAACGTCAGGCTATAAGATGCCAGGTATCAAATAAGTACCTGAGTTAAAAATCATGGATGAAAGCTACAAGTAAATGAGGAAGCAGGATATGGGGGTGCAAGGAGGATATTCAACTTATTCTGGCAAAGCATGCCTTGCTGGCCTGGGATATGAGGACGTGTTCCCCATTAAACAGAGGTGGGAAGGACATTTAATAGGCACTGGGTATGCTAAGAGCAGCAATCTTTGTACTTTATTGGATCACCACCTTTGTCTTACATGGAGTGTATATTTGTCCTTTCTATAAAAGATGGTGATTCAGAATCCTATAAGTGCCGTTTCTATGACACACACTCCATTTAGTGCACAAGAGCCACAGACAATTTCCCTGGGGAATCTCCAATTTAGAAACCGAGACTTACTTAAATTTGTATTTCTTGTAGCTTTTCTTTAGGTTAATACCACTATTAAACATCATCTATTTAATAGCCCAGGGAAGAATTTTTTAAAAGTGTAAATGAGACTGTAGGTCATCCTCATTTCAGTTTCTCAATGACTCAACTGTTTGACATTTATTCATACCCTCTGAATGACAATAGTCCTGCAAGCTGCTGGCTGAAGGGGAATTTTCTAGCAATGCTTAAATAGACTGTTTATCTTTATTAGCTTTCTTAGAATTTACTCTGAAAAAAACATGAAAGCTGTCATTCACTGAATTCTAGAGCAATAGCATTCTTGTTTTGCATGGCTCTTGTATTTGTTTAGCTATTTCTTTTTAGTTGCTTTGAATGTTTAAATTTTAATTTATATTATCAACACATTTTAATAATTCCACACTTCAGTCTCTAGAAATTCAATGCTCCTAAGTTTTCAATCTTAAATTCACCATATATTTGCAGCTCAAGACTACATATAGTAATTAGGAAGAATGTGTGGTAGGCAAATTTCTTACCTAGGATTCATATGAAATTCAGATGCCTTTGTTGATGTGTTACAGAATCTGTTCATAATCTTTTCTTTTTTACATAATACTGTAAACTCTCAGAAATGGTACTTGAACAATACAATGGGGTAATTACTTAAGAATTACCCTATTCAAGAATCTAAGTATAGAATTACCATATTATCCCACATTCCCATTATTAGGTATATATTCAGAGGAACTGAAGGCAAGGACATAAACAGACATTTGCACACCAATGTTTATGGCAGCATTATTTATAATAGGCAAGAGATGGAAACAGCCCAAATGTCCATCAATGGATAAGTGGCTGAACAAGTTGTGGTATATACTATGATGAAATATTACACAACTGTAAGACAGAATAAAATCGTGAAGCATATAACAACATGGATGAACTAAGGGCAATATGCTGAGTGAAATTTGCCAGAAGCAAAAGGACAAATAGTGTATGGCATCACTAATATAACTAAGGTTAATGAGTGAACTTTGAGGGTTAAAGTTAAGAACACAGGTTGTCAGGAGATAGAAAAAAGGTAGAAATTGGGCACTTGGGGTTGAAGGAATACAGAATGTGCAACAGGACTGATTGTAAAAATAAGAAATGGATATACAATACTACCTGATTGTTGCACAATAACATAAATACGCTGAATGTGAGTATGGTTGAGGGAGAAGGGCTGGGGACACATATGAAACCAGAAGGAAAGACAGAGGATAATGACTGAGATGGTGTAACTTAGGAATGCCTAGAGCAGACAATTATGGTGATTAATGTACAAATATAAGAAGGTTAGTGCATGAGGGAGAACAAGTGAGGGGTTGCAAGGGGTTGAAAATGGGATGGTATACCAGAAAAAATATAATCAATGCAAGCTAGGGTCTATAGTTAATAGTAACATTGTAACATGTTTCCACTGAGTATATCAAAGGCAATATGCCAAAACTAAATGTCAATAAATGGGGGATATGGGAGAGGGTATGGGATTATTTGCAGAAGAAAAGGAAATGTCTTCATATAGATGATGAAGGTAAAGGCATGACTAACAGATTATACTGGAGGCCATTGATGTTTTACTTAGGTTAGATTGTATGATATGCGAATAAAACTGTTTAAAAATGAACAGAGACATACAAGTGCTGGAAAAACGTGGAGAGAGATGTACCTATTCACAGTCAATAGGGAAGCTGAGAGGTACAGCCCGTTGGAGGGCAGTGTGGTGATTCCACAGGAGGCTGGGGTGGGGTGCCATATGATCCTGCAACCCCATTGCTGTGTATGTACTTGGAGGAACTGAGAATGGGGATGGAAATGGATCTGTGCACACTGGTGTTTATGGTGGCAGTGTTCAGATTTGCAACAGATGGAGGTGGCCTAAGGGTACAATGACTGAGAAATGGAAGGGGGAACTGTGGGGTGTTCACATACAATGGACTACTGAGCAAATGAAGTTATGAGACATGCAACTACATGAATGAACCTTTAGCACCAATGTTGAATGACATAGCAGGAACAAAAAGACAAATATTATCATGCCTCTCTCGTATGAACTAACTATAATGTACAAACTGGAGAATTGAAGTCGATAGTTTGGGTTATCAGGTTGGGGCCTATTGTAAAAGGTCCTAGATTGTAAGCTCTTACAGCAGTCACATATATTCAGGAGTTGTAACTGTTATTTCTTAATTCTTAGATGCTGAACCCTGTGTATAACCTAGTCATTCCTTGAAACTTCAGGTATCTATGTAACACCTGAGACTCAGAGTTAAAGCTCTGAAGCTATGAAAGTCAGCAGTACCCCACACAGGAACTGTTAAAATAGTTGAAAAAGTGATCAGTCTTCAACTAGAGATATTAATGAAGCTGAGCTGGACAGGACTAAGGTAAATCAGAATATAGCGTAAAGGGTGATATCGTCCATATTTTAAAACTTCTGCTTCTGTGTGAGACCAAAGGGAGAGATGTTTATTTAGAGCATACCAGGAGCACTAGAGAAGCCAGGGGAGAGACTGAGGACAGAATTGAACAGATGGTCACATGGAAGACTCAGGGGACAGACATGACACAACCCTGAATCCTCTTCCCCAAATACACTAGAGTTGACCCTTAGGGTAGAGGAAAATGCTAACACTTGGGTTTCATATACATTATCTCATTTAATAGTTACAAAAGCCCTATGAATAGGTATTATCCCCATTTGTAAAATAAGAACACTTTGGCTTAAAGAGGCTAATTTTCCCAAGACTATAAAGCTAATAAGTGTTGGTGCCCAGATCTGAACTCAGGTCTGTGGGTATGACTCAATTATAGCACCTGCCACTTGTTCCCAGGGCAATAAAGAAACCTTGGAGAGTCATGACAGGAAACTGCCTGTTCATATACCAGGGACATTTGTCATTCTTGATTCTGTAAATCTTCACATTGTTTGATGTTTTCAAACTTATATTGCTTTTGTATTCCACAGAAAAGAGAAAATAAGAAATAAAATAAATGGTTCATAGAAACAAACGAAAAAGAATTACCCTTTACAACATTCACCATGTGTGATTTAAAAAACAAAACGAAACAAAATCTAGTATTAAGTCTGTATTGTCAAACTTCTTTTGAGCATGTAAATGTCATATCTTCTATCACTGCAGGGAAAATTGCAGAAGTAATTGATAGAGAATTCTAATAAATGTACGAAGGCCAGCATAATTTTCTATATATGGTTGCATGAAATTTCAGACTTCGAAAAGCTGCTTTAGAGTTTCCCATCTTTGAAGGATCATTTGATGTTAAGGATGAGTAAGGTTCAAATAAATGAAAGAATATTGGAAAAAGAAAAGGAAAAAAATCTATCTCCAGAGCCATGGAAAAAAATATTAGTCACATTCTTTTATTAGTGTATATCTTAACACTGCTTTAAAGAATTCCTCAATTACTATTTTATTTACATTCTTAAATATGAAAATACATTTATAAAAGTGGCCATTTTAAATATTGTTCTGACCACTGTGTACAATAAATGAAAAAGGCATTTAGCAAACTTTCCATGGTGTATAACCAAATAATTGCCTCCTTGTTTCTAAACATACCTACTACTTATTATGTGCTTGCTATATTTAGGGAACTGCTAATCCTGTATGGTCCTTCAGAATTATTTCCCACTTCAGGGTCTCTGCACCACTGTTCTCTCTGCCTGGAATGCTCTTCCCCAACTCTGAAAGCTGTCTCTGGCTCCTTCATACAAGCTTTATTTAGCCTTAAAGGATATACGACAAAACAGAACTCTATCACATCAACCTATTTCCTTAATATCACTCTTGCGAATCTTTAGTTCATTCAGTCGTTAGCTGGTTTATATTGACCTTTCCACTCATCCAATGGAAGCTCCACAAGGGTAGAAAAGTGGTCTCCTAAAATTCTGAATCTGTTACTGTAGCATATAACAAATGTTCAAAAAGTATAGGCTGATAAAACATGTGTTTCATAAACATTCACTTGTTTAATCCTCCAAACAATCCTATGTTATTTCAAATGAACTGAGGCTCAAGGAGGCTAAGAATCTTGTCTGAGGTCACATGAGGACTCCAGCAGGACAGGGAGGGAAGCCGTATGCTTAGTCTTGATTTGTTTTTCCTGCCTCGCATGCTGAGTTCACTTATGGTACCACTGTCTACCCATCACCTGTTCTAGAAACCTGAATTCCACTGTAGTCTTTCCTTTCTTTCTTCCACCCAGTTGGTCACCAAACCCCTCCCTCCTGCAGATCTAGTCTTCCTCTCCTCCCCCCCCACACAAAGTTTTAGCTTTGACCCTCCCCATTTCTCAGCACCATTGCCCCTTTGCCTCCTAACAGTCTCCCAGCTTCCCATACTCCCTCCACCCTTCCACCAGACCCATGGCACAGACTCAACACGTAGGTCAGTGACTCCCCCACCTTTAGGATAAAATTCACACTCCTTGGCTTTGCACACCAGCCCCTTGGAGAAGTGGCATCTGCCCTCTGCATGCTCACTTCCCTTCCTCCTCCATCAGCACCTACAGTGAATGTCTGAAACCCTGGCCTTCTCCCACACCCCTGCTCTCTCATGTCTCCTCTCCTTAATCATGTTCTGGCCGCTTGTCTGCCTGGTTCACAGCTCATGGTCCTTGAGGATCAGAAGAAGCATCCTCTCTTTTTGAAGCCTCACCTATTCTAACCCCATGTGACAACCTCCACTCAGCTGAGTCAGAAGCTCCTGCTCTGAACTCCCATAACACCCAGAACAAGCCTCAATATTACAGCATTTCGGTGTGTATTAACTCTCACTTTTTATTGTACAGGGTTTTTTTTTTTTTTTTTTTTTTTTTTTTTATAGTTTGGCAGTTATTTCTAGTTTGGCTAGGGCATGTACCTAGCATGCTACCTGGTATGCAATAATTATCCATTGAAAGAATGAAGAATGAATATATTTTTGTACATGACTACAGTTCAGTTCAATATTGAAAATAAATTAAAATGTGAATTGTACCATGAACGCATCAAATAGTATCAATCATCATGCCTAGAGAAGAGCAGAGTGCATGACTCCTGACCGGCCTGGGGGATTTTCCATGGGCGATGTGGGGGGCAGGGGGCACTCTCCTTGGCGCCATCCAGCCCCAAAATAACCACAGGTGCAGTGAAGGCCACGGAAGACTCAGGTGAGTAAGCACAGTCCGATGCGTGAAACTTAACAACCTGTGGCTGAGACGTCTTTTCGCAAAGGAATTCATACAAACACCCATAACTTTTTTCTCAAGCTATGACTCAATTTACCATAAATCATTTGACCCAGTCCTTATTTTCAACTAACAAATTGTTCTGAAATACTGAATTGCCTCCAGTCATCTATTCCATTTTTCTGCCCTAGAACTCTTCGAGCCCTATTTCAAGGATTTTATCATTTGTGTAGCATCTCCATGTTCCTAAATTTAGTGGCTGCTAAATAGATGCATTTAGGCTTTTTTTTTAATTTTATTTTACTGTCAAAACCCTCTGGATTTGAGCTCTCCTGAGAAGTGACTTTGGGCATGCTTACCAAATCCTGTTTTTAAGATTTCAGAGAGGCACGATACTATTTATATAAATTTCAAGTAGAGATTCCTAGAGAGCAAGAACAGTGCCAGCTGGCTGAACTGCTCAGGGGACAGAACTGCAAATAAAAAGCAAGGTGTCCTCCCCTGCCCCTCTAGTGAGCCTGAAGAATTATTTTGATTTGCCTTTGTCCTAGTTTCCATGGAAACTCCTCTGTGAGATATGTGCAGTGCTTCAGAGCTGCATTGCGAATGTAAGCAGAAGACAAACCCAAAGCTGTAACCTATTTTAGTGCTGCCCTGAATTGAAGAATCCAAGGAATAACTGCTGTCTTCATAAAGAAATTGGTCAACAGGAAAGTGAGTGTAATGAGAAAACAATGGCCAGATGATACTTTTAATTTTTTTTCTGCTTTGGATAAATACAGGGTTTGTGTACCTGAAATTATGAATGGTATAATAAGCAATGAGATCCAAAGGTAACCATAATCAGTCTCAATCTTTATTTCATCCTATCAACCCCAAGTGAAAAATCAAAATGAAAGTATAGAAGTCATTGTTTTTCAATTGTAAGAAACTACTCTTAAAATCTCATTTTAAAGATAGAAGTAATAGGTATACTTTAGTTCAGAAAGTTTGATGTTAAGCTCATCCTACAAATGATTATGTAACACACCTGGGAAATATAATCAAGCACTATGTCTATAAAATCATTTGTAAGAGAAGCATGGAAATTCCCAAGACTCAGAGTTGTAGAGTAAGGAAAAAGGAAAAAAAAAAAAAAAGTCATAGGTATGTAGGTGGGAGAAGGGCGAGAAGCCACGTTTATTGAGAGCATCGTCCCTGTCATGAATTGCTCTGGTTTCAACCACAAGCCAAGCAGTTGGGACATCGAAGGGAACAGTGGCACTGAGGCTGGTCCTCAAGAAGCCTATCCCCTGGGAGAAGGTGAGACAAAGAGCTAACTTTGTAATTATTTAAATACCAATTGCAAAAAGTGCTACAAAAGAGAAGCGCAGGGTTCCACAAGAGGATGTAAGCAGGTAAGCTCACCTTTGGTGCTCACAATAAACTTGCATTAAATGCCATTATCCTGCTTTATAGAAAATAACAGAGAGAAAGAGAAATTCCCTAAGGCCAATTAGAAACTAAACATTAGAGCCAGGGTTTGAGCCAGTATCACCCCGTCAGGGTTCATGGTCTTTTTCCTACATTACACAGTTTAGTGAAGGGGCTATCTCAATTTTATTCTGAATGCTGAATTTAAGAGTTAAGGAAAGATGAAAAAATATTTGTCTGGAGATACTAGAATTCATGATGTCTAGATCTCTCCGTTGTTTTTCTTTATAAGCACTGAGAGCTTCTCTTTTTGAAGGAATTCTCAGAATGGTCCATAGTATCATAGTAACTCTATCTTTCTGAGCTTACCTAAGTGATACAGACACAACCCTGGTAAAGATCCTAAGACACAGTCCAATGGCAGGAATGTTGGTGCATTTACGTTACCACACCAAGATGTAAGTTTGGAATCAAACTGTTCTCCCCTCGGCCCCCATTCACATCTTTTCCCTGTCCTGCCACTGCTTTAACTCACTTTTTACATGGGGGGTACATCAGACTCTTCCACTAAACTACAAGCAGCTTTGAAGATACAAAACATATCTTATTGACTTTTGTACTACGGTAACAAGCATAGTACTTTGTAATTGTAGGTGCTCAACTGTTTAAGTAAAATAAAAGTTAAAATGCTTTCTTCTTAAACTTGTTATATTACCTTGAATAAACATTATTTCAACCAGATCAAGTCCACATAAGAGATTCATATTATCAACTAATTTTAAGCGTTCACCTAGGAGTCTTATTTCTGTAAAAAAGTTTGCTAATTATTATTGTGACGACATAATTCTTTGGTGTTACTTGGGATGAGTCAAATTTGCTTCTGCCTATAAAGCTGAAGGAATGGATGGAACATCAAACCCTCTGACATTATCCCTAAGTCTCCTAATTTCCTGGAAATAAGCGCCTCCAAAACTTCCAGTTTCATTCTTCTACCATTTTTCTCTTCCTTTCCCAGAACTATAAGCTTAGAGGTGGCCTCCCCCTATGTCCCACTGTCAAAGCCTGCGGGTTTTGTCCTTAAAACACTCTTGGGTATCCACTTTGGTGAAATTATGGTATTAAAAAAAGCCTTGAAAACACCATGTCATACAGTCAACAAGACATGCTCAAAAAAGGAGAGCTTCTGTCACTCTGGATTACCCACCCAAGCGGTACCATGATCCCCACCACTTCAGGAGAAATGCACGGTATTCAAGTTGTACTCCTTTTCTTCAGAGCCTCTCAGTTCAATTCAGTTCAGACATTTGATAAGCACCAACTATATGTCATGGGAGATACTGCGATACAAAAATGAATCAAGGCACACCCTCTGCCTGGGGCTGCAGGGCAGGGAGTGGAGTACAGACATAACAACCCTTGCCCCTCCTATCAAAAGCTCTTTCCCCATGGGAATTTGAATAGGAAAAAAAGTGTGTAAAGCTTTAAACACACAGACGCTGCAAGTGACTGACTACCTTTGGTTTATAATCCTCCTTATCTTGTATATCTCTTCTGAAAGAGTCCCATATTCTCCCGTTAAACCAGTCCAACATCCAACTGGAGTATAGAAGTTACCGAAGGTTTTGGCTCTTGGTCCCATCCCCATGGGTGAGCATTAGGAATATAGTGAGGATTCTCTAGTTCTTTGAAGGTTTGCTGTTTAAATCCTTAAAGCTGCTAAGAAGCATGCCTTCCCTCCCTCACAACATCACCAAAATACAACAGATTTTTATTGTCTGTTGATTTTTATGTGATTCAGTATTCTAACATTCTTTGATATGTGGTCCTCATAATACAAGTCCAAGAGTTTCTTAGAGAAGGATAAGTGGCTGCTGAGGAAAGTTCTGTGATCAAAAAAGTTTGAAAAACACTTAGCACACACATTTAGATATTAAAGTCTCTGAAAAGTCTTGCAATGTAGAAATGCAATTAATTTTATTTGACCTGACAGTTTCCTAACTCAACTAGACCAAAAAACTCTGATATTTAAGATACTAAAAAACTAAGTTTTCGTAAAAACACCTTTAGAAGACAGTGTGAATTGATACCTTTAGGACTACTTATTTGGCTAAAAATGAAAGCCTTCCATTCTCTAGAGTAAAGCTATATCATTCACTCACTCAAATATTTTAGGGTCAATCAGACCCATAAGCATGTAAGATATAAAAACCTCCACGGGGCTTTGTAGGCAGACCTCAGACCTTCGGTCACCAGCCCTGTTGCGATGTCCCTCTTTCTAGTAACAGAACAGCCATGTTTCTTTCACTGAGCGCCAACCTCCTCCTAGCTGTACATCCAGTCCCTGGGTTCTCATATTCTCCTAAACGTGTTCTTCCTTGTAGCTTCCTGTCCATTTCCTCCTGCACTAAGTCTTATTTATTCCCACCCAGGCCTCCAGGGAACATGATCCAGATCTCTGAAGAAGGACGCTCACAGTTGGTCCCGACACCTCCGCCATACTTGCTCCTCCTGGGCTCCCACGCTGGACCACGTTCACTTTTCAGAGTGTCCGCTTCATCCTGGGACTTCACATCTAGCCCCTCGATCCCAGCCATTTCGAACTTCCTCTGCTCTATGTCAACCAAACCCTTTCTGCAGAAATTATCTTTCCTTATTTTCTAGAACTGAGCAGATCTGCTCTGTTTTTCCTCCTCCTTCTCTGAATATTCCTGTTCAACTTCTCTGATGAGTTTTTTTTTCCTCCAGTTTCTTGAACAGTCCACACTCAGGCACAGCCCCAGGCCCATGTCCTTCTCCTGTGCTCCTTCTCGCCAGCAGCTCATTGACCTGACATTTCAACTACAACAGAAATTATGATCCAATGTTAAAATTTGATTCTTCTTTTATAAGGCTTACAAGTTTTGAAAAGAGTGAATGTACATATTATGAGTGAATTGTTCATAAAGAACACTTTAGACACTTTTGTACATCAATGTACACTTAGAGAATACAGGGTAATATTTGTAAATTCATCTTAAATTGGGATCAAAATTTAAATCTACCTGTACGTTCTGTAATTATTATGGAATACACATATACACATATTCCAAAATATCAAATATATTTTTCTTCTGTAAGATATTAAAAGTTTGGGTTTACATTTTGTCTAACATCATTAAAAATCCATCCCAAAAGACTTTCAAACAAATACTCCCAGGTATCTTTAACAAACGTGTTGGGCAAATCAGGAGTTGAAATTGCATTCACATATAAAAGTGACAATCCACTGACTCACAATTGGAATAATCGATTCTCTTTAGTAGCAGTGATGGATTAGTTACAACCAGTAATACAGTATATTTGTAGTGTGTCATATCCCACAATGTACTTCCAGCTGCTCTGTCCTCATTCCATCCCAGTGAGTAGAGAGTGCAGATGAGAATCTCTATTTTATCCTGTGGATATCAGGTCACAAAGATGTGGCTCAAGATCACAGCAAAGGGGCCACGGTGGCTCAGCAGGCAGGAATGCTTGCCTGCGATGCCAGAGGACCCGGGTTCATTTCCCGGTGCCTGCCCATGTTAAAAAGATCACAGCAAAGGCCATCAGTATGCCAGCTAGAAAACTGTCCTCTCCTGGGCCTTAAACAGGACTCTGAAAACCTTCCTATCGTCTCTTATAATTACTGCCATGATAAATAATCCACATAGCTGAGAGAACTCTAGTATATCACAGAATATAACTGGAAAAGGCTATCCCATTTTATAGGTAAGGAAAAGGGAAGCCCCGAAGTGACAGAACTTGACCAAGATCAGAAAGATAAAAACCATTGCACAAACTTAAACTTGCATGTTTCATTTATATGGATAGTGTAAATGTAGGCAATGTGATTATATCTTTCCCCATACTAGTGTCTTCAGCTTCTGAACACATTTTCTGGTTCATTTTTCAACTCTAATGTTCAAGTTGAATTTGTCCTCTCACACTTCTCAGAACCAATCCTGAGAATAAAATAAGAGATGGATTATTTAATGAGGCCAGTCACTTAATTTATTGTACTTTTTATGTAAATGGGTTAATAATGACTTTTTAAAGTATGTCCTTTATAAACTTTTCTCCCCTTTGTAGAACTTCTTTCTGTTGATAATACAGCAGTGACATATGAAGTTTACATCAGCTCAGGAATGGACAGAATAAACCTGCCAAATCAAAGATGGTCTAATATTCCCCTTATGAAACAATGTACTTTTCAGATGTTCTGATGCTTGGAAATAGTTGTGATATATAGTGAAGGGCATATATACATACATGCATATATTTCATATTTATGCATACATATATATATAACTGATGTGAAATATATCTATAAGACATTTCTATTGATAATGTTTGTTTGGCTGATTTTAATCTCAACTATCCGTCAATGTATATGCATATTTACTTTGATTTAATAAACCTAACTTCAATTTCTTAATAGTTGACTGAAATATATATAAGGACATATGAAGAAACTTGTAATAAATGAGAAATAAAATGTATTATACACTTCTTATAAACATAGTAGTATATATAGAATATGAAAATGAGGTAGTGAATCAACCAGCTTTCAAATTACATTTTGACATATGAATAAATACATACATGATTTTAATGTATATTTATTCTGTGTGTCTTCAAGTATTTGAAATTTAAACAGATATATGACTTTGCTTTAATAAAAATGGTACCATCAGAGATTTAAGTTCTTATCCTGATTCCACTAATCTAAGTTACTTATGCTTTCTCTCATCTATAAAAAATGGTAACCATCAAATCCACCTGGAAGATTGCTATGAGAATTTAACATAGGAATTGTAGATTTTCTAGCACAGAATATGGAAAAGAGATATTCAAGTGTTATTTTTACTTTGTCATAACTTTGCTTTTATATTTCTCTAGTAGAACCATACATATTCTGCTTATGTATCTTAAATTTCAAATTCATGTGTGCTAGTTTGAAAGTATGTATGGAACTAGAAAAGCCACTTTTAATCAAAATCCCATTTCATAAAGGTAGAATAATCCCTATTCAATACTGTATGTTTGAAACTGTAATCAGATCATCTCCCTGGATGATGTGATTTAGTCAAGAGTGGTTGTTAAACTGGATTAGGAGACGATGTGTCTCCACCCATTTGGTTAGGTCTTGAGAAGTTTCTTGAGTCCTATAAAAAAAAAAAAACATTTTGGACAATGAAGGAGATTGAGAGAGAGGAGAGTAGAACGACATAGCCACAAGAAGCAGAGTCCACCAGCCAGTGACCTTTGGAGATGAAGAAGGAAAATGCCTCCCGGGGAGCTTCATCAAACAGGAAGCCAGGAGAAGAAGCTAGCAGATGATGTTGTGTTTGCCACGTGCCCTTCCAGATGAGGAGTAACTTTGACTGTGTTCACCATGTGCCCTTCCACTTGAAAGAGAAACCCTGAACTTCATCAGCCTTCTTGAACCAAGGTATCTTTCCCTGGATGCCTTTGATTGGACATTTCTATAGATTTGTTTTAATTGGGATATTTTCTCAGCCTTAGAGCTGTAAACCAGCAACTTATTAAATTCCCCTTTTTAAAAGCCATTCTGTTTCTGGTTTATTGCATACTGGCAGCTAGCAAACTAGACCATCATATAACTAAGTTTCTATTTGTTCTGAGTGTAAAACTTGTACAGATAAGGACCTTGAACTCATTGGTCTAGTTTCAAGCATAAAGAGCACCCCTTTAGTACAGCAAGTTGACACACATTAATTTATGTCAACTTCCTGAATTCTGCCTAACCATATTTGTGATCTTTTTTATCTTGGTCTAAAAATGGAGCCTTCTTTCTTATTTTACAGCCATCCTGTCCCACTCAGGCATTTGCCTTATGTATTTTAAGACAAGACTCTTAAGCTTGACACTGAATGTTTCTTCTAATAACTTTTCTTACATGAAGGTTACAAGATAAAATAGATCACAGTGAATCATTGTCTGGAAAAACTAAGGCATGTTATGTCTGCCCTCATCCTAAAGCTCTACAAGTAAATGGAACTCAGGGTTCTCACAGACATTACTATTCTCTCTCCTAGCAATTAACATCCTTCTTTGAGAATCTGTCAGAACAAGTAGTCACATGGCATGCCCTCAGGAGCACGGCCGTCAAGGGCTGAGAGGTGAGCCACATCTTCTCTCTGGAACCTGAAGTTTTCATGACATTTTCCTGGTTTCCTGGAAATGGAAGTAAATTCAGCCACATTGTGGAAAACTAGCACATTTTCTTTATACAGGAGAACTTACTCAACGATAGCTAAATGAAATGGAATGGAATAGAACAAGATGAACTGAAAATATCAGAGTGCATCATATGCAATAGAAAAAAATACCTTGTAAGACGTTTATGTGTGTGCTCGCATGTGTGTATGCACATGCGTGTGTATATTCAAAGTAGTAATCTAAAAATGTATTTGTTACTATGGGTCATAGTCAAAATTCTTTGAAAGCCACTGAGCTGATATAACAGCCACATAGCTGAGCTTCCCAGGCGTCACTTCAAGGAAGGGCTTGTTACCGAACTGTGGAAAGTGATCTTATCAGACAACCTTCAGCTTGCAGCCCCTTCAGGGATTTCCTCTTTTGCAGAGAGCCAACTAGCCCATGGTCTCACCATTCCCAGGGTGTCCCACATGCATAAATTAGAAGACAGGAATAAAGACCAGGCTGCTTTGGTTGAAAGCAAGATAACTCTTGTAGGCCATTTTAACATCATAGCACAATGTGGGGTCAGCTAGAGCTGCTGAAATCTACATAGCAGTTCAATTTCTCCCTTTACCCTGTCCTGCTTTCTTTTCTTTCATAAATATGGATCCCAAGACACTCCTTAGTGAACACCCTATACAGTAAACTCTACATCAGAGTCTGCTACCTAGGGAAGTCAACTTATGATACCAAATTGTAAGGGTATGTCAACTGAATGGGTCAATCACACATAAGCAAGCATCTTTACATAAAATATACTGCTTGATTTTCAGTGGAACTGCAAATCCAAAAGCTAACATTATAACCATATTGTAACCAAGAAATCAAGATTTAAGGGATGATTTTTGATTACTGAGTCATTATGTAGTTATTCCTTTTTGCTTTCTGGTATATTTGGACTGGACAGAGGGCAACTTCTGCAATCTCTAAATTGTAACCCAGCTGCCTTGATCTCTCGTGTTGATTGTATAGCCCTTATCTTCTGCCCTTGTGATTGTTCAAACCTTCTGACTAACCTTCACTTGTACCCAGTTATCCAGTTTTTCAACTTTAGAGTCTTGTAATCACTAAAGACAGCCCCTAATGTTTAGTAATGAAGGGTCTGGGTCAGTCCAGAACTAGCCTGCCCCAAATCTAAAGTTATCTTGATGACCAAGTCCGGATCTAACCAAAGAGGTCCTGTCTGACAGGCACAGCAGTTTAGGCTTTAACCTACAAGTCACCCAGACCTCATTCTACCATTCTCTTATACATGTTCTCTAAGCATGTGCTCAATCTGCGTATGCTCAACAATCAGATCACCTCTAACTACATCATCTGGGACCACTGTGCTCATTACCCTAAACTCTGCCCATCTTTTTTATTATTTTACTAATGAAGTACCCAAATGACTATACTTCGGGTAGACAGATTTTGGGCCACTAGGCCATTTGCTCTCCTACTACACACCTAGTAATAAACTTTTTCTCTTTGAAACCTGTATCTCAGGAATTGGATATTGAGCACATCAGGCAAAAGAATCCACAGCCTTTGTCTGGTGACAATATCCTGTTTACCCTGTGGTCTATCTAATGCACTGATCAAAATGAACATACTCATGTCTTAATGATTAGTTGGTTACCATTTTTCTTTAACTTGCACAGCTGTCCTATCTCAAATGAAGTATAGTAAAGTGGCTATGAACAGTTATTTCTTCTGCCAAGGCTACTTGTATTCATCCCACTCCAGCAGCTCTTTATTCCCACATCAATGGAGCTGAGAAAATAACAAAACCTTTAATGCCATCTGTAATAGAGAGAGGAGCAGTGAAGGGACTGTGGTGAACCATTCAAGCTATTTAGCATTAAATGCCATCCAAAGATCATTGTGAAGGTCGTTTAATAATTGGGCTATGTTTTCTGGGGCAATCAAGTCAAATTTTCATAACCATATAGAAGGAGAAATATTAGTTTATTTGATTTATAGGATATAAATATCAGCCACAGACTAATTCAACCATTCTGATTAATCTGGTCACATTCAGTTTAAAAATCCATTGATTGTTCTTTCATTTTGTTTTGTTTTTAATTACAATTTGTGTTTGCCCAGTTATGTGCTGTCACAGGACAGTTCTCACACCTTGGCCCTATTCTGAGAATCCCTCATTTGTTTTCTTCCTCAAATATATTTGGGTCTAAGTCATATACCCAAGTACTATAGAGAGGAGCCAATGCTAGCAGGGAGGTTGAAAGTAAGGGGAAAAGAATTTTAACAAAAAGAATTGAGGAACAAAGAATTTCAGCAGAAAAATTCCCATGTAAAGGCATTAGCAAGCTACATGTAAACCTGATGAGAATATGCATTTAGCTTTTAAGATCTCAGCCAAAAATGGTCTCATATTAATTCCAGCAAAGACTAGAAAAGTGATACTTTCATGTTATTTAAATAAGTGAATCTGTTACATTTTCAACAAAAAGTTTTATTTTTTCCATTCTTGGAGTATACTCAGAGGGAATGGGACATCAGGTAGGTCTGAATAAGAGGAATGGGTCATTTACTTTGACCTAAGCCCCCAGACACATGTGAATGAATTAGCGGAAACAGCTGCAGGCTGGGGCCCTTAACAAAGGTCAGCCAAACGGATTCCTTTGTTTCTCATGATTTTCTTTGCTGGGAATATTCGCTTGGCTTTTCAGCTGCATCCCAAACCTGCCATTCCACTTCGGGGTGGAGTAGCTGTGACCGACTGAGGTGGGACATCCAGCCGGGACTCCTCTGCCTTCTCTTCTCTTTCACACTACAAATAAAGCTGTTATCTGTACCAAAATGATGAAAGAGGCCCAGAGGCGGATTCCAGTGGAGGGAAGGCCACTTGCAGGGGAGGATTCGATTGCAAACAGGAGCTGTAGACTAGCATGCCAGGGTCTCTGGGAGAGTCTCTGGGTAAGCTGGGGTCCCATATGCCTGCCTGGAGACCAGGAAGAGGTGAGGATTTCAAAACAGACTAAAGCAGAATTCATAACTATCAGCTGCCCTGACGGCCAGAAGGGTGGCACTGTTCCAGAAGAAGGGCAGCGAGCAATAGCAGTTCTTTAAGATCCCACCTCTAGGCCAGACAATTCCAGACTTTCATCTTACAGACTTTTTAAAAAATCATAAAGACCTTTCTGTTTGTCTAAGGGCTTGGATTCAAAGAAACACCAGTAGACTGGAGTGTATGTATTTCTGCAGCTGGACACCCCTAAGCATGGACTGTAATGTTTTCACAGTGGAGTTGTTACTATGACGACAGTTTCTTCTGGGGGTGGCGAACTATTTCTGCTCCTTCTTTCAAAGCACAAAGTTCTAGCCACTCTACATGCCGAGAGGGAAACGGCTAAGGATCCTCTTAGATGGCATACCCCCATATACTCAAAAATAAAGGTAAGACTGTGCAACACACATGGAGAAACTAAGCCACAGACTACAGTTACTATTATAACAATATTCTTTCACAACTTGTAACAAATGTATCACATTCATGCCGGCCATGAATAATAGGGGGTATATATGGGAACTCTTTCTGCATGATTCTTCTGTGAACCTACAAGTTTCCTAATAAAAAAAATTACAGAATATAAACGCAAAAGAATACAATCTAAACAGACCAATAAGAATTCTTAAGGAATTTAGTCACATTAATTCTAATCATACCATCTGAAATAAATCATGACACCCTGTCCATGAAGGGACGGGTACTAAATTGTGATGCCCCGTCCTGCTGCACGCTGGCACCTGTGAGAGGTGGCACGAGAGAGGCGCAGAGAAACTCACCAAGGACAAAATGCTTTCCGCCACAATTTAACTTTGAGACAGTTTGGAACTGGGACTGGTGGGGAGTTATCTATCATTCAGCTCTTGCTGACATTTATACCTTCACGTGATTTCTAGATGACATCACCTCAGAGTGGTTCCAATTAACCATTTCCAGTGATCCATCCTCTCCCAGGCTGGAGGACCGAATCCTTTTCTAATTATTTGCCCTGACTGTGAACTGCAAAAGTAAACGATGTTAATTGCTAGGACAGGACAGACTGGGAATAAAAGGGAACAAAAAGGCTTTGATTTTTTTTACCCTTTTCTCTCCCATTAGTCACTTTCCCTTGAACATTTTTGTTTGACTCTCAAAAAGAATTTTCCAAGCCCGTGATTTCTCACTCCTGCATTTCCCTAAATCGTGACCACAGCCCAGGCTGCCCTTCTCCGCTGTTAAGGTGAGGGTCCTCAGGAATTTGGGGATGGCGCCTTTACATAGTATACCAACATTATGTAACCCTAGAAAAACCACATTAGTGGGTTTATTTGTTTTCCCTCGCGGCTAAGTTAACCCAAATCCATGAGGCTTAACAGAGGACGCATTTGTCACCTCGCCATTTTGAGGGTCTGGAATCAGATGCCGCACCCAGAGGTTCGGCTCGGGGTTGCAACACGGGGCAGCCACTGGGTAATGTCACCTGAAGGCTGCGGGCAGTGGCCTCTGCATGCCCTGTAGGGCTACTGGACTGTCCTCAGGACACGCAGCAAAGCGCACAGAGTACAAGGAGGAGGGCGATGTGCTTTGTGAAGTCGGCCAAGAGTCACACGTCATTATTCCTGCCACCTTGCGCTCGTTAGAAGCAAGTCGCTTGTCCCAGCCCACACTCAGGGTAAAGGCAGCTAGGCCCCATTTTTAAGTTTGTGGCCATATTCTCAAACCACCAGAGGCGAATGCGGTCCGAAGCCCAGTTACCCCAGCAGTCACATAGGCTAGACTCTCCACCAGGTAATAACCATCCGTCAAAGAAACGTGGATGGTTCACAATAAGGCCTTAGCGTGGGTGGTTTCCCTGTGGTTAAATGTAGCTATAGGAAGCTTGTTACATTTGTCAGCCCTTCCAGATGACTGTCTTAAAACTTTAATTCAAGTTATTAGCTTGATCTAAACAAACAGAAACTTAATTCAGAGATTGTCTAATGCGAATTCCATCAGATAGTCATCTTTACCAGACGACTCTATTAGTTGCCTCTTGCTACTACAATTTCCCACAATCTTCGTGCCTTAAAACGACACCCATTTATTACCTTACATTTCTGGGATTCTGAAATCTAAAATGGGTCTGCAGGGCCTGTTCTTTCTGGAAACTCCAGGAGAGAGTCTGTTTTCCTGGCTTTTCCAGCTTCTGGAAATCTTCCTTCTCATCTTCAAAGCATCTTCCTCCTTTTCTGCTCGCTTGCCTCCTTATAAAGACCTTTGTGATTATATTGGGCCCACCTGGATAGTAGAGGCTCACAGCCTCCCACCCCAGAACCTTTATTTAACCAGCTATGCAAATTCCTTTTCAGTGTAGTGAAGGTATTCACAGGTTCCAGGGACTGAGTGGTAGCTATCTCTAGGAGGCCATTAGTCTAAAACTACCAAAACAGCTGATTTTAGGAGGCTGTCAGAGTTCAATATGGAAAATGTCCTGACAGACCAAGTTATCACCGTGTGAAGAATATAAATAAATCCCACCTATCTGTAAACACTGGGAAGTAACCAAAATAATTGAGTATTCAGATCATATTTGGCCATCGTTTCCAAAATGAAGCCCTGGGGAGCTGTGAAAGCACACCTGCTTTCAGTATTTATTTGTAGTTAACTTCTTTGATAAACTAGGATAGAAATCTGAGATATGTGCAGGTAAACTCCCAAAAACATCAGTTTCTATTACCACTGGATCTGATCCCACACTCTTATCCCAACTACCCATAAATGATGACGACATACAAATTGCCTTGAGAAATGTTTCATTTTGAAATAGATGAAGCTTGCCAAAGAGCGTCTCAAGAATTTCTTTTGAGACTAGAAGATAATTTTCCATAGAATCAGTAAACTTATAGAGTGTTATGAGACCTAGGAAATTTGAAAATAATATAGTCCTTTTCTTCCCTCCACGCCCTTCCTCTTGGTAAAGCAGGTGGTCCGAGGGCATGTCTCCATACACCAGAGCTGATGAATTTTACTTTGTCACATGCCCATCATGTCGCTAGATTTAATTTTGTTTTTAAAAACTATACTGTAATGTGCATGAAAGTTATGGGGCACAGGGCACGGTAGGAATGGCAGCCGTGTACTATAGCTTCACGTGGGCCAGCTTCTGTGACAGATGCCTTCACATATATTATCTTTCCGTATTTTATCTCAACAAGGTAGGAAGTATTGTCCCTACTAAGGGAAATATAAGGTAACAGATTTTTAGAAAGGTTAAAGAGCATGCCCAAAGTGAGAGTGATAGGGTGTGGCCTGGATCTTTGCTTTTAACTAGAAAGCTCAAGAAAAATGTACTGTTTCTGAAGAAAGAATATAGAAATATGCAGGTTGAATAAGCAATTTCAAAATATTTGTTATTTAGCATATTATGAAAAGAGATTCCTATCAATTTCACATGTTAAAAATTACAAAACCACACAGTATTAAAAGATTCATTTGTTCATTTAACAAACAAATAATGAGGGTTGAATATACACCTAGTACTGTCTATATAAGGTGTTGTGCTGGTTTGAAAGGAAGTATGCCCCCTAGGAAAAGCCATGTTTTAATATAAATCCCATTTCATAAAGGTAGAATAATCTCTATTCAATACTGTATGTTTGAAACTGTAATGAGATCATCTCCCTGGATGATGTGATTTAGTCAAGAATGGTTGTTAAACTGGATTAGGGGATGACATGTCTTCACCCATTTGGGTGGGTCTTGATTGGTTTATTGGAGTCCTATAAAAGAGGAAATATTTTGGAGAATGAGAGATTCAGAGAGAGCAGAGAATGCTGCAGCACCACGAAACGGAGAGTCCACCAGCCAGTGACCTTTGGAGATGAAGAAGGAAAATGCCTCCCGGGGAGCTTCATGAAACAGGAAGCCAGGAGAAGATGCTAGCAGATGATGCCGTGTTTGCCATGTGCCCTTCCAGCTGAGAGAGAAGCCCTGACTGTGTTCGCCATGTGCCTTCTCATTTGAGAGAGAAACCTTGAACTTCATCGGCCTTCTTGAACCAAGGTATCTTTCCCTGGATGCCTTTGATTGGTCATTTCTATAGACTTGTTTTAATTGGACATTTTCTCGGCCTTAGAACTGTAAACTCTAAGTTTACATTAAATTCCCCTTGTTAAAAGCCATTGCATTTCTGGTGTATTGCATTCCAGCAGCTAGCAAACTAGAACAGGTGTGAACAAGATGTATTAAGTTCCAGGTTTATTTAATAAGTAAATCATAAAATTTCAAGTAGTGACATTTAATATATTTTTAAAAAACCACTAAAGCAAGGTAGGAAGAGACCCGAAATTTATAGAGGAAAGACTTTTCAATAAGTAAACATCTGAGAAACAATCTGAATGAGGTGAAGGAGGTAAACAAGAAAAGGCTTTGAAAAAGAGCCTCCAAGCTGAGGGATGAGCAATGCAGAGATCCAGATGCAGGCAAATCTCAAACCCAATCAGAACTGAAGTCCAGCGTGTCAGAGAGGAAATAGTAGGACATTAGGCAAGGGTTTGCCTGCATATTGTCTTGTCAGTCCCTGAAAATACTTAGGGTTTCCCCCTGAATATGATGGGAAGTCTTTGGAAAGCACTTAATCAGGAAACTGAAATGAAAGGGCTTACATTTTAGATAGATCTCAATCTGCTATATAAAGGATAGATTGTGGCCACTCAGTTATGGAGGTAGGTGACTAGTTATGCAGCTTTCGCTGCAATCCAGGGAAGAAACAGCAGTGTCTGGGATGAGTTGGAAATGGTGGAAGGTGGTGGAAGGTTCAACTGGGAATAGAGTTTAAAGAGAGAACTAAAAGGACTAGCTGGTAGAGTGGATTGGAATGACAAAGAAAGAAAAATGTTAAAAATGGTTCCTCGGTTTTTAGCCTAAGCACACAGATAAATATAAATAGCATATATTGAAGTGAGGATGAGAGAGGGAAGACCAAATTTTGAGGTGAGGGGATGAAATTAAAGAGTTCTACTTTACAAATGTTAATTGTGAGATGCTAACTGGACGCCAAAGTACAAATGAGTGAACACAGTGTCTAAGAGTCTGGGACTCACAGGAAAGTCAGGGAAAAGATTAGCATGTGGGATTCGTCAGCTTTAAATGGCATTTACAGCCATGAGATTGGATGAGCTCACCTAGAAAGTATAGTTAGGCAAGAGAAAGGCACTCCAATATTTAGAAGTTGGGAAAATATGGCTAGTAAAAAAAAGACCATGAGTAGTAATCAGCGAGGAAGAAGGAAAATGGGGGAGTCTGGTATCCCATAAGACAAGTGAAGAAAATCTAAATGAGCATAAGAGATTTTCTTTTTGTGGAAAGTCACGGTGGCACGGTGGAAAGATGGGAAGAGTTGGGGAGGGAGAGGCGACTGGCCTAACGGGGAGGTATGACACAGGTGACCTGGGTGGCTAGGACTTCTAGTGCCAGCCACAGCAACCCGACTGCCTCTTAGCTGAAGGCATAGCATGCTCAAAGGCCAGGAAAGAGCATCTTCTATTTCTAAATAAAATGCAATCATGTTTGGTACAATTATTGATCTGTGGCATTAAAATCCCAATTTGTGGAATACTTAGAAGTTTTTGCAGTTTTTTTTATTAGCTAAATTTCCTGGGTAGCTGTCAATCAGAAACCTTCAAATTATTCTCAAATTTATCTGTACTTGGCTATTTAGGTAACTTCAGGGGATTAAAATGAGCACGGGCTAACACTCTTTCTGAATATTATTACCTTTTGAATAACCACAAGCAGCAAGTATATACTGGGTCACCTTCATATTTAAATACAGAGAAAATCAGATTAAAATTAACATCTAGGACAACCTTGTTCCAGGACAAAACAATTCAAACAAGAATAAATCAGAATAAACTCTGCTGCTAAAAGAAAGAAAATTCCAGCATGATCCCTCTGGCCTCGGTGATAGTACGTGGTTGACAGACTGGTCTGTGCACCATCGCAGCCCTCCCTAGCACGCGTCAGGTCCGCTGAATCTGACCAGATGCTCATCCCCAAGGAGCAGCTCTGAAGATCGGAAATGGGACTAAGTGAGCAGTGTCAAAAAGATGCGCCAGCGTGGCTCAGCGGCAGAGTTCTTGCCTGCCGTACCACGGATCTGAGTTCGATTTCCAGAGCCTGCCTATGAAAAAAAAAAAAGAAAAAAAAAAGATGTGCCAGGGAGGACTTTTGCTTTTCCTTCCCCCACACTTTTAGGAGGTACTTATTTTTACTTTCTCTGCTTTTATTGAAGGGAGGGAAGGAGGGAGGGAAGAAAGATGGAAGGAAGGAAGAAAGGGAGGGAAGGAGGAAGGAAAGGAGGGAAGGAAAAGGAAAGGAAGGAGAAGATAGGGAATGCCTATCTCTGCTTCATATCAAACTTCCTTACATTTTCTTGGACATGAAAGTGTAATGTAGAAATATTTTCTAGTTATGCATATAGCACAGTTTTATATATAATTATTATTATTATTATTTTTGCGTGGGCAGGCACCAGGAATTGAACCCGGGTCTCTAGCATGGTAGGTAAGAATGTCTGCTAAGCCACCATGGCCCGCCTTATATTTGGGTTATTAATCACTAGAACTTTAAAAATAGGAATGTGTCTTTTTCTATATAAAAGGAATTTACACACTATCAGGTATTATTTAAAATCATATCAGGCTCTCATAATAGACATCATTGTGTTAAGTCAAAAAGTATAGTCACGTTCTATAGCATTGAATTGAACCTGACTGTGTTTCCGTGGTGGAATGATTACCTGCCGAGGGGGAGCCCCGGGTTCAATTCTTGGCCCATGCACCCAAAAACAAAGCAAAACAAACTGACTGTTTTATAAATACAGTGATAACCTGTGCTGTTAAGGTTATTCTATCAGCATGTGAAAAATAAAATCCTTCCATGTCCTTTGAGTTTGAGTTCTCTAAAATTTTGTAAGATATGCACATACACACATACACACATATACATATAGAATAGTGTAATTTGTAAGTAAGATAATGGTCAACATACATTGTCTAAGAAACAAATTACTTTTAAAACTTTTTTTTGCACTTCCCTTCAGTTCTGGAATTCATATACCTACCTACTAACCATTGTCAATATGATTTTTTTTTTCACTAAAACAATGCTTCCTATATACTGAAAAGAAATATACATAACAGAATCTCTGTTTTCTAGCACAAAGAACATTATTTTTTTCTTGTTGGCCATCTCAACATTCCTTAGAAATGGATTGTATTCTAGTCATCTTTTTTGTCCTGATAAGTTAGGGATCGGAAAGGTTGGATGACTCAGTTATAAAAAACAAAGACGAAAGCAATTTCCAGTTTTCTTTATCTTAAAATATAAGAATCAAGCACCAGGTCCTCTAAGTGTATGTTTTCAGTGGACCAGATATAATCCTCTAATTACCACAAATAATTCTTGCAGCCCACAAATTCTTTTGAAGTTAACAAAAGTGCCATGCATGTGTGAATCTGAAAAGACTGTAGACGAGATTATGACTCATAAATTGTCTTTGGAAGTACACTAACTTTATTTTGTGCCTGATAAGTCCAAACTCCATCTGCTTTCATGAGAGAGTGACATTACTTTTTCAGATACAGAAATATCTATATTTATTTTTTTCACATTTACCTATATCACTCTCACACCTAATTTACTTATGGCTACTACTAAATTTACAAGAAAAAATTAACAACCCCTCTTTCATACATTACTTCTATGTATAGTCTCATGGCCTACGAAAGCCTAGTGACTTAGATAAACTTTGGATGGATTGTTTGGTCGGTGAATGTATCTCAATAACACTGCTATTTTTTTTTAAAAAGGCAAACAACCCAATTTTGAAATGAGTAGACTTTCGTCCAAAGAAGATACACAAATGGCCAAAAAGCATATGGAAAGGTGCTTAATAACATTAGCCATGAGGGAAATGCAAATCAAAATCACAATGAGATTCACACCCATTAGAATGGCCACCATTAAAACAGAAAACTGTAGGTGTTGGAGAGAATATGAGAAATAAGAACACTCATTCTTTGCTGACAGCAGTGTAAGATGGTGCAGCCACTGTGGAAGACAGTTTGGCGGTTCTGTAAACAGTTAAGTATAGAATGAGTGTAAATCCGGCAATCCCACTTCTAGGTCTATACCCAAAATAATGGAAAGGAGAGTTGTGAACAGATATTTGCACACCCATGTTCATAGTAGCATTACTCACAATTCCCAAAAGATGGAAGCAACCCAAGTGTCCATCAAATGATGAATGGGTAAACAAAATGCAGTAGATACACATAATAGAATATTATTCAACCTTAAAAAGAAATAGTGTTCTGATTTATGCAATAACATGGACAAACTTTGAAGACATATTGAGTAAAATAAGCCCAACAAATAGCGTCTGATCACACTGATATGACATAATTAGAAAAACAAACTCACAGAGGCAGAATCTAGAATGTAGTTTACCAGGGGATGTGGTGGGGGACGGAATAGAGAACTAAGGCTTAAAACACACAGAATTCCTATGTAAGTCAATGGAAAAGTTTTGGTAATGGAGGGTGGAAATGGCAGCACAACATTGTGAATGTAATTAACAGCACTGAATTATATATTTGAATGTGGTTAAACGGGGAAATTTCAGATTGCATATGTTGCTAGAAGAAGAAAAAAATCCATGGACAACACACACCAGTAGTTAACTATGGACAATAGATCATAGTGCATTTGTAAAATTGTGCATTCCTCAATTGTAACATATGTTCCGTACCAATGCATGGTGTTAATAATAGGGTGGTATATGGGAACTCTACATTTTATGCATGATTTTTCAGTAAACTCACAACTTCTCTATTAAAGAAAAAAATCTTTAAAAAAAAACTAATCATAAACTAAGATGCTGTTATGGCACATTATATGTAACTCCCTGCATTCCTTCCCATTGGACTAGGCTCACAATGAAAGCTCAGTTAAAAAAAGAAAACAAAACCAACCACAGGACTGTCCAATACCAAGGATGAAACCCAATGTGAACTCTGGACTATACTTAACGGTACAATTATTATAATATGTTCTCATCTATTGCAGCAAATGTAAAATACTAATGCAACATGTCAAAATGGGGCTGAGTACATAGGAAGTCTGTATTTTTTACATGATCTTTCTGTAAAACTAAACCTTTTCTAATCAAAAGAAAAAATTCCATTATATGAAAAAAAAATCCGTTGTATGAATGTACTACATTTTGTTTATGTATCCCTCTGTTGATGGACACTTGAGTTATTTCCACGTTTTGACTTTCGTGAATAATGCTGCTGTGACCATTGAGGTGCAAGTATCTGTCTGTGTCCCTGCTTCAAGTTGTTGGGGGCATAGAGCTAGTAGTGAAATTTCCAGGTCAAATCATAATTCTACATTTAACTTTTTGAGGAACCACTGAACTGTTTTCTCCAGCAGCTATACCATTTTACAATTCAGCAATGCACCAAAGTACCAATTTCTCCACATCCTTGCCAATACTTATTTGTCATTTTCCATTTATTAAAAAATTGCCAACTTAGTGGGTTTGAAGCAGTATTTCATTATGGTTTTGATTTATATCTCCCTAATAGCTAATGATGTTGAGCATCTTTTCAAATGTGCATTGGTCATTTATATATCTTCTTTGGAGAAATGTCCATCAAGTTCTTTGCCCATTTAAAAATGGGATTTTTAAAAACATTAAAAAAAATTGGATTTTTATTGTTGAATTGTGAGTATTCTTTATTTATCCTAGATATGGAACCCTTATCAGATATAGGATTTACAAATATTTCCTCCCTTTCTGTAGTTTGTTTTATCAGTTTCTTGATAATGTCTTTAAATACATATTTTTAAAAAGTTTTGACAAAGACTAATTTATCTATTTTTTTCTTTTGTTCATGCTATTGGTGTCATATCTAAGAATACATTGCTTAATGTGAGGTCCTGAAGATTTTCTCCTACATTTATGTTTGTCATTGATCAATTTAGAATTAATTTTTACATATGTTGTGAGGAAGGGAACTGATTTCGTTTTTGCATTTGGTTATTGTATTCCCAGGACTCTTCGCTGAAGAGACTAAATTCCTTCCCCCTCGAGTGGCCCTCACCCTCTTGGGGAAACCCGGGCCCCCATAGACGTTGGGTGTATTTCTGCCCTTCAATTTTATCTGTTGGTCTCTATGTCCGTCTTCATGCCAGCACCACACATTTTGTTGCTGTTGTTTTCCGGCAAGTTTTAGAATCAGGAAGTGTGAGCCCTCCAGCTTTGTTCTTCATCTTCAGGATGGCTTCTTCCAATCCCATGTGAATTTGAAGGTTGGCTTTTCCATTTCTGCAAAAATAGCTGCTGGGATTTTCATTGGGAATGTTGTGAATCTGTAGATCACTTTGAGTAGAACTGACATCTTAACAATATGAAGTCTTCCAATAGCCCGTATTTTTATTTGCTAAATCTGGCAATTCTAAGGAGGAACAATGGGACAGCCAATTATTATTATCTGACATAGAACTGATGGAGAATTTCTCCATTCCCAATTATCATGTTCTATTCTCTCTTAAGAGAATCTAACTTCAGAGATTTTGCAGGTGGTTTTGCCATTGCCAAGTGAGGCAAAAAGTTGGGGGAAATATTTGATTAAAGAAGTTTAGGAGTATATTAGGCTTATGAACCAATTGGAACATGCAGTTTGGTTTTAAGCACTCTTTTTATTTTAAATAAAGAAATGATAATTAGTTAATTACTACTTATTAAGTAGTTATCCCACTGAACTCAAACCTTTTCTTCAAAACCTGTCTTGAAATGGCAGTTGCAGGTGTATTTAGAGGCACTTTTCTCTTTACTCTGCACTCATGTTATAATCTAGTCATAGTAGATGCCACAGAATACTTGATTTTGAATTATTACACATACTTTATTAATGTTTTCATTTCACTAAAATGAGAGCTATTGTCTCCTCCATCCAATTGATCAACTTTGGGGAGTCAAAATGTCTCAGAGGAGTTAAAAAATTTGAATAAAGTCTGACATTAAAGTCACGTAAAAAGTTTATGTATTTTGCTAGACCTTATTACTTCAGGAAAATGTGTTTGTTCTATAAAATACAAATTTCTAACACAAGCAATGTATTGATTTCCCTTAACCCAAAAATGTGACCACAGTGACAGCTCTATCAATGTTTTTCAGCAACTTTCTGGGTGTGGTTGGAGAACCTGTCACCCTTTGATAACACACACAGATGCACACACAAACACAGACACACACACATTTTAAGTAATGGCAAAAAAACCTTCATTTTCGTTTCATTCTTTTTGTGCTTGCATTAAAAAAAAATCTCTGTGAATACAACTAGGATTCGATAGTTTCCCTTAAAATTCAAAAAAGAAAACTGGAATTGCCAAATTTTGATCAACTGTCTTTTCAGAATGAAAAATGTTAAACTATAAAAGAATAGAAAAGAGGAAATACTCCTTCAAGCATACAGTACAGATGTTGAGATTTTTCAGTGTATTTCCTCCAGAAACAATTATGCTGAAGAAAGTGAGATAGTCTTCTCAGTTCTTCTTGCAAGTCACACTTAACTTTTGTCTTTTTAAGTTCCAAGCTTACCAAAGAAGTGCCTAAAGCTGTTGTTTTTGGTTTTTTTTTCCCTTGGGCCACCCATGCCCCTGTTTTCTTATAGAAAGCCTGGTCTGCCTTGCCCTGTGTTTCCTCCCTGGGGTATCAGCACTGCCCTCCCCTGCCTGCCTCACATTCATTTGACAGGAATAACCCAGGGTGGGTGTTTATGTATAGTTAGCAGATCACCCAGAAACCGAAACTCAGAGCATCCACGTCAGCACACGTTGTTGATGTGTAAACTGGCCTTCACATATGCGGACCCTCTGAGAAGCCAGCAGGTCCTGCCTTTCCTCTAAGCAGGGGATTGGGGGTGGGGAATAAACCTGCTCTCTTCAAAGAGTGAAGAGAAAGGAGGAGGGCGATATAAGAGTGGCTGCAAAGAGTGAGTATTTTCCCCAAGAGGGGAAAGGGGGAGTGAGCAAAAGCAAAGGGATCCTGAAAACCTCAATCCTGTTTTACCACTTGCACCAGCCATGCTAATCTGGGGGTTCTGTGAGGTTTTCCATCTTCTCTAATTTTTCAAGGAAGAATATGCATCTTCCCTCCAGACTCTCACCAGAACTCCCAAGACAAATCCCAAATTTTTCTATTCCAAACCGAATTTATGATGACTTCCTATTCTTCCATGCTGGCAAAGTGGTGGTTAAAAAAAAAACAGTAGCAGGTGACATTTGGCGGGGGTGGGGGGGGGGTGGGGGGGTGGGGGGGTGGGGGGGTGGGGGGAAGGACTCTGTATGGAAACATAAAATGGAGGTAGACATCCCAAATCTGTCATGAAAGCTGTGTAACTTTCAGCATGTAATTTTTGTGGTATTGTGCATTCGGGTAAAAAAGAAAAGCAGATAAAACTGGGAAGATGTTATCTGAGCCCCAGTTTACTCATCCGTAAAAGATGATGAAAATTCCTACCTTGGGACAAGGAGGTGGTGTGGGCTTGGGGTGCAGTGCCTGCTTTGTGATGAGATCATGGAGATAAAGCACTAGCTCAGCCTTGGCCCACTGATGATTTCTTTCCTTCTTCCTCTCTCATTGGTTTTCTTCCAGGTACTAGAAATCCAGCCTCCCCAGGGGTCTGTGACCCAGGTCCCTGCCTGCCTTTGCCTTCACAGATTCAACACTGCAGGGACTGTGCAGATTATTGGAGGAGTAATTGAAATAATATATGCTAAAGTGCTTGGTAAACTGAAGTGTTTCACATGTCTTAGCTGTTTTTAAAATTAAAGTTTCCTCTCAAAAATATAATTTTAGCCTTGTTTATCTATCAGATATCAGTCCTTTTCACTTTTGGCAGTGCAATGATACAAAATAGCTGAGACTGGAAAAATTTACAAATCCAAATATAGAAGGCAGCAATTGCTCTTTTATGCAATAAAACGCTAATCCTTGCATTTTTCATTGTTTTATTTGATTAATTTAGCCTGTAGACTATAATCCCAAGTGTACTTGGCAAGTCTTTTGAAATAAACAAGAGAAAAAAAAACCTAAAAGACATCTATTTTTAGCTTTCCACTAAGCCATTTCTTGCTTTGCTGTAGTTTTTCCAAAATTGGTCATGGTTATATTTCAACTGTTCTTAGGGGGAAGAAATAATAAACTTGCAAAACGGATTTAAAAATACATACTACTAAACAATTGCTTTTTAATGCAAGTATCAGCATGCCAGGCCATGTCAGATATTTGTACCCATCCATTTGCAAATAATCAGTCGGCCCCATTCCAGCCTGGACCTGCAAAGCACCGGCTGACCCTGCGCGAGTAGCCGGACACCTTGAAGGGGCTTCCTGCCCTCCCCCCCCGGGGCCCCCACCCTGTCTAATGCAAGCCTGGGACCAAGCCAGCGCGTGGACTCTGTGTGGGGGATAGTGTTCTTTTTAATATCACACACATTGTAGCTTAAAATGTGAAATTCTCATTTTATTTAGAAGAGGAACCCCTGAAAAGTGAGTTTGGGGTGAAGTTTTCTAACATTATAACAAATTTAGTAAATGAATAACATTGAAAAGGAAAAGAAACAAGAAAGAAGAAAGGAAAAGGAGTCAAACATCTCATGTTTTATTCTAAGAAATTGTCAAAAATACCACCAGTAAATATCCAGCCTAAAGCATAGACATAAATTTTTTTAAAAGTCTGCTATCTTCAGAGATTGCAGAAGAAAAGTTTTCTTAGAATACATGTGCATTTCTTTAGTCTTTTTGTTTAGGAATAAGACTGAAAATAAAAATGTATATGATTTATTGATTTATCTCTAGACTTTTTAAAGTGCTAATGAACAGTTACTCCATAAGCTTAATAACATCAGGTAATTCACGTACATGGAAAGACTGAGAAACCACCTTCCAAGGATGATGTTAGTAAGCAGAGAGAAGGTGTACAGAGCTGCTTGTTTTTTTTAAATAAACTACAATAAAATAAAAGAGATTAGAAAGGCATAAGGCTGGCTGTCAGGAAATGAGTTCAAGCAAAGGAAATGGGAGATGTATGGTTCAGGGGATTTGAAGAAGACATTTTAAGGAGCGGTGCTTTGTTATGTTTTTTATGTTAACTCAGGGCACATTCTTGTCTCTTACATGTGCAAAAAAGAAATACCAGAGAGAGATAACATTGGGGTGGTACAGGACTCAAAGTTTTCCATATTAAAGGGAAACCGAAGCCTAATGCCAGTCTGTCTTTCTTTGGTTTGAAAAATCCTGCAGGAAAATGAGGGAGTTAGTAAATATCAAGTTGAGAATTGATATTTTTGACCATGTGAAAATGGAAGCTAGGATTCATCTGCTAGGGAATGCATGGCTCTTGGGGTGCCGCAGGGGGCTTAAATCCCCCACAATCCATCCCACACTAACACACAATCTCATTTTAAGTTTACTTGTGTAAGTCCTGTAGGCCCCTAACCACCACAGACTGTTGTCCCTAAACCCTTTCTACTCAGAAATTCTGGAAACGTTCACAGGAAATCAGTTTGCAGAGACCAAAGAGTATAAAAAACACCCATAGAGAGACTGGGACAAGAGACTATTTGGCCTTAGAAAGAGATAAAAAAGGAGAAAAAGTCAGTTCCTAACAAGTAAATGTCCAGTTTTCATGAGGCCAGCTTTATAGCCCACATTTTTCTTCCATGGAAGCAGCCAAGACGCTTGCAAGAAAATTCCTAAACTAGGTACAGTAAGTTTTCATTCATATAACCTAATGATCCTCACTTAGAAAATGTGTTAAGATGGGCAGCATAGGACTCAGAAAGAGAGAAAATATGCTAGGAGGGACGTCATTTTACTATAGAGAAAACAGTGAGTGAAGATGTGGATGTAAGATCACTTTTCCAGAGTTCAAGGATTCCCCTAGCAGATGGATACTTCACCATTTTCCTTCTTTTTCATGTTACCCACTCTTTGAGGAGCAGTGGATTTTACCAACCTCTGGCAGTCCCAACTATTAGAGAATATCATTTGTTCCAGAACTGCTCTCCCTAGAAAGGTTTCTACTGCAAAACTGAAATTTATTTAATACTTAATACTCACCTCAACAATCGTCCCCTTCCCACTCACTCCATCCTACTTTGCCCCACATGAAAACTTAATTTTTTCAGAAAACCTGATCTCAACCTACTGAGAGGAGGAAAGCTATTGACTAAATAAATTCACTTAAAGCTAAACAACTCTTCGAGGCAAATTATAGCTTTAAGTGATTTGCAAAGTCAAAGGAGCAAATTTCTATTGATGGAATTTCTGCTGCAATATTTTTGTCTAAGGCCTTCACTTATTTTATATTATGTTCAAAAGTTGACTGCCTTATTGTGAACAAAGCCATATTTTCATAGACTTATCCTTTAGCGGAAAAAGCCTTTTGATTACACAGTATTTACAAGGAAGGCAAAATGTGAAAGCATGGCAAGGTGGAACAAGCTCACAAGGAGCACCTGTTGGTGCTGTGATGGTACCTGGTGGCGGGTGCAGTGGGGGCAGGGTGGGGTGGGAAGGGTTTTGCAGCAGATATGGAAAATAATGACGCAGATGTTTATGAAGCCAGCCACTTGGACACAGAGCTGTCTGGTTCTGCATGTTGAGGGTAGCAGTGAGGTACACTGAAAAGGGAACAGAGCCTTCAGTCAGAAAAAATCACACCAGACCTCGCAGTTTATGACAGGGGGGCTCTGCGTACTCTACTTAACCACTCTGATATGCAGACTCCTCATCCAAAAACACAGAGTTAAAGGATTACAAGTGATGTAAGTCAAAGCTGGTTGGTGTATATTAGACACTCAAAAAATGACAATATGTTTACCATTATTCCCTAAATAAATCCTAGAAGAAGAGCTAATATTAGAGACATAGAGGGATTGTATGAGATGAACTAGAGCCACAGATATCAAGATTTATGACATTGAAGGAACAATGGAGACCTAGGGCCCTTTTTTTTTCCCTCCTCAAAATACTTTCCATTTAGCAGCAGCTTAGCAGTTCTACCAGAATGGCATTCCTTACTAAATCCTGCCTCTGACCTTATCTACAGCAACACTCCTTTTATTTATTTAGTTAGTTTTTGGAAATTTAGGTATGATAGAAATGGGCTATTTATAGCTACCACCTTGAATTATAAATCTTGAAAGCAATTGTAGGTGCTGGGATGGATACAAGTCAGTGTTGAGGGAGTGTAACTTAGAGGATATGTTCTAAGGGGGTTACTGTCCTAGGTATGCCAGCTGGGTGGTACAAGCTGAGAGGAGGCAAAAATGGTGGAGTAAGCCAAAGAAGAAATGATGAAAAGTGCAGCTGTGGACAAATTCTAATGACCTGGCGCAAGACTAGAGAAGGAAAAAGCTAAAGATTCTCTTTGTTATTCAAAAACAACAAATAAAGTATAAGACTAGCCAAGTAGTCCTGATACCAATGTTTTCCATTAGCTTACAGACCTGATCAATTCTACATTTGTAAACTGTTATGCTTCAAGAGCGTAAAATGCCAGAGCAGTACTGTATACATTTCATAAACTACTTAGTCATTCTATCCAAATATAAGCTAATATGCCTTTGTGAAGATAAAACATCAGAAAGCAGTTTTGTCCTATTTAAATTTATTTATTTTGTCCTAAATAAATTTGTCCTATTTTGTCCTATTAAATAAATAGAATAGTAGTAAACTACATGTGATTAAGAAATTTTTATAAGCAAAGATACTCTATTTTATTGAGTTCATAATTTATTTGTTGAGCACCAGAAGTGTTTAACTTCTGGTAACTTACATTTTTAGGAAAATTTTGCATGTGTACACATTTCTCAGAGAAGTCTCAGGATTCTTAGGACATTATCCAGCGCTTATTTAAGAATAGAAATTCTAATTTCTAATACAAATCTAATAACCAAATGGGACTGTAGAGAAAAAAAAAAGATTTCAGATTTGAAAGAGAACAAATATAAAAGGAGAAATGGGGAATTATGAAGATTTTGATGTGCTCGGTGCTGGGGAATAAGTGGTGAAGAAGACAGATGTGTTTGCCATCACCAAAGGGTTACAAGGGAATAATGGTCAACAAAAGAAATTACAACTGTGGTGAGTGTTACAAAAAGAAGAAAAACAGAATCCAAAGGAAGAGGAATTCCTCCCCAAGGAATTTTATTTTTTTCTTTTCCCTTAAAACCTAATGGATGAGCAGGATTCTCTCAACAAACAAGGACTGAGGGACACTGGAGCATCGGTGGCAGAACCAAGTTCCAGTAAAAAACATGCCTAAGCACGCCAAGGCTGGATGCAAAAGAGAAGGCAATTCATTTGATTATTGAAAGAAATCCTGAATTTCTGGGAAAGAAAGTTTTAAATGGGGACAGTAGTGAAACGCGGCATTGGGGCTTTAAACTATTGCTAGATAGATCAGAGTCACGTGAACCATGTAAAGAATTTGAGCCCCTATTCTAAAACATCAAAAGCCATTGAAGAGTTTTTACTAGAAATGTGATTTGCTTTGGTTCATAGTTTTAAAAGTTCACTCCTGTTTGGCGACTACTGGGTTGAAGGAAGTAGCAGTGGACTCAACAACACTTATCGTGAGCTCCCTAGCTCACGTGTGCCTGACACATTCAAAAGAGCTTTACGAATATTACCTTATGTAGACCCATAAAAAAGCCTTTGACTTAGTGCCATTTTAATCCCCATCTCAGAAAAAGAAAACAAATGTTAACAAGGAGGGATTTTGAAACCTAGAAGGCAAACTCCTGAGCCCATCCTTATCACCGTCGCCAGTGGAGAGCAGATCAGTTAGGAGCCTATCACAGAAAGTCAGGCAGGAGGTCTTTGTGGTTTGGACTAGGTGGGGTGGCAATAGGGTTAGAATGAAGTGGAAAGTTTCAAGAGATATTGTATGCATTCTGCTGCCAGAGTGCGGGAAGTGAAGAAGAGGAAGGACAAGGCTTGGGTAAATAGTGCTTCCTTTAAGATAAGAAACACTTCACAGACAAGCATGAAAATTTCACTTTTGAACCTGTTGCCTGTGAAGCCTCCAAGGGGAAATTAACAAAGTAGCCGTTGGCTAGTGGGTTGGGACCCGGCAACAGAGAGGTCTGGGATGGAGAGTGAATTTGGCAATAGGACAAGTACATGGTAATCGGAGCCACAGGAGAGGATGGGGTTACTGAGGGCACAATTTTCAAGTGCAGTGTGTCCAAGACTCACCTGAAGAACTTAAAAATTCAGACCTATGATCCCCAAACCCAAATATTACCATTCTGCAAGTGCAAGGGGAAGGAAAGGCAGGTGGTTCTTGCACAGTTGACCAATTAAGCTATTCCCTCCCTATTCCAGAAACTCTGGAATAGGGAGGGAAAAAGGTAAGAAGAGAGACTAGGACAGGACCTGCTGAATTTGAACATTTAATATATGAAAATGAGCAGACACACAAGCACTATACACCTGCAGTTATGGGAGAGATACAACATCTTCCTGTACTATCAGGCACTCTTTTTAAAACGCTTTTATGCTTTTCATATTCTTTAGATACTTTAATTTACTTAAAATTAATATATAGTCCATATGGCATGTGTTCTAGTGTGCTAGCTGCCAGAATGCAATATACCAGAAATGGAATGGTTTTTTAAAAGGGGGATTTAATAAGTTGCTAGTTTACAGTTCTAAGGCCGAGAAAATGTCCCAATTAAAACAAGTCTATAGGAATGTCCAATCTAAGGCATCCAGGGAAAGATACCTTGGTTCAAGAAGGCCAATAAAGTTCAGGGTCTCTCTCTCAAGTGAGAAGGCACATGGTGAACACAGTCAGGGCTTCTCTCTCATCTGGAAGGGCACGTGGTGAACATGGCATCATCTGCTAGCTTTCTCTTCTGGCTTCCTTTCACAAAGGTCACCGGGAGGCATTTTCCTTCTTCATCTCCAAAGGTCACTGGCTCATGGACTCTGCTTCTCATGGCAATGTCATTCTGCTCTCTCTGAATCTCTCATTCTCCAAAATGTTTCCTCTTCTATAGGATTCTAGTAAACTAATCAAGACACTCAAATGGGTTGAGACACACCTCTACCTAATCCAACTTAACAGCCACTCTTGATTAAATCACATCTCCAGGGAGATGATCTAATTACAGTTTCAAACACAAAGTACTGAATAGGGATTAGAAGAAACGACTGCCTTTACAAAATGGGATTAGGATTAAAACATGGCTTTTCTAGGGTACATGCATCCTTTCAAACTGGCACTATATGTATTATCTCCATTACTAATAACCGATGAAAATATGAAGTTAATTGAGATTAAATTTTATGTCCTGGTTTATATTTAGCAAACCATAGATTCATAATCAAACTCACATCCATCTAATTCCAGTGGCAATACTCCTTCAGCTACAGGATGCCATGTTGCCTTTCAGTGCTATGTCAGAGTTGGGTAGTAGATGTTTAGGGAGTAGAGAGGAAAGGCACATTATTCAGAAAGGTGGAGACTGAAGCATCAGGGAACTTCATTCTTGAGCTGAGTCTTGAATGAGAAGAAGTTGGCCAATCACACTGCTGGGAAGGGGCTGCCAGCGTATGCAATGCACAGAATCAGTGAGATAAAGAAAGAACAGCAATGGCAGGGAGTTTCTGACATAAGAGAGAGACAGGATCCAAGGGGAGAAATTACAGGGAGGAGCCTTTTCCTGAAGAGAAAAGGGACTATGTGAAACATGGCACCAACCAGGGCTAATTTGTGTGGAACACCTATGGTAACTGAAGGATAGATTAGAGGAGGATGAAGGCCCGGAGAGCAAGTGAGAGGTTGGTCAGTGACCGGATTGACAACAGAGAAAAAGAAGGGGTTCAGAGAGATCAGATAGGCATAAGATAAAGACAATTGGGTGAGTGACTCAGGGATGGGAAGGTGGTGACAGAGAGGCATAAGGGATGAATACCAGTTTCCTGACTTGGGCAACAGGACAACAGTTTTGGAGTGGGAGTTTGAATTGCCAGGAGGACATGCTCTGAAGGGGGCAGGTTATACCAGGCCTGGCACTTAAGGAGAAAGAGGTCTGGGACATGGCTGAAATCATGAGCTATACGTACAACAATGATCCCCAAACTCATCTGACCACCATGTTCTTGGAAGAGCTTGTAGTTCTCTCCTACTGACAACATTTTGAAGTTTTATTATTGATTCTTTTTTCCTGTTTTTCCCTTCCACCAATGGGGTAGTCCTTGGAGAAAGCAAGGACAAGCACAAAAGGGCCTTTGTCTGAATCTCCCCCATATTCTTTTCAGTTCTACCAAGGATTTTTATCAGTTTGCTTGAAAATGGTGAAAATGTCATTCAAGAGGACAAAGGGAGTTTATCTAATTAACACAATTACTTTATGAGCCTTACTTTTTTTATTCTCCAGTTTTCATGCCTGTGTATAACTCTAATGTTCAATTTTTTGTCAGGTTTGGTATATAATTGAGAATGGTGAGGAAATTCTGGTTGTGCCGTCTTTCAGATGGTGACACTCTAAGTTTTGATGTCGTATAAGGAGTTCTGGAGTCAGTTAAAAACAGCCCATGAAGAATGAAAAGGGGAATGCTCTGGGAAGCAATGGGCTACTGAGGTTTTTTTTTTTTAATTTCTCTTTAATGACAGCAATGCCATAGAAATAGTTTCACATTTTTATTCTGGATGTGATATAATGCATTCTTTAAGAAGCTTGGGGGGGAAATATTGCCCAATTTTAACAAATATTGATTTTAAAAGGGAATTTCCATAACAATTATGCAATTATCAGATGGAAATATCTGCATTGCTAGACAGGAAGGCCCATCCCAGCAAAAATAGCCAGTAGATTTCCATTTGAAAATTACTATTGAGAGATTGACATGCTAAGAAATAAGATGAATTCTATCTAGTTTATGAACAGAGAGTTTCTTCTCCTTTTCTGGCACGAATGCTACTTTTCTTTGCGGAGAGATTGGAGTGTGCACACTGGATATTCCTTCTCTCTGCCCTGCCTTGGTTTGGATGAGCAGCTGGATGAGGAAAGTGCATCCTCATCATTGAATCAGACTCTCATTGAATTGTGAAAATTAAGAATATTTGGTCTATTTTTCCTCTCACTAGGTTTCATCTCTTTGTGAGAATTCCTATAGTTGCTTGCTTAAAAACTGTTGTGCAAAAAATATATAAACTGTTGTGTGTATGTGATTGTGCTTTTTTTCAATTACTCATAATCATATTAAGAAGGTTATAATTAAATCAGCTGGTTGGATTCTGGACTATTCAGTAACCACAGCTCCTAGGATAATTGAAGGCCCCAGAAGGTCTCAGTCTAAACTAGCAACACATATTCAGGGAAGAAATTAAACCAAACAAAACTTACTGGGTTGAGAGCTTAAAGAAAGAGCTTATGCCAATAAGCTTAGAAAATCATTAGTACAAATTCTTTTTTAATCAATTAAAAAAAAAAGATGGGGGAGAAAAAATAATTCTTTTGACTGCAATCATTACTGATAAAAGCATATCCTTTCTGATTCTCTATCTGAGTGTTTAATTCAAGAGGGCCACAGATATAAAAATTCTTGAAAATCTGGTAGGCCTGCACTGACAATTTTCATGAAAATTGTCCCACCTATCACCAGGCCTGCAGCCTGATCTTGGAACGTGACCTTCAGCCTGTTCTGGCTATTGTGGAAGGATGCAAGAGGGACACAAGTTGGTCCAAAGTGAGCCTTTTTCCCAGGCAGGTCTTTAACTGGGATTCAGAAGTTTCAGTCCCTGTCTTTTAGCTTCCAGCACTGGACAATAAAGTAAGGCAGAGGCAGAGGCAGAGGTGATATGTCTGCCCTTACACATACAGAAGCAGGAAAGCTGCTCTTCAGAGAGAGGAAAGAATAAAACAGGTGAAGAGAGGTGCAGAGAAAAGAGACTCCAAGTGCGCAGTGAAATAGCTCCAGGAGAGAAACATCAGGACAGTTTTCTGGTCCCACTTACACCTGACTGAACTCTGATCTTAGACGCTATGATATATCACTGTGTCCTTAAAATTCAGTTTTATTTTTTAGCATATGCCTATTTGAGTGGGGCTTTCCTATTTCATTTATTTATCAACTATGTACTCATCATTTTTCACATGAGAAGTTCTGTTCTCAGCACTGAGGCTACAGCTAGGAATAAAATAGACATGGCCTTTGGGAATTTACATTATCATGGGAGACGATGAGTAATAAACAAATAAATAAGAAAATTGTAGACAGTGATAAATGCTATGAAGAAGATAAAACAGAATAATAAGATGGAGATTGGTAAGGTTGGGATGTACTAAGGCTGGGATGTAGGGTGGTTGGAAAGGACTCTCTGAGAGATGGAGGTCAACCAGAACGCTGAATGACAAGGAAAAAATCCAGATTTGAGAAGATCTATAGAGGGAGCATTTCAGATAGCAGGAACAGAAATGAGAATGCCTAAAGTGGTAATAACCTTGACTTCTTCCGCAACCATAATAGTATAGGGTCTAGGGCAAGGGGGGAATTTTATTTGTTTTTAGTTATACATAAGGAGGTATGTGGGAACACAAAATCTTGTAGGTTATGGTGAGTATTTCTTATTTTATTCTAAGTGAAATAAGAAGGTCCTGGGTTGTTATATAGGGTAATGAATGTGCACTCTGGAGGCTGAATGGCAAGTGGAAGGAACTGGAGGGCCAGTGAGGAGTGGGTGGTGGTGGGCTCGGAGAGAGCAGGTGGTGGGGGGGAGTCTGGCGGTGCCATGGGCAATAACGACGAGTTGTGGCATTTAAGATACACTTTTGCAAGCAAAGCAAGTGGTGCTTTCTGATGAATGGCACTTAGGCTTGTCAGGGGGGAAAGAGGGATCAAGGAACATACCAGGATTTTGGCTTGAACAATAGAGTAGGGTGGATAGAAGTATAATTAAGAGGGACAGGGCTGGGAGAGACTTGGTTTTGAGAGAAAATGAAAAGTTCTTCCTTGTACAGGTGATAAACCTATTGATTGCATGCCCAAAGGGAGATGCAGATTAGACATGTGGAACCAGGGAAAATGTCAGAACTGAAGATAGACATTTATAATCATCAGCATATGGATGGTTTTTAAATTCGTGGGGGCAGATGAGGTCAGCAAGGGAAAGAGAATAGACAGAGAAAAGAAACCAAAGCCAAATCTGAGGTACGCCAGCATTTAGAAGTTGAGTAGAGAAGGGAAAACTAGCAAAGGAGAAGCAGCAAATGAGGCAGAAAGAAAATCAAACAGCTGATATCACAAAAGCTATGAGAAGAGTATTTCCAGAAGTGATCCAGAGGAATGATCAAATCGGTTCTCTCTTACAAAAATAAACAAATGAAACAGAATTCTAAAAAGCAGACACTTCTTAGTACTATTTGCATTTAATTTGAAGGCTCAACAAATAAACGATATTTATATTCATTCTTAGTTGATATTAAAGTCTTATATCTACATAAAGAAATAAAAACATGCATACCTAAAGCAAATTACAAACAAAAAAATGTCTCAGAGCAACCCAGTTAGATGTTTGTTTGTTAAGAAAAAAGAGCAGGAGTAGGTTGTTAATAACTGAAATTGTAGTAGTCTAGTTTCTGGACTCTAGTATAATGCCAATAATGAATTTATTGTGAGATTAACTTGGAAAGAAGGGTTATGATAGAGTTTCTGGATAACAGTGAGTGTACTTCAAGGCAAGCCTTCAGGTCCCCATTCCAACCAGACTGCCTCCCCAAGACTCTACTTTCCCAAAAGGATGGTGCTGTAATTAAGTGCTTAACTCCCTAGAGGCTAAGATTTGGAGCTCTTGTTAGAAGACTGGTTCTTTCCGTTATTAACGGTGCTACCATGCTGAGATTTGAAACCACTAAGCCTCTCTTTTCTCATTAGTAAAAGCAGGATTACAGAAGTTACTTCGTAAAATTGCATTGAAAATTAAAGCAGAACATGAACTAAAGCAATATCACTTGTAATGACTATTCAATAAAAGATAGTTATAGTACAAAATATTACAGAAGACGCATTTGAGGCTGTGACAGAATTTGAGGATAAGACTATGACTAAGTCCCCTTACTAGGACTGCTTTACTCTGGAAAGCAGGGGACAGCTTGCCATTTGTAGCCCAGACTCCAGGTTCAGCCCTTTTTCTACTGCAACACTTCTCTCCTGCAGCTGCCTGGATGGAAAAACCAACGGGCCATATCCTATCCTAACATTTATAAATGGGCTTTTGCCATAAATGAATGTATTTTTTAAAAAAAGTGCACAGGTTTTTCAAATCAAAGAACATTCTTTCATTTTTTTTCTCACTGTAATTGGATTTTCTTTTCTGTTTGGGGGGGGGGTTGTATTTTGTTCTGTTTCTTTTTGGTAATGAATGGATTTCTGAGCTTGTTTCTCAAGTGATAGAATCTGTAGCAACTTTGCCCAAAGGCTCCCCTACTGTGGGGAGCCCTTGAGCAGTTAAGAATCTGCATTAAAACACAGGGACACTCCCTCAGCCTAGTGCTTTACATTACAGTAGACTTTGCAACTTTGAAAGCCCAGGGCTGTGGTCAAAGTGCCGGCCTCCTGGAAGGACAGAGTGTTCTGCTTGTGTAGCACAAAGGGTGTGGCTTTCGCAGCTAGTAAAATAATCTGAACACAAAGGCCTCTAAATCCCGCCGAGCACTAGCAGTGAACTGACTCAGCGGAAAACGGTGGGACAGGAAGCTCGTTCTTAGATTTCAGAACCCCTCCAAAGCTGCACCCTCCCTGGTCAGTTCCGTCCCAGCTCAACAGGAAAGGGGTTTCATCAGCTAATGTGCACACATTCACACTCACACCCGAAGCAGAAGTTAGGATGAGAAACGCCTGGCAAACGCTGTGAGCTCAGCTCTGTCTGATGACAGCCTCTCTTCACTCTTCTGCTCTTATGGCAAAACACAGCTGCTCCCATTGACTCCATTTATGCAGAACCACATTGAGCAGCTGCTCTGAAAGGAATCAAACATGCACAGTTAAAATTGGATGGATTTCTGAATATTGGAAATACAGATACTTTGATTGCTGGGCACAAAGAAATCTGTGTTTTGGAAGCAAAATGTTGATGGGCTGTACATTTCATGCTTACACATTAACTGGAGAGTTAAAATCAGTTGTACTTTTATGAGTTCTACACACAAACACACGCACTACTACCAATTCATCTAAATAAACAGTGCAGTCTAGATACTGTTATGCAATTTAAAATCTTCTGATGCTTTATCTGACATGAAGAAAAGGGAGTCTGGATTATTCAAAATTACTTCCTGTTGATGAAATTCCCTTATAATTGGTCAGCTTTCAATTTCACTCAGATCATTTGCCTAAAGACTACTTAATGAATTTCCCCCAAAGATGTGGACACTTCTTGTGTTAAGGACCATATAGAATATCACAGTCTATCAAGAAAATACATTTTCTATGGAATTTATATTCCAAGGAAACATATTAAGAAAAAAACCCATTTACTAGAATGAATAAGAAACCATCAACAGGGAGGCTATTTTCTAAGTCCAATAGCTTATTTAAGAACAATTTAAAATTCAAAAAAACAGCATGAATTATATATAATATGACTTTCTATTCCTAGCTGCCAGAATACAATATACCACCAAGATGACTGAAATGTACTTTTTCTAGGATGGTAATTTCAAAACTTTTCTTTCTTTAACTGGATCTTGTTCCAGAGTGTCTGGAGGGCACACCTAAAGCTGTAAAGAGAAACTTCACTGTCTATATTGTGTGTGATAATAGACCTCCATTAAATGGGAGGTTCCTTCCAAAATACAAGTCAATTAGAGACTACTTCAGTCTAAAATGTACTATCCTTGAGAATTAAATTTGTCTTAGAAAATGTGTATTTATCTATTGAAGAGCATGTATTGACCATCAAGCATGTGCTAGGTGCTGGGGATGCAGCGGAGACAGGACAGTCCGTGCTCCTGTCAACCCCACATTCCAGTGGAAGAGGATGGGCATTAAACACAGACAACTAAATAAATAGGAAAATAGCAAGTAGTAGTCAGGGCTGGGGAAATCACAATAATGTATTGTCATAGGAATGACTACAAGTAAGGTTGCCAGACTTAGTAAATAAAAGTAAAGGACACAGTGGATACGAGGGTAGTTCAGTGGTAGAATTCTTGTCTGCCATGCGGGAGACCCGGGTTCAATTCCCAGTTCATGCATGTCCCAAAAAAACAAACAAACAAAAATTCAACAACTGGTGCTGCAATAATGGGATACGCACATGGAAAAATAATGAAATGTGACCCTGCCACACAGCACACACACACACACACACACACACACACACACACACACACACACACACACACACACACACACAAAGAGTAAAGGGCACGGTTCAAATTTGAATTTCAGATAAAGAATAAATGGTTTTTCAGTAAAATTATGCCCTCAAATATTCCATGGGATGTACCCATACTAAAAAATGTTATTTGCTGTTCATCTGAAACTCTAATTTATATTGGCATTCTGTATTGTATCTGGCAATCCTATCTAGGAGACTGTTTAATCTGAGAGATTAGGGAAGGCTTCTACGAGAATTGAGTCACGCAATGCCAGAAACAAACTAGAGCAAAAGCCCTACAGCCAAAACAAGCGTGGGTGTCTGGTCAATAGACAATTAAGAGGGGCGCAAATCCGGTCATTGAAAAACAGGGAGGATCGGAACTGACCTGAGAACCCATCCCACCCCGTAGCAGCCACCCAGTACAGCAAAGGCCTTCACTCAGGCTCGGTGGTGGGACCAGAGGGTTTATAATCCAATTTAAAGAAATGTACTAAGGCAGAGTGGACAGGTGGTAAGGAGGGCAGTTGGATCCTGTAGTGAGGTAGATGACCTATATGTTTCCTGTGTTACACATTCAAGATTCGCATGAACAGTTAGAAGAACAGAACGTGTGAAGCTGAGGCCTGGGTAACTGAGGTAGGAAAAGAGATTGGGGGCTTCTCGTGAAGACGTTAAGATTTTAATTGATTTCCCTGTATTCGCAGGAAAGTCCTACACGGTATAACTAACTTTACTCCCTTCACAGTGTAATTTTCTTTTCAAATGTCTTAATTGTCTTTAAAAGTAGGGAGGGTAGGAAATGGAATATGTACCGAGCAAGACAATAATTTTGGAAAGCGAGAAAGACATTTACTAAGGGGAAAGCCTAGTGGTCGCTCCATGCTTCACAGCCACCTGCAGCCCAACGACAAACACGTCTGTGCCACACACGGCACGCAGTAGGTGTCTTCCGGCCCGCGGAACCTCGCGCTGAGGGTCACACAGCATGCTTTAAGTAATTAAATAATACCATTCAATAATCAGAAAGGTATGTGTTTAAAAACCATTAAGAGTCTTGAGTGGGTGATAAGTAATTACTTCCTCTTAGAAAATGAATGATTTGGATACTTGGTGTATAATTTATAACAGAGAAATTAAAATGTAATTGTTTATAATGGCAAAAAAAGGGAAAACAACTTAAATGATAGTAATTAGAGACTATTTTATGTATTATTATGCAGCTATTATATAACTGAGGTAGAGATACATAAATACATACATATATATATATATATATACACACAAACTGATTGAGAGATTTTGAGACCCCCCTCAATCTCTAGGTTTGCCTGGGACCTGGTGGGGAGGGGGGATCTCCAGGATTTTCAGTGCTAAAATCAGGAAAATACCTGGTAAATAGGACTAGTTGGACACCCTGGAGAGATCTCTAAAATACTGATGACAAAAGCAGGTTATCCTAAGTAAACAGTTGAAGACCACATGACTATGTAAGTGTTCAGATGTGTAGCATTCTAAGAAGGGATTAGGGAGGAAGAGGGGGGCTGTCAACTTTCGACTTTTTTCTGTTTGTAGAGACCCAGGGCCTGGGTACCCCTTCCATATTGAGAATAAGTCACTGCACACATCTGCCTGTGACCAGGACGGAAAAGTCATCACATCTCCTGGGGGTGAGGTGGGGTTGGTGTCGCACTCGAAGCTTTAAAACTCCTCTCCCCTCCCTTGATCACTGCGGATAACAAACCTCCAAGCTCCTGTGTCACAAGACCCTGCTGAAACTCTGCTCACCCTCTTGTCCTAAACCCTCATAAACCCTTGCACTCCCCTGCTCCTTGGCAGAGCACTGACTTCCATTTCCCGCAGCCACCATCAGGAAGACCCTTCTCCTGTTTGTAAGTCCCCAAAAACTTCAGGTCTAACTGCATGCCTGGAGCATTCTGTGGGCTTGGAGCTGGCCCTATCTGTGCTCGTCAAGAGCTGGATTGGAACACTGTTTCACCTTAAGGGTTTTTTGTTTGTATAAGATAGAAATAAAAATGATTTTATGCCTGTAAATCTTTAAAGTGATTTTGGAATGGATTTTTCCAATATTCACCTCTATTCATTTTCATTTATATTTTGGGCAGCTCCTGGCCTTCAAATTAATACTAGTAATTACCCTAGGCTGTTGCTGTTAGAAGAACATCAGACCTTAACTAAATCACACATATATGCACAAATGTATATGTATAATAAAAAGTTAATTGTATACTTAAATTATAATGTTAATTTTACACACACACAATTTGCAAACACTGTAGATAAAAGCTAATGAGCCCTTTGACAACTGTCTCCTACTTTAAATCTCCTCCAAGAATATTTTTTTGTTGTCAGTCAGGGTCCATTTTTCTTTCCATTCACATGTGTGCTAATACATAAATAAAATACTCAGAATTTTACTTTTGATACACGTGTGTTTTAAAAGGTATCAAATTATAGCCTTTACTCTGCAAACTTTCAATAGTCACTCAATGATACATAGTAGAGAGTTTTCTGAATCAGTGTATACAGATGTATTTCATTCTTTTTAACTACTTCATAGCATTCCATCATATAGATATATTATTTAAATATTCTTATTTAAGGAGCATTTAAGTAACTACCAGTGTTTTGCTATCATAATAATGCTTCTACAACCATGTTCTCAAACCCTACTGCATGAACCCACAGGAGTGTTTTGAGGGAAACAGAGCAACAGCTGTCTGACATTACACAAACTACTAAACTACTATTACATTTGGAGCCTAACTACTTAGTGAAAGGAACTATTATTTGTTTCCTTTGCCTAGGATCACTATGAAAAAATTTCTGAGACACTAAGGGTGTCATGAACTAAGAAAGTTTGGGAATCTTTGTGCTAGGAACATCACAGAACATGCCAATGTTACACAGTATCTCCAGGGAAAGCACCAAGAGGTGGCTTATTTTTTAAGAAAATCAAATGAAAACTGTATTAAAAAGAAATACTTTCAATTATCTTTACTTTTTTTTTCTTGAAAACACATTTTACATACTTATCCTCAGCAAATCCCCCATTATATTTCAGTTTACTGCTGATGTGACTTGGTACAACTCATATAGCTCTTATTCCTCAAAATTTTGTATCTTTAAAGATTTATGTTATTTATTATGATGAATTGTAGATATAATTTTTTTTTTGTATGGTGTATGTTGTATGTTATATGGTGGGGTCACATTTCACTCTTTTTGCATGTGACTATCCCATTATTGCAGCACCATTTGTTGAACTTTTTTTGGGGGGGGAGGGGAAAGTACATGGGCTGGGAATCATACCTGGGTCTCCCTCGTGGCAGGTGAGATTCTACCACAGAACCATCCTTGCACCCCCTTGTAGATATAATCTTAAATGCAACACATTTGATATGTGTTGGCAGAAAGAAATGCAGACTATGTTTACTTTCTTGATCTTTGTGTTACAAGAGTCCAAATGAACAAATTGATTTACCAATAAGTCAATTTTATTTGTTATATAGTATTTATACAAATAGAGTTTAGTAATGAAGAATATAATTTCAGTCGGCTCAAGAAATTGCTGGATTTCAAAATAAAAATATGTGGTTCACATTTCATTTCACCTGCTGAGAGACTGACAGATTAGGCATTCCTTAGAAGCTGAAAGCATGCTAGGACATGACTACATAGAGTTTCAAAGAAAAGGTATCGATGCTAAGACTTCTATAAGACTTTATATTTTTAACTTTATATATTCCCAAGTGTTTTCAAAACAAACAGAATTCAATGATTTGTTAAACCATTATAGAGTATCATTAACTAATACATCTGAGGGCAAAACTCTCCCTAAACCATGTTCTTGGATGTTCTTTCAGTAGTGTTAATGGATTGTTAATTATGCATGTTACACAAGAATTATGGACATTAAAGAGGCAAGTTACTGCTGCTGTTTTCTCAAGTACTTTCAATAAATGCTTGTCAAATGATTTACTTACCTGGAACTTAACCATTATTTTAAAATCACTGGTTACTGTCATGCTTAATATTTCTAATTCCAAACATAGAATAAAAATACTTATTATCTATTTCCTGAGACTCTGTATAAGAAGTTTCAAAGTATAATTTGCTAAATATTATGCTTGATAAAATAATTGTGAAAGTATTTTCACGGTATACTTCTGACTAAAACAATCCAGAAGGAAATCTCAGAAGATTGTGTGCCTTTAACTGCTTTGAGAACAAATTTTCAAAAATTCTTATCTATTCACATGACATTTGCCTTTTTACCAGAGATAGGAAATGGAATAGGATAAGGTCTATTAAAGAAAGAATAAAGGGAGTGTGCTGAAACTAGTGACTTTCTGGTTTTAAAAGTAGCAGAGGGGAAACCATGTGGACTCAAGCCAAGTAAAGAGAGTTGCCTATGCTGAGAAAGAGCCCATGGTGATGACTTCGGCAGAGCATCCAGGTCTGCAGAGAAGACGCCCCCAAAATATAAATGAATGGACTTCTACATGGCTGCCCTGACATTTTCACTTTACATGAACGAACTCTCTGAACTTGTAAATCAAAAGGAAAATACCACTGTGCTTTGTCCAAGACATAACCATAACGGGCCTCTCATGCAAACTCCACCTTGAGTTCCAACCAGCTTTCAACCAGCCGAGACTCTTGTCAGAATGTGACCCAGTTCCATGGTCTATATCAAATAAGGACACATGATTTCAGTTGTCAGCAATACTAGAACCTAGATTAAGGACTATCTTCATATTATAAAATACAGAGTTTGGGGTGGTGTAATGTACTTACATATTTAAAGAGCTGTTAATTTCTATTATACAAGGAGAAAAGTAGCTTAATGGATTATTTATTATAGTGCTATTGCCTTTAGTGTAATCTCAAAGACTAGTTTTCCTTTGTAAACTGACTATCATTGATTGCATCAACTTTGTAAGTTGATTTTCTTTGCAGTTTTGGTAGGTCAATGATGAGAAATGATTATCTGAGCTAGAATCTGAGACTCAGTTATTGGAGTAAATGGCATATTTATCTGTCATATAACTTGGGGCAGTACACAGGTTGAGATTCATTAATATGATTTAATTTTTCCACTTGCACCAATTGGGCCAATTTCTCTCTACGCCTTAACTTCTAACTTCGAAGTCATGAAGCAATAACTTTTAATTGAAGAGTGGTAGAACCAACACACATTTCTTCATTGTTGAAAAGCTTAACTAGCTAGCATGTTTTAAAGATATTTTATGCAGTGGAGAACCTTTAACCAACATAAAAATTTTGAAATGATTTGCCTGTAAGTCCATTAAACTGTATACAAAATGACAGAATTGATCTGTACTAAAATTCCAGGATATTGATAATATTTGACAATAGAAGATATTTTATAATAGTGACTTTTAAAAATCACTGAAAAATATACAGTACTGAAAATAATTATGTTATTAAATACAGTAAAGTTCTGCTCCATTGGAAGGTCGGACACTAGTCTTAGGGCATGCAGAAAGGCCCGGCCTGGGACTGAGGGAAACAGGCCAGCAGGCTTTCAGGAACAGTTATGTTTACTGTTATTTGGTAACTGTCCTACCCAGCCATGGAGGGAGGTGTGTCCTCTCTCACCTTCATGACCATTTCCACATGACTAGGGCAAAAGAATAAGAAAATTAAGACAGAACCTAGAATTCAAAAGGCCAGCTAGAAGTTAACATTTTAAGATGTGATTCTGATTCTTACTGGAGAAGTAAATCACTCAGCAACCTCTCTCAAAATTTATTGGCCCCTTGTCTGTGCTCCCGGGGTCCTCATATTTCTTTTCTATAATACTTATCATATTGTTATTGTAATTGTGAACAGGTCTGCTTGCCTTATTAAATCCTGAACTCTTTGCAGACTTTATGGCTCATTCATTTTTATATGCATTATGTCTTTTGCCATTAAATACTGTGAATAAATAGTATATAAGGGCAAAAATATTTCAAGATCAGGGAAAAAATAAGAATATACTCCACAACTCAATTTCCAGAACCTTACTTCTATAATATCTACACATAAAATGTTTGAAAAAAAATCTGTGTTCAATATTTTAGATTTAAAAAAATGATTCCCCCTCTTCCATCCTCCCTTCCTTCCTATTTAGTAAAAAAACCATTAGGCAGGCCCGAATGGGGCAGGAAGGTAGCCAGCAAGTTCAAGAGATTGGCTAAATACAGGGTGACAGCAAATAATGTATTGGGATAATAGAAGCCAGATTTCTTGGAGTTAGAAGTACAAATATGGAAAGGGGAAAGCTAGAATGAACCCTGTAGTAAGAGGAATTCGGGGTATAGGTGTGGTTACATGGCATATGCACATTTATTTGAAGAAAGGGAGAGAGAGAGAAAATAAGAATATGTACATTTTTAATTTCCTATTTCTGCCATTGAGAGGGGTCTGAAGGCAGTATATCCCAGCAGCAATGAGCACATCTAGCACCCAAATCTTGGTTTCTAAAAGAAATATAGCCACTTGGAGAAATGGCTGATCCCAAGTCTGGGAGAAGAAAAGAACAAGGAGAACCTGGAATCTCTTCCTGGCCCAGAAAGAAAGGAAATGCTCAAGGAATGCTGGGGACACTGTTCAGAAGGACACAGGAGCCAGCCTGAAGGGGCTCTTACTGACAGTTTGAACATCAAAATTAATAATAATCAGAGGAGCCAAGATGGCGGCTTAACGAGGTGTGGGATTTAGTTCGTCCTCCAGAGCAGCTAATAAATAGTCAGAAACAGTACAGAACAACTGTTGGGGCCACTTCAGTGACTAGACACACAGTGCACCCCAGTCTGGACCAGCTGGACCAGCTGCAAGACCCCCGCAGAACCGTGAGTTCCCCAAGCCATGGTGGCTGGTGCCCCTCCCCCACAGGCTGCTTCCCAGAGGGGAAAGGAAACAGACTTTACTAGCAATAGGGGCTGAGCACAACCAAACACCAATTGTGGAATTAATTAACAAATTCTGACTACTAAAAATAGGCCCCCAGCTCAGCTGAACCTTGAGTAAAAGCAGAGATCGCTGGTTTTTGCCCTAGTGCAGAGGGGGCAGGGCTGACAGAAAAAGATAAAAAAGAAAAAAAAAACAGGCTTTTTTGGATCTGAAAAGGTCTGGGCCCTGCAGGAAAGGAGGGGGCACATAGGACCTGGAGATACATAGAGCAATGTACCAACTTAAGTTCTTGATTGGCAAACCTGAGGAATGTGGTCCTCCTCTGAAAAGGATTTTTCTGTTTCTCTTTTGTGGCTGTGTTTCTATGGATTGATTACTCTTTGGATACAGCTGCAAGGCTTCTCGGGCTCTCCTGCCCCAGGCATAGGCAGAGACAGGCTTATTTGAGAGCTTTTCTGGAGACTGTGCCTTCCCCAGGAGAGGGGTGGGGCCCAGGTCAGGTGGAATCCCTCCCTCAAGGAATTCAGACCCCAGGGTCTGGAAAAGGGAGTGATTAAAGCCAGCCTACAATCTCTCCTCTGTCTTCACCATGCCCCCAGCAAGTACAGTCTGCTGAAGTTAAAGATACCACATCACCTTATGCTGGTGGAACCTGCAGGCAGAAAAGTACCACATACTGGGTAGGGTAGGAAAAATGCAGAGTCCGAAGCCTACATAGGAAAACCTTTTAATCTGCTGGGTCTCACCCTCAGGGAAAACTGATGCAGATGACTGTTTCCTCCTGAGAGGAAACCACTTCGGTCTGGGAAAATCTGACTGGGGTCTATAATACCTAAGTAGGCCCTCCTAAGGGGTGGGGGAAAGGCACCATACAGGCAGGGCAAGAAACAAACAAAAAAAAGACAAGAACTGAAAAATTCTGATTTTTAAACAAAACCTAAGCTAGAGGACTAGAATAAGCTGAACTGAATGTCCAAGAACAGATAGACAACAAACACATCCAGCAAGAAAAGCCTAGGAAATAAAAGTAAAAAGCAATCTCCAGAATAAACTAATTAAGGTAATTAAAGCCCAGACATCAGCAAAAAATAACGAATCACACTAGGAAAATTGAAGAAATGGCCCAGTCCAAGGAACACATCAGCAATTCAAATGAGATACAGGAGTTGAAACAATTAATTCAAATGTTCGAACAGACATGGAAAGCCTCATCAAAAATCAAATCAATGAATTGAGGGAGAATATAAAGAAGACAAGAAATGAACAAAAAGAAGAAAGCAAAAGTCTGACAAAACAAATCACAGAACTTATGGAAATGAACAAATCACAGTAGAAGAGTTGAAGAAAACAATGGAAACCTACAATGTCAGATTTCAAGAGGGAGAAGATAGGATTAGTGAACTGAAGGAAGGAACATCTGAAATCCGACAAGCAAAAGAAAATATAAGGAAAAGAATGGAAAAATATGATCAGGGATGCAGGGAATTGAATGACAATATGAACCACATGAATATATGTGTTGTGGGTGTCCCAGAAGGAGAAGAGAAGAGAAAAGGAGGAGAAAAACTAATGGAAGAAATTATCACTGAAAATTTCCCCCAACACTTATGAAAGACTTAAAATTCTAGATCCAAGAAGTGCAGCGTACCACAAAGAGAATAGATCCAAATAGATGTACTCCAAGACACTTACTAATCAGAATGTCAGATGTCAAAGAGAAAGAGAGACTCTGGAAAGCAGCAAGAGAAAAACAATCCATCACATACAAGGGAAGCCCAATAAGACTATACGTAGATTTCTAAGCAGAAACCATGGAGGCAAGAAGACAGTGGGGTGATATATTTAAGATACTAAATGAGAAAATCTGCCAACCAAAAATTCTATATCCAACAAAACTGTCCTTCAAAAATGAGGGGGAAATTAAAACCTTTGCAGACAAAAGTTCACTGAGAGAATTTGTGACCAAGAGACTGACTCTGCAAGAAATACTAAAGGGAGCACTAGAGACAGATAAGAAAAGACAGGAAAGAGAGGTGTGGAGAACAGTATAGAAATGAAGACTACCAGTAAAGGTAAAAAGAAGAAAAATGAGATATGACATATAAAATCCAAAAGGCAAAATGGTAGAAGAAGGTACTGCCTATACAGTAATAACACTAAATGTTAATGGATTAAACTCCCCAATCAAAAGACATAGACTGACAGAATGAATTAAAACGCAGGACCCATCTACAGGATGTTTACAGGAAATGCATCTTAGACCCAAGGATAAACATAGGTTGAAAGTGAAAGGTTGGGAAAAAATATTCCATGTCAATAACAATCAGAGAAGAGCAGGAGTAGCTATACTAATATCCAACAAACTAAACATCAAATGTAAAACTGTTAAAAGAGACAAAGAAGGACACTATGTATTAATAAAAGGAACAATGCAACAAGAAGACATAACAATCATAAATATTTATGCACCAAACCAGAATGCTCCAAAATACATGAGGCAAACACTGAAAAGAGAAATAAACACATATCCCATAATAGTTGGAGATTTCAATTCCCCACTCTCATCAATGGACAGATCATCTAGACAGAGAATCAATATAGAAACAGAGAATTTGAATAACACAATAAATGAACTAGATTTAACAGATATATATAGAACATTACTTCCCACAACAGCAGGATACACCTTTTTCTCAAGTGCTCATGAATCATTCTCAAGGATAGACCATATGCTAGGTCACAAAGCAAGTCTCAATAAATTTAAAAAGATTGAAATCATACAAAACACTTTCTCAGATCATAAAGAAATGAAGCTGGAAATCAATAATAGGCAGAGTGCCAGAAAATTCACAAATATATGGAGGCTCAACAACACACTCTTAAACAGCCAGTGGGTCAAGGAAGAAATTACAAGGGAAATCAGTAAATATCTTGAGGCAAATAAAAATGAAAACACAACATACCAAAATTTATGGGATGCAGCAAAGGCAGTGCTATAGAGGGAATTTATTGCCCTAAATGCCTATATCAAAAAAGAAGAAAGAGCAAAAATTGAGGAACTAACTCTCTACTTAGAAGAACTAGAGAAAGAAGAGCAAATTAACCCCAAAGCAAGCAAAAGGAAAGAAATAATGAAGGTAAGAGCAGAAATAAATGAAACTGAGAACATGAAAACAATCGAGAAAATCAACAAAACCAGGAGTTGGTTCTATGAGAAAATCAATAAGATTGATAGACCTTTAGCGAGGTTGACAAAAAGAAGAAGAGAGGGGATGCAAATAAATAAAATCAGAAATGGAAGAGAAGACATAATCACTGACCCCACAGAAATAAAGGAAGTAAAGAGAGGATACTATGAACAACTTTATGATAAATTCAACAATGTAGATGAAATGGACAACTTCTTAGAAAGGCATGAACAACCAACATTGACTCGAGAAGAAATAGATGACCTCAACAAACCAATCACAAGCAAAGAAATTGAATCAGTCATTAAGAAGCTCCCCAAAAAGAAAATCCAGGACCAGATGGCTTCACATGTGAATTCTACCAAACATTCAAGAAAGAATTACTACCAATCCTGCTCAAACTCTTCAAAAAAATTGAAGAGGAGGGAAAGCTACCTTACTCATTCTACGAAGTCAACATCACCCTCATACCAAAGCCAGACAAAGGTATTACAAGAAAAGAAAACTACAGGGCAATCTCTCTAATGAATATAGACCAAAAATCCTCAACAAAATTCTTGTAAATCGAATCCAGCAGCACATTAAAAGAATTATACACCATGACCAAGTAGGGTTCATCCCAGGTATGCAAGGATGGTTCAACATAAGAAAATCAATTAATGTAATACACCATATCAACAAATCAAAGCAGAAAGACCACATGATCATCTGGATTGATGCACAAAAGGCATTTGACAAAATTCAGCATCCTTTCCTGTTGACAACACTTCAAAGGATAGGAATAGAAGGGAACTTCCTCAAAATGATAAAGGGAATGTATGAAAAGCCCACAGCTAACATCATCCTCAACAGGGAAAAACTGAAAACTTTCCCCCTAAGATCAGGAACAAGAAGAGAATGTCCACTATCTCCATTTTTATTCAACATTGTATTGGAAGTTCTAGCCACAGCAATAAGACAAGAAAAAGAAATACAAGGCATCAAAATTGGAAAGGAAGAAGTAAAACTCTCACGGTTTGCAGATGATATGATACTATATGTCAAAACCCCTGAAAAATCCACATCAAAACTACTAGAGCTAATAAATGAGTACAGAAAAGTGGCAGGTTACAAGATCAACACTCAAAATCTGTAGTGTTTCTATACACTAGTAATGAACATTTTGAGGGGGAAATCAAGAAAAATATTCCATTTACAAGTGCAACCAAAAGAATAAAATATTTAGGAATAAACTTAACTAAAGATACAAAAGACTTATACAAAGAAAACTACAAGAAATTGTCAAAAGAAATCACAGAAGACTTAAATAAATGGAACGGCATACTGTGTTCATGGATTGGAAGACTAAATATAATTATAAGATGTCAATTCTACCTAAATTGATTTACAGGTTTAATGCAATACCAATTAAAATCCCAAAAACTTACTTTTCAGAAATAGAAAAACCAATAATCAAATTTATCTGGAGAGGCAGGGTGCCCCGAATAGCTAAAAATATTCTGAGACAGAAAAATGAAGTTGGAGGCCTCAAGCTACCTGATTTTAAGGCATATTATGAAGCTACAGTGGTCAAAACAGCATGACACTGGCATAAAGATACATATACTGACCAATGGAATTGAAGAGTGTTCAGATATAGACCCTCTCATCTATGGACAGTTAATCTTTGATAAGGGGAGTCAAGCCAACTCAACGGGGACAGAACAGTGTCTTCAATAAATGGTGCCTAGAAAACTGGATATCCACATGCAAAAGAGTGAAAGAGGATCCATATCTCACACCCTATACAAAAATTAACTCAAAATGGATCAAAGACCTAAACATTAGATCTAAGACCATAAAACTGTTAGAAGAAAATGTAGGGAGATATCTTATAAATCTTATAATAGGAGGTGGTTTCCTAGATCTTACACCCAAAGCACGAGCACTGAAGAAATAAATAAATAGGAACTCCTCAAAATTAAAAACTACTGTGCATCAAAGAACTTCACCAAGAAAGTAAAAAGACAGCTTACACAGTGGGAGACAATATTTGGAAATGATATATTAGATAAAGGTCTAGTATCCAGAATATATAAAGAGATTGTTCAACTTGACAACAAAAAAAAAACAGACAATGCAATTACAAAATGGGCAAAAGACTTGAACAGACACATCTCAGAAAGGAAAAACAAATGGCCAAAAGGCACATGAAGAGATGCTCAACTTCCCTGGCTATTAGGGAAATTGCAAATCAAAATCACAATGAGATATACCAAAATGGCCATTATCAATAAAATGGAAAATGACAAGTGCTAGAGAGGGATGTGGAGAAAGAGGCACCCTTATCCACTGTTGGTGGGAATGTCAAATGGTACAACCACTGTGGAAGGCAGTTTGGTGGTTCCTCAGGAAACTAAGTATAGACTTGCCATATAACCCAGCAATACCATTGCTAGGTATCTACTCAGAGGACATGAGGGCAAAGACACAAACGGACACTTGCACACCAATGTTTATAGCAGCATTATTTACTATTGCCAAGAGGTGGAAACAGCCCAAATGTCCATCAATGGACAAGTGGCTAAACAAGCTGTGGTATATACATATGATGGAAAATTATGCAGTCGTAAGACAGAATAAAGTTATGAAGTATGTAACAACATGGGTGGACCTTAAGGACATTATGCTGAGTGAGACTAGCCAGAAACAAAAGGACAAATACCATATGGTCTCACTGATGTGAACTGACATTAGTGAATAAACTTGGAGAATTTCACTGGTAACAGAGACCATCAGGAGGTAGAAATAGGGTAAGACATTGGGTAGTTGGAGCTGAAGGGATACAGATTGTGCAACAGGACCGATTGTAAAAACTCAGAAATGGATAGCACAATACTACTTAACTGTAGTACAATTATGTTAAAACACTGAATGAAGCTGAATGTGAGAATGATAGAGGGAGGAGCTGGGGGCACTAATGAAATCAGAAAGAAAGACGATAAAGACTGAGATGGCATAATTTAGGAATTCCTAGAGTGTATAATGATAGTAACTAAATGTACAAATTTAAAAATTGTTTTTGCATGAGGAAGACCATAGGAATGTCATTACTGCAGGGTGTTGAAAATTGATAGTAATTAATATTTTAAATTTTAACTTATGTGTGAGACTAAAGCAAAAAATGTTTATTTGGTACAAAATTTATACTTTGACTAGTGCATTTCCTAATATAACTTATGAGGACAGCTTAATTGAACACCATAAGTACATGGAACCTTGAGTAGGGCATGAGATTTTGTTGGTTTGTCCAGAGTGGCGCCCAGATAAATCCCAGAGTGATTTGAACAGTGAATAAAAAAGTATTTGCAAAGAATCATGAGAAAGGGGGAAAATTCAACTTCCCCAAGTTGAATTCTTGATATTCTCACAAGCAGTGCAGTCAACCATAGCAATAGCCTGAGTCCCCGATCTTGGGGTTTGTTCATATGAAATTTAACCCCACAAAGAATAGGCCAAGCCTACTTAAAATTAGGCCAAAATTAGACCCTCTTTTGTTGCTCAGATGTGGCCTCTCTCTCCAGCCAACACAACAAGCAAATTCTTCGCCCTCCCCGTCTATGTGGGACATGACTCCCAGGGGTGTGGGCCTTCCTGGCAACGTGGGACAGAAATCCTAGAATGAGCTGAGACTCAGCATTAAGGGATTGAGAAAACCTTCTCCACCAAAAGGGGGAAGTGCGAAATGAGACAAAATAAAGTGTCAATGGCTGAGAAATTCCAAACAGAGTCAAGAGGTTATCCTGGAGGTTATTCTTATGCATTAAATAGACATCACCTTGTTAGTCAAGATGTAATAGAGAGGCTGGAGGGAACTGCCTGAAAATGTAGAGCTGTGTTTCCAGTAGCCATGTTTCTTGAAGATGACTGAATAATGATATAGCTTTCACAATGTGACTGTGTGATTGTGAAAACCTTGTGTCTGGTGCTCCTTTTATCTACCTTATCAACAGACGAGTAAAACATATGGAATAAATATAAATAATAGGGGGAACAGATGTTAAACTTAGATTGAAATTCTAGTGATCAATGAAAGGGAGGGGTATGGAGTATGGTATTTATGAATTTTTTTCTGTTGTCTTTCTATTTATTTTTCTGATTTGATGCATATGTTCTAAGAAATGATCATGATGATGAATATGCAACTATGTGATGATGTTGTGAATTACTGATTATATATGTAGAACAGAATGATCCTATGTTAAGAATGTTTGTGTTTTTTTCTTGTCATTTTTTTAAGTTTAAAAGTTAATGAAAAGAAATTTTAAAAGAATTAATAATAATAGCAGTGAATTATAGCTCATTGAATAAAATAGGAATTCCTGTGTCCTCAATGATATAAATAAATGAAAAAGTAAATGGAGGGGAAGTGCCACAGTGGTTCAGTGGGAGAATTCTCACCTGCCATGCTGGAGACCTGGGTTCCATTCCCAGAGCCTCCGTCTGTGGAAAAAAAAAAAAAGTAAATTGAGAAGAGAAAGCTCTTCCTTACAGTATAATGCTCGAAAAGTAGAAGGAATAAAGGCATTAGAAAACCAACATTTCTCAACCATTTAATGTAATTGAGTAAGAAATGGCAATAGATGCGAAAACATAAGAGTGAAAGTAGGATGAGGAAGAGGATTTTCCATAGTTTCAAAATTTCTGCACAAAATAATTACTAATTCCAAACATAAAAATTCATACCTCAGACAGGCCGTGGTGGCTCAGCAGACAGAGTTCTTGCCTGCTGTGCTGGAGACCCGGGTTTGATTCCCAGTGCCACACATGCAAAAAAAAAAAAATCACACCTCTGCAGTGCAGAAACTGAACACACACCATCTTATTTAAGGGATTAAAGCTAATACCACAAGCAATGGGAAAAATCTACATCATGTGCTATATGATAAGATGCAAGGAGAATAACAAAGCACCACGTCTGTGAAATTTTAGCCAAGACACACATAATTGGACATCATTATGAGGGAGTATTAGATAAACCCAAATTAGGGACAGTCTCAAACAACAACAATCACAACAACTGGCCTATTAACTTCAAGTACGACACGGTCATCCAGTCAAGGGCAGATGGAGGAACTGTTCCCGAACCTGTACACAGCCGGGTCCAGCACTCGACCCTGCTGGGCTGGATCCTCTGGTTACTAAAGACATTATTATTGAGGAAAGACATTATTTAGACAACTTGGAAACCTTGGATGGAGTCTCTGGTTAAAGGGCATACAGAATTCTTCGTACTGTTCTTGCAACTTTTCTGTGAATTTGAAATTATTTAAAAATTAAAAGTAGAAACAGGTATTCCTTGATTATGACTCCTATGGTTGAATATCCTAATAGTGAAGTTCATATAAGAAATAATCTGATACATTTTAATAACCAAGTTTAAGCACTTTGAGCACACAGTACCTCACTTGTGAACTACTAGCATTATTTGTACTGGGCATTCACCTAGCATTCACATTGTACATAACATAAGAAAAGTGAAGGCTCCCACAAGGAGTCCCTGCTCTAATACATAAACACTAACATATACAGGCATCTATTCAAATCTAATGTTTTAAAAGAAGACAGATCTCACTAAGAAAAATCCACTCCTCTCCCTTTTCTTCTAGGTAAAGGAGGCATAGACCCAGGTGTTCACACATTACCCAATCATTGCTTTGTAGTTTAAAAGGAATGACAATGACATCCTGTTTGTGGTCACAACCAACTTAGTAGCACTCTGCACCTGTGAAATCCCAGGCCATCAACATTAAGGCAAGTTTGTGTAATCAAAGTGGTAATGCCCATTACTTGGAAATATTGGCTAATTCTACGATGCCAATACTTCCATCCATATGACTCAGCTACAAAAGAGGACTCAGTCCTGTAAAGGCAGAACTCAAAAAACCTGTGGCTGGCTGCTGTTCCTTTCTTCAAACTAGAACACCCTTAAGCATTCTTCTCTGCAGTCAGGAGACAAAATTTTAGTACTGCCTCTTGAAAAATCTTTTACCTTTCCCATGTTTGTTTATGCTACTAGCCCTTTTCCAACACTGAGTTCCAATTAAACATCTGCTAATTTGTTTCAATCAATAATTACACAGACCACAGAGTACTATACAAAGAATTAATACAGATAAAACAATTATATATATATATGATAGACATATTGGAAAAGAGCCATGGCTCATTCTAACTTACAAAAGGTCTCTAAAAGTTGTATTAATTAACAGTATGTAAGAGATTCAGAGGTGTTCCATACAAATTCCATTGTATTTGGGGCACTTCAGAGAAAACTTTATTGGTAATTAATAATAATAACCTTAGTAACAATAATAATACATTGAATGCTTACTAAAGGATGGTAATATTCTAAATACTTAATGCACATTGATTCTTGCAATCCACATAACAACCCTAAGTCCACGTTACTGTCATCCTCACTTTATAGTTGAGAATAAGTGGCCAGAAAGGTTAATTAACCTATTGAAAGTCACAAAGCTGGTAAGTGCAGAACCAGTACTTGAATCCAGGCAGTCTGGTTCCAGAAGCTAAGTAAGCTCTTAACCATAATCCTCTGTCCTCCTGGGAGAATTGGATAAGATGTTGCCGTCACTAGTAGTCTACTATCTATTTTGTCTAACGGATCTGAAATTACAACATTGCAAATCTAGGGAATTCAAAATAAACACTCCAGGATAGATAGGGAATCCAGTTTTTTTTTCAAAACATGGTAGCTACCTTGAAGCCACATCAAGAATTCAAAGCATATTTGAAATGGAGTTGACAATTTCATCTAAAAATTGTGAACAGCAAAAAATCAATAGCAATTTTATTGAAAAAAAAATAAGACTCATGAGCTGCCTCCCCATACCTCTAACCCACGCCCAAACTTGTGGGCATACAATACCCCAGTCTCTAGGAAAGTCAGTACCATAAGCACTCAAAACACCACAAAATGAGAAGACCGTAACACCTAGGAAACATCAAATTAAAGATAGACTCTGGAGTCAGGAAAACAAATTTCTCTGATCCTTTAAAATACATACTAAGTATATAATAAGGAATTACGATACATTAAGGTATACCATAGATCTTTTTGAACTCCTAATATGTTTTATACATATACATGTGAAATAGTTTTAAATCCATATATGTAGAGATTATAAAGCTGTGTAAAGATTTAAATCTGTATATAGTAAGTACTTATATTCTAAAATAGTATAAACAATGACACAGGCCAGCATCAAACGTCTCTGAAAAGATTAGTGAAAACAACTGAAATGAATATACTAGCATGTGAATCAGCTGTGCCTCAGTTCATGTTCTTTTATATGGAAAGAAATTGGTTCTCTTTCTGAGAATACCCTAACTGAAGTATTCTTATCAAATGGTCCTACTTACAATAGGTTCACACCCATAGAGATGGTTTAAATTTAAGAACATGTTTTTCTGGGCTTCAAACCTTCAAAACACAGTTCCCTTCTCTAGTCTCCTCAATAATTCTGTATTGAGCCACCCTGGGGCTTTTTAAGGCACAGGCCTTCATTTTACATTTTTATCTGTTAGCCACCACATCTGAAAAGACTGCTTTGTTTCTTTTCTGTTTTAAAAGAAAGTCAAACCTCTGAATACCTTTCTTTTAAATTTCATTACACAACATAGTAACTTTCTGTATTTCCTTCCTTCATAACAGTTTATACAAAAGAAACATGAAATTAATATATGTATAAAAGAATGAACATAATTTACTCACATTATTTTAATAAATATCTCTTTAGACTTGCTCACCTCATTTTTAGGAGTTTTAACTAGAGAGAGAGAGGGAGGGTGGGTGGGAGGGAGGGAGGGAGGGAGAGAGAGAGAGAGAGAGAGAGAGAGAGAGAGAGAGAGAGAGAGAGAGAGAGAGAGAGAGAGAGAGAAGAAGGGAAGGAAGGGAAGGGAAGGGAAGGGAGGGGAAGGGAGGGGAGGGGAGGGGAGGGAAGGGGAGGGGAGGGAAGGGGAGGGGAGGGAAGGGAAGGGAGAAAGAAATAATGTGTTCACAGAGAAGGGTTTCGTCCTCTGTGGTCTCATTTCCAGTAAGTTTTCTCCATTCTGACAGCCTTCAACATTCACTTCAAACATTATTTAGCCAAGGTCAGTTCAAGCAACTTTTTTTTTTTTTTTTTTTTAAAGAGAGAGGGAGGAAGGGAAGGAAAGACAGAGAGAAGGAAGGAAGGATAGAAGGAAGGAAAGGAAACATCTTTAAACATTTTCTTGTTTTATTGCATTTTGTTTGTTTGTTTGTTTTTTACATGGGCTGGGGCCGGGAATCGAACCGAGGTCCTCAGGCATGGCAGGCAAGCACTTTGCCCGCTGAGCCACCGCGGCCCGCCCAGTTCAAGCAACTTTAGCATCAATGAACATGAACAACAATGAAAAGTTTTAACTTCTTATTTGTAGTTAAAAGTCAACTAATTTTTTTCCGTAGCAGCAACAGACTACAAATACTCCATTTGTAGTAAATATAGTCCAAATAGAAAATATCTCTGTAATATAAAGTAATGGATGTAGGTTCTGAAATTAAAGACTATATTCAGCATATAACTGCCTAGCTGGGTGACCTTGAGTAAGTTATTTAACCATCTTAAGTTGATTTGCTTTTCTATAAATGTGACTAATACTACTACTTACTTGAAGGACTACACAGCTGCTTTTAAGTTCTAAATCTACACATAAAGAAACAGGATCCCAGGAAAATGATTCTAACATTGACATATTAGATGACCTTGAGGGGACGGAGAAAGTGAGATAAACAGAGATGATAAAAATCCAAGCCAGTAACTAGACAGAGTTTAAACCACGATGATAGTGGAAATGGAGATGAAAGGCAACTTTAGAAACATTTTAAGGGAAGAGATGACAAAATAAAAAATTTATTTAAGATCACTTTAAGATGTGAATTACATTATGTGAATCTTTCACTTAAACTCTTTAATACCTTCCTATTGATTTTCAAATAAAATTTATTTATTTTTAGTCTGTTTAAGGGTTCCAGCTGAAAGAAACTAGAAAAATTACATTAATATATATATATAAATCTGTTAGAAGGCATTGTGGAATTACAAAGATGGTGAGGATTTAGAGGAAAAATTCAAAAGAAAAGGGAAGCTCAGATAGATGATCTAGCCTAATACTCACTGGATACAGTAAGAATAGTAATTTCTCTCTAGAGAAAGATGACATAAGTCTCAATTCATCATGCATTTTTGATTTACAACATAAGGCAATTAGGAAAAAAAATGGAGGCACAAAAGGACAAAATCTGATTTAAAAATAGGAGACAGATCCACAGATAACAGATATTGGTGTTAAATGGCAGATGCTTGAAGCCACACATTCCGTAAGTTCTACAAATTCCAAGTAGGATAAGCACAAAGAAAATCACACCTAGACACACAAACTACAGAAACTAAAAATAAAGTCTTATGAGAAATAAGAAAATAAAAGACATGCTCCCTTCAAAGGACCAATAATTATACTAACAGCTGACCACTCAACAAAAACAAAGGAAGGAAGAGACAACAGAATGGCAAGCTCACAATGCTAAAAGAAAATAACAGCCAACCTAAAATCTTCTTTCCAGTGAAAATATTCTTTGAGAATGAAAGCACAATAAATATTTTCAGGAACCCCAAATGGAAGTATTCATTGCCAATAGACCACACAAGAAACTATAGTAAAGAGATTTCTTCATGCAGAAGGAAAATGATCCCAGTTTACAGCACAGTAATTCAAGAAAAAAACAGACTGCAGAAAGGATAAAAATGAAAAAAAAAGAACCATGTCCTGGAGGATCTTAAATGTTTAGAACTAAAATATACAACAATAGTACATATTCCACAGGGGTAGAAGGTGGGGTTAAATGCAGTTAAAAAAAGTATTTCATGTTTTCATATTGTCCCAAAAGTGGAAGTGGTAAAAGTGCTAATTTATATTAGACATTAATAAGTCAAAGATGTATGCTGTAATTGTGGTAACAACAATAAGAGAGTAGAGGAATTTTTAAATAAAAAGTTAATAGAGAGGAGAAAAGAATAAAAACACTTAGCTCTAACAGAAGGAAAGAAAGAACGTAAAAAAAAAAAAAACAGAAATGGTTAAACCAATGGAAAATAAACATGGTAGCCAGAAACACAAATATCAGCAGTTTGTAATTAAACATATACTAAATTAAATCGAATAAAACATCATATTAAAGACAATTTTCTAGTGGTGAGGGTAGTACAACATCAATTTAACTAATATCAATGGAGTGATATTACTTAAATTGACGTTTTGTGTACACTAAAAAGTGGTTAAATGGGAAATTCTGTATTGGGATACAATGATGAATAAATCCCTTGTCCTGGTGGAGTTTGCTTTCTAATGCAGGAGTTATAGTGTCCATCTCTCTTTCACCCACATCTGTATCCCGAATACTTGGCAGCATAAGGTAGTCATTCAAATAGTTTTGAATGAATGTTTGATCCATGTACCAGAAAGTATGCCCAATGATTTGTAACTTCTTTTATAAACACAACCCTGCATGATAGGTAATGCCATTTTACAGATGAGAAGCTTGCAAATCAAAGAAATTAAGTAAACTCTTTTTAGTCACACAGCTAATATATAACAAAGCCAAGATATAAACTGTATCTGTGTTTTTTTTTAATGAACATAGTTTCTAGCATGAGGAATTGCTGACAAATTGGTCACTACTAGAAGTCTCTACCGAACAGATAGATTAAAAGTGTTTTATGTAGTTTTTTGATTAATCAAATGAGTCTGGATTTAGCCTATTGACTATTTATTAGTTGATTCTGCCTTTTTTCTTCAGGTGCTGCTACTGTCACATATGTTTGATTTTTCTTCATCATACCCATTAGTCCCAAAATAATCAGCTATGCTCATGGTCACTGAAACCTACGAGGGCCAAGTTCCCAAGAGGGTTATAGAAAAGCACCACTGCTCAGCCAACAATCCTAGTCAGTGCTTCATCTCTAAATCTCTAGCTGGTGTCCCTCCCTGTGAATGGGCAGGGCCACCTGTAAGTTTCTAAAATGCCTCATGCCTCTAGCATTAAGTGTGTACAGTGTCAATATGAGGAAAAGCATCTATCCCATACTGCCTTCCCCTGGGCTCCCGGAGCTTTCCCCTAAGCCATCTGATCTGAGACATCCCTGGATCATACAGTGTCCTCAGTTAGTCATTATGACAGTAATATCAAGGCAGTGAAAAAACATGTCATACAGAAGAAAGGGGATCCAGATAGCCAATTTTTGCTCTACTGGTTCCATTTATAATCCCTGTATTATCTGCGACCTAAAGTATTGTGTGTAAAGTTTTTTTATCTCAAGTTGAATAGTTTAAATATAATGGAGAAACTATATATATACACACACATAATATACATAATTAAATAATAAGATTTAATAACATTGATTTGTTATATATATTAAATAAGCCAGAGGTAAACATTTCTATACGCCAAATAAAAGATCTTGTGAAATAAATTACTTAAACATGTACCAGTTGGTGGCATAACCACACATAAACAATTCAAAGTGACATTAGAACACAAGAATTTGGCTGTATATCTCTACTGAATAAACCCTAAGGACAAAAGGAACTACAGCTATTAGCAAACAGTAGAGTACTTTCAGTAATCATACTGTTGGAAGTAGTGTTGAATTATTTTGAGACTGCAAGTGAGATTAGAATGGAATAAAGAGAATGAATAATTGTGTGTCAGCAATAACTAGGATTTTTGATATGGGTGAAAGACAATAAATATCACTGAGGTTAAGTAAAAACCACTACCATTTTGTCTTTAAAGCTCTTTGTTAGATGTATCAATATGAATTAATGTTGTATCTATATATTTTTTTTTAATCCTAGTCCCCTCCACTGAAAATTCCTAGAAACAACTACAAATCCAGTAGTCTAAACTGTGGAATCTAAACACCATTTCCCACTAAAAGGATCCAGGGCTTCTGGAGAAATGACAGGTGGCGTCAGGAACGTACAAGATGAGGCAGCAGTTTTTGTCGCACCAGAAAGCAAAGAAACTATCGAACTATTATGTCAAAAGGACCCAGTACTCTAAAAATGGGACAATTAAAGCATAAATGGGGATAATAAACTGTAAAGGATTGATACATATCAGGTATGTTTAACCTGTAAATTCATAATGCTACTCAAAACAGAACAAACTTCATTGGCTACCTTTAGGGGTATGCGAAGGAAACAACTCATTTTGAAAACTTGTAAATCGAGACAAACAAGCATTCATCTTGTCTTTCCTGTAAGAAGTGAACTTCAGAATAATTAAATCTTGCTTTGGCTTTTTTTTAAGAGAAGTACTCCAAGTAATAAATGGAAGTTGGAATATATAATGTCACCTTTATTGCACTTTGAATTAACGGGTCTAGCCTGCTCTGTTCAAGTCACCTGTGCTTATTTAAATTTAATTAAAATTAAAAATTAAATTACTCAGTCACACTAGCCACATTTGAAGTGCCCATGAGATATGTGTCTAGTAACTACCACACTGAACAGTGCAGAACCACAATGCACAGATAATTCCAGATTTATAATTTCACTTGCACAGATAGTTCCAGATTTGTAATTTCTGCAGTGAGGTATACCATTTTGATTAATGCTTATACCAGAAAATAACCATGATTTAAAATTTTGTGTATTTCTTAGAGGGGAGAGTAAGAATTTTTTGCAAAAAGATTGGTGCTTTAGAGATTTGAGGAAATGACCCAAATTTTAAGGGAATTCAGCATGTTTAGTTTTTCCTAAATTCCACCATGCTGCCAGTTTATGCCATGCTTTCTAAGTGCAAAGAAACACAAATCAGGAGATTTTTCTGCCATATTGCCCTCCAGTCTTTCCTGTAAATACATTTGTTAGAAAATATTCTGGCTATTAATAACAATTATCCATTGAATGCTTACCATGTGCCAGATGCTCTGCTAGACTTCACACATTGTTTCATTTAACCCTTTTTGGGGAGGTGCATGGCCCAGGGATGAACCAGGGTCTCCCACATGGCAGGTGAGAATTCTACCACTGAACCATCCTTGTTCACCTTCATTTAACCCTTTTAATCAATTAAACCCAAATGGTAGGTACACTCCTCAGTTTACAAATGAAGAAACTAAGGCTGAGAGTAAATTGCCCAAGATGAAACTATTATGTGGTGGATCCCGATTTAAACCTGGGCCTGGATGGCCATGTACCACATGCCTCTCAATACATTGAGCCATACATATGAACAATACAGCTGCAATTTATGGGGTTCTTATATGGTTGGTATTGTGCTAATAGTTTATACACATTATTTTATTCAATCGTCTCAAACTTCTATAGGGCAATAGTCTTAACTTTACCAGGAGGACCTATTCACACCCTGAGAAGTTTCAAGTAATTTGCCGAAAGATTGTATGTATAAAAATGGGAGTGTTAGGATTTGAACTGTGACCTGACTGCAAAACTCATGCTGTTTTTAGCCACTGCACTTGACAACTTCCTAAACTAGACTCTCATAAAGGTATTTCTACATTAATACATACTCTTGCTGTGGTTTGTTGATACACTGATCTCTGAATATTTTAACTTTTTATTAGTTTGCCTTTATAGGTTCATATTAAACTTTAAACATCCCAGTCTCTTCCATATAACTGCAACTAAATTTGCTCTTGAAGTCAGGTTGTCCTCACTCCACTCTTAGCTGATTTTTTGAAACTAAGTATACATTTAATGTTCTGTTATATTTAATTAATTTGGACCCCAAATTCCAACTTCAAGTGATGGCATACTCAAGATTTCAGGTTGTATTAACTCAAGTGCTGTGTGACATTCATCTGAAGTTTTAAGAAACAGGCTTTGTGCCTTACTAACATGATGAAAACATTGTGTTTATATTTACAATGAAAATGTATTGAATAGAACCTTGAAACTTTACCAAAGACCTCCTGTGGTGTCAAAGGGAATAATGAAGGAAAACGCTCTTCCAGGGTCAAATGCCTTGTACTGACACATTCTTTGTATTTTCTCCTCTGTTCATAAACCGTCACTCAACAAACTATTAATTCTCTTTATATATATACACATATTTATACTAAAACTTCGTTTTTTGGCTTCCGACAAGGATTAATGTCCATTTTTTTCCATATTAATTCTTCATGAACTTATGCTGGCTACTTATAGTACACAAGTCCTTCTTGCCAAAAAATGTTTTTAATACATTTTAGAACAACTCTGAACTTTTTACTTTTAAGTTTCTTAAAAAATCAATTTTTTTCTAAGTTAATTTTTTGATAGTAATTTGAATTTAGAACTGTTATGTCCTTGATTTATATTGGTATTAAAATAACTTTAAATAAAAAAACTATTTTAAAAATAGACTTAGAAAAAATGGGTTACCTTAAAAAAAAAAAAAAAGAAAACACAATAACTACATATAAAAGCATTGTCCAAACTCTTTTGGGATTTATTTTGAGACACCCTAGTATCCTACTATCCTGAGATTAACTAGCTAGAATAGTTGGTGGGGAACTTGAAATTTAGCAAATTGGAACATGAATTTTCTTATAAAATTCTTAGGCAAAGGCTTCCACTTTCAACAGACAGTTAAAATAGCACTATTTATACAGCAAGTCCACAGAAGGTACAAGCAGGCTAAAAACCTAGATTGATTAACAGATTTTCTTCAGCAAACTTTATTAACTCTTCAAGGATCTAGTGATGTTTGAGGTATATACCATGAATTCATTATCAACAAACGTAAATTAAAAAAAAAAGTTCCTCCCAGAAAAATAGCCTTGGTGCCTGTCACACCTGTACAGATGAACCAAACTACTACAGGACTTCTGTAACCAGCTGTCAAGACTGTTTTGACACATCTAATTAAAAGCTTAAGCAAAAGTGAAAATACATTAAAATTCAAAATAAAACACTGTTCTACTATTGCCTCAAGTAGAGTTTATTGGTAGTTAGAGTATCCACATTTCTATAAATATAAGCATTCTAAGTGACTGTCACTAGTGCAGGTACATTTAACATATGAAAGCTCCACAGGAAGCTAATTCATTTTGTGTATAACAAGAATCAAGTTTCCAAAAACTTAAACTCAACTGTGCCACTAAAAAAAAATCCAAAACCCCAAACCCCCAAAAAATCCTGCTACCAAAGTGCATTTCTTTTGGTTGTCTTCAGAGCAGCTGTTGGTTTTACACATAGGAATTATGTTGATTTGCTAATATATGATCACTGGGTATCAGTCTTTGCCTGCAGATAAGCATTTGGTAAACGTATTTCCTTATTATAATTTAGAGTTGTTTTAATCCAATGTAAACAGCAATAACAAATTTTCATAATACTTTTCTCTTCATTTTCCATAATCGAAATTCTTATCTGCAGCACTTTGTACCACTTCTTTCCTTATAATCAGGGCTGGACTGTCCCTGTGACACTGTTCCATTTGTAAACAAAAAATTAAAGCTCAGAGTATATACAGGACATCTTTTACATTTACACTGCACAGTGCATTAGGTGTTTATAAAGCTTTGCTCCTCCCTCAATACTGCAAAAATATATGAAAAACCACATCTATTTTCAGCCAGCAAATATTATAGAACGAATATGTTATAACTGGAATATGTTAGAGACCAGGTATTGCCAATACATTCACTTTTGATTGAATTCATAAACTGCTTCTTTCTAAATCCATACATATACCCAAGCATATGCATTCATGATTAATCTACATGCCCAAATTTACTACATAAAAGAGTGAAGTAAATAACTGTAGGTTCTTCACATGAAAGTGCTTCTGACAGCAAACTACTTCTACAACATTCCAAAACCCCCAAAAAGATGTTCTAAACCTGACTGTGTAGAAAGATACATACCTACTTCTAAAAAGTAAAAGACTACACATCAAAACATGCTTTGTCAGGAAAACTAATCCATGCACTTAAATCGGCCCTGAATACCTTATTTTTTATTATTTTAAGCTTAGACCAACTTAATTAAACATTGTCTTGAATTAAGATATAGCATTAAATTATTTGATTCTAGAAACTCAAAAATCATTTGGCCAAAACTTAAAAAAACAAACATCCTCCTTGTCCTTTACAAAGAAAAAAAGGGGGACTGGTAGGCCCAACATGACCAATATAATTGTATATATATTAATATACTTTAACATTTCCATTCATTAGCATTTTGAACATATAAAAAGCCTTGTATGCAATTTATTGGCAAAGGCTCCCCGCAAAAAGATATAAGCACAACACTGGGTAGACACTCTTCAAAGTTTTATTTCACTAACTTCAGGTCAAATTTCCACAACTGTATTCTGGTTATTTTACTATCCTTGCTTGGCTTCCAAAAACGGTAGTACCTGGAGACTTGGGGTAGGAGTGGAGAAGAAACCACTTTAAGAAGCCCTGCATTTACTCATCTTCCAAAAGGCAACAGCATTGGGCACCTGATTGTTCAACAAAACTAGGCTTTAACAGCATCCAAGAGGGCAAGCAGGTAAACCAGGTGTAGACACTCTTCCATTTGTCAAAATCAGACCAGAGAAAACCTACTCCACACGGATATAATAAGAGGTATCATTCTTCATCTTTTCTTTTTCTGTTGCCGCAGCATTTTTCTTCTTTTAATTATCATATCATGGAGTTTCTCAAGTCCTTCCTTTAGCCCATCTCCTATGATTGCACAGCTGGGCTGCAAATGCCAGGGAGTTGATGAGCTCAGTTCCCCCATTGCTAACAATTTCTCAATTTCTGAGAGAGAGAGTGAGTTCCTCAGGTCTTGTTTGTTAGCAACTATAAGTACAGGGACTCCTTGATTTTCTGATATCCTAGTTATTTTATGAAGTTCAGTTTTGGCTTCTTCCATCCTTTCAACATCAACAGAGTCCACAACAAACACAATGCCATCTGTGCATCTGGTATATGATTTCCACAGGGGTCTTAATTTCTCTTGACCACCTACATCCCAGAAGTGAAAAGTGACAGTTTTAGAATTTCCCAGGGTCACCCTAATTTTCTCAGTGTTAAATCCTTTGGTGGGTACAGTATTTACAAATTCATTGAACTGCAGCCTGTATAACACGGTGGTCTTTCCAGCACAGTCCAAACCCAGAATAACGATGTGGAAGGACTGAAATGAAGGCAGGCTGGCCAGGATAGAAGTCTGGTCTGACAGTCCATTCCCCATTTCCTGTGCAAATAAGCGTCTCAAATTGAAGTGCTTTCTTCTTAATGCTTTTGAACTTTTGGTCCTAGATGCTCCAGCTACAAAAGACTTGGGGGGATTGGGAGGTGGGAGGTGGGAGGTGGGAGGCGAGAATGGGGTGGAAAAAAGAAGGAAAAATAAGTTATTCTTGTGAAATAAGGTACTACAGCTGTTTTCCACTATTTTTGTTAAAATAAGCAACGGGGGGAAATCTACTTTGGTAAACAAACCAGATGATAAACGAAATGCAAGCAATCCAGGAAAAACGATAGAAAAATCATCGTAGCTGAAATTTTTAAAGTTGAAGCAGGATGTACTTTTACCTACTCCCCTGGGTCCCCAAACCTCAGTGACCTCATTCCGGAGACAACCCAGTCACCAGAATCTGATCCAAGTAGCCGTAATCTAACAGAAGTGCCTCTTTCTGGCAAAAATTCACAACACATTCTCCTATCTTGGAGATCTCATTTCACTGGCTCACAGTATACCCAAGACAACTGTTTCTCCCACCCACCCCTCCGTCCACCGAAAACTAACACCACTCTTACCTCCCCAACTGGAGTCTGCTTCCAGACGCGAATGCATGGGCAGGCCGCACGCTCGGGGAGGCAGGTTCGCCCGGCTCAGCTCTTCGCGGACGTCCTGCAACTGCACTAGAAACCGTAGAATCGGATTGACCACGCCCCCCCACGGCCCACCCCAGACCCCAAGTTCCATTGGCCATTCGCACCCAGGCGCCCAACAACTCCCGCCCCCGCGTTCTGATTGGTGAGCTCAGCTGCCGCTCCCGGGACACAGGGCCGCGCTCCCCCTCTGTCCTCAGGCACCACCGGTGGCCTCAGGTTGGGACGCGAGGCCCTGAGGGAGTGGAGCGGCCCCTGCGGGCGAGGGAGAGCCTCGGACGCGCTCGCTGGCCGGGCCCACCTGCGGGAACGGGAGGCCCAACGGCAGGTCCTCTGGCCTGGGCTCACCTGTGGGAACAGGGGACCCAGCAGCAGCTCCTCGCGCCCGGGCCCACCTGCGGGAAAGGGAGGCCCAGCAGCCCTTGTGGCCCGAGCTCACCTGCGGGAACCGGGGGACCAGCAGCCCCTCTGGTCCGGGCTCACCTGGGCGCTCACATCCGGGCACCGCGGTCACCACCGGTGCGTTAACCCTTTGTTGGCTGGACGGAGGGCACTCGCTGCGGCCATGCCGGCCCCTCAGGCGTTAGTGCTGCGGCTTGCGGCCGCCGCCAAGGCAGGTTCCCCCTTCCTGCGGCGGGACCCCGTCTCCTTCGTCCTCGGCGGGGCGGGGCACCACAGCCGCCCGCCCCTCTGCGGCTCACCTGACGAATGGTCCCTCCGAGCTCACGACCAAAGTCGCTCCCAGCCGCTGGCCAGGCTGACGCCTCCCCGCGGGGACCTCCGGGGCGCAAGGGACGAGACGCCGCTCCAGGGTGCGGGGCGCGCGCAGACCGCCTTAACGGCGTCCGCAGGCCGCACTTCCCGCCGGTCGCGGCCCCCCTCCCGCCGTCCCCGCGCGGGGCCGAGTTTCCCGGCAACGCCGACTCGCGGTCACGTTCAAACGCGCCTCTCCCGCGGGTTGTGGGTCTGGCCTTTTCCTCGGTCGGAGACCAGCTCGGGTCGGCCCTGCTTCGGGCTGGGGCCAGTGGGGCGTCCAGGTGTTGCCGACCGCCAGAGCAGGGTCAAGGCTCCCCGCGGACATGGGTGGGCAGGCCCCTGATATAACTGTGCGACGTGGACGCGCCTCGGTAGCGGCCTCTGGTGGGACTGGCGTCCACGCACCTTTTAGAAAAGCAAATGAACATCTCCTGCGTGATCCTAGCAGCATCGTGACGAGGTGGCCACACGTAGAAAAATCCCGGTTTCTACAAATGAGGAAATGCTCTCTGAAAGATTAAATGGCAGTATCTAATGATCCAAGTAAAAGTAATAGTGGTCTGGGTACCGAAATCTAAGTCCATTAGTCATTAAATGCATCATGCTTTCCATTGGATGCTTCTGACTCTAAATGCAGTTGCAACTGTGTCCTTAATCCATTCCTGGGCAAATATTTATTGAACACTTAATAAGAACTGGGCACAGTTCTGTGTTGGGGATGGAATGGTGACCAAAACATTGTTTGATCTCATGGTATCAATGGTACGGAAGTAACCAAATTGTCACATGAATAAAATTAATTACAAAATGTGATCAGTGATAATTACAGGATGCCTATAACAACATAGAAGACGGGCACTTAAAGTCTAGGAAAACTGTGGTGAATGAACATCTTTTTGGTGGAGGCTGTAAGAGATTGTTACTCGGAAAACGCCACATGGTGTACCTTATAAGTTTGTAATGTTTTCTTTTTAAATATGGATTTAAATATCCTCAAGGAATTTCCTTTTTCCTGGAGACCACTATTACCAGTGATACTTATCTCCTTTAGGACATGGGTAGAAACACACTTTCTTGTTATAGCAAATTTTTAAAAATAGCTAATGTAAAACCTAAGAACTAAACAATGCATATTTTCTATACAGCAAGACTAATTTTGGAAATGAAAGATGTCTTAAATGGTATATTTTATCAAGTTATTTGTTTGAATCTAATATAGATTAAGGCTTACCTTAGTTAAAATGGAATCTCATTACCCAATTACAGTAATCAGTGAATAAATGATAAAGGGCTCAGTACAATAATTAATAGCTTTTTCTTGGAAATTTACAAAGCTTCTTTATTAAACTGGAAGCATTTGCAAATTCTCTTTAAATCAATAATTTAGCACATGAAAATTCCTTGAAAAGCAGCCCTCTGTTTACAATAAAGAGTTGAAATCAAGTAGGTCCTTCTTACACTCATTGCAAAGGTGCAGTCTTGCAGTCTTTCCTGGAGCATAGAGCATAAAAAGCCCCTACCTTTCATAATCACCTTGCCTAAATTGTAATTTAATGTTACACCTTAGGCCCTTAACCAGATTAAGGGTCTGCAGACTTCAGCTTGTGGGCCAAATCCTCAAATCCAGGAGCTAGGACTGGTTTTCCCGTGGTTAAAAGGCTATGAAAGAACAGATAAAAGAATCTGCAACAGAGACCCTACGGGGCGTACAAAGCCTAAAGTATTTGTTCTTTGGCTCTTACAGGAAGATGTTTGGCTACTCCTGATCAATAGCAGTAATAACCAGATGAAAACTGCAGCTAATGATATAAGAAGTGATGAAATTTATAGAATATACTGTCCACTTTTTGCACACACACACACAAAAAATGTGCAAAATAAATACTGATGGCCCATTCAGTATTTAGATGCCCTGCCAGGAATATCTTTGGTTTCTTTATGCTGAAGTTATCAAACTGTGTCCTAAGGTGCCATAGCTGCCTCAGTGAGCTCACAAGGGGTTCTGTATATGTACCATATATATGTATGTGCGTGTGTATGTGTATACATAGTTTTTTTTATTAGCGAAATCGTAGGTTTACAGAAATACTAATAAAATACAGAGTTCCCATATACCACCTTAGTAACATACCTTGCATTAGAATGGTACATTTATTATAATTCCTGGAAGAACATTTTTGTAATTGGTCTGTTAACTTTCAGGTTCACTGTGTTACATAGTCCCATGTTTTATTCAAACTTTTTATTCTAGTAATATATTTATACGATCTAAAATTTCCCCTTTTAACCACATTCACATATACAATTCAATGCTGTTAACTGCACTAACACTGTTGTGCTACCATTACCACAATCCATTACCAAAAATTTACAGTCAACTCAAAGAGAAACCACAAGTTAATCATTCACTCCCCATTTCCTACCCCTGGTAATCCAGATTCTAGATTCTGGCTCTGTTTGCTCGCCTATTCTATGTACTTCCTATTGGTGAGATCATACAAATATTTGAGTTTATATGGGATATTTTAACTTTTTAAGGGAAACACAGTGACCTCTGTTGAACAATGTTAACAACTACAGCTATTAAGTTTTTTTGAGATCTACCTATTTAATGAATGGAAATTTGGGAGATTTCTTTTGCCTTGGGGAACCACAGAAAAAAGTATTCAGGCACTCCATGAACCTGTCTCTTTAGTTACAGTTTTCTGAACTTAGCCAATAATGAGAATCATCTGGGAGCGCCTGTAAAAACACAAACTCTTGGTCCACCTTTACAGACCACCCAAATCAGAAGTGCCAGGGGAGAAGCGGGGATTTGTATATTAAACAGAAATTAAAGTTACTTGTGATAAGACAAATGTCGAGGAAATACTACCTTAAAAACTGGAAGAGTTCTCCTTTAAATAACTACAATTGTTTAATTTACCTTGTTTCCTTTTTTAAATTAAATTATCAGGACCCAGATGAAATCTGATGCTCAGAGCAAACCTGTAGCATGCTTCCTCTTTTCCATAATCAGATTTTCTCTTATGTAATTAACCACTGAACATACTGAAACGCACATCCTTCCAGAACTTTGCCGCTCATTTTTTTAAAATACCTTCAATGACAAATCTTCATATATGCAGAGTCCACACATCTGTGCACTCATCACCACGATCACTCCCAGAACAGCGGCACCATTTCAGAAAAAGAAACAAAAAGAGAAAAAACTCACACACACCCCACCCCTCACCTACTACCAGCACCCCAATCCACCCAATGCATTTTACCTCCATCCCCCACTGCTCATCCACACCCTTCTACTCATCTGTCCATGCCCTGGACAAAAGGAGCACCAGATCCAAGTCCCCACAACCACACCACAGAAGCTACACTGCCACATAACCATCTTCAAGAATCAAGGCCACTGGAACACAGTCCAGTAGTCCCAGACACCCCCCACCCCCCAGCCACTCCAACACATAATAAACCAAAAAAGGACATCTATATAACGCATAAGAAACCCTAGGAAAACCCCTTGACCCAGCCTGAAATTTTCTAGCCTCCAAAACCCTACTTTGTCCCATCTGGGCCCACCTACCAAGCTGGCCCAGAGAGAAAGGCCACATCTGAACAACAAAGAAGCCCCCTGGGGGTGACTCCCAGGCATAACCACAAGCAGGTGTAGCTTTTCCCCTGCAGAAAGAAGCTTCATGGGGTGAACCCCAAGATCTAGAGCCCAGCCCATCGACCTGGCCTTCCCCACTCCGTGCAAGAACACCAAGAAGTCCCCAAACTGGGAAGTCGAACATCCCCTCCCCTCTCTCCAGTCCCCCAAGGGGAACCTGCAAACCTTTCTCCATTCATTGCCCAAAATCACTCTGGGATACATCAGGGCATCACATTAGCCTGAACAAACCAACAGGATCTCACACCCCACTCAAGACTCCATGAACTCATGGTGCTCAACCAAACTGACCACATATGCCAAACTAGACAATGCACCACCCAAATACAAGCCTTGCACCCAATAAAGATCTCCTGGTCCCACACAGAAGCCAAAGCCCTAAAACATGGAAAACATCGTTCCCCACCCTGCACTCAATACTCCCCAGTCCCACCCAGATCCGTGTCACCCACACCTCTGTTAGAAGTCTGATCCCTTCCTCAACTTTCCCATCTGTCACTCGTTTATGTGCTGCTTTCTCTTCAAGGAATCCTCACTTCATTTCTTGGTGGAATCTCCCAAGTTCAAAAGTTTGGACAAATAGCAGGCATGGCTTCTGGTCCAGTAGAGGCGATAGACAAACAAGTACTTAATGCTTATGAAATTCACTATGACTTCTTAGTAGTCATATGTAAGTTAGCATCAAGTCTTCTGCTTACACAAACTTTATCTGACAGGGTCAGAGTAGCTTAACAGAAAGCTACTTTTGATTTGGATGTTAAGAGAGCTCACCACCAGATAAGAGGTAGGGAAATAAAATTGCAGGTAGAAGCAAGAGTATGTAAAATACAGAGGCACAAAAGTTTTCAAAATGTTTAAACACATCCAAAAAGGGGAGATTGTACTTTCCAATAAGAAAAATATATATACTAGAAAAAAGGATATTTTCCTGAGTTTCAAATGATACAAGAAAATTGGATGCACTTTATGTTTCTGAAGCAGCGTCTTATTACCATTCATATGCTTAGTAATTTATTTATGCTTTTTAACTTTACAGTTATAAAGTTTGTATTGAACTAGATCCCATTTCCAATTGCCCCTGGAACTCTACATCAAATACCCAACATACTCAAAGCATAATCATCATCTCATTCTTCTCATCTCTGTTGACACAAGGGCCTCCTCTTTTAGCCCCTGTTTTGGTAAATGATCATTTGATTGTCCAAAGTAGAAATCTCAGAGCCATTTTTAAGTTCTCAGAAGCCCCATTTATGATTAGCCACCAATCCTTATTGATTGTATGTCCAAAAGCACTCTAATCCATTTCTTTCTTTCCATACTCATTTCCACTACTTATAACAGGATCTCATGGTCTCTCACCCAAACCATTTAATTTGCCTCCCAACTGATTAATGAGCTAATGAGCAGTGGAGCTTGGATTTGTCCTCTAGTTCTATTCTCTTATCAGCTACCTCTAAGGAGTCCATACTTAGGCACACCCACCACAGGGTAAAAGCCAAGGAACAATTGTTTGACAAAACTTTGAAAGCTCAGGGATCTCAGAAGGAAAAGTAGAAACCAAAGATTCACTTTTAATGACTCCTAGATAAGACTTTCATAGAGCCCACAGGTCTAAACCCTCCTTAGAAGCTTCTTTTATAGGCAGCTTCAAGGCCTAGCTCTGTCCAATTCCAAGTCACAAGACATGTTACTTCTTTCTCTGGGAGGACTTTCATGTGCCTTTTCATGAGAGTCCAGGTCCAGCTGCCAGGAGGCCAAGCAGTAGAAAAGCATCATGCTACATACAAGGCCTACTTTCCACATCCCTGGTTCCTGGCCTTGGACCTGCTGTTGCTGGGGTGACTGACAATAAAAACATCTGGTCCAACCGTATCCGCATGAGAGTATCACATCAGAACAGATGAATCCTGATTCCTCTCAGTTTAAAATAGCACTCGTTTTTATATTTGATGTCAATAGTTCAGTTCTATCTGGTCCGTTCTGCATTTCCTCTTCTATCATGAAGAATTTAATCCTATCTGTTACAGATTTTTATGCCTCTTCTTTTTTTTTAATTTTATTTTTCTAAATACCAAAAAACACCAAATGCAAACATTCCTATTTGATCATTCCATTCTACGTATGTAATCAGTAATTCACAATATCATCACATAGTTGCATATTCATCATCATGATCATTTCTTGGAACATTTGTATTTATTCAGAAAAAGAAATAAAACAAAAACAGAAAAAAAATTTATACATACCATACCCCTAACCCCTCCCTTTAATTGTTCACTAGCATTTCAAACTAAACTCATTTTAACATTTGTTCCCCCTATTATTTGTTTTTATTCCATATGTTCTACTTGTCTGTTGACAATGTAGATAAAAGGAGCATCAGACACAAGGTTTTCACAATCACACAGTCACATTGTGAAAGCTATATCATTATACAATCATCTTCAAGAAACATGGCTACTGGAACACAGCTCTACATTTTCAGGCAGTTCCCTCCAGCCTCTTCCTTACATCTTGAACAACAAGGTGATATCTACTTAATGTGCAAGAATAACTTCCAGGATAGCCTCTCGACTCTGTTTGGAATCTCTCAGCTATTGATACTTTGTCTCATTTCACTCTTCCCCCTTTTGGTCGAGAAGGTCCTCTCAATCCCCTAATGCTGAGAGATTGATCTCAGGTCATTCTGGGGTTTTTCTCAGTCCCTTGATGCTGAGTCTCAGCTCATTCCAGGATTTCTGTCCCATGTTGCCAGGAAGGTCCACACCCCTGGGAGTCATGTCCCACGTAGACAGGGGGAGGGTGGTGAATTTGCTTGTTGTGTTGGCTGGAGAGAGAGGCCACATCTGAGCAACAAAAGAGGTTCTCTTGGGGGTGACTCTTAGGTCTAATTTTAAGTAGGCTTGAACCCTTTGTGGGATTAAGTTTCATATGAACAAACCCCAAGACTGGGGGCTCAGCCTATAGCTTTGGTTGTCCACACTGCTTGTGAGACTATCAAGAATTCAACTTGGGGAAGTTGAATTTTCCCCCTTTCTCACCATTCCCCAAAGGGGACCTTGCAAGTACTTTTTTTATTCATTGTTCAAATCACTTTGGAGTTATCGGGGCATCACTCTGGACAAACCTGTCCTACTCAGAGTTCCATGTACTTACGGTGTTCAATTAAGCTGTCTACATAAGTTATACTAGGAAATGCACTAGTCAAAATATAAATTTTGTACCAAATAAACATTTTTTGCTTTAGTCTCACACATAAGTTAAAATTCTAAAATATTAATTACTATCAATTTTCAACACCCTGCAGTAATGACATTCCTATGTTCTTCCTCATGCAAAAACAATTTAAAAATTTGTACATTGTTCACTATCATTATACACTCTAGGCATTCCTAGATTATACCATCTCAATCTCTATCATTTTTCTTTCTGATTTCATTTGTTTTACGCCTCTTCTTGAGTGCTCCAAGGCATCAGTCTGTAGGTCTTTATTCATATTGGCTCCTTAGGAAATCTTACCCTGTGCCAGGGCTTTAAACATCCCTGTACCAGGGAGAAGAGAGGTCTCCTCCCAGATATATGTCTCCAACCTGGGCCTTTCCCTGAACTCCAGATCTGAGTGAAAGATAGACATCTCAAACATAAACAGCCTCTAAACCAGCTTCTCAGGCTTAGTATTTCCCATCCCATTCACTGGCAGCCCAATTATCCAGCTTGCTCAGAGCAATGACCTAGGAGTCATCCTTACAGACCACTTCAAATCCATGTCAGCAAATATATCCAAATCTCACCACTTCTCAGCAGTCCCACTGCTGCCATTCTAGTCCTTGCCCTTGTGTCCCTCATCCTTTCAGGTGTTTCTCTGCTTCTAGAGGAGGGCTCCTCGCCCAGCACTAATGTCACCTCCTCAGAAAAGGCTTCCTTTGAACAGTTTATTTAAAGTATTTTCCCATCCATCCCCTGCCACCATCAATCTCTATCCCCTCACTCCATTTCTTCTTCCTAGCACTTGTCACCCTGGCACAATCTATCACTAACTGCCCCTCTCCGCTTTTACATTGTAAGTACCAAAGGGAAGGTGTATTAGTTTGCCAGGGCTGTTATGACCAGGATAGTCAATGGCTTGGCTTAAACAACAAGAATGTATCAGCTCACATTTGGGAGGCTAGAAGTCTAAAATGAAGATGGTGGCAAGGCCATGCCCCCAGGGTCTGTGGGTTCTGGGGATGGCAGTCCTTCACATGGCAATCACTCATCTTCTCTGGCTTCTTCTGACTTCAAGCATGTACTAACCAACTGTGTCCAAATCTCCCCTCCTTACAAGTCTCCAGTCATATGGATTAAGCCCCACCATGATTCAGTTTGGCCACACCTTAACAAATCACAACATCTTCAAAGCTGTTTACAAATGGGTTCACATCTACAGGAACACTGATTTAGACGTGAATGTGCCTTTTGTGAGGGACATGATTCAATCCCCAGCTGAGGGACAATGTCAGTCTTGTGTGCTGTAGATGCCCAGTGTCAACCACAATGTCTGGCACAGAGTAGGAACTCAATGAATTTATTGGGTGAATATTTAATACCCTAAGAATAATTGCTCACACAAGAACTCACAGTCCTCCACAGAAAGAAGTGATAGTTTTAAGACACAATTCCATAGAGAGAGAAAAAAAGCAAACATTTCTTTTTAAATAGGCAACAGATCCTACAGAAACAGCTTTTTTTTTTTTTTTTTTTTTTTATAAAACCGAATGCTTTAGCTTCTCGGTGTTAGATATCTGCATAAGGTTTAAAAGTTATTCAATGTTCCTGAGCCGAGTGGTCAGGTACTTGCTATGTTTTTATCACTGTGTCCATTCAAGCGGTTTTATCAATTCCAAAAGCTGGAGGATTCAAGGAAGCATTCAGGTCTTTAGTCTCTGCCTCAAAAGATGAAATCAATGATTTTGAGAATAAGTATTCTCTACCTTCAAACTATCAGTGTTTCAAATATTTGCACCAAAGTCAAGCAGATTTTTCTATTTTAAGCATTTCCATTTTTTTGTTGTTTTCACCCAGTTATTAGCTTCTCTGTTTTGCTAGTGGTGGTCATGCTGTGGCAGGGGTGGGGGTGGAGGTGCAGCTGGGCAATTATTAGACTTCACTCTTTCATGGCTGCACCTCTTTCTTATAGTTAAATATTTGTTACTTGCTTTTTTAAAAAAACCAATTTATCAGTTCAATGTTTATTCTTTCTTTCTTTTATCCCTTATTACAATCCAGAGTATTTATGGTTAGATTTTCCTTTACATTTCTGGATAGTATATAATATCATTGACAGGTTTTTTCTGTATAATTGCTCCCTTTTCCCAAACTGCTCTGTCGTAACTGCTCAACTTCCTAATACTTGAGTTTAATTCTGTCAGGCAGCCTTACTTACCAGGGAAATTTTTGCTACAATTCTGATGTTTTCTTACAATGTAACTAAGAATTATTATGCTGTGCTTTTTGGATAAAAAGTGAAAAAGCTTATCACCACAAGTCAAGAATGGGCAGAAATTCCCCTTTTCATTCTACAAAATGTATCCTTTATACATTTATCCATCTAGGTTAAGCAAAATAATTTCTAATATCAAGGGTTCATATGTGCCTGACCTGAAATATTTAACAGTCACTCTTGAAATGACTGTTCAGAATAGCTCTTCACAATTTCGTGTTACTTTCTTTGTGAAACCCAGAATAAAGGGACTAGATAACTAATTTCAAGTTCTCTAATCTGAACTAAAGATCTATAGCGTTAATGAAGGAAGTTTAGCTTTAATCAGAAATAATTTATATCATAGCACTTTTGGATGTTTTGAATAAGACAAAATATTGTATCATCTAATGAAATGATACATGATCTATGTATTGCCTCAAATATTTCTCTATTATTTTAAAGAGTTTCCTAACAATTTAAAGTATCTTTAAATGAGCTTTGTGAATCAAAAGAAAACAACTGCAGCAGTAGATGAGTCCTCTTTGTAAAGAGCTACTTACTAAATAATTAGGACAATTTAGAAAGACTGGGAAAATAATGGGAAGAGAAAGTTATTTTTCTGGTTCTCTTAAGCTCCTTTTATTTATTTATTCACTTATTACTTAAAAGCAAATACCATGGATATTTTATAGAGGAATAGGCTAGTACTGGAACAGATACTTACAAAAACACAATTTGCTCTTTGCTATAATGAGTGTATGTGTGTGTATGTGTGTGTAAAAGCAGTGTAGGGAGTAGCCAGGTGAGGCAGGTGACATTATAGAAGAAAACAAAGGAAAAATCAGGTAATTTCAATATGATTTACTAAACCTGAGGGAGGAATAACTAATTTATGTTGGCAAATAATATAATGAACTACATTTTGTTTCACTTTAGCATTTAGAAGAAGCTTAAACCTTTGGCTTATTTTTAAAATTGTATCATGTAGAATCTTCGCTTCATTTTTATGAGCTTTTATGCACTCATGAAAAATAGCATGCTTTACGAAGCTTAAAGCTTGGTCCTTGATGGATGATATGAAAAAAATATTTAATTAAAAAATGATAATTACAGTATGTCACCAATGTTTATTATGTTTTTAGCTGCCCCGGAAAGTATTACAAAACTAAAGTCAGTTTTTTGTTTGTTGCGGTACAAAAATTATACTTAGTAAAATCTAACACAGTAAACTAATAATTCAGAGTGTTTTCCACCTAACTTTATTTTAAATTTCTAACTTATTTTATTTTACATTTCAGCTTACATTGAGGAAATCGTTGAGCGTTTCTGAGATAGCTATTGAATACTTCAGTTATTTTACTTTGATGTTCAAGTTGGTGGATATAGAAAATTCTAAATTTTCTTTCATAGTTAGAAATATAAATGATGGTTGCAAAATAACGTGCACCTAAGTCCACAGTTAATCTTTTCAGATGATAACTTGATGATAAGTGGATATAAAATGATTCACAAATGAACTCTGCCTTCAAGGAGCTCATTCTCTTAAAATTAAGATAGCAATGAGCCAACGTGGAAAAACACGAGGGCCATAGCAGAGGTACAGACCCTGTGCTGTGGGCATGTGTGAAGCTTCAGGCCGACTTTCACCCAGGCCAGTCAGGCGCACAGCCTGCAGAAGGTGGCACTGAAGCTGGATCCTGAAGGAAGGCTTTGGGCCCGTGTGTGCTAAGAGAAGACACGGCAAAGGAAGGGCAGAGGGAGAAAGAGAAGGAGCTGCCCTCCTAGAGGTGGAGGAAACAGCATAAGCAAAGGAACAGGAGGACAGTATCAGGATGCGTTCCGAGGAAAGGCAAGTCATTTGTCAACTAACTAGAACACAGCGTGTGCTGTGAGGCAAATCCAGAAAAAAAAGATCGACACCCCGCCCTCCATAGAGGTGTTCTTGAAAACCATGGTAAAGGAACTTGAACTTCAGCCATTGGTGACCCCTTAATGTCACCATCCTACATGCAATCAGATGCAAAATCCTCATACGGTATTAGTGGGGTACCTCGCCTGGAGCAAAACCCCCTTAAAAGTGGGTGATGATGTTCTCCTTCTTGACCTGGGGGAGGTTACATAAAAGTGTTCACTGTGCAAAATACTTCATCGAGCTGCACAGTTAGAATTTCTGTGTGCATTTTCTACTTTAAAAATTATAAGGATTAAAAGGAAAAGAATTTTAAGATGCTGAGGGTGAATGACAATAGATTGGGGCTGAATAATAGATTTGGATGCAGTTGTCACTTCTAAATTACTTACCATGTGAAAGGGAAGTAATTTATAATTATCTCCCAGAGAGTAATTTCAGTAGAGGTGGAAAGAAACTGTTGAATTAGGTGTTAGTGAAACAAGTCTAATTATTACTTAAGGAGTAAACAGATTAGATAAATATAAAAAGTAAATTCTACATAAATCTCCCTCACCTCCTTCATAAAGCGAAATTAATGTTTCTGCAAGAGGCATCATATTTGTACTATGGATTTGCATGCAATTAGCCTCCCTCCATGTATTGCTGAAGTTGTCATACCCAATTTGTAGGCCTTTGATGACTGTTTCCTGGCTAGCTTTTTCACCTCACCTGCTATCTTTCCCTCATTTCTGCTCCCTGACCCTTATTCCTATGCTCCAGACAGATGAAACTACTAGTGTTCCAAGCATTTCATAGCACCCATGTTAACTCATACCTCTGTACATTTCATAAGATGCCCATGATGTCCCATAGGCAACCCTTTCTGGGCCTGCACCCGTGATGTCCCATAGGCACCCCTTTCTGGGCCTGCACCCGTGATGTCCCATGGGCACCCCTTTCTGGACCTGCACCCGTGATGTCCCATAGGCACCCCTTTCTGGGCCTGCACCCGTGATATCCCATAGGCACCCCTTTCTGGGCCTGCACCCGTGATGTCCCATAGGCACCCCTTTCTGGGCCTGCACCCGTGATATCCCATAGACACCCCTTTCTGGGCCTGCACCCGTGATGTCCCATAGGCACCCCTTTCTGTGCTTGCTCCCGTGATGTCCCACAGGCACCCCTTTCTGGGCCTGCACCTGTGATGTCCCATAGACACCCCTTTCTGGGCCTGCACCTGTGATATCCCACAGGCACCCCTTTCTGGGCCTGCACCTGTGATGTCCCATAGACACCCCTTTCTGGGCCTGTACCCGTGATGTCCCATAGACACCCCTTTCTGGACCTGCACCCGTGATATCCCACAGGCACCCCTTTCTGTGCCTGCACCCGTGATGTCCCATAGACACCCCTTTCTGTGCCTGCACCCGTGATATCCCACAGGCACCCCTTTCTGTGCCTGCACCCGTGATATCCCACAGGCACCCCTTTCTGTGCCTGCACCCGTGATATCCCACAGGCACCCCTTTCTGTGCCTGCACCCGTGATATCCCACAGGCACCCCTTTCTGTGCCTGCACCCGTGATATCCCATAGGCACCCCTTTCTGGGCCTGCACCCGTGATGTCCCATAGACACCCCTTTCTGTGCCTGCACCCGTGATATCCCACAGGCACCCCTTTCTGTGCCTGCACCCGTGATATCCCACAGGCACCCCTTTCTGTGCCTGCACCCGTGATATCCCACAGGCACCCCTTTCTGTGCCTGCACCCGTGATATCCCATAGGCACCCCTTTCTGGGCCTGCACCCGTGATGTCCCATAGACACCCCTTTCTGGGCCTGCACCCGTGATGTCCCATAGGCACCCCTTTCTGTGCTTGCTCCCGTGATGTCCCATAGGCACCCCTTTCTGGACCTGCACCGTGATATCCCATAGACACCCCTTTCTGGGCCTGCACCCGTGATATCCCACAGGCACCCCTTTCTGTGCCTGCACCCGTGATATCCCACAGGCACCCCTTTCTGAGCCTGCACCCGTGATGTCCCATAGGCACCCCTTTCTGGGCCTGTACCCGTGATGTCCCATAGACACCCATTTCTGGACCTGCACCCTTGATATCCCACAGGCACCCCTTTCTGTGCCTGCACCCGTGATATCCCACAGGCACCCCTTTCTGTGCCTGCACCCGTGATGTCCCATAGACACCCCTTTCTGGGCCTGCACCCGTGATATCCCACAGGCACCCCTTTCTGTGCCTGCACCCGTGATATCCCACAGGCACCCCTTTCTGAGCCTGCACCCGTGATGTCCCATAGGCACCCCTTTCTGGGCCTGTACCCGTGATGTCCCATAGACACCCATTTCTGGACCTGCACCCTTGATATCCCACAGGCACCCCTTTCTGTGCCTGCACCCGTGATATCCCACAGGCACCCCTTTCTGTGCCTGCACCCGTGATGTCCCATAGACACCCCTTTCTGGGCCTGCACCCGTGATATCCCACAGGCACCCCTTTCTGTGCCTGCACCCGTGATGTCCCATAGACACCCCTTTCTGGACCTGCGCCGAACCTTTCCATCATCTTGAGAACCTCGGTGAGTGGGTGGGGTGAACTGTGTCCCTCCAGAGATGGGCTGAAGCCTGGACCTGTGAGTGTGACTTTATTTAGAAATAGGGTCTTGAGTGTAATAAAAATTAAGGTAATTACACATTTCCTAATCCAGAATAACTGCTGTCATTATGAAAAGAGGAGAGGCACAGAGAGGACATGTGAAGACGTGAGCAGAGATGGGAGTGATGGTATTTTATGTGTAGCGCAGCCTCTAAGACAAAAACAACACCCACAGAAAGTGAAAGCCACGTCCATACAAAGACACGTGCATGAGTGCCCGTGGCAACGTTCCTCATAACAACTCAAATGCCCATCAGGCTACACGTGGATAATTAAATGTGGCATAGCCATACAAAGGATTATAATTTGGTAATAAAAAGATATGAAATATTGATCTATGGTACAACATGAATGACTCTTGAAGACATTGTGCTAAATGATAGAAACCTGTCACAGAGAACCAGTTATTGTGTGAGTCTGTATATACGAATAAAGACTGGTGTTAGCCTAGGCTGGGGAGGGCAGGGTGTGGGGGGAAAAGGAGGAGTTACTGCTAATGGGTATGGGGTTTCTTGTGGGGGTGACAGAAAAAGTTCTAGACTTGATTATGATGACAATTGCACATCTCTGTTAATATACCACAAATCATTGAGTGAGAAAAGAAATCTCTTCAAACTTATTGGTTTATGCAAGCAAACCATGTTCCGTTTAAAATTATTTATGTACTTACCCAGGCACACGGACATTAAAATCTAGCACATTTTTGAAGTTAAAAACATCATGTGCAATATTTCTGCTCCTCGAAGTAGATGTCTATGCCACGCTTCATATTCTCAGAACTGACATTTCTGATTAATGCATTACAACTCCTTCACTTCAAAAAGAAAAGATCATCAGGCTTTGCTAGATCTCACTGAGTTTTTGGATCAAAATATCTGCTCATCTGAACAGCGATTTGCTGACAAGCAAACAATTAGCATGTCCTGGTAGAGTGTCTCCGCTCACATTTGTAAGACTTCACAAAATAACAGAACGCCTTTGAGGGATTTGGTTCACAACTGTGTTCACTATGTGTTTTCATCTCAGAGACCTTTCATTCCAAATAAAGGATAAAAAATGGGCTGTTGCTGTAACATCAAAGAAGAGGACTAAACAAAGGTTAAGCAAAGGTATCTGCCTACCAATCAGCCAGCCAACTACGGGTCTCAGTTTTGGCAGCTGCGTGTGGACACATCCTCAACCAGGCTACAAGTGTGGACTTCTCACCAAGCTGAGATCTCCTGTGACTGGTGAAACTTCGGCATAAACACAGAGTGTTATATACATGGATTCTTTTTTCAGTTATGGCTAGGAAATTAAACACGCATTTATACAAAGATAAGAGTATATCTGCGCAGAGGCACAATATTTAGACTGCTTGCCAGCACTGTACTGGGCTCTGAGGAATTAAAACCACATGACAAAAACAAAAACAAAACAAAACACATGACAATACCTATTTATAAAACCATGCAAGAGAAACACAATGTGATCTTTAAATATTGATATATCTCAGCACATAGTATTTTTCTTTGTGATTATAACCATAAGCATACTATAAATTATTTAACCAAATACATAGTACACTAAAATTTCAATTCGTTTTGTTTTCCCCTTGTGCCCTTTCTCTGCACATAACTCTAAGTGACTTAAAACATATTAGATTTGCCTTTATCCTTCCTGAGGAGCTCTGAGTACACATTGTTTCATGCATGGAGGGGACTTTTTTAATAACCTGAAATTACCTAGTAATGCAACTTTGGGGACTCCTCTGTGATCATGGAACTTTCTGCATTAGCCACTAACGACCTGGGGCCCCGGCCTTCACTGAGAGCAGAATTAGAGGTGGTTACATGGGAAGATCATATTTTCTCTTAAGAAACCCTCAAATCCAACATTATGGGTCTGTATGTATTAGTTGGGGCTCTTAGTTGCAAACAAATGACGTCAGCTTTATTTAGGCAGGCAGAGGGAGGACTTATAATGGTTGGTAGCTCTCCAAAGCTGCCGAGAGCCTGGCTTAGCCTACACAGCCAAGTATATCCCATTGACAATCAGATCAACTGCTCCAGTGACGACCCCACTGCAGCAGCAGCTGGGCCATGTCATCAAAGGCCCACACCCTGAGACTGCTGCAGCATAGCGCTCCGTGCACTGCTGGAACCTCAGCTGGGTGCACCTCTGTAAACGGGGCGGCTGCCACTGCTCCCACCAGAGTAGATCCCACAGCTTCCCTGTGGTTAGTTCCCAGTGTGAGTCTGACTCACGAGGCTTAGGCCCCACGTCTATTCTTGTCCTTCACCCCTCCCTATCCCAATATAATGCAGAGAAGCTGTACTGCAGCCCAGGAGATCTCTACGATACTACTCTGGTGACTGACTTCTTTATATAAAATTTTTTACTGGAATCCCATGCCCCCAGAGAAAAGTCTAAATTCCTCAACATAGTTTAAAATTTTCTGTTGACCTTGCTCATGCTTGTTTTTCCAGCCTTAATCTCACATGCAATGTACCTGCCACATGCACTGTCTGTTAGAAATTATATCCAGCTGCATGGAAGTAGAGATCTAAATAAATGAAGTGTGCATGTGTGTGTATGATATTAATAACATATTTTTGCCACATCAGGAAATCCAAGGGTAGGTGGGTCGAGGCTGGAACAGTGGCTCAACCTCCCAGGCTCCTTATCTTACTTCTCTCCATTACTACCCGCACTTTGTATTTTTTCTGACTGGTTTCTTCCTGGTTACAGGAAAGTTACTGCACCTTAGTGATGCATTTACATTCCAGATGGGAGATAAGGGAGTAAGCGAAAAGGAAGAAGAGGCAGCACCTGCAAAAGGAGAGCAAAACCTTCCCAGAAATCTCCTACGCATCTGCATTACCTCCTTGGCCAGGATTCTGCCAAATGGTCCTTAGCAACAGGGCAAGCAGGGAAAGGTAGTGTCTTGCTGGTTTTGTTTTTGTTTTGTTCTCTCCTGAACAAAATCAAAGTTCTTTTAATAAGAAAGAAGTAAGAGAATGCAGATTGGCTGAGTAGGAGTATTTACCACAGAATCGTTCTTTGAATTCCTGAAATAGGTCACATTCTCTAACAGGTCCGTGTATCATTGCACTTGCTGCTCTCTGACTGGAAACATTTTTCATAACTCTATTTTGTTTGGCTACCTTCTACCTATTGTTTAGATCTTGCCTAAATGTCATTTATTCCAGAACATCTTCCTTGTGCCACTGCTATTTCATCTTCCCTCAAATTCTAAACTAACTAACCCTTCCATGTGCTCTCACCATAATGTACTTTTAAAGACACAATATACTTTTCCTTTTCTCTTTTAGTCCTTGGAATTTCCCACTGGACTGTTTCTATCTTATTCACCATGGCATGTTCCTAACACATAGACTATACACTCAATATAATTTCGTTGAACGAATATATGAAATGGAGATGAGCATGACAGTGATAAAGGAGAGCATGCATAGATTCAAGAAATTAGGATATCCAGGAAGGACAGTATAGGGAGGCCCAGTTTTACTTACAATTGATAACATGCCCCCTTCATCCTGAGCATGACAGCGTTAACTTTCCCTGGACCATCTGCTTATTCCTCTCAGGTGTATCATCCTTCAGCTATGACTAGGCAAAAAGGAGATCAATGAGAATCATAAAAGCTAGTTACTTGGAAGAAATGAATGATTAGTCTAAGGATTGGATTAAATAATATATCAGGTAATAGATCAAAGAACAGATTCCAACATTTCTCTCTCTGTCTCATCTTGGCAATGCAAGCTTTCTAATTAGAACAAAAAAAATAGTTTTATTTTCACTTTACTCAGGCTTTCAACTATCGCCATCGACTTGCAGATGTGAGTGCACATCCTCACGTACTTTCTGGTGTCGTAACACCTGGCAGATACTAATGAAATGTATGTTGGATGAACTTCATGCAGGGAAAGTGGCCAGATATGTCATTCATTATTTCTCCCATTAGGAAAATAATAGTGGAAATTGATAAAACTTAGCTTAGAAACTAGTCTAGTAACTTTCATGTTGTATTACACACAAGGCCAAGACTCCATGCAGGTGGTTCAGGAGTTTATATATTTTTATTTTCATTTGCTTTAATTTGTTAATAATCTGATCTCTAGACCTAGACTATTCTTTCCGAAATGCAGAGCTCTAGTTTTTGGTAAACATTCTATGACGGCATACGTTGATGATTTAAAACAAAAATCCTCACTTTGGCTGGACATGGGGCTCAAAAACCCAGAGAAATTATTTATGAATTATTATCTTCTGAAAGTTAAGGCAAAACTTAAATATAAACTGAAAATTAAGATTCAGGAAACGTTTATATTTGCGAAGCACATTTTAAGTGGTGACAGCCATCAGGAAATATGCTTTGGGGGAAAAAGCCACATCTCTGCATGAAATATACAATTTAACTTCAAAGTTCACTAACATGAATAATGCAAAATAAGTGATTATGTCATCTGCGGAGAAGCATATACATTTTCAGTGAACTATCAAAAGGTTGTGAAAACAAACAAAAAAACAAACTTCAAGGCATAAATGAAAATAAAAGTAAAATTTTGAATAAACTGTTACTTAAGCCTTCTATATCTTTTCATCCAAATTGATTATATGGTGTGATTAAAAGGAGTTTTCATGGTTTTTGCTATGCTCACAATTGTTCTCAAAACTAGAACCAAAATTTCTCAAGAAATCACTTTGTGCTCTCTTTAGGGAATAACCTTCATTCTATTACTTCAGTGGATTTCACCAAAAAGGTATGAGGAAGCAGTGCTTCTAACTTAAACAAGGCTAATACAGTTTTAGGGGTTTTTTTTGTCTTCTATTTCATTTATCATAAATTTCCAAAAAAAAAAAAATCAGAAAGCAGTACGTACATGGATCGATTTCCATTTACTTTCTCATGAAATAGGTCTAATCTTACAAAGCATAGTTTTCTTTGTCTGTGAGTTGTTTCAGTGGGCTGCCCCCAGACAAGCCGGCCCCCAGCAACCCTAACGACACTGCAGTCCTCAGATGGCCCACCTGCCTTCACCTCACGCTTCCCACAGAACCGCCAGGCTCTACCCTTTCTAGTATGCAATCATTTCTTTGCGTTGGATTCTATTCTTTCTCCTGGATTTCTGTAACTTGATTTTAAATCTCCTCTCTCATTCTGGCCTTCTGCCTCTCTACAAAGACCATCCTTCTTACGGCATGACACTTCCTTGTGCTTGCCAGCTGCCACTTGATTCCTGTCAGGGATGAAGCATTTTGCTTTGAGTTTCCTGGTTCCAGCAGCACCGAGCCACGTGCTGAGGGAAACATGGCAGCCAAGGCTCTCAAGGTCACTGAGCCATTCTTTCTTCTTACCTGGCTCCACAGTGTCAGTTCTTAGAAGATTTCAAGGGTGTTCTTCATGATAAACTGTGATGAGGCCCCTGGAATCCTAATCTCTGAGAGAGAAACACACAGAAGGCCCATTGTGGATGTACTTGTGATTTCTCAAGGTGCCTAAGCAATGCCTCTCCTCTCCTGTCAGAGCACAGGGCAGAGCAGCCTGAGATCTGTGCTCAGACCATATGCCTTTTCTCACCACGGAAGAGCTTCTCCTCTAACAGTGGTTCTAGGAAGCAAGTGTCACATTACCAGGGGGAGCAGCATACACTCAGGAACTCAATACTGGTGCTGCATAGAGATTAGGAGTATAGGTTGTGGGCCAGATTTATCTGGGTTCAAATTAAGGTTCAGCCATTTTTATTAGCCTATATTTTGGTCTCTGTTAGGGGAGGTAATGAGACAGGATACAGAGCCATCTCGGCTTTCATTCTTTGCATAGTTATATAGAGAAATTCGAGTCTTAATGTTAATTTGTTTCTTCTTTTTTTTTTATTTTGTAGTAATATGTTGTGGAAATCTTTCCATATAAAGAAATTCAGATTCACGGCATTAACATTATTTGAATAAACTTTCTATTGGAATATAGCATACATGGGGAAAAGTGTAAAAGTCATGGGCACACAGCTCAATGCTATATGCACTTGGCTTGTTTTGTAGGTGTGACAACTGTCATGCAGTGGGTTGGCTTAGACAGCACGCATTGATTAACTCAAGGTTTCGGAGGCTAAAAGTCCAAAGTTAAGGTTCCAGCAAGGTCAGCCTTCCTCGTAGAAGTCTGTGGTGTTCTGAGGTTGGCTTGCCACAGTCCCTGGGGTTTCCTCACTTGCATCTTTGCCTTCAGTCACATGGGAACCTCTCTCTTTTTGTGTATGCTCTTTCGTTTCTGCTGACTTCTGGTTTCTGGCTCCTCTGACTGACTGTGTCTAAATGTCTTCTGCTTATAAAGAGCTCCCATAATATGGATTGAGGCTCACTCTGATTCGGATAGGTTACACTTCAACTAAAATAACCATCTTCAAAAGGTCCTATTTATAAATGGGTTCACATCCACAGGGGTGCAGATTTAAGATTAAGAACGTGCTTTTTGAGGAGGTATGTAATTCAGTCTATCACAATACTATTCTGTTCTATATTGTCTGATGGTTATACATTTTACATGCGTATGTATAACGTTTGTGACAGGAATAAAATAAATAAAATTAAATTACAAGGTAAGCATCTTTGCCAAGTCAACCAGCCTACAGGCATTGGTTTGCTTATTTTGTTTTGTTTTGTTTGATCATGCTGAAGAGTGGAGAGGATAGTAGTATTAAGAACAGGATTTAGGCAGGAAATTGAGGACAGTGAAAATGGGAAGGGAGTGAGAAAGAGTAGGAAGAACGAACAGCTTCGATGAAGAGTAGAAGATGTGGGAAGGGGTCTTGCTCTGTTCTCTAAATGCCTTCCCTTTGGTTGTCTTCCAAGAGAATTGCAATGAACGCCTGAAATGCTCTGAGGCTCCGGAGCCCTGTTTTTTTTCTTTAGGATGAATTACTGTGCTGAGATTGGCTGGACTATGCGTGCGTGTGGGGGGAAGGTGGGGGATTTAAATTAGTTACCTTTTTTATACCCTGAAAAGAAAATAAAGGTAATTTCTCTTTGGCAAAACAGGATGTGTAGGAGTCTGTGTGTGTGTGTGTACCCACATATGCTAGGGTACTCTTTTTTATTATTATTAAAGAAGTTGTATATTTTACAGAAAAATCAGAAAGAAAGTACAAAGTTCCCATAAACCCCCTATTTGGAAACACAAAGTTTTCCCTATTATTAACACTTTGCATTAGTATAGTACCTTTGTTACAGCTGATGAATCAATATTATTATAATTACACTCTTAACTATAGCCCCTAGTTTACATTAGGGTTAATTTTTTTGTTGTACAGTTTTATAACTTTTTGAAATTTTTATTCTGGTAACATATCTACAACTTAAAATTTCCCATTTGAAGCACTTTCAAATGTACAATTCAGTGGTGTTTGTTACATTCACAATATCATACCACCATCACCATTATCCATTACCAAACCTCTTCCATCACCCCAAACAGAAACTCTGTACCCATTAAGCATTGACTCCTTATTTTCTGCCCCTATCTCAGCCCCTGGTAACCTGTAATCTAGTTTCTGACTCTATGAATTTGCATATTCTAATTATTTCATCTTAGTGAGGTCATACAGTATCTGTCATTTTGTATCTTATATCACTCAACATGATGTTCTCAAGATCTATGCATGTTGTCATATACATCAGAAATCCATTCCTCTGTACGGTTGTATATTATTCCATTGCATCTACATACCGTGTTTTGTTTATCCATTTATCTATTGATGGGCACTTGTGTGGTTTCCTTCGTTTGGCTATTGTGAATAATGGGCACTGTGAACATAGTGTGTAAATATCTGTTCAAGTCCTGCTTTCAACTCTTTTGGGTATATACCTGGAAGTGGGATCGCAGGGTCATGTGGTAACTCTGTACTTAACTCTGAGGAACCACCAAACTGTGTTCCACAACAGGTGCACCACTTTGCATCCACAGCCAGTGTATCCTTAATATCTAGCTTTCAAACGCAGCTACAGACTTTCACAAAAGGCTCCCTTGCTGCCCCAGCAGTATTGTGAACCCACCCTGGCCCTGCACAGTCAGGGCTGTACTTCCAGTTCACAGGCACCACTGGGCCTTTTTTGTGAGAACTTCTATACCTGCACCATTTGCCTCAGAAACCGATCTCAGATGTGTCACTACCTCATGTAAGGATGGAAATTACAGCCAAATCTGACTTCTGGGCCTCAGAGCACTAATCCAGTCAATCCACTGTAGCTGGGAACAGCTGCAGCAAACTCATCAGCTCATCCTTGTTTGCCCATGTGGTCTGCCTCTTTTTACCCTACTCTGTGCACGAGGCACTCCCCCAGAACTAAAATATAAACAGCAAACCACTGGCAATACAACGTTGTGGAAGCCTCTGCATCCCCAACAACTGCCTTCCGGGGGGTAGCAAGTGAGGCCTAACCTGGGAACACTTCCACTCTGAAAACTCGGCTTTGTGGGTTCCCATTCGGTACTGAATGCGCGAGGTAACTGTGAGCCTAAAACGCCCACATGCAGCTGTTCATATATCTGAGAAGGCCAAGGCCACCTGTGGTAGACTTTGTTTAAAGTGGGGGGCTGTATATCCTGCCCGGAGCACCCTGTTGCCAGGCACTGTAGCTCTATCAAGATATTGTATATGGGTAAGATTAGAGATGATGATTTACATTATGTTTACCTGCAATTCTCTTTAGGTTAAGTGCTGGTATATTAGACTATTTAAATCATTTTTTCCCCTAGATAACCATGGATACAATTATCCTGGATTTATCCAATCCATTAATAAAAACTGTTGTGGTGGGGTTAGAAATTCATACCAAGATGGCACACATTTTCTAGCATACCCCTTGCTCCACCTCAGGCAGGATCTTCTGCCTCCAAGAATAGGCCCAGCTACCTGACTTCTGACTTACAGTTTTTGAAGGTGGTGTTCAAACCATCCAATTATGTATTTATTTGTTCATCATTTACCACCCAGAGACAAATGGATTCAGTCTATATACAAACAGGTGATGAAATCTTCTCTCAAAAGCATCTGCAGTGCTTTTGAGAGAATCATTGCAATTCACCCCACCAGGTTATAAAATGCAACAGCCCACCCAGAACACTTCATACTCTATGGCAATTACAATTTCCACGAGTCCCCAACTTCACTGATACTCCTGAGTTCATCTGAATCTTAAAGAAGCAATGCAATACCTATAATCACCTCCAGGACTCCTTACCACAGGCGAAGGGTCAGGAACAGCACCAAGGCATAGGAGAATGCACAAGTGATCCCTGGCAGTGCCTGAAGGTACAACCTCTTCTCATGCACCTGTTCCCTTCAAAATAATGGAGACAACAAGACGTCACTTGCCTCCATTCCCTGTTTCTTCTTATCCCCTCAACCCCACCCACCAGGAGCTCCATCATGCATACAGAAACCCAGAAGGAGGAGTGTGATTGCCCAGCAGTCACTGTGTTAGTGAGGACTCCTGTGATTCTCAGGTTGATGGAAAGGAAATGGGTCAGAAGAAACTTCCAGCTCTAGGTCTCCAGTAGATTAATGCTCAAAAGAAAAACTGTTCATGTTCATCTCTTCGTCTGACCATTCTCCAGAGTTATGGGCCATCCCTAGTGGTTCTGAATTCCATCCCAGCTAGGGCTTATCAGTTGCCAGGAAGAAAGATCTGACAAAATACATTCCAGGTAAAGATATATCACAAGCTATCACCAATGTCAGATAATTAGGAAAACTGAAATTAGCTCATTCTTGTTTGCTTATTTACCTAAGAGTTCACATTAGCTCAAATGATTTAGATAATATCAATGTTTGTCTTAATTCATGAATTATTAAAACCTTAGATTGAGTCAGTAAATTTGTAGGAATATTTTAATCTGGTATTGTTTGCAATCAGAGCAGATACAATGGAAAGACATTTCATGATCATGCATTTTTAATAAAGGTGCTGTTTATCACAATAATATTGAAAATATCCCCCCCAAATAAAATGGGCTTTGTCATGTTAGCTAAATTAAAATACCTGTTTTTTTAACAGAAAATATTCTGACTCTGAATTCTTATTCCTGCATTAGAAGGCAACTCTAATAGAAATCATCTTGCTGAACAGATGGATCCCTGATGAAATGCATGCAAATATCACAGTCAATTCAATACTGAAAATGACATCTTAATAAGGGACTTTTGTTGTTAAATAAGAGTTGGCTGCTTTTCACATCAGTAAAAAAGAGAAAAACAACACAGGTTGCTAACCATAAGAGAAAGTAATAACTGATTTATCTTCCACTGATTGCATTATGCAAGGTAATTACTAATTGGTATCTTCATCACTTTGCTAATGCAAAAAAGATATTTATTATTTAAAAATTCTTGTAGTATCCTTTGCTGCACAGATGTGCACAATTCTGTTGGGTATATACCTTGGGTGGAATGGGGTCATTGGGTACGTGTACGTGCACCTTTAGTAGAAAGTAGCAAACAATTTTTCATAACAGTTACGTTAGTTTATACTTTGCCAGCAGTACATGAGAGTTCTAGTTGCACCACATCCTCATCTGTCTTTTTACCTGGTATTGTCTCTCATTTAGTCATTCCCTAATGACCATTAAGCCTGAGCCCTTTTTAAAGGTTTAATGGTCATTTTAATATAATTCTTAGTGAACGGCCTTTTTTGCTTCCTCTTGGATTGTCTGAATAGCCCCAGGACAACACACAAACTGGAACAAATGGTCATCCTACACATTCTGAGTTAACATAGGTTTTTAAATTCAAACCCAGTTCAAATTCATTAGGCTTAAAATAAATTTTAGTTTTTTTTTTTTTTTTAACTTTTTAATTAAAAATCTTAACTTGTTTTTCAGTAGAAGAACTTGCCTCACCAAACACCTAAAGTACATTGACAGTGTGTGGCTTTGGAGAATGACCGGCACGAGAACTGCGGCACGGCCAAATGTGGTGCCAGGTGGGCAGATTCGCCACGTTTAAACCTGTGGTGGGTTCCGAACCAGTACGAGAGGCCCAAACTTCCTAAAAATACAAGAGATAGGTATGGGAAAAATGATCTGATGAACTACTTGAGAAAAGAGATGATAATATCAAGGGTTGTTCTTGAATAAATACCGATTATCTCTAAACATCTCAACAAGGCAGAGGGTAACTACAGCACTTGTGTTTGATGGAGTTGAGCATGCACTTTGGGGACCAGAACTGAACTGATTGGGAGGCTGAGCTCTGCTGACACAGGATTCCTGGATCCTTCCATCCTTCTTTTTCTCTGATTATGCATGAGGCAAATATACCAAGATAATCAGTCAGAAGAGATACTAACTCCTTAACTTGCTCAGGAATATTCACATTCCCCTCTCTCCCATAGGCATTCTTTAATTTTAGATTCCTGCATGTACTTGACAATTGTATGTTTTGTATGTGTGTAGGATTTTTTTGTTTTTGCAAAAATACTACTACGCTATACATCGAAAAAGCTTTGACCAATTTGTACATGCCTTAACAGTATGCTGGTTAGCCTGTGTCCCTGAACTTTGATGCCGCTGCCATTTTAGTATCTTAGTTGCCAATCTGGTAGATAAACAAGAGTATTATTCTATTTTATTTTGAATTTCTTTTATTATGAGTGTCATAGAGCAACTTTCTAATATTTATTGGTCCACTTTCATTCTTTTCTGTGTTCTATGTACTTTTTCTATTTTTCTATTTTTATTTTTTATTGGAATCTCTATACTGGTTTATAAATTCCTTTTCAATCAAAGAAATTAGTATTCATGTAGGTAAAATGTTAGCTATATGTATTACATATTAGTTTCTGTTTATCATGTTTTTGATGCTATTTATACCTTATATTTCATGTAGTAAAATGCATATTTTTCATTTATGCCATCTGAACCCATATGTGTTTTTTTTTTTTTTTTATGGCTGTATTTTTCTTTTCTCTCCTTCCTTTGGGCAGGTTGAACCTCTCTGTAAGAGAATTAATCATTTCAGGATCTCAAGAACATCTTACTCTACTTTATCATCTTGTCAACTATCCATTTTTAGATTGCCACTCAATAAATATTAACTGAGATTCTACTCTATGCCTAGGCCTGGAAATCAGAAAGGTGAGAAGCCACTAGCTGAACCATAAATACACAGTCAAATGCAATTTCTGTCGCACCAGTAGCCCTACCCCTGCACGAATTCTGCGAAAAAGTCCTCCTTAGTGGAACATTTCCTTCCCACTAGGCTTAAGAAGTACACTATTAAGTTTGCCTCATAAGATATTTATAAATCTTTTTTTAAAATTATTTTGATGTCATATTTGTTGAGTCAGGAGTGGTGCTATATTTTTATTGGTGCACAGGTTAATCAGCCGTAGTGGGACAATAACTTTTAGGTGACTGTCATTTTAGGTAGATGGCAGAACTGAGTTAGAAGGCCACAGTCAGCCCCAAGTGAAGTTAAGAAATCTCATCTTAACCTGGGCAGACACATATTTGCTAAACTGCAGTGGGTTCTATGATAAAAAGAAATGAAGGGATTTTGGATATTAGGGGATTTTTAGCACCTTTTACCATGGTCCGTTCATGTGGTCTGGGTTTCTATTTCTTTCTCTCCACAGGAAAGACTCACTCACCTTTACCCAAGGGAAGCAAGTTAGAGAACAATCCAATAACTGTGTTCAGTTCAAAATTTAGAACTCGCAAGATGCAAAGTTCTTTCCCCGAGTCAACAAGTGGCCGAGTCAACAAGTGGCTTTTAAAAAAAAGTCATTTAGTGACCTATAAATTAGTAGATAATGTAACTGCCTCTCCTCTCCTGCTCCCAATGCACTGTGACATAATGGGGAAACAGATCCAGGATACCTGCAAT